>NC_089494.1:244226528-244854444 GCF_036850765.1 Saccopteryx bilineata | reverse complement strand
GTCCAGTTTTCCCAACATCATATATTGACTAGACTGTATTTACCCCATTTTATGTTCTTGCCTCTTTTGTCAAATGTTAACTGACCATAAAGACATGCATTTATTTCTGGGTCTTCCATCCTGTTACCTTGATCTCTATGACTGTTTTTATGCCAGTACCATTCTATTCTAATTACTACGGCCTTATAGTGTAGTTTGATAGTAGATAGTATGATTCTTCAAACTATGTTCTTCTCAGGACTGCTGTGACTCTTTAGGGTCTTTTTTGGCTCTCTATATAAATTTTTTGAATATTTGTTTTAGTTCTATGAAATACATCATTGGTATATTGATAAAAATTGTTGAATTTATATATTATTTTAGGTAGTACAAACACTTTAATGATGTTAATTCTTTTCACCTATAAACTGGTATCTTGATAGAAATTGTTGAATCTATAGATTACTTTGAGTAATACAAACACTTTAATGATGTTAATTCTTCTTACCTATAAACAGTATATGCTTCCACTTATTTGTATGTTCTTCAATTTTTCTTCTTTAGAGTCTAATAATTTTCTGAATGCAGGTCTTTTACATTCTTCATTAAACTTATTCCTAGGAATTTTTCTCTCAGTGGTAAATGGGATTGTTTTTAGTTTCCCTTTCTGATTGTTCATTACTGCTGTATAAAAGTGCAACTGATTTGTGCATTTATGGTGGAATCTTTAGGGTTTTTTATATGTGGTATCGTGTCATCTACAAAAACTGACAGTTTTATCCTTTCCAACTTGGATGCCTTTTATTTCTTCTTTGAGTCTGACTGCTGTGGCTAAGGGGAAACTAAGTAAATAGCCTAGGAAACATCTCTGAATTAGACAGGAAGTAGAGCACTGTGCTTAATGAGCATAGCTAAGGCTGCATATACCCTAGCTCAGTGCTCGCCATCATTACAACTTGGGGAATCTTATTTTCTCTCTGAGATTGTAACACCCATAGAGAAAGGTAGATATTTATTTAAAAGGAAATTATGAACTAAATAATATCAATTACATAAAATGATTACCACAATAAGTGTCAGTTTGTTTTTTACATCTACTGTAATTGCTGAGCTCATCTTTAGACACAGGAAACAGATGCCTTAAACTTAAGGCTACATTACATTTCTAACTAATGCCTTCATTTTGTGTATGTACTTTTATCTTACCAGAAATCAGTGCCTCCATTACCTGAAATGATCAAACTAAATCAGAAAAGTTGTAGTGACATCAAACACCACACAGAATCTACCCAATGCCAAGAAAATCAGATGGGTTCTTTTCATTCAAGTATTTTAGTGTTAATCTTCACTCTGATCAATTAACTACCTTTGAAAATAAATTCTGCTCACGTTATTTTGATTAAATTTTTAACCATGGACAGTTTTTTTATCCATGTTATATTATAATTAACACATCTATTTCTTGGTCATTTGCTATGAGACAGGTAGTATACTTAACAGACTTTTAATTTTTAAATAACAAGTCTATATGAAAAGCATAGAAGTTAAGCAATTTGGAAAAATGCTGAATGCTGGCATTGTCCAGAAAGTAATTTGACAGATTTATAATTGCTTTAAAATTAAACTACAAAAACTTACATATGAAAATATTTTAACTACCTTAATATTTTATTCCTCACACTAACATGAAGATGTTAATATAAATGATACTGAAAAATCAAAACTACCAAAACTTCTTGATGAACCTAACTTTGCTTCACCATTTGCCATGGCATCCTTAGATTTATTTCATTCTTTCTTATTTTTATTAATTTTAATTTTTTGTGTTAATATGGATTCAAGTCTCCTACTCAATATAACATCCCCCCACCCTCGTGCCCCCCATTGCACCCCCTTTGCCCCTCTTTTCCTAATTCCCTCCCCCTTTCCCTCTGGGATTTGCTGTCCTATTATCTGTATGTGTGTTATGTATATATAATCTCACTAATCCCTTCATCTTCTCTGATCCCATCCCCTCGTCCCCCTTCACTCTAACAGTTGTTCCTCTGCTCCCTATGAACCCACCTCTGCCTTTATTCCATTCTTCGGTTTACTTTGTTCATTAGATTCCACATATAAGTGAGATCATATGATATTTGTCTTTCTCTGACCGGCTTGTTTCATTTAGCATAATAGTCTCCAGGTCTATCCATGCCATTGCAGAAGGTAAGATTTCCTTCTTTTTCACGGCCACATAAGATTCCATTGTGCATACGTACCATCACTTTTTCATCTATTCGTCCACTTACGCACACCTGGGCTGTTTCCAGGTTTTGGCTATTGTAAACAATGCTGCAATAAACATGAGGGTGCATATCTTCTTTTGAATCAGTGATTTGGCATTTTTAGGATATAATCCTAAAAGTGGGATAACTGGGTCAAAAGGCAGTTCAATTTTCAATTTTTTTGAGGAATCTCCATACTGTTTTCCACAGTGGCTGCACCAGTCTGCATTCCCACCAGCAGTGCAGGAGGGTTCCCTTTTCCCCACATCCTCGCCAGCACTTCTTCCGTGTTGTTCTGTTGATGAGCGCCATTCTGACAGGTGTGAGGTGGTATTTCATTGTAGTTTTAATTTACATTTCTCTGATGATTAGTGATGTTGAACACTTTTTCATATGCCTATTGGCCATCTGCATTTTCTCTTTGGAGAAGTGTCTATTTAGTTATTTTTCCCATTTTTAAATTAGATTGTTTACCTTCCTAGTGTTGAGTTTTACAAGTTCTTTATAAATTTTGGTTATCAGACATATTGGCGAATATGTAATCCCATTGTGTGGGTTGTCTTTATTTTGTTAATGGTATCTTTTGCTGTGCAAAAGCTTTTTAGTTTAATATAGTTCCATTCATTTACTTTGTCCTTTATTTCACTTGCCCATGGAGATAAATCAGCAAAAATATTGCTACGAGAGATATTGGAGAGTTTACTGCCTATGTTTTCTTCAAAGATGTTTATGGTTTCACAACTTACATTTAGGTCTTTTATCCATTTTGAGTTTATTTTTGTGAGTGGTGTAATTTGGTGGTCTAGTAGACCTCAGCTGGGCCAGGTGTGAGGAGCTCTTCCTTTGGATACCACTCAAGCAAGGGTTGTTAGGTCCTAAACTGATGCTCTCCCCAGCTGGCCACTGGATGTGCCAGCCCTGAGCCTCACTGGCAGGAACCCGGTGCAGACCAGTGGGAGACACTGCCTGTGACTGACCCTCAGCAACCTTCTTGGAGCTACAAGCAATTCAGACTTTGTGGCTGCATCTGCTAGGCCCAGGTATATATGGCAATTACCCAGCTGCACTCTTAGGCTGGCTTTTACCAACTCTGAACCTGGGGGAAGGTTCGTTTAAAAGGCCAAGTTTCCTTGAGTCCTGCTTTCTGCAGCCTCTGTCTGCTGGCTGCTTGCTGGGTGAGACCTCTGAAGTAACCTCTGGTACAGCCTAGCGCCTGCAGCAATTCAGGGATTAGGGAGGGTGGGGGTGTGGCTCTGCCTCTTGGTCCCAAGTGTCAGTCTGTCCAGACTTTTTTCACAGACTTCAGTAGAGTGTGGCCACAGGAGTCCAGTGAGTGTGGCCTCTGAGACCCAGAGGTGTGATCTGCCAGCTCTCTGGACAAATTCAGCTGAGTCTCCTGTGAGGCAGAATGACCAGTCTCAGAGTTGGGAGTGTGTGGGGAAGAGTTTCAGCCTCACCACCAGAAAACTGACTCACTGATGTGCCCCTGCCTCCTGGCCTTGCAGCATGACCCAGTCGCCATGACTGGAGCAGAAGCGACTCCTGAGGGCAGAGCAGTTGCTTATCTCCAGGCTGATGCTGCACAGAGGGGACACTCCACCCAAGAAAGATGGCTACTGCAGTCCTGGAGAATGACTCAGCCCAGGGGTTCTGGTGGCCGGCCCCCACAGTGTCTCTCCCTGGGCCTCCAACTTTACACTCTCCTCCCACAACTCCAGTCTTCTCAGCTCTCCCTCCACTGGAGCCCCGGGGAAGTGTCTGTGAATGAGGTGTTCTGCGCAGGCCCTTTAAGACGGAGTCTCTGTATCAGAAAGCTCATTCTCTTTCTCACAAACGGAAACCTAGCTCTTTTCACCTCCAAACGCTGTGTGGGCACCTCTTCTAGGCTCTGGGGCTCTAGGCTGGGGCTGCAGGCCTGGGGCTGAGCACCCACACCTCTCAGGGCGACCCTCCCTGCACTGAGAGTCCTTCCCCGCTGCCCCTCACTCCCGGGGGGCGGGGCAGCCTTTTCTGTGTCTCTGCCCTTCCTACCAGTCTCGGTGTGGCTTCTTCTGTGATCCTTGGTTATAGATTCCTCTTAGTTTAGTCCACAGTTGGTTTTTCCAGATGATTGTTTTTTTAAATTAAGTTGTAATCCAATTTGGTCCTGGGAGGTGACAGTTGAAATGTCCTCCTACTCCGTCACCATCTTGGAATCTTCAGATTTATTTTATTCTTTAAGGGAAAATATCTGATATTCAGCAATAGCATTAAGAAATATGTGTGAATAATAAAATGTTTGTCATGATTGTATAAGTTAGGCAACATGTGCAGCGCGGCAGCTAGATATTTTTCAACATGATTGTTATATATTTGGCATAATTTTACCTACTTCTTGTGTTCATCTAGACCAACTAGTTTGGCTTTCCACACCTTCACCAGAGTACTGCTGTTCGCTCAGCTCTGACACCATGAGCAGTTTCTCACAGTCTTTTTTATAAAGGAAGTTTACAATCAGAATATGTTTGATTTCATGGAGAACCAGGAATGATTCACCCTGTGGAGTGAGGCACATTCACATGAGACTGGTTTGTAGCCAGCTGTTTCCAGGAGCCTTTACCACCAGTCAACTGCGTTATCCTATAGAGTTTCCTCTTTACAGAAATAGTCTGCTTTTAGAGCACATATAAAGAGGAGGGTTTGGACTACAAAAAAGTGATGAGAAAGCAAAATTGAAAAAGAATTAAATACTTCTAAAATATAATAGATTAGGAAATCATTACAACTATTATCACATTTTCCAGGAAAAATTGGGGTTTTAGAAAAATGAAGTGTTTGCCTATATTAACCCAAATAATAAGTTGCTGGAAGATATTTGGATATCCATTCATTTAATTAATATTTCTTGAGCACATTCATTATGTCAGATACCATCAACAAAGCCCACATTTTTAACTAACTTATTATAATGACCTCCTAAATCCAATAAAAAGAACACAAAGAGAAGTGATGGAAAACACATTTTAATATTATTTTTTTTAAAGGCAACATTTTTATATTTAAAGGTAAACAGAAGCACCAATATAAAATTTTAAAAAAACAATAGCTTTATATATTTTTTCTGATATATAAAATAAATAATTTACTTGTTCATAATCACTATTTACTACAGATCCAGTTTCAATCTCATTTTAAATATAAACAAAAAATACATATAGAATAAGAAATGCTACTAAGACTTTCTTTTTTTATTTAGAAATTAAATTTAATGAACATTGGTATTTTAAAAGAATCAGAGACACAATGTTTCAATTATCCTGAGAAAATTTTTTAGATAATTATTTTAGACTTGAATCATTCTAAGTATAATATGGTGGTGAAATGAATGCAAATCTATTTTATTAATAAATTTAATTTGCTGTCAAATATATAAAACTAATATAAAACATTTTGCTCATAACAATGCTATATATTAAAAATATTTCAAAAACATTTACAAAGATGAATAATAACTTTTTCATTTTTATAATTAGTTCTAAGGCTGCTATAAGTCTTTAGTCATTTAATACCCAAAATCTATTTAACATAATTGATATACTTGCATATGTAATTATTTTGATTGTAATCGATTTTATGAATAATGTATTCTGTTCACAGCACACATAATTTTGATTTACTTTCAATATTTATTTTAAAAATATATGATTTTTATTTTTGTCTGATTTCTGAAAGATGTATATTAAATATTCACAGAATTTGTTTGCTATTTAAATACTACTTGACTTATTCCTATTTAAATATCAGTCTTTAAAGCATTCACATTGAAGGTATCATTAATCATCAAAAACCTATTAAAAATGAGAAACTTTAGTTAAAGTTAGTTTTTATCATAATTTCACTCTAGCAAAACAGATGAATGCATCTTTTAAAAATGTAAGCAGTTTGCTCATTCTAAAGACCCGTGCAGCTTAGATTCCTCTTTTGTATTTTTATTTGATTTACAGTTCTTTATTTTTGTCTCTTTGTTCACCCCATTCCTTTAGCATTAGCTTTAAATCATTCATAGTAATCCATTTTTGGCAATACTTTTCAAATGGACTTGAAAATCCCGCAATAATTAAAGGGCAAAATAAAAATCCTGATTACGGACATTTTTAAGTCAATAGTCTTAGAATGAACTAAGAATCTGGGATTTATTTCACTATTTTTTCTTGCACTTCTCTAAGATTTTTCCAAAAAAGCAAATTGTTCTTTGGGGACTGTCTGAATATTCTTGCCCTGCTTTACTCAGTCTCTCATTCCCTCTCCCTTCTATGTTTTTATAACCCAGAAATTATTTGGAAAAATGATCCAAATGAGATTACAAAAATAATAAATCTAATTTTTTATTGTTTCAGCAAATAAGCATTAGCTATCCACTGTAACCTGGCTACAAATGATAAGTGACATGTGGTTTCTATTATCAAAAAGCATAAGATATATCAAAAATTTTCCAGCCTGGTAAGAGCTAAAACGGGGTGAGTTATGCAGTAGTACTCTGGGCCTAAGGAAGGAGTTTCCACTCTAGTCCAATTGGGTTATTAGGAAAATCTCCCTAAAGACAACGATATTTAAAACCAGTGCTAAAGGGTGATTGAAATTGAAGTCTGAGGATAAAAAAAAAAAAAAAAGAATTCTAGGCAATGTGTTACTAAATTAAAGGGGTCTGTTTGTTTGTGTGCATCAAAGCCCAATAAAACATGAATAGAAGTTTGCAGAAAACAGTAGGTTTATTTAAGAAAATGGCACCAAGCCCAGAGACACAGGTAAGCAGTGCTCTAAATTCTGGCTCCTCAATAATTCCTAGAGGACAGATCATACACGTGAAAAATCAATTTATTATGGTGACAGAGGAGTTGAGGTCATGGGCTCTACTGACCAGTTGGGGCCAGGGTAGGAAGTAGTTGATCATTATATCAGATACTGATGTCAGCCATGGCATCATTCTGTCTGTTCCATGAGGGAGGGTGTGCAGTGGGCTCCTTCCGCTTCCATGAGCCTGGGGCTGAAACACAACAAAGGTCAAGATGTTATCTTCTGTTTGACAGAAACACTGTTCCCTTGGTCGTTAGACCTCAGGTTTTTTCTTAAGACAGTTTGATGCTGACCAAAACCTGATGTCTTAAGGACATAATGGTTAAGGGAGGGAATGTGCAATATGTCATGACACTATTAGGCTGGACAAAATGAGCATGAATTTTTGTAGAAGTCATATTAAAATAAATGCCATTTCTGCACAGTTACAAAAGATCAAACCACGGGCCCAGGTTCCGAGGTAGAAAAGAACATACGCATGTCAGGGAAGGATGAGTCATTTTCAGCAGTTGTGTAATCTTCAATTATAGTTGAGGGGTCAAGGGTAGGTTTAGAGAGTGGGAGTTCTTATGAACTTTGGAGAGGTAAGCATCATGAAGGGTCTCCTTTATGAAATAAGTTAATGTGTATATAAATCCTAGAGTGATACCTGCTATAAAAAAAATCACTGAATAGATCTTAGCTATAATGATGCATAGTAGTATTGCTCTGTTGTGATTATTACTATTATCATCACCTACTGTTATGAACTGACCTTACCCAGATTCATGTGTTAAAAGCCTATGCCTTAAAGTATTAGGAGGTGGGGCCTTTTGGAGGTGATTAGGTTGAGAGAATGAAGTCCTCATGATTGGAATTAGTGCCCTTATGAAAGAGGCCCCAGAGAGCTCCTTAGGCCCTTCCACCTTGTGAGGATACAGAGTGAAGATGACCATCTCTGTTCCGGGAAATGGGCTCTCACAAGATACTCAATCTGCCAAAGAATGGATCTTGGACTTTCCAGCCTCCAGAACTATAAGAAATAAAATGTTGTTCTTTCTAAGACACCCAGTTTATGGTATTCTGTTATAGACATTCAAATGGACTCAGACTCCTCCCCATTAAAAAAGACTGAGTAGAAGGAATGTCTGTAAATTGGTAACTCATACTTAGGTGTATATAACTCAAGACAGACAATAGAAAAGTTTATTAATATTAATTGAGGCAGATGAATAAAAATAAAGATATAAGGTGGCCTTATTAGGAAGAGTTGATAATGTGGCCTTCTTGAAACTAACTTTTTACATTGGTACATTTTAGCACCCTTATGGTTGATGAGTTTATTTCACTGTTTTGGGGGGGGAAAACTACAGTTACTTCATAAGAGAAATTGAGTTCAAAAGGGGTGATTTAATTTGATACTGCAACCACCAGGTGTTTAATTTACTCACACCTCATTATAAAACATTTTCCCATCATGGGATCCACCGTTCCTTCAGGTTCAATCGTGTTTCTCACTGCTCTCACATCAGACGTAGAGAACATGATGGGACAAACCTCATTTTTGTTTAAATGTTAATGTGCTCTGTTTATCTGCTAAGTACCACTTAAGTGATGAATGGTCCTAGCTTAATATTGTGCACATGTGCACTTTGACAAACTAGATTTTGTAGGCATTTAGAACAGAACAAAACAAAGCAAGATACATACATAGGCTTTGAAAAACAATGGGTGCTTGGCATCTGCCTCAGTTTTTGGAAAACAATGAAACAGTCAGATCTTACTAACAAAATCAGAATGAAAATATCTCCAGACTGCCTAAAATAAATGCAAATATCCCTATCATCTTTCAGAACACATGCCTCATGTTGAAACAAAATATACCTGTACATTGCCAGCTAGTAGCATTTATTTCCTATATACAATGAGGCATACAAGGCCACCTGTATCCAGAAGAAAATATAAAAATCTTCAGGGAAAAAATAAATTCCCAAGTATTATGTTTAGTTCTGTCTACCTGTGGTAGTGACTGATTTGATAAATCATCACTTTCATATTCTTGATCAATAATTTACTAACACTTTTAAAAACACATTTTATTGAGCAATTACTGTATACCCTGTATCATGTTTCATATTAAAAGTATAACACTTTCATTTACAACAATCCTATCTGTTGTATACTGTTATTATCCTTGTTTCCTAAACGAGAGAATTAGATCTGCTCAGGATAGACAGATGGTAAAAGAATGGTGGTGAGTGATTTTCTACATACAAGGTCTTTGTTTCTTCCCAATGCACATTCTTTACTATACACAAGCGATTCTTTTCAATCAAATGCAAATCTCTATGCCACCGTGGCTTCAAAACAAGTCCCCTGCCTCTTCCCTTCCCACAAGAATGTTAGCTCCTTCCTATGCAGAAATGCTGGAGGCGAGCTCCCTTCTTCAATGAGGCAGGTGCTCTTTCTAGGTTGTCAGTTTAACTTATTTTCCTAGTTTGGGTCTTGAAAGGAACCTCCATAAAACTTCAGCCCTCCTGGGCCATCAACTCCTAAGTTTTCAGTACCCAGTGCAAGATTTATTTTACTTTCTGCCAATCCTGAGCCCCAAATTATCAGTTTCATATGACTGTTGCTATGCGGTTAAAATGACACCAAGTTCATCTTAGAATGTGTAACCCTGAGGTTATCAGGCCACTGGATTTAAGGTATTACTTGTGAAAAGTAACAGATATAAATAAGTTATAGGTATAACAAGGTAATGTCTGAGATAACCACATAAAGCTCACAGAGCTATACAAGAGCTGATATGTTCTAATTTGTAATGTTGCTAAACCAATGCTGAATGCCAGTCTTTTGTATCACTTGCTAATTAATTTAGCTCAGTCATGGTCTAACTTATTCCAAGGTCTTAGCTTGCCTGTTCCCAGCTTCCAGGCCACACACTGTGTTTATTTGGAAGAGAGGTGAACAGAAGAAAGAGGTAGAAGCAGAACAACCCAGCCCTAATGACCACTTGACCAATGGTGCAGTTTCACAAATGAAACACGAAGAGTCCTTGTTTGGTTTTTCTGAAACCCCATTGTAACAAATAAATCTTTCCTGAAACACAGAGAAGAACAACATGCCACCATTATATAACTTCACAGAGATCCACATGACACATCTGCTGGTTTGAATTCATTCCTGTATTTCACCTTGAATCTTGTGTAAGTGCTAGAAGCTTCACCAGCACCCCAAACCACCCAATGACCTACTTGACCTTGAGTTGTATTGGGCTCCCTGCTAGCACCCACAGATTGTATAGCTTTGTCAGAGAAAGAAAAGAGCGAAAGAAGTAGGAAAGAAGCAGCATTCATTACTTCCTGTTACATTTCATGTGTTGGACTAGGATCTTTCTTACACAATATTAATTTTTTAAAATAATTCTTTCCTATAATTTGAAGAGACAGATTATAAGAAATTTGCCCATGTCCTTCCCACTGTCACCTAAATAACAGTGATAAGGCTTAAAATCATATCTTCTAACTTTATTTATTTATTTATTTTTTGTATTTTTCTGAAGTTGGAAACAGGAAGGTAGTCAAACAGACTCCCGCATGCGCCTGACCGGGATCCACCCAGCATGCCCACCAGGAGGCAATGCTCCGCCCATCTGGGGCCTCGCTCTGTTGCAACCAGAGCCATTCTAGTGCCGGAGGCAGAGACCATAAAGCCATCCTCAGTGCCCAGGCCAACTTTGCTCCAATGGAGCCTTGGCTGAGGGAGGGGAAGAGAGAGAGAGAGGAAGGAGAGGGGGAGGGGTGGAGAAGCAGATGGGTGCTTCTCCTGTGTGCCCTGGCCGGGAATCGAACCCAGGACTCCTGCATGCCAGGCTGATGCTCTACCACTGAGCCAACCGGCCAGCGCCTCTAACTTTAATTTTAGATTCTTTTTTTCACTATCTCTTTACAACAGGATGTTTGTTAAAAAAAAAAACACAAAAAACTCTGGAATTTTGTTCAAGTGTCCTTTATGCAATAAACATTAGATGTATTTTGTTTGTTTGTTTTCAGGAGTAAATGCCACATGTATTAGTTAACTAGCTGCAAAATAATTTTATTGCAAACTCAAAAATGATGAACTTTAAAAAATGACTAGAAAAGACATACATTACCTCACATTTTCTGTATTTAGGCATCTGGGCATGGACTACTTGGGTCTTTCTCAAGGTTACAATCAAGGTATTGACCAGGGCTGCGTTTTCATCCGGTCTTCCCCAAGGAAGGACCTGCTTCCAAATTCATGTAGCAGCATGAATGTTGGCAGCATTCAGTTCCTCATAGGTTGCCAGACTGAGAAACCTCAGGTTCTCGCTGGCTGTCAGCCTGAGGCAGCCCTCAGCCACTTGTCACAAAGCCCACTCTATTTGAGAGTTCATGACATGAGAGTTTGCTTCTTTAAAGCTAGCAGAAGAGAGAGTCCCCTAATAAAATAGACTTTACAATCCTTTTTATTAACTGTTATTCTTCTTCTTTGAATTTATTGGAGTGATGTTGGTTAATAAAATTATATAGGTTTGATGTGCATAGTCTGTAATCATCCTCTGCATATTGTATTTTGTGTTTACCAAACTAAGTCAAATCTCCGTCCATCACCATTTATCCCCTTTTACCCTCTTCTACCTCCCTCCGCACCTCATAATCCAGTAAAGATAATTGATCATGTAAGTCCCATCACCTTTGTCATATGCTGCTGATTAGAAATAAATTGAAGGTCCCACCCATATTGAAGGGGTAGAACTCACAAGAGAATGAATACAGGGAGGTGAGTGAGGATCAAGAAGACCAGCCTAGAGTCAGTCTGCCGCACCACCTATCAATGAGTCCTTCTCACTTATAAAATAGGAGTATTAATTCTATTAGTATTCATGGCTGTATTATCAAAGTTCTACACACTGGAAACTCACAGTTCATGATTGCTTCTTAGGTCTGAAAACTATAAGTCCAAGATCAATGTTGCTTGTAGGACTGGCTTCTGAGGGCTGTGAGAGAGACTCTGTTCCATGCATCTCCTTTATCTCCTGGTGAGTTGCTTGCAACCTTTGGCATTTCTTGGCTTGCAAAAGTATCACTGCCTTCATTTTCACACAGTGTTTTCCCTGTGATCCTATTTGTCTAAAATGTAAAAACTTTTTTATAAGGACCCCAATTATATTGGGTTAGGAGCCACCCCAATCACCTCATTTTAATTTGATTTTCTCTGAAAGGATGCTATCTCCACATAGCGCACATTCTGAGTTACTGAGGGTAGGAAGGACTTCAAACAAGTGAGTTTTGAGGGGACACAATTCAATTAATACTAATGGTACTCCTCATCAGTCTGGGTGGAAGAATTAGAAATTTAGGCTGTTAGTTCATAGTCTCTCTTATGGTAACCTCTCAATAACTGGGATTTTAATTAGAATTGATTAATTTGGTATAATTGATTAATTATTTTGAGACAAGACTCCTCATTTTTCAAAGACCACAAAAACAATAATGTCATATTTATTGATCATTACTGACTTCCAAAATATGGCTTGTGTTCCATTAACTTAAAGACAACTTCCCTAGCCCTGGCCGGTTGGCTCAGCGGTAGAGCGTCAGCCTAGCGTGCGGAGGACCGGGGTTCGATTCCCGGCCAGGGCACACAGGTGAAGCGCCCATTTGCTTCTCCACCCCTCCGCCGCACCTTCCTCTCTGTCTCTCTCTTCCCCTCCCGCAGCCAAGGCTCCATTGGAGCAAAGATGGCCCGGGCGCTGGGGATGGCTCTTTGGCCTCTGCCTCAGGCGCTAGAGTGGCTCTGGTCGCAACATGGCGACGCCCAGGATGGGCAGAACATCGCCCCCTGGTGGGCAGAGCGTCGCCCCTGGTGGGCGTGCCGGGTGGATCCCGGTCGGGCGCATGCGGGAGTCTGTCTGACTGTCTCTCCCTGTTTCCAGCTTCAGAAAAAAAAAAAAAAAAAGACAACTTCCCTGAGTTATATACCTTTTGAACATATTTCCCTCTAATAACTAAGCACATTTTTGAACAAAGTGCAATTATTCATTTAAATCAAACTCATTAAAGAATACTGAGTGTCACCTGACCAGGCAGTGGCTCAGTGGATAGAGCTTTGGACTGGGATGCTAAGGATCCAGGTTTGAAACACCGAGGTCGTTGGCTTGAGCGCGGATTTATCCAGCTTGAGCACGGGCTCACCAGCTTGAGCGTGGGATCATAAACATGACCCTAAGGTCGCTGGCTTGAGTTCAAAGGTTGCTGGTTTGAAGCCCAAGATCGCTGGATTACGTCCAACGTCACTGGCTTGAGCATGGGATCACTCGCTCTGCTGTAACCCCCCACTCCCGGTCAAGGCACATATAAGTAAGCAATCAATGAACAACTAAGGTGCTACAACAAAGAATTGATGCTTCTCATCTTTCTCCCTATCTGTCTTTCCCTGTCTGTCCCTCTCTCTGACTCTCTCTCTTTAAAAAAAAAAAAAAAAAGGATGCTGAGTGTCCATTATGTGCTAGGAAACCATTCACTTATTCAAACAACTTAACATTTAAAAGCAAAGAAACAGAATAATTATTTGTCTAGCCTAAGGTAACAGACTAAGGTCAGATAATGAGTAAAATGAAAATCCTTCAGTATCAGGTGCTAGACCTGGGGCAAAGCTCTCAGTTGAGAGTTAAAGGTGATCAATATGTTAACAGAACTACAGACCACCTCCTTATAATACTGACTGAGAAGTGTCCTTCCTACAACCGCATACTCACCCCCTCAGATAAACAAGAGGGTCCAGAGGGAGAAAGAGTTTGCCTTTGAAAGAATGCAATGTTCCTGAATATTGGAGGAAGAGAGAAATTTCTTCTCTTCCTAGAGCCATGAGTATCCACATGAAGAAAGAACAGAGGTTACTGTCTTAATCTGCTTGGGCTGCCAAAACTCAGTATCTTAGATGGGTTGGCTTCACAACAGAAATTGATTTTCTCCCAGTTCTAGAGGCTGCAAGTCTGAGATAAGGTAACCAGCCTAGTTGGGTTCAGGTGAAGACTCTCTTCCTGGCTTACCTTTTAATTGTGCGCCCACATGGTCCTTCCCCATGGTGTGCATATGGGAAGAAGGAGAAAGCAAGTTCTCTGGCGTCTCCTCTTATAAGCACAAATTCCATCATGAGTACCACACCCTCATGACCTCATCTCACCCTAATTACTTCCCAAAGGCCCCAACTCCAAACAAGTAAATATTTTGGAGGGGTACATAATTATACAATTATAATAATTAGTTTAGGGAAATGGGGGTTTCCACTAGGCAAGAACTGAACATCCCTGATGGTTTTGTTTGGTTCTTTCTAATTATTATCTCCTCCTGCTAGTTGTCCACACTACTAGTGAATGGCTCCCTTGTAAAAGAATTTCTAGAAAAAATGTTACTGTGGTATGAAAAGAGAAATGCGTAAGATAGTGCAAGTCTGAGCATTTTCTGACATATTCATTTCATCTGTGGAAAGTCCTATAGTCTGGCTTCTAAGCATGATAAAGTAGCATCTTCTGCCACTGTTCCCTTAGACACTATGCTGATTGCAAATATCAGCTGATAGGGCAACATCAATCCCTCTATTGGTGGAGGAGAGAAAGTTTTGACAATGGCAACTTTACTAGTCAATTACAGTTTCCACTTTTAACTTTGGACAGTAAAATGCCCCTAATCTCCTCAACAACCATGAGGGAAAGAAGGAATAGACCAATCTTCCCTTGGTAATACTGTATTTCTGCAACAGACAATCTTTCTCCCATATAGTCCAATTCTTTTTTTTTTTTTTTTTGTATTTTTCTGAAGCTGGAAACGGGGAGAGACAGTCAGACAGACTCCCACATGCGCCCGACCGGGTTCCATCCGGCACGCCCACCAGGGGTGACGCTCTCCCCACCAGGGGGCGATGCTCTGCCCCTCCGGGGCGTCGCTCTGCCGGGACCACAGCCACTCTAGCGCCTGGGGCAGAGGTCAAGGAGCCATCCCCAGCGCCGGGACCATCTTTGCTCCAATGGAGCCCTGGCTGCGGGAGGGAAAGAGAGAGACAGAGAGGAAGGAGGGGGTGGGGGGTGGAGAAGCAAATGGGCGCTTCTCCTATGTGCCCTGGCCGGGAATCGAACCAGGGTCCCCCGCACACCAGGCCGACGCTCTACCGCTGAGCCAACCGGCCAGGGCCTAGTCCAATTCTTATATCAATGGAAAAATAATTTAATAGCAAAGGACTTTTCTGCTGTCTGATACCTCTCAGCAAGCCTATAGTGACATGACATCAAGAGCTGCTGATTTACCTGACAGAGTGGGATACTACACAGCTTTTGTCCCCATATATGACCTTAGTCATTAACCCATGGAATTAACAGTGGCAATTAGCACTACTCTGTAATATGAATTAGTGACAAGTATAGAAGAATGACCTTAAATTTTAGCAAGCATCACAATGACCTGAAGTGGCTTCTTTTTATTTAATTAATTGTGTTTACATAGATTCTAGGGTCACTCTGAATGCATCCCCCCTCCCCCATATTTCCCTCAACATCTCCCTTGCCCCCCTCTCTACAGAACCTTCCCCCCATTCCCTTCAGGTTTATCCCATCCTCTCATCCCCTTTCCCTCTGTCCTCTTTCCCTCTGGTCCCTTTGATCCCTCCTCTGTCTCCATTTCGTTCCTCAGTTCATATTGTTCCTTGGACTCCTCAAATGAGTGAGGTCATATGATATTTTTCTTTCTCTGCCTGGCTTGAAGGTAATATTACCTTTTGCAACAGCATGGATGAAGTGGCTTCTTAATCCACAGATCTCTGGGCCCCAGCCCTACTGTTCTGATTTCGTAGGTTTGATATAGGACCTTACAATTTGCCTTTTGAACAGGTTCCTGAGAAATACTGCTAATGGTCCTGGGACCACTCTAAGAACAACCCACCTAATCTAAACCCAAGGGCATGCTACAGTCTTTTACAAAATGATGAGTTTTTCTGTCCTGTTGGTTAATTACTACCCACAAAAGTTCAGATTTCATCAATTGTATTTACACTCAATTAAATTTGTGTACACGTCTTATGCATTTTTCTACTCCCCCACACAGTAGGTGGTTAAAATGCATGTAGGCTTCTTGACACTAGCAGCACAGGGTTTAAGGGTAATAAGCACAGAGTTCTGCTCTGCATTATTCCGTGCTCACTTGCTGCTAAAGCTGTGTATCTTTTATATTATGACAGTTCCTATCTTCAAAAGGAAAGTGTAACGATCAGAATGTTAATAAATAAACTGATCTGTTCTATGTGAGATCAATTTTGCTTAATCATTTCTAGATTCATAGGATGCAGCTCTTTGTTTAAAAAATAATATGCCGATGAAATGTATTATTAGGTATCTACTTTATTTCTAAGATTAAAATGTATTCTAAATGATGTAAGTTTTTCTTTCCCCTGGATATTTATATTCAGTGTTCTTCTTTTAAAATCTTACCTTAGTTTTATTGAATGAGCGACCATTAAGTATTTTTCTTTTTACATACCACAAGGAAATCCTGAACTTGAAGGAAAGGCTATCAGAACTCTCACTGCAGCAGTAGTGGCTACGGGGCTCTGTTATCAAGTGTGTTAATTATTTATTCACACCTGGTTCACCACTGATTAACAAAACCTATTAAAGCCTTCCCTTGAAGACCTCGCTGTTGACATATATTTGCAGCTGTTGTTGATTTTTTTCCAAATTAGCACATTATGTGTTTGGAAAACAGACAGAAAACAGCTGCAATGTCTGAATGCATTTATTATGTACTCTTCTCAAAATGCTATTTAGGTTTACGAGTAATGAAGTCAGGGGAAAATGCACTGTCAACTCTGCACTTCTGGTACTTATGGGTCTACAAGAAATGGAATGCTGAAGGAATCATATGAAAACTTCAGCCTTCAGTTCGGAAATGAGTTTCACAGATTTCAGAAGCCGACTGTTCGTTAATATGCATATGATCGAGTGTCACTCTAAGGTCGTTTTCCTTTCAGGTCAGGAAGGTCGGGAAAAGAGGTTAACATAATTAAAAATGCAGGTGGCTTTAGATGGATTTAAGTGTTTATTAAAATAGCATTACCGTGGCTTTCATATCATGCTATGCTGAATGCTTTATTGGTTTTATAGCCTCTCCTAAAGCCATCTAGCTCCAGGTTGTAGTGATAAAATATTATCTTTAAAGGCTGGGTTAATAACTAAAAAAAGGTTTTTTTTTTATATATTTTTAAGATCTTTATAGTTGCTGCAGTAAAGCAGCATCAAGCAACTTATTTACCTGAAGTAAATTATCTGGCATCTAGCTGTGTTTAGAAATTATTCCATATCCAAAGTGCTGGTGCCCACCTAGACACAGGACAGCTTTTGGAAAGTTAAGGGATTCTCCATCTCCAAATACTGCGAGGAGACATTCCTCTTGTAGGGAAAGGAAATAGAACAATGAGAGAAGTAGTCTCACTATTAAATCACATTTCCAATTGCATCTGCTTTCTCTCCTTTACCCCAATACTCTGAAATCACGGAGAACTGATTATTCTTGCTGATCTTTTCTCTATCACAAGTCACATTTTCCAGTAGAGAAGCGATGGCACGGAGCACTGACTGTGTAACAGATGGGAATTCTTCTGTTATCACTGCAAGCCTTGACAGTCCTACTTTCTTCCAGTTCCTAATTCCATGAAGTTGCATAAAGCTTTCTCAAATTTTAAGACAAGAAATATGCACATTCATCTTTATCAGAGACAGGTGTTGTCTAATTAGCATCCTCTGTTTAGTTCATCATTCTTGTCATAGATATGCTTACTAGATCAGACATACACATCTGTCTATGTTATTAATTAGACTGAAAAACACCAGACTGTAGTGAAATACCACTGACATCATGTAAGGCTGCAACCTTTGTGCACGCTCTCTCCCTAACCTGAAGTGAAGCGTGATTCTGCACCTAAGTGACATTTGGTGGTGGTGTTGCATGCAGGCAAGATAAACAGATGCTGACTATCTTAAGCAAAAGAGGACTATACTGGAAAAGTAGACTAGAAAAACAGAATTAAAAAAGTAGACTATACTAGAAAAAGTAGATAGGAAAAATCAAAGCATTCTGGAGGGGCAAGGAGGAAAAAGCACATAACTACACACCACCAACACAAAGGCATTTACTCCATCTCTGTCTAATTGTGCCATTAAAAAAATCTAGGTAGGGACATTTGATAGACAGAGTCATTTGCCACTGCACTTCATGCCTGTTGGCATGGAGATAATAATCTGTAATTTGGGAAGTAGGACGTTTATTCTTGCCAAGAAATACACAATTGAGAATTCCCTGAACATTAAGAAGGGTTATGTATTTATAGACAAAAGAATGACAAATGCACTCAACATTTTTCAAGACCCGACTTAGCCTCAACTCCCAAAGAAGACCTTTCCTAAACAGTTCAACATGATCATTTTTATTTTTTTCCTCTGACAGCTAACCTCAGGGTAATTTAGAGTTGGTATCATTCAGTTTTTCACTTAAGCCTATTTTAAAATGTTTTCACATTTTATAGATTTCTTTTCAACAAGATTGTTAGTTCCTTGAGAACAGAGCACATGCTTTAAATTTTTATATTTTATCACATGAATCACACCCCAAATACAAACAGTAGACTGACTGATGACTAAGTCAAGATTGAGCCTAAATGAATATTTACCTAGCATGACATCAATGAGACAATATGCAAATAAAATTGTCTTAAAATAACACTGCTATAGCAGCATACCTATTTTTTTTAAATCTCCTATGACACTCCTTCACAATGATTACATTGGTATAAATGACTTGTTTTGTGACACGCTAAGTATATAATAAGTTAATATATATGTATTAGTGTGTGTGTGTGTATATATATATATATACACACATATATATATCCCTGTATTCTTTAGTAAATTCTATGAAATTATATGTTAAGCAGCTTTTGAAATGGTTCCCAGTGATCTCTGCCTCCTGGTATTTATGCTCTTGTGCAATCCCCTCCTCCCGGCTTGCTTCTAATGAATAGACTATGACAAAAAAAAAGAGTGGAATGTCATTTCTGAAATTAGATTAAGGACACTGTCTTCCGTCTTGTTTCTCACCTTCCTCTGTCTTTTACTCTTGTGTCTTCCTCATTTGCTTGTTCTGATGCACCACGCTGCTGTACTTTGAGCTACCCAATGGCGATCCAAGTGGCAAGGAACAAAGTTATTGTAGCCTATCACCAACAGACAGTAAAAACTTAAAACGTCCAGTTACAGAAGTTCATGAGGTATTGAATCCTGCCACCTACTGAGTGAATTGGGAAGTGGATCTTTCTCTAGCTGAGCCTTGAAATGACCACTGCTTTAGGTAGTATGGACATTTTAGCAATAATACTTCTTTCAATTCATGAGCATAGACTATCTTTCCATTTATTTGCATCTTTGTCAATTTCTTTCATCATTGTCTTATATATAGTTTTCAGTATGTAGATCTTTCACTTTCTTGAATAAATGTATTTCTAAATATTATATTTTATGGTTTTGATGCTATTGTAAATAGAATTGTTATTTTTTCAGATAATTAATTTTTAGTGTATAGTAATGCTAGTGATTTTTGTATGCTGATTTTGTATACTGTAACATTATTGAATTTTTTAATTAAACCTAACAGGTTTTTGGTGAAGTCTTTAGGATTTTCTAAAATTCTGTCATCTGCAGATTTAGTTCTATTTATTCCTTTGTGAATTAAATACCTTTTATTGGTTTATTTATTTTGCCCTGTTGTTATGGTTAGGAATTCTGGTACTATACAGAATAGGAGTGATGAGAGTAGGCACTCTGGTCTTTTTCCTGATCTTAGAGAAAAGCTTTTAGCCTTTTACCATGTAGTATAATAGTAACCGTGGACTTGTCACATGTGTGTGGCCTTTATTATATTGAGGTACACTTATTCTATATCCTTCATGAGAATATTTATCATGGATAATGTTGAATTCTATAAAATACTGTTTTAGCATCTATTGAAATAATCATGTGATTTTTATCTTTCATTCTTTTAATGTGCTAAATCAACTTATTAATTGGCAGATGTTGAGCCATCCTTGTATCTCAGGGCTAAAGTCCATTTGATTATAATATGTGAGGACCCAAGTAAATAGACAAGAGTGTGATGGTAACAGGGGGTGAGGTGGGGGGGGTGGGGAGGGGGCGAGGAAGGGAGGGGCACAAAGAAAACCAGATAGAAGGTGACGGAAGATAATTTGACTTTGGGTGAGGGGTATGCAGCATAATCAAATGTCAAAATCTGGAGATGTTTTCTCGGAACATATGTACCCTGATTTATCAATGTCACCGCATTAAAATTAATAAAAATAAGAAAAATAAAAAATATATAAATGAGTGAGAGACAGTACACCTGATACCACAGAAACACAAACAATTCTAAGAGATTACTACGAACAACTATATGCATGCAAATATACAAACAACCTAAAAAAATTGATGAATTTCTAAAAACATACAGACTACCAAACTGATCATGAAGAAACAGAAAATCTGAACAGAACAAGTATAGAGATTGAATTAGTAATCAAAAACTTCTCAGAAAAAAAATGCCTGGGGCCAGAAGGCTTCACTGGTGAATTTTGACAAATATTTTTTTTAATTATGCAATTTTTCTTAAATTTTTCCAAAAAAACTAAAGAAAAGTGACACTCCTAAACTTATTTTATGAGCTCAGCATTGCCCTGATACCAGAGCCAGATAAAAAAAAAAAATGACAAGAAAGAAAACTATTATGTTAACTAATATCATCTCAATAAAATTCTATTAAAAAAAAAAGAAAATACAGGCCAATATCTTCAATGAACATAGAGTTTTAATTTCTAAAAAAAATGCTAGCAAATCAAATTTAACTGCACATTAAAAGGATCGTACATCATGATCAGCTAATTTTTATTATGCAACTCTTGATTTCTGCATTATTAACTCTTGTAATAAGACTAGTTGTTTTTCTTTTCTGTGATTCATTTTATGCTGGTAAACTTCAGTTAAATATATCTTGTAAAAACAGGTGTGTTTAAATATTTTTTTCTAAATTGTGTACACATGCACTGTCTTAGCCTGAGTTCCTTAAAATATAGAGAATGAAATACGTGAGTTAAAATTAGTGGAGCAGAGAGGGATGAGAAGCATTGCCTGGCTTTCTATGAGCCTTTAAGCAACAGAGCAGCAAATCAATGGCAGATGTGCCCATGCAGCCAAGTGGTACCTATCCAGATGTGCTAAATGGGGAGATCATGTCTGAGAGCAATCTTTAGGAGGGCTTTATCTACCTAGCTTTTTCTTGTTCACTGTTTCTATCAATAGAACTTCTCCTCACAGTAGGCTAACTCCACTGCATTTCTGGCTAAGAAGCTTCTCGAAGCCCAGTTACACATTTCTTGGCCTTGGTGGAGGGCACAACTATGGGATTAGGGTGGGTTATCCTTGGTGGTGGAACTTCACAGTTTGGAGCAAAGTTACTTATTCAGCAAGCCAGGGTCTAAAGGTAATACCAGAGGCAATGTTAGAGAAATCCAATAAAGTATTTACATGTAGTATAGCATTTTTGTAAATCAGGACTCTTTGAAATGTAGTAAAGCAGTGAATTTCTGTGTGTATATGATTCAGCATCACCTGTGAATTTTTGTTAAATCCCACATAACTGCACTAAGTGATTCTGATATATTAGGGTAATTTGCAATTAAAAAAATAGTCAAGGTGGTTTTAGGTTATAATTATCATTTAATTTACTTGTTTGAAAAGAACAGATTTTTTTATCAGCATTTTCTAAAGAAAGGACACCTTTACATCAGATGTTTTTCCCCCAAATATTTTTGTGACTTTTTTAGCTTTTCAATAAAAATATAATTCTAATAAATTATATTAAAATTAAATAAACTGTACATATCTATTTTTTACCCAATACACATATACACATACACACAACAACATATATAAAGCTACACTATGTTATGTAGATATAAAAAGTTATTATTCTCATTATATAAGAAACATTTGTAAAACCAGGACCAGAGAATATTTGTAAAGTGGTGACTCTGCGTAGCTCCATACAAAAAACATCCTACTCCATTCAATAAACAACCTTCTCATTCTAAAAAAAAAAACCAAAACGGTGTTTTGATTTCTTTTGTTAGTTTTAATTTTAGCTTGTAAAGTGTGCACTGAATATTTTTTCTTTTTAAAAAAAAGCACATTTTTGTTCCGTTTTAAAATAAATATGTCATTGAATTTGATTACTTTTGTATAGAAGAGCTGTCATTTTTACTTCAAGTCATCATTTCAAATCTCAATCTTTTGTGGAAAATAAATAGTTTTTGTCTTAAAATCACACATAAATCTACCCACAGCAAAACAATAAAGATAAAAGGCATTCTGATATTTTTAAGCAAGAACATCAACTTTATAGAAAAACTTAATTGGCGGCAAATATTGAGTCAGGTTCTTCAACGTTCAACAGAATATGATTGCAGATCATTTTAGCTCCATGCCAGCTCTTTCGTGAAGGATTTCCTTCTTAAATAAACTCTTTGAGAAAATAAGAAATGGTACACTTCTGGTTGTTGAAAAGTGTTAGGTTTTGATCAGTAAATGAGCCATTGCTTACATGCCTCTAGTGTCGCACGGTTTTTATGTTTTGAGCTCTTTTGCAATTTTTAGAAATATTTTAATAGATTTGCAGCATATAATTCAGTATCATAAACTGTATATATTTAAAAAAATAGCAACTGATGAAAATGATGATGATAATGATAATGAGGATGTGTTCATCATTTTAGTAGCTTTTACATGCACATTTTGAGAAATTCTTAGCAAATAATGTGTTGTGTGTTGTTTTTCTTTTTAAGAAGAGCCTTTCACTATTTGCACAATTTGCATAGGCTTTGAATCATCTACATATCTAATGTTGCATTTGTCTTCCAGAATTTCAGTTTCTATACCTACATAGAAGAGCTTGGCATCATTATTTTCCTATTTTAGATCTTTATCTTTAAGATTTCAGTATAAAATAAGAAGCATTTGATGATTTTGAATCTACAAATACATAGGATTCTGTTAGCGATTGTGAATTCTTTGTGCCATCTCCATTTGGTAAAAGCCAATCTGCTCTTTCATTAAAGAGAAAAAAAATTACCCTTTATGAGTGTAAAATATTATTACATAGAATTTAATGACATTTTCATGAGACTTTTTTGCAACTCTACAAAGTCCTGTTAGGACTATCTCACTTGCAGTCAGAGGGTAGGAGATTGACTGCCTCAGTCAAACACTGCCTTTGCCACATGAACACGTGATGCGTATATGGGACACTTAACAAGTTACTTATTTATCCTGTGTTTCAGTTTCTTTATATGTAAAAAAAATCTTAGGTTTATTTTGAGGATTAAATTAATGAATGAATGAGTAGAAAGCACTTAGAAATGTATCTGGCAAATGTCTGGTACTATGTAAATGTAGGCTTATATCTTGTCTTATATTATTTATTCTTCACTGTTATTTTGAGTGATAGAGTGTCTCACAGTGACTTTATAATGCAATATTTGCTAGGAACATATGTCATATTTTAAATTACACAGAAACTAAAAAGGAATATCATATTACACATTGTATGCTGTGTATACTCCAGTTCTGCCCTTAAAGGTTAGGAAGCCCAAGTTGAAACTGAAAAACTTGACCAATATTTATTTTTAAATTATTTATTGAATGTAATTCATCCACATATTGCTGAACCTTAGATAAAACAATGAATTGAGACATTAATATTACAGTACTTTTATGCACTCAACAAATATTTATTAAGCACTGATTATGTGGTAAGCATTGTGTTAGACTATAGTGATATACATAATTTATCCTAATGACTTTTAAAATCTACCAATCACCTAATAATACATGTAAAGAAAAAAATGTGTGATATAAGTTAGGAGTGATGATATTCTCAATGGGCACATAGTAATGGAAAGAATACTTTCTTTTTTTATAGCATAAACAAAAGTTTTTTAAAATTTTTATTGAATTTTATTGGGGTGACATTAGTTATTAAAATTATATAGTTTCCTGTGTACAATTCTATAATACATCATCTGTATATTGTATTGTGTGTTCACCACTCATAGTCAGTCTGCTTCCAACACCATTTATCCCCTTTTAACCTCTTCTACCTCCCCCTATCAGTCTGGTAATCACTATCCTACTGTCTGTGTCTATGAGTTTGCAATTTTTTTTAGCTTAATCCCTTCACCTTTTTCACCCAGCCCCCTAACCACCTCTCCTCTGACAGCTGTCAGACTGTTCTCTGTGATTCTGTTTCTATTTTATGTTTTTCTTCATTAGATTCCACATAAAAGTGAAATCACATGGTACTTGTCTTTCTCTAACCGGCTTATTTCACTTAGTAGAATACCTTCCAGGTCCAACCATGCTGTCACAAAAGGTACAATTTTCTTCTTTATGGCCAAATAGTATTACATTCTCTAAATATACCACAGCTTTTTTTATCCTTTAATCTACTGATGGGTACTTGGGCAGCTTCCAAACCTTTGCTATTGTAAATAACACTGCAATGAATATAGGGGTGCAAATATCCCTTTGAATTAGTGTTCTGAGTTTCTCGGGATAATTTCCCAGAAGTGGAATCACTGAGTTGTAAGGTAGTTTCATTAATTTTGGAGATAACTCCATACTGCTCTCCACAGTGGCAACACCAATCTGCATTCTCACCAAAAGTACACAAAGATTCCATTTTCTCCACATACTCAGCAATACTTGTATTTTGGTTTATTGATGACAGTCATTCTGACAGGTGTGAGATATCTCATTGTGGTTTCAGTTTGCATTTCTCTGACAATTAGTGATGTTGAATATATTTTCATATGCCTTTTGGAAATCTGTATGTCCTCTTTGGAGAAGTGTTTATTCAGATCATTTGCTGGTTTTTTTAATTGGATTGTCTGTGGAGTATATTTTTGTATTTTGTTTGTTTTTTCCTAGGTTGTTGTTATTTTTTATGTTGAGTTGAGTCCTTCACAAATCTGTATATTAACCCTTTATCGGATATATCATTTGCAAATATGTTCCTTCATTCAGTGGGTTGTCTTTTTATTCTGTTGATGGCTTACTTTGCTGAGCAAAAACTTTTTACTTTAATGTAGTCATTTGTTTATTTTTTCCTTTTGTTTCCCTTGCCCTATGAGCTATTTCAGAAAAAAATATTACTATAAGAAAAAAAAAAAAGGAAGGCCTCACAAACAATACATATTTTAATAATATTTGAATTATTTCTGTAAACAACTTATTTCCAGAATCAGAGCTGTGGAATTTCAGTTTTTTGACATAGTGCATAAATACAAGAAATATACAAATAAACTAAGAGGACTCCCTGAAAAAAAAATCTGAAATTTTACTGCTTACATTTTCTTCTATAATTTTTATCATCTCATATCTTCTGAATAGAGGGATAGCTATAAAGGAGAGTACAGAAAAGTTCTACTAAAGAATGTATTTTAAAAGATATTTAATACAAGACAAATATATCATTTTCAATATTCAGTCAGTCAAGAAAACCAATTTATATTTTCTTCCAACTGTCTCTTATTTTAATCTTCAACTCATCTCTTCTATCTTTACTTCCATGCCCTTAACTACAAATTTGAACTGCTAATGCTTATGATTAGTTTAAAAATACTTATCTGGTTTAGCTCATTTTAGTCTCAGCCACATTGAATTAACCATTCTATCAACAATTAACACTAATATATCCTCTTAAAATGGTACATACATAGTGCCCCTCCTCAAAATTCAAAACCTATTTGGGATCTACTAAATCACATCTGAACTATTTGGTTTTATTTTTAAAATCCGTCACCATGTAATCTTACTTGGTCTTTCAAATATATCTCTACTTCCATAAGCCAAAGTAAGCATTCCATTACAGTTGGACTCAACCTCTCATTACTAATAAGGCACCTTGTGACAAATTTGGCAGGGTTTTTTCAGTGTTCTCTCTCACTCCATGATTCCTCTTCCTGTACTCATCCACCAATCCACACATGGTCACTCGTTAAAGATCTAACTCAAGTGCCACTTACTGCTTAAAACTGCCTAATGACATCATTCCTCACTGGCTTCCACATCTCTTGGTATTTTTAAACTATTGCAAAGAATATAACATATTGCTATGTGCATTATATGTCTGCTTTCTTGCTGTTGTGAATAAGATTTACAATTAACAGATGATGTAAATACAAGATAATAGATCATGTGCCATCTTGGATCTTTGATCATTAATTTAGAGTATAGATTCCTATATTTCTGTGTTAGACATGTAGTATGAATGAGAAATAAATGTGTATTATATACATTGGTATCAGAAGTCCTTTATTTTCTTAAAATCTATTGAGCACCCCAAAGGTTTCAGTTTATATGGGTTTTACCTATTAATAATTACAAGATTTCAAATTAAAACAGGCATTTATTAAATAATATGAAACCTTTTATCTGTAATTTGAAAATGACATATTTTGTAAAAAATATATACTTCAAAAAGTTAAATTAGTGAAGTTTCTTTTATTTGCATTTTAAAATCTTCCTTATAACTGTTTTAAAAGAATAAACTGAAATTTTTATATAATTCTGCATTCAATCAGTTGAGTATAAAAGTACATAAAGAAAATGTGGCCTTGTACAGATATGTAGCTAGAAAAGGGAGGAATGTTTTAAGGTTTTTCAGATAATTATGTGTCTTAATCTGTTATCTGAAACCAAAATACTCAACAAGTAAGAATAAGGATTGATAATAAATCCAAGGACATATCCAATGAACCTTTTATACTTGTTACATTAATATTCATTATGTATCTTACATTTGCAATGGATCTTTTACTGAAGCATAATTTTGTAACATCAAGCATTGGTCATCTGGAAAAAATATTAGTATATTGAGTTATTTATATATTCCAATTATTCACATCTTATATTTAGTATTAAAGATAATGATTGTTAATATCATCACCAATTTCATCTACAAAATCTTTAGGTATTAGGGAGCTGTCAAGATCACTATGGCAGATATGCAGGGTGGGGCAAATGGATTCTTGCTGTATTGGTAAAGAGTTTGCTTAAAGGTTTTAATCACTGGGATTCCACACATTGGTGGGACATAAAAACGAGACTAAGAGACATGGACAAGAGTGTGGTGGTTGCAGGGGGCAGGGGGAGGGAAGGAGGGAGAAAGGGAGGGGAGGGAGAGGGGCACGGAGAGGACTAGATGGAAGGTGACGGAGGACAATCTGACTTTGGGTGATGGGTATGCAACATAATTGAATGACAGGATAGCCTGGGCATATTTTCTTTGAATATATGTACCCTGATTTATTGATGTCACCCCATTAAAATTAATAAAAATTTATTTATTAAAAAAAAACTGGGCAAAAGAACTGAATAGATACTTCTCCAAAAAGGACATACAAATGGCCAATAAGCATATGAAAAAATGTTCAGTGTCATTAATCATCAGAGAAATGCAAATTAAAACCACAATATGATACCACCTGAAAAAAAAAGTAGGTTTATAGTTGTTCATATGGACAATAATTAATAAATAATAATACAGGAGTAAACTGTGTTTTGCATATTTATAACTATAAACTTATTTTTGCCCCACCTTGTATAATTTTCAAAAATTTTTTTGTTCAAAATCTTAAAATATAATATTGGTCATAAAAACTCTTAAGTTGTTTTCCATGAAACAACAGACTCACTCTATTCATTTATTTGAGAAAATGTCTGCCAAATACCCAGTTTTAAATCAACATGGTTTGCCAGTGACTCATTCAAGTAAAAATTATGGTCCATGAAGAAAGTGCTAATTCATCTCACAACCCAAACAATTTCCCAATTGCTTTTCCTAGAGGCAATCATCATTCCTTTGTGTACAGGGGAAGTGTTTCATGCATATTCCCCGCTGTGTCACACAGACTATTAAAGAGACATGTACTCAAGGGTCAAAATTTAATAAAATTGATCATTTTGTCTGCTTCATCAAGGACATTTTTAAGTGAAACAATCCTTTTTCCTTCCCTTTTGTCAGCACAATGTAGTGAAAATGAGGTGCCTAATAGTAGTCTAATTTGATACCACTGTCTTTATCTACAATGTTGCATCATTTGCACAAATGTCAGCAAGGCTGAAAGGCAATAGCATTTCACTGTTATTTTGAAACCAGTTTCGCCCTTACCAACACTGTGAAAGGTTCTCAGATGCTCCTAGGTATCCATGGACCACACTTTGTCTATCACTCTTTTATTGTTAAATCATGAGCTTAGAACTTGCATGCTCCTGCAGCATAACTTGTATATCTCTGATAAACATAGATGCAACAAACAACCCTAAACAAAATGAGAGAAAACTAAATGTAACAGCACATTAAAAAGTCATACACCATAAGCAAGTGGGATTTATCACTGTGGAGCAAAGATGGTTTAACACACACAAATCAATAAATGTGATAAACCATACTAACAAAATGAAGGATACAAACCCATGATCATCTAATAGTAGTAGAAAAATCATTTGACAGACTTTAATACTCTTCCAGGTAAAAGATCTCAACAAATTAGGTATAGAAGTAATGTATCTCAATATAATAAAGACCATAATTGGAAAGCCCATAGCTAACATTCTCCTTAACAATGAAAAACTAAAAGCTTTTCTTCTAAGATCATGAACAAGGCACAGATGCCCACATTTGCCATTTTTAGTCAGCATAGCACTGAAAGTACTAGCTAGAGAAAGTAATCATTAAAAAGAAATAAAGACATCAAAAGGATGTCTGAAAGGAAGAACTAAAATGATCTGTTCACAAATAACATATCAGATAATTCTAAAGATTTCATACACACAAAAAAATGAATAGACAATTGGTAAAGTGCAAGATACAAAAATCAACATACAAAAAAAAATCAGTTGCATTCTTATATACCGACAGTGAATTATGCAAACAAAATATTAAGGAAACAATTTTGTTTATGATAGTATCAAAATGAATAAAATACTTGGAAATAAATTTAATCAAAGAGAAGTTACCTGGACCCTGAAAACTAAAACACTCATGAAAAAAATTAAAGCAGATAGGAATAAATGGTAAGATACCATGAGAATGGATATTGTTAAAGCTACCTGTAGACTCAGTAAAATATCTATCAAAAACACAATGATACTTTTCACATAAATAGAAAAATATCTAAAAATTTATAGAAACCCAAAAAGACCTCAAATAGCTAAAGCAATTATGAGCGAGAAGGACAAAGCTGGAAGCATTACACATCTTGATTTCAAACTATGTTAGAAATTTATCAACATACTGTGGCACTAGCAGAAAAACATAAATGAATGTAACAGAACTAGAGCTCAAAAATAAACCCACACATCTATAGTCGGCTAATCTTTGACAGGGCGCCAAAGGTATGCAATGAAGAAAACACAGTCTTTCAATAAATAGTATTAAGAAAATTTATATCCACAAGCGAAAAAAAAAATGCATCTGGATCCTATTTTACACTATACACAAAAATTAACTCAAAATAGGTTAAAGACTTAAACACTAGATCTAAAACCATGAAACTACAAGAAGAAGACATAGGGACATATCTTCTTGGTTAGTATTGGCAATGACTTTTTTAATACGACACCAAAAGCACAGGCAACTAAAGGAAAAATAGACAAGTGGCACTATATCAAATGACAAAACACACATACATACAAATACACTCAAAATTCCTCAGCAATGGAAACAGTCAACAAAACACAATAATAATAAGGCAACCTACAGAATGGGAAAAAAATATTTGAAAACCATATACCAGATAAAAGGTTAATATTCAAAATAAAAAATTTGGATATTAACCAAAAATTGGTTAATATCCAATTTAAAAAAATAACACAATGTAAAAAATGGTCAGAGTACTTGAATAGGCACTTATTCAAATACATACAAATGGCAAATGACTAACAGGTATGCAAAAAAGATACTCAACATCATTAATATCACAAGAATGCAAATCAGAATTACAATGGGATGTCACCTCACATCTGTTAGAATGGCTGTCATGAAGACAAGACATAGCAAATCTTGCTTGGCAAGAAAGTAGAGAAAAGGAAACCCTTGTGCAAGTATGTGGTTTAGATATAGGTATAGTTGTAAAAAGATATAGACAAAACAGATATAGATATAGATGTAGATGTAGACATGGACATAGACATAGATTTAGATGTAGATAGGCATAGATATAGATATAGATATGTAGATATAGATGATTATATATAGATAGCTATGGGGGGGATGTCAAGGTGACTTTCCTTAAGATGACATTTAAGCAAAGGGTTGCCAAAGGGGAAGAAATGAACCACTTAATATCTGGGGGAAGAGCATTTTAGTGGAAATAGCCAGTGCAGAAGACTCACACAAGGCATGTTAGAGAAAACAAGGAGGCCAACAGTGGTAGCAGGATATACTGATGTAAGAGAGGGGTAGGAAATGAAGTCAGAGAAGTAAAACGTGTCTAGATCATGTAGGACTTTTTAGATGCCTGATGAGAACTTTGTTGTTTCTTCTGAATGAAAAGGTTATGGGCATTGAATGGCTTTGGGCAGATGAATTATAAATGTGACTATAAATTTAAAAGATGACTCTGGTTGATACCAGGACTCTGTAAGAAAACTAGGGAGAAATGAGTATAGGGTAAGCAACAATCTTGGCATATCTAAATTCTAGCAGTGAGCATATTGGGAATGCTTGAGAAATTCTTACTGATTGATTGATTGCATTGGTACTGTCTTTTTTTTTTTTCATTCAAAGATTTTAATACAGTCTCTTTTGCAACTATAGAACAAGCCTCCTTAATCAAATGTCTCAACCCAGAGAACTGTGAAATATTATTTTATGGCTTCTTATAGTATGGCAAATGTGGGTTAATGTTCTTGTTCCATACTTCTAGTTATTTCAAATATGCTTGCTGTACTAGTCAGTAACTTCCTGAATCCTCTCAAGGCTATTTACAAAAAATTTATTTATGCTTCATGAAACTAAATAACAATTTGCTTACAATACAAGCTGTGATGTTATAAACTAAATATAGAAATATGAATTCATTGCAATGAGAAATAAATTCTGCAACATAATGCACTTGAAAGAAAGCTCTCTGTTAGATGGCATCTCCCTTGCACATAATTGATGCTTTATAAATTTTGCATGGTCTTGGCTGATCTACCTCCATGCATCTGCCAATAGTTAAAGAAGTTGAAACTATTTTGAAGGAGTAATGTTTGTGAGTCAGGTTGCAATTTTCTAGACTTCTCTATATGATCCTTACTTACATTAATACCATCATTCGTATAAAAATTCTCAACCTCATTTCTTCTCTTTTATTCCCCAGACATAATCAAGCACTAAGATTCTTTTCGGAATAATTTAAGTATAATCCGGCATTGTGTGTTCTTGCTATAATGAACATTATGCAGCTGTGAAACCTGTTTCTAATACCTCCCTAGTTGCAGTTCATCTCACATAACACAACTGTTAGGTCATGGCCTTTGTATTAGCCAGAGTTCTCCAGAGAAATGGGACCAATAGAAAATATATTGAGAAAAAAATATATAGAAAAGGAGATTAATTATAGAAATTGTTTCACACAGTATGGAAGCCAAGAAGTCTGTAAACTGGAGAACCTGGAAAGTTGGTGCTATAAATCAGTCTGAGCCTAAAGGGATGAAAATCTTGGGGTCAATGGTACAGGTCCCATTTTGTGTCTAAAAGCCTGATAACCAGGAGCACCAATGTCCAAGAACAGGAAAAAGTCTCAGCACAGAGAAAGCAAATTTACCCTTCCTCTCTCTTTGTATTGTATTGATGTCCTCAATAGGTTGGATGATGCCCATCTGCATTGTTGAAGGCAATCTTTTTTACTCATTCTCTTGATTCATATACTAATCTCTTCCAGAGACACCCTCACAGACTCACCCAGACATAATATATTAATATATCTCTGGACATCTGTTAGGCCAGTCAATTTGACACATAAAATTAACCATCACAGCTTGAAAGGACATAAGAAAGATCAAGTGCTGGTTGAATCTGCTTTGCCTACTTCCCAAAAGGTAGAATCAAAGAGTGATTCTTACCTCTTCTAAAAATATCTAAAAGAAACAGCAGCTTGAGAACTAAGAATTTCTTTTGACTTCTCCAATTATTAATTGAGAGTCCCTCACTGCATTACTGTTTATTTCTTCCTCCATCTGCCAAGTTTTTGATAATCCCTGGCCTTTTCCGCCTTTGTTTGCCTCCTGGCTGTCCAGTCATGCTTTTGTTAGCCCTCTTCTTCACCTAGAATTTTCTTGCCTCAACACTCAACAGCTATTGAACAAAGTGTTTGGTAAGACTGGCTAGGCATCACTCATGTTAGCATCAGAGACTTCTGTTGTTGACATTATCACTTGAATCTGCACTATCTACATCTATACTATAGCAGGCCTTGTCACACACTCCCAGGAACAGAATAACTTCATTTCACTTATTAAATGCTGTCAGCGCTTTGGGTGTAGTGAAAAAAGAAAGTTGTAGTTTATGTATGTTCTCTATTAACTGTTAAAGTTAATTCAATGATGAAAGCCTGGGCTCTTTGAAACAATATTTGTTTTTTAAAAAAATCACTTTTATGAGGTATTTTTGTTACATAATTAATATTTAAAACAATTAATATTTAGTGAGAATTCCTTATTTTTCAGGGATAGATCTAACAACTTAACTGTATTAATTCAGTGAATCATTACAATATCAGGCCATGTATCAGCCTCATTTTATAGAACAGACACTGCTCCAAGTCACAGAGGGTGACCATCAGTGCTGTGACTGACAGCCTACTCTCTGAACCAAGTGGTATGTGATGGATGAGAGTTTCTGTCACAATAATACTAGGAGGTGAACTCATTAATATAGTCAGTTTTACAAGTATATGCTTATGTTTTCCAGAGCTGGAGAGATTGCTGGCCCAGTGTAGACAATACCAACTACAGCAACTAGGATGAGAAGGGTGACCCCTCATTTAACAGTTTCTTACCCAGACACAGTTATTGTTCTTCAATTCCAGAAAGAACAGAATTTTCCCCTTCCAGTGTAACCTGATCTTTTCAAGGGTTTACTCAAACCCAATCTCTGTTACTTAGATAATTTTTTTAGCCTCATTTTTTTTCTCAAGTCATGAATAATGATTTAAAAATTAAATCTGTGTAAACAGTCTTAGAATATGATGGGCTATATCCTAGCAAAGAACTAAAGAACACCTAAAGAATCTGGGAAGGCATGGGCAGAAGATTGGTGGCAAATGTTCCCAATTCCGTCAAAAATCCAGATTCTATTTCATAGCAAAAGTGAGGCAAGTAATCAGAGATTCATATAATACTAACACAAGAGGAGATGAACCAACATAGGCAAAAGGTTACATCCAGCAAAAATGACCAGTTAGGAATCACAGTAGCTGGGAAATAAAGTACTCAAAGAAATTTTGTTACTGAAGAGACTTGGCAAGGAATTGAGTCACAGGAAGGGCAAAGGAAACAAGATTGGATTCCAGCTACTGGGGAAATGGGCACATGGGGATTACCCAGGAGCCCATCAGCTGAGTAACCTCACAGAAGGACATAATCACATGGTATCAGGATCCACATCACCACATTCCTGCGAGAATGGTGCTTAGAACCCAGGCCAATATACAATAATATTTATTCAGTTATTCTCTAGGAATCACTAACCAAAGGCAATTTATATTTAGCCTGGATATAACATCAGTCTCAGAACCTGGAATAGTATTAAAGTTATAGATACCAAAAAATAATAGAAAGAGTTCTAAAATTAAGTCAGCATTCATCCATCCCCATTACACATCTTCTCTGTATTGTGCTCAAAGGAGAGGTGGCACTCAAGGCAGGTAAGCCTTTTGTCCAGACAACCGGGAGAGCTGCTTTCTAACTTTACTTCCAATGCTGGGGGGCCTTTGGCATGTCAGGAGATTCTCCTGTGTGAGGGCAGTCAGGCTAGCTGCTGCATGAGGCTCCCTTTATCATGAACTTTCTGCAGTTCTGGAATTAAGGAGACATCTGTGTACCCTTAGTACAATTTTTTAAATGCTTGGGACCGATTTAAATGTTGGAAAATTCTATGTGAGCTGGTAACTTTATTCCTCTGCTACAAATAAGCTCCTTTTCCTCTATTTCTCCTTTGATGAAGGCTTCATGTCATCTTTTCTTAAAATCATTGTTATTCTATTTCAAAATAAATGGATATAAATGACAGGTAATCAGAAATACAGAAAGAAGTAATTGTCTTAACACTGAATCTTAAGATTAAATCAACCAACCCAACAACAGAAAGTTTTGAACGCCAGATTTAATTGCACGAGGACAAAATACTATTGCCAGAAAACAAAGCTATAATTATGTCCTCTAAACAATGGATGAATTGTAATATCCAGTTATTAAATAGAAAATCTTAATTAAAAGATTCCTATGATATTGCTAGAGGTTCTTAAGTTTATAGAGTGCCCAACAAATGCAGTTTGAATTTTAAAAATGCTTCATAATGAGACAATAGCTAACAGTCAATGTCTACTTTTATATTCCAAGTACTATACGAAGCACTTTAAAAACAAGAATTCCCTTAATTCTCTTATCAAAACATTGAATTAGGTAAGTTTTACAAATGAGAAGAAAAACAAAACAAACAAGCAAATAAATATAATACAAAGAAGCCAAGTAACTTGTTTAAGTTTACTCAGCTAATAAATTCAGGCACCGTCCAGCAGAGCCATGGCCACATTTGCTCTATGGGCCTCCGCGGAGCTGGCTGTATGTCCCAGAGTAGACCCCAAAATTAGAGGTCACACTTTAGGAATAACTACTAGGTACTTTTGCAAGGCTGAATCCAAACATAAATTAGTCTTGCCATATGGGTGTTATTAATACTAATTAACATTTGCAAGGCATCTTATATATGTAAAGCTTTATACATCAGGGTAATGTCGAAGAATGTATTATTAGTTCACCTGTTTCAGGAAACCAAACAAAAAATGTTCCAGAGACAGGGCCATTTACCCATTGTGATATTAGGGTTGATCTTGTCTGAATGTTTAATGCTCTTAACACAAGCTCGAAACTCACCAGAGTCCTTTTTGACATTTAGAATAGAAAATCTGTTAGTAAATTTGCATGAGAAACAAGTGGTGATAGAAGGAAATGTTTGACAAATATGAAGTAAGCAAAAGAATTGGAAAAGGAAAAAATAGATTCAAATAAAAGGACGCTAAAAATTGTAGCAAATTTTTTGCCTGGCCAACACATCAAAAACTACTTTTCATTAATGTGTCATAATTTCCTTTTCACTCATCTAAGTCTTTTATAAACAATAATATAGTACAAAACTCATAATACTTTTGAGGGATAAGCAACTTTGCCAACATTTTGCAATTACCTTGAATAAAAGGTATTTCTGATATTTACCTTACTTCTCATCAATTTTCTCTTTGGACCACAGTTTTTTCTAATTATATCCAGTTACAGCTTCAGAGAAATTAAGGTAACCTGAACCTTGAGCAGGATCCAAAAGCTTTTAACAGAGGTTCTGACTGTCAGAGTGATGACAGAAGAGGTTTACATATTTTTAAACTAGATTAGAGTCTTCAGGAAGCCAAGTAAGCAGAAATCCTGCTTTCAGACATAAGGGAAAGACATAGGGCAAATATCATTCCCACCCACAATGTTTTTATAATCCAAAGAACTGATTAAATATAGGAAGATCTGGTTTTATCTGATCACCAAGTTTATTCTTGAAGAGGAAATGAAGTGACTGACTATTCTCAATATCTATTTTTCATTATCCAGAAGAACATCTTCTTGACAAATCCCTTAAAAATTCCGTGCATTACAAAGGCACCATCTAGGAGACTAGACTACAAGGCAGTGCCAAAGTGAACGAACCAAGATAATCAACTCGATTCACTGAATCCTTAAGGATTTTTCATCCATTGTATGAAATAATCACATGGTAACAAAAACAGGACTGAATAAAATGTTCCAGTCCCTGTTGATCTTATAGGCATATACATAGATTTTTCTTAAAATTGAGATCCAAATGTACTTTGAAAACGGTAATTGTGTGCAATGAATAAAAGGCTATTACATATCTTTTCAGGATGATCTTAAATTACCTCAATCTTTTTGCAGATTCACATCTATAATGTTCTAAGTTTCCAAATAAAATAATAAACAGCTATTACCTGAAATCATTTTATGTCTTGTTAATCATTATATTTTCTTGGACTTTTTGATACTGCACCTTCTTGAATTGTAAAATAATACAACTTTAATACAAAATGTCAGAAATGTAGGTTCAAAACAAACATAATCTTACCAAATTGCAACAAACATAACAATCTCAATCATCTCTTTTACCAGCTGCTTCCTAAATAATTGTCAACCTAAACAGATGTCAGAGGCACCTGGAGTGTAGAACCACATGTGTATGTGTATTTTACACTGCATATTTAACAAGTTTTGCTCTCAAGTTTTCAGAAGGATTATAAAGAAGAGAGATCCTCATTGAATGGTTTTGAAAGGTATATATTGTAAGTTAGGCAAATGAGTTTGTAAAATTTGTGGGTTTTTTATTTTGCTCTCTTTTATTGTGAAAAATGGCACTGCCCACGTGAATGGTGCTGCCCAGGTGAAACTGCTAATTACCTTCCTGCTTGGGAAGGGGCTTTGTTAGGCTACTGTGTTCTGGAGGAGGGCTTTTTATGCCAAAAAAATTATTAAAAGAAGAGAAGGAGGAGAAGAAGAAAGAAGCTGTTTTTGGAGAGTGAGAGGAAGGAGGAAGCCAAGATGGCAGGGTGCTGAAGGAGAAGCCAGTTTGTGCAGAGAGGAGAAGGGAAAAGTTGTGCAGATGGGGAACCAGAGGTGACTAAGACTGGTGGGGGCCTTTGATTCTAGGAAAAACCAGATGAGTCAGTGGCTTTGGGAGCCTGGAATGGAAAGGAAAGTGTTTTCCTTCCGTGTGTGTTTACTCACTGGCCAGTTGCAAGCCTAGAGTAAAGGAATGACCCATTATTTTTTGGCTCCACTGTTTCTTTACCATCTGTCCGAATCTAATGGGAACCTGCATGTGCATGGCCCTGATGATGGCCACGGCTACTGGGCTTATAGTGTAATAAAATGGCATGCAATGCATTATCCGTAACATTTGCACAACCAAGGTCAGATTTATTTGTCTATAAAAAAGAAAAAGAAAAAACTATGCATGATTCATTGTATTGGGCTCTTTAAGACCCAATTCTGATTCCTGCCATGATTTGATTGATTGCTCTATTAAAATAAAGACTAAAGCAAGCAGTCCAGAACCAACTTGGTCATACTACAGTCACATGGTCTAAAAGCCAACAGGCAAATTTCTTTGCAAAGTGTAGCTGAGTACCTATTGACTTGCTGTCTAAATTCCTGCTGTCTTTGGGATTCAGGTTGGTTTGGGAAGGAGACAGGAAAGGGTGTTGCTGGGGAGAGAGCCAGAAAGGGCAAGGAACCATGGTTGGTTCCTTGTGTTAATGGAGTCTGAATTTATATTCCCAGTTATTATAACACGTATGACCTGCATATCCCATTATGAGATGCTTTATCACTCCAGAAACTTCATTCATAAAATTAAAGTACATTGCAGGGTAATGATACATTAACAAATTAATTTGTCAGTGCCCGGTAAACCAGGAAACAGAAGAGATCTGATGTGCAGGAGTTTAAAGTTCTCCGTTAGATAACACATGCTCACATTCCCAAACTCCACTTCCCATTCACTCCGCAGTCTTCTGGAGTCGGCTTTGGTTCCTTTACTTCTGCAAACTATTTTATTTTCTTGCCAAGTTAAAAAGTACTTTTTATTGCTTACCTTACTAAAACTGTCTGCTACATTTAAGCTTGTTAATCATTTTATTGTTCTTGAAATTTGCTTTCCTTTTAACTTGTCTCTATAATCCCTTGATGGATCTCATACCTTTCCTTTCCCGTTCCTATAAGGCTTGCTCACCCTTCATCCATTCCAGGTTTTGTTTTCAGAATTCTTTTCTTCTTGCTGTACAAGCCCTTCCTGGAAAGACCATATCCATCTTCAGGTTTCCAATATGAAACATGCTAATCATGACTAGATTTATATCTCCAGCACAGAGCTTGTTATGGGTCTAAAAGCTGTATAGCCAATTGCTTACTAAACTAAGCTATGATGTCATCCATGAATTGTCCTCATTTCTCATCCTCCAATTCCATCTGTAACCAAATCTCCTTGCTTTTATTACCTAAAATAGTGACCTGCCCACTCCCAAACCCCAGCCACCTGTCTCCCACTCACTCTTCTTTACTCCAGTTGTGACCCTCTCTATATTTGACTCTCGCTTCTCTCTAGAAAGCTGCTGGAGTCTCTGAATTATCTTTAGGCTTACGCTACTCAAATCCAATCTTTTGCAACTTACTTCTTAATAGAAGAAACAGAGGATTGACAAAATAAGTAAGTAGGTACGGTAGAGATCAATAATGGAAGAGGGAGTGGGAAACGTGCAGTAAGTAAAACACTGCTTCTAAACACCCATGGGCTGATTCCTACCTAACATTCTATTTTCTCACCAAAACTTTAAAGTTTCACACCAAGTCATTTGTTTCTTTCCAGAATACACGAGGGTGTTTGTCACTCCTATATCTTTGTTTATTCTGGCTTCTCTGCCAGAAACCTTCTTTCCTTAGGAGTTAGGAATTCATTTATTGAAGCATTATTGGACCTACCTAAAGCTGGCACATTGGTTTGACCTTCTTGTTCCTTTTGTACCCTGTGTATTCTTCCACCACACAGTTAATGTCTCGATGGTTGTTTTCAGTTTATTTTTCTGTCTCTCTTACTGGGAGACAGGCAGTAAGACAGTGATCACATCTTGCTCATATTTGTAGCCTCAGCATATTTAAATGGGCATTGCATTATTTGTCCTATGACCATATTTCTATGATTTCATGGTTGAACAACTTCCATTAGTTTCCATATTGAAGCTTTCTTTATATACATTATTTTTTCTCTATTTATAGGGCAGGGCAGCTGATTTAAGACAGCTTCTATTTCTTTCCAATATTTCTTAGTTCTATGTTTTGTAGCTAAATTTTCAGAGTACTATTCTAAAATCAGTCTTTCATCTATTTCAAAATTGCAGGGGTACGTACGATGAGGTAGAGGTTCCACCGCTGGGGTCCCCAAGGACAAATAGTGCACACAATACATGAATATTTTCTTTAAATAGAGAGGAATAACCTCTCTGGAAAATGGGGAGTAGGGAAAAAGGTATGGAAAAAATACATTGTATCTTCTCTAATCGTACTTACATATATTACAAGAAAGACAGCTGAAATAAAGGAAGAAAAAAAAACCCCCATAAACTGCTAAATTCAAGATAGATCTTTGGGAATAATAGTAACACAGTAACAAAATCAAAGATTAGCCTCTGGGTGACCAAGGAGACCACTGTTTGAATTTTTTCTCCAGATTATTTGAAGAACCTCTCCTCACTAATTTTTAAAGCATTGCTCTATTTACATTGTTTAACTTAGGTTGTCTGATGTCTTTCCTCTTTTTCCACTTCAGATGCTTACACATATATAGCCTGCTGAATAAAAATATATATTAGTGTACATACATATATTTCTGTTCTTGAAAATGCTAAATATATATTTATAATATTTTTAAATAATGTCTTTGTAAGCATAATTTTTGATAAAGGTGAACTTTTAGTTTCAAGAATGGTATCAGATATACTGCTTTTCTAGCAAACATGGGCAAACATTGCTAGTAAGTTATTCATATAAATTAATAGGCACTTCAGTTTGTTGCTGGTCATTATAATTAGGTATAGAAAACAAGTAGCCAAAAAGTAAATGTGAATGAATTTACAGTATCTCATTGAAAATGCTTTTTCAAGAAAAATAGTATCTTTCAAATGAAAAGTAATTGGAGCAATGAATTAGTCTAGGTTTTAATTAAAAATTGAAAATCCAGTATAACTGTTATCTAATTTCACTAGCTAGAAAAATGTAGCAAGATAAAACTTAGTTAAGCCGATTTAATATTTATATTCACTAATGAAGGGATATCTGGTACATTATGTTTGATATATATACATTTTATAAAGTAATTACAAATGAGGCAATTAAAAAATAGATATTTGGAAAGATGTATCATGTAATTTTGTTCACTTTAATATATTTTTTAAATATCTACAAAGCAAACTAAAGTTACTTTAAAAATAGATTTAAAGATAAATGCTTTGTATTACTGATATAGAATAAACAGTAAGTACAAATTCTAAACATGAGCACTAAAAATGTTTAGGCATAGATTAGTTCTAATGCATAAGTATATATATTCAAATAAATAAAATATACTCAACTTTCTAATATTTATCTCCTGATAGAAAGCAAGATTTGTGTTTGTAATATTTTATTTTCACACTGGCCTCTGGACATTTTCATTTGATATTCCTCCATATTTTTTAATTCATCATTATCTCCCCACCCACAAATCTCCTTTTAATTTTTCATATTTTTATTAATGAAACTTGATGCTTCTTTAAGCTACATATTTTTCCTTAACCAATGCTTGGGAAATGTTATTCTTATATGTGACATCCTTCAGTGACTTGCCATTGCTTACATATATATATAAAATTCCAATTTTCTTAGGATGCCATTTGCATTATTTATGGCTTTGCCTTGAACTGTCTTTCTGGATTTAGCTCTCACTAAAACAAAACCCTGTGTTAGACTCAAACTAACTATGCATTATTCCACAAATGTACACTGTAGAATTACTTTACATTCTGAATTCAGCTTGCACCATTTCGTTACCTGAGGTTTGAATGGGCATTTAACCTAACCTTTAATTCTCTTTTTGTCAGATTTCCATCTATTATAATTCTACCTATACTTCAAGCCATGTTTCAAATTTTAACTCAGCCACAAATCTTTGCCTTATCATTTAAGAAATAGTCATTTTTTCTTTCATTCAAATCCTATTGTGAAGCTATATAAGAATTACATTTCTGCCTGACCTGTGGTGGTGCAGTGGATAAAGCGTCGACCTGGAAATGCTGAGGTCGCCAGTTTGAAACCCTGGGCTTGCCTGGTCAAGGCACATATGGGAGTTGATGCTTCCAGCTCCTCCCTCCTTCTCTCTCTCTGTCTCTCTTCTCTCTCTCTGTCTCTCCCTCTCCTCTCTAAAATGAATAAATTTAAAAAAAATTACATTTCTGCAGACATTTTTTACTTTAACACTTTATACTGAGCACCAAACTATGACTAAGACACTCTTAGACAGTACAAGTGATTCTGTGGTAAAAATTGCATAGTCTATACTCTGAAGAATATTATAATCTAATGATGATATAAGGTAAGAACATAAATGATTATAATATTAAAAAGAGTATACCTAAGAAAAGGTATCTGAAATTTTCTGAGAAGAGATTAAAAGCTACTGTTGCATAAAGCTTCATTAGTAATGATAACTGAAATAGAACCTGAACAATGAAATAATTTGGGCACCAGAGATCAAGAAGAGGATATTCTCAGTTAAATAAATATGAACCAATGTATGGAGATAAAAATGCTCAGAGTATGTTCTTAGATGGTGTTATGGGCTGAACTCCTTTTTACCCAAAATTCATATGCAGGAGTTCTAATATCCAGTGCTTCAAAATGTGACCATATGTATAGATAGGACCTTTAAAGAGGAGATTATATTAAAGTCAACCTATTAGGGTGGTCCTAATCCAATATGGTTGACATCTCATAGAAAGAGGAAATTTTGAACATTTAGAACTACACTGAGAATGCACACACAGGGAAAGCCTATGTGAGGAACCAGTGAAAAGGTAGTGATCTGCAAGCCAAGGAGAGCAGATTCCAAAGAAACCAACTCAGGGGCCCCTTGATTTTGAAATTCTAGCCTCCAGAACTGTGAGAAAATAAATTACTATTGTTTAAGGCACTCAGTGCTTTTTTATTAAAGTTCTAACAAACTATTATACAGATACCTAACTCAACTATATATAATTATATATTTATACACCAAGTAATAGAAGATAAGATTGGATGTACATGTTGAAGTTAATAATATATATGAGTTGATCGAATAAATACATATAAAATATTTAGGACAGTGTCTTAACTACACAGCCTACATTCTACTTCAAATGATTTAAGCTTAACAAATCATGGTAATTCAATGTTCCTTGCTTACCAATGATCAATTCAGAATGGGCAGTTCTGAGACATTTTTGGCCAATGAGACATAATGAAGTAAGGATGTTTCTAAAAAAGAAAATTCTTTACCAACAAAAAAAAAAAGAGGTAGACATAGTCACTTTTTGCTCCGTATATTGTCTTGTCTGTATATGAGTCTGGAACCATGAAAGCCACCTTATTATTAGCCTGATGATGAAGGTGTTTGTGAATAAGCAATAATGGTATCACTGACTCACTAAATCAACCAGATGTTTTGCTTGTCGTATTGATGGAAAAAATGTTTTCATTTGTTATTTTATTTTTATTAATTTTATTACTACTTATGAAGATATTATTGAATATATACTTTTACATATATATTTTATTATATTTATATTTTATATATTTAATACATATGTTATTACATGTATATGACATAATAAAATTTAAGTATATATTCAAGTATTTCAATATTTTTATTTTCTTAGTTATACCTCAAAGCTTTGGAATATTAACATTCAGTTTCACTTTATTCTAGCTCCTATGTGAACTTTGTTTTAATTCATGAACGCATTTCCATGTCTTGATTTCCCAGTTCTTCTTGACTGACCTTGGGACTTGTATCCTAATTCCTCTCAAACTGCTTTGGTCACAGTCACTGCTCTCTAGTCAAGTGGCCAGTGACCTACACCACACCTCATTGAGCAGTGAATTTTCATTCCACATCCCACTCCTTCAAATATCTTTTTCACTTGTTTCTCACAACACTCCAGTCTCCTGAGTTCTCCCTCATTCTGTCAACTTTTTCTTTTCTGTTTTTTGTTTTTTGTTTTTGCTCCTTCTCCTAAATGTTGTAGTATGCTAGCATTACTCTCCTCTCTGCCTGTATATACCTGTTCATTCCTAAGGCTTTAAGTGCCATCTATACGCTGTAACTCTGAAACTTACACATGCAGTCATCAGGAGCTCCACTAAATTTGTATATTTAACTTTTGTATCCAATAGCTCCATCTAAATATCTAATAGAGACCATAGCCCTGATCTATCCAATCAAGGCTCTTAATCCTTTTCCTACCCCAACTCATCCCTCCAATGATCAGTTCTGTCTCAGCAAGGGCTAAAACCATTGAGTTCATTATTCAGTCTCAACTATGCTTCCTCTCTCTTACCATTCACATCTAGTCCATCTCAGTCTTCTCAGCTTTTCTGTCCTAATATATATTAAATCTGATCACTTTTTATTCTTCAAACACTACCCACTGGTTGAGAGCTCCTTCATCTCGAGTGTGGATTTCTGTATGCGTACACTCCTAAATGTCTTCTCGTTTCCTGTCTGGCATCTTAAGGTCTATTTCCCACAGGTAAAAATAATAATCTCTGTTAAATATAAATAATTAATATTTTCCATACAGTAGGTAATTTATTTCTCACAACAACATGATAAGAGGCTATGTTAACTTTCCCATTTCACAGACAAGGAAAATGAGTAACTTGCCCAAGATTATAGCTGAGAACTAAGAGAGTGGGATTGAAACTGAGGCAGTCTGCTTTCTTAACCCACACTGTTATACACTCGTGCTTATACATTAAACACTCAGGGGTTTGTCTTCATTCTTAATGTTGGGGTAAAATACGAAATATAGAACAGACTTTAAAATTCCTTTAGGAGACAAAACCATTTAAGCAACATTTTCTCCCGGACTTTTCCTCTCTCTACTTTACTCTTTAACTTTGTGCTGCATAATCCTCATCACTGCCTGGAATTATTAAGATATGTTTGTTAACAGCATAATTTCATATTAGCATATTACTAATTTCTTTACAATTTTGAAAACTCTATTTTGCAATAAATTTGCACTTATTTAAAATGTGTTCTCTATTAATACAATATTTGAAGAAAAATTATATATTTTTGTGTGTGTGACAGAGACAGAGAGAGAGAGAGAGCAAGAGACAGAAAGAGGGACAGACAGACAGGAAGGGAGAGAGATGAGAAGCATCAATTCTTCATTTCAGCACTTTAGTTGTTCATTGATTGCTTTCTCGTATGTGCCGTGACTGGGGGCTACAGCAGATCAAGTGACCCCTTGCTCAAGCCTGGGACATTGGCCTCAAGCTGGTGAGCCTTGCTCGAACCAGATGAGCCCACACTCAAGCCAGCAACCTCAGGGTTTCAAACCTGGGTCCTCTGCATCCCAGTACAATGATCTATCCACTGCACCATCACCTGGTCAGGCAGAAAAATTATATTTAATTATCCTTATATCTATGCAAAGTGCTCACACAGTTGTATTTCTATTGTAAATATTTGAACAAGATACACTGAAAAAATTCATCTGGGATAAACTCTCTAGTCTGATAAATTCAAGTTACCCACTTATACTTGATAGCAAGAAATTGTTTTACGGAAAACGAGTTCATAGAAATTAGAAGTAATTGCTTTCTCTAGTTTTCAGTGTCCTTAATTACTCTTTCTCCCGTTCAAGTTCAACCAAGAGACTCTTAACCCAAGTGCCATTACACTAGGATAGTACATCCATCCTTGTTAGTTGGAGCCATTGTTTTAAAAACAAAGTGAGCATTCTACTGGAATATGAGTGGGGCCAGTTTTGCAAATCTTTACACTATAGTTCAATATTTAGTCCAGTGATACATTTATTTTAAAATATGCCATCTCTTCAATGTTTTTGGATTCCTTCATTTCTTCAAGTACAAGATGAGAGCGTGTTGCTTGTAAAGCTAGAAAGTAACGCGCAGAAGTTTGGAAAAGCAGCAGGTGTGTGAGGCATGCAAAAATAATGAGGAAATATATTTGCCTATCTGAACTTCAGTAGCAGACTCTTCCCCTGGGAACGTGTTTTTACAGACACTTCAATCATTTATGTTACTAGCCTCTGCTTTTCTGGTGGGTGTGGAGGGTTATTTTTTTTTTCTTTTTTTCCTAAGTGGGTCAAGAGCACATATGTTTTAAACATGGAAAAATATGTTAAGGTACTAAATAATAAGGCCTTGATTTAAAAATGAATAGCATTCGCGAGGTTGTAGTTTAAGTCTAGTTATTCCCAGCGTGACCTCCTAAGCTTCCTGCGTTCTCAGCAGAAAACCATCTGCATTCTCTACAATGTCTGCAAATGCTACCAACTGTTATTGGGAAAACACAGCATTATAAACATGATGTGTCAGGTACGGCAATAAGAAAAGTGCTTTTCTTCTTGAGTGTGTTCTTCTCAGGCGTCCCTCATCGCCTGCTCTCTCCCAGCGGTGTTGCTGGGGGCGCTGCAGGAAGAGCCTGAACTCTTTAGGCCACTGGAATCCCTTTCCATGTCTTTTCATCCCTGTGCTGTTAAAATAGCTCTCTCGTGGTCCTCTCACACTCTAGGTTCTGGAATAAATTTGTTACCTCCTTTGCAGAGTTTTTGCAAAATGTCTCTTTCTTAGCATTCTGGAAGATTCGGAATGAAAGATAAAAATCTCCATCCAAGTCTGAGATTCTCCTGAGTTTGTGGATGTGAAGAACTGATGGAAGTAAACACTTATTAGAAATCTTGACCAATGGGGGTGGGGGGAGACATAATGAAGGAGAAGGCAAAAGTGTGTCATGGATTTGTTGACATAACCAATCTGTTTGCTTAGCTCTATGGACCTTGAACCTTCTAATTATTTGGGCTTTAGAATTTCCCATTTTGAAAAGTTTAGTTGTTCTTTGCTTCATAGAACCCAGAAGAAAATAAGTTGTATATTTAGATATTTGGCATCTACATGATTTATAAGCAAGTTATCAACTCCAGAAAAACATATATTTGAACATGGCATTAATTTTAAAAAGCTACAATAGGTTCCTAGTCTTTCATTAAATATCTAAGTCTTTCATTAAATATCAAAACTTTACTAGCTGTTGAAATAAATATAAACCTTTAAGTAATGCCCACGTACCAGTTTGTTCACCAGTTTTAGTATATTAAACTATCTAGATTTACTTTGAAACTAAAAACATCCTTCTTGTTATTCATGCCTAACGGAGGTTGTGAGGTGAGAAAATACCCGTAAGTGTTTAAAATATATATTTGCTCTATGATAAATTTATTTGTTCATAAATGTCAGCTAGGCTTTTAAGCCTGTAGGAAACAATGCCTGTAAAACTTTTATTTTTTATAAACTTCTAACATTAAGTGTAGTCTGGAGGAATATAAGTTAAGGCTACACCATGTAAAATTGTTTATTTTTTTTCTGCCTCGGGGGTAATTCACTGCAGACACGCTATACCTTCACTCAAGTCACCTGACCAAGCTATATTTTACTACTTGATTGTGTGACAAGGGTTTAATCAGCCTGAAAAATGTTTACACCTCAAAATTTGCATTAGAAAAGTACATAAAGCCTGATCTTTGGAACTTGAGGCTAAAAGCTCACACTTTTTATTTAATAGAAAAGTGGATAACTATAACTAGTAGAAATAGATGGTGCAGAAAAATTCAAATTAAATATGAAAGATGCAAATTGTCAAGCATTATACTGTGCTATTACCCTTGATTTAATGAAGCCCAATGTCTGGAGAAAGACCTCGAACTTGTCAGGTAGTTCTCCATAAAATGAACATTCTTTTCCTGTACCAGGTTGCTCTTTTCAAAGGATTATTTTTAATAGAAGCCCTACTTCACAAGAAAGGTACTGAAAATAAAACTCACAGACTCCTGAAATACTGAGTAACCACATATATAAACTAATAATAAATTGAAGGGCATAGGTAAGAGACATTTTGAATTAACTGATTTCTTAACATATGTATTATAGTTTCCTAATCAAATTTGTTTGCTAAATTAGTAAATTCTGCTGTTTTCAGACTACTAATACTACAGGTTCATAATCTAATTTGTTTATTTCTTCATTTAGTAAATAACAACTGAATGGCTACCCCATGCCAGGCTTTCATTGGATTTTCAAAGTCATATTTGTTTCACGATTACAGAAAAGGCATGTTATAGATACTAATTACTGGAAATCAAATGAACTTCTAAGATAACATTTCACATCTTATATCTCAAGAAAAAAATGAATGAATCAGATATATATATTCAGATATGAACATAATTATTCAGTAGTTGCATGAATTTGCCCACCTGCATTCTCAGTGACTCAATTTTTCATCTGTGCAATGAAGAATGTAAAGATACCTTATAGTATTGCTATGAGGATTAAATGTGATGTGATGTGCTCAGCACAGTGCCAAATATGTAGAAAACTCCCCAATAAATTTTAGTTTCTTCTAATAGTACTTATAATAGTGCATGACAGCCACAATATGAAAACTTGTATTTAGTTTAATACACTTTAATATAATTTGTACATAGTTTGCAGATGTATACTTTACATATATAGCTTATATAAAAACATGTGATTTGTTCTTTTATCTTCTTGTTAGATTATCACCTCCCAAGTAAATTTATACATACACATATGCATATATGTTTGTATGAATATGCACACATGCTTTATATAACTCGAATGTATGTGCATATTATAGGGAGAGACAGAGAGGCAGAGAAAGACAAAGAAATTCTTAAGAAGAGCATCCAAAATCCTGCCTTATTCTAAGATTCTTATCTTATTCTAAAAAATACCATGACATTTACCTTATCCCACTCAGTTTGACTGAAGCTTATTAACCTAAATTAACAAAATCTGGTTTATAACATTCTTTTTAAAAGTGTAAAAATGTTACCCCCATTAAAATTTACAAGCAATGTTACCTATGTATTATTCAGTGATTATTAATCAAATACTGACTATTTTTATGTTTACAAATATTAAATATTCAACATAGATACAATTATTAACAATGAACTATTGGTTTTTCATCTCATAAATGATAGTAATTATCATTATTAAGGAACCTTCAACAACTTTTTTTGTTTTAAATATACTCTATAAAATAGTCAAGTGTTAATATTATACACATCTACAGGAAAATGAAGCAGTTTATTAAAACTGACTGAACTAACCGGCCAGGGCCCCAACTATTATTTCTTACTATAAGAAAAAAATCTGACAACATCTGTGGCTCTCATAGAGAGCTCTAGTTGATGCCTCAACATTATGGGTTGAAATAGGTTGAAATATTAATATCAAAATAAATTGCAACTACTAAAGTTATTGCAAACTTCATAGTGACAGAGCCTATATTAATGAGTTTCACTTATGACAACGATAAGTTCTGCTTCCCAAAATAAAGTTATACACAAAAATTTTTATGCCAAGTCAATGTTTTAGTTAAATAGGCAGTGTTAGTTAACTTCCTGTAAATTAGAAAAATAAATTCCATAAAAACATTATATACTAGACAAGAAAGAAAATATTATACTATAGTTAAAAGGGAAAGTAAGAACATTTTGCATTTACCGTGATACCTATTTCAACCCATAATGTTGAGGCATCAACTAGAGCTCTCTATGAGAGCCACAGATGTTGTCAGATTTTTTTCTTATAGTAAGAAATAATAGTTGGGGCCCTGGCCGGTTAGTTCAGTCAGTTAGAGCGTCGTCTGGAAATGCCAGGGTTACAGGTTCAATCCTTCAGGCACATACGGGAAGAAATCAGTAAATGCACAACTAAGTGGAACAACAAATGAATGCTTCTCTCTCTCTGTCTTTAAAATCAAGCAATAAATAATTTTTAAATAAAGAAATGAGAGTTGGTCTAAATACTGCTTCTGTTTATTTAAACAGCAATATATTTAACCTATTTAACTCAGAAAACATATATTAAACTGTTACTCTGTGTTTAGCACTCTGTCAGGCACTTTAAGAATACAAAGATAAGTAAAATATGCCCTGCCTACCTATTGCATATTAGCAAAAATTAACACTATAATACAAAAAAAAAAAACAACAACCAAAAACCTAACAATATCAGAATATAATGGTAAAGAAAGAGGCACAACTGATCAAATTGTGAGTGTGTCCAGGGTTGAGGAGAGTATTCAATCATATCTGGGAGGGGGGGAATCAAAACAATTTTATTCAGATTGAGTAGAAAAAGCAAGGGATGACATTTTGGGAAAGGTAAAGCCCGAGCTATGTTCCCGCAGGACCTTTAAAATACATGGGGGAAATGTTTTCTAGCCACTTGTTAGCTTATATTGGTTTGCAGCAATAAGCAGCATTTCTTGGTTTGCAGCTGGAAACCATGATCCCTGTCTTTTTATCACAGGCATTCTTTGTGTGTGTGTATGTGTGTCTGTCTGTCTGTCTGTCTGCCTGCCTGACAGTCTTCCACATGACCATCTTCTTTTAAGAACATCAATCAGATTGAATTAAGGTCCACTCTACTTTCCTATGACTTCATCTTAACAAATTATAGTTTTAAAAAAACCCTTATTTCCAAATAAGGTCTCATTCTGAAGCCCTGGGAAATCAGTACTTGAATATATCACTTTTAGGGGCAACACAATTTGACTCATAATAAGATCTAATAAAAAAACTATCTACTCAGACCAACATAAAATTTAAGGAGACATGAGAAATTTCTTTGGGTAAAATGTATTGTTGGTGGGAGGGTGAAATTCTATAACACCTTTGGAAAGCAATCACACTGTTTGTATTCAGAGTCTCTGTAAAATGTTCATACATTTTAGCCCAAAGAAATTATTCTAGATCCTGGCAGGATAGGTAAGTTTGTTAGAGCATCACCCTCATATGTCAAGGTTGTGGGTTTGATTCCCAGTCAGGGCACATACAAGAATCAACCAATGAATGCATAAATAAATGGAAAGATCAATAAGTCGTTGTTTCTTTTTCTCTCTCTCTCTCTTTCTCTCTCTCTCAAAAATAAATCAATAAAAAACAAAAAATAATTTAAAGGAAGTTATTGTAACTACAGAAAAAATATTCTACACAAAGACTTTCAGAGCAGTCTCATTAAAATTGCCTTAAAAAAAGTTAAACATAAACATAAGGAAATAACTGAGTGAATTTTAGTTCATCCCATTTATTTAAAAATTAGATAACAAAAAATTAGCTTTGAAAATGCTTACTCATGAGAAATATTTCTAGCAATTAAAATAGTCTGAAAAATCACATATACTATGTCATCAAATGTGTGATCAAAAATAAATTTTAAAAATCTATAATAAAATATAATGGAAGTCCACCAAAATGTTTTTATCGTTCAATTACCCATCACATAGATTGTAATAAAATGTATGTAGATTATATTAGATACAGAACAACTTATTCACTGATTTATTCAATAAATATTTTTTCAAGGGGCTATAATGTGCCAAGGACATCAGTGACTAAACAGGCAAAAGTTCTTAACCTTGTCAAATCTGTAGTTGGGTCCCACAGACTATTAAAAATATGTTACTTATTAGTATTTCAGAGGATAAGCAGTGTGGAAAAAATAGAGTAAGATATGAGAGATTTAAAGTGATGGAATGGTTTTTGAAATGGCCCTAAATAATGGTCACAATAGAGGTGACATTCGAGCAAGGACTTCAAGGAATATTAGAGTTTATCATTTAGTTTTTATTGTCATGTTGTACTAATGCCCCGCAAGACCCCTAGATTAGAAAAACTAGTGTCCCTTGCTCAGGTACATGGTATGGTCTTTCTGGATCCACTGTGACACCACTTCATGATGTTTTAAATCCAACAGACAGAAGAAGGAGCCTCTATCTGGAATGTGCCATTCCCATCTCAGAGAGAGAAAATAAATGGTAACACCACAAAATACCCTTAGTGGTCATTCCACTTTTCTTGGAGTGACATGTGTCACTTTATTCACCTTTCAGTGGTCAAAGCATATCACTAGGTCAAGCCAGCAGCAATGGGACAGAAGTAGTCTTCTCACAAGGAACATCGGGGAGTATTTGGGAGGAATAGAGAGCATGTTGTTTACCTGCCTTTCTGATTGAAAGTACACTTGACCTGCCCACACAAAGGGCAACAGCTTAATCATATCATCGTGCTCAAGTCTGCGATCTCAAAATAATATTTCTACCAGAGTTTTTCTTGCTCCAGAGATCTAAGAACTGAATACTCAAGTCATGTGTCCAACACACCTTCCACACAGTAATAGAATGTATACAGGCTAATCACATAAATATTCCCATTAGAACAGGGTGAGAATGGGAAGCAGATACTCTCTGCTGACCTTTAGCAACACGAAAATCTCCCCAGGGAGAAATGTCTAGGGGCCCTGATGCTGGAGGAAAATTAGGTCCTGCTTCTGATCCCTTGAAGTTTATTCTCAGTCCCTTGTTCTCTTGGTCCGTGTCTCCCCCTCTGGAGGACTTTTCCTTTTCTGTTTCCCTCTTAAGTCTCCTCTGAAGAAGACGTTGAAGAAAGTGTTTTCCCTGAGGACCACACAGGCTTCGCATCCTCCTTTCTGTCTGGGAGAGATTAGGGGTCCAAAGGTTCAGTTTCAAGGAGTCAGTGTATTTGAAATCCAGACTGGCTCCTTTGGCAGGAGTACAACTCTTTCAAAAGCTTTATATGGCAGTGGCTTATCCACAATTTTTCTTTTTTCCAGACTTAATTGTAGGTAACATGAACTTTCCAAGCTTTGTTGGAAAAACCATGCCTTTATTTATTTATTTTTGAGCCGTTTTTTTCTACCTTAAAATTTTTACTGGGCATTACCGTAGTGAATTTGGAGATGTTAATGAAGGGTTTTATGGCCACAATTCTAATTTAGTTCTTGCAGAAGAGGTTGAGTGTAAACTAGTCTTCATTTTCAGAGGCTGTCTCCGATTTCTTTTTTATCTGTTGAAAATGAGAAGCAGTGCCAGCTTCTGCACCTGGAAACTTTGGGAAATTCTTGTGCTTTCTATTCCCATTCACTTTTGCTTGCTGGGTAGGTAATTAATTTCTAATTTCATGTCTTTTCGGACCCAGTCAAAGCAGCCTATCTTAACCAAAGAACTCATATTCTCTTTCTTCTCAAATGTTTGACCACTTCATAACATTATAGTCATTTATGACTCCAATAACAGTTTCCCGGGTCCCCACTATCAGTAAGGAAAGTCAATGTGAAGGGGGATTGTGTTTGTTTTTTTTTTTTTTTAATTTTATTATTTTATTTATTTATTCATTTTTAGAGAGGAGAGAGAGAGAGAGAGAGAGGAGGGAGGAGCAGGAAGCATCAACTCCCATATATGCCTTGACCAGACAAGTGCAGGGTTTTGAACCGGCGACCTCAGTGTTCCCAGGTTGACGCTTTATCCACTGCGCCACCAGAGGTCAGGCGGATTGTGTTTGTTTTATCCACACCCCAATCCTTCTACCAATTTCTATATTAGCTTTAATTAATATGTTACAGAAACAAAATCCCAATGTTTCAGGGCCTTCCAACAACAAATACCTTGTGTTACAAGTGAGTCAACTGTAGCTATATTCTGTTGTTTTCATAACAGGTCCTAGGCTGGAAAAAGCCGCTTCTGCTTGCAGGATGCGAATCTCACAGCAGAGGGAAAAAGGTTAAAAATAAGCCGTACAATAGCTCTTAAAGCTTCTGCTGGATATAGGCATACAGCACTCTGTTCATTTCATAAACAAAGCAAGTCACACATCCAAATGGATAGCAAAATGCTTCTTATTAAAGTAAGAAATGTTTGGTGACCACAAACATCTTCCAGGGAGAGATCAATGCAGGCATACAGGGAAGAGAATTTCAGGCAAAATGAACATCCAGTGCGAAAAGGGGGGATATGGCTGAGGTGTCCCTGGAATAGCAAGGAGGTCAGTGTGAATGACGTAGAGTATGCGGCTGGAGAGCAGTTAACCTGCGAGAGGGAAGAAGGAGCAAAATTTTGTAGGGCTTTTAGGCTGTTGGAATTTGGCTTTTAAAGTAAAGGAAAATTTTTAAGCAAAGATGTGACATGATCTAACTTATATAGTAAAAGAATTACTGTAGCTACTCTGACTACATGGAAATGGACAAAGGGAGTTAGTAGAGAGACAAGTGAGAAAGACACTGCTATCGAAGCGAGAAAGTGATGCCTTGGACCAGAGCGATAAAGATGGAGGTCCGATGGGTTCTGAGGATGAACCACAGGGTCTTTGTGTGAGTTTGGTATGGAATGCGAGAGAAATAAAAGTCTAAGTTAGACTCAATATCTAACTTTAACTTGCAACAGGAAAGAAGTTGTCATTTACTGAGAGGGGAAGATTGTGAATCAGCAAGTTTAGGAATTCTGTTTAACATAAAAGTGTGAGGTGGCAATTAGGCATCACGTGTAGGTTTAAAATGGGAAGGAAAGAAGGAGAGATTTTCAGACTAAGGGGTATGAGCAACCCTCTAATTTTATTTAACACCATAGGACTAAATGAGGTTGAAAATTTGGTGAGTTTAATTGGAAAAGATGACAAGAGATCCTAGGGAACTCCCATTTTAGGAGATTTGGAAGAAGAAAATGAACAAGGAAGCAAGAGTTACTGTATAGAAGGAAAACTAATAGTATGTGATATTCTGAGAACTAAGAAATTAATGTGTTCCAAAAGGCAGGTGTGATCAAATGTATAAATAATACTGTGGCCTGACCTGTGGTGGCGCAGTGGATAAAGCGTCGACCTGGAAATACTGAGGTTGCCGGTTCGAAACCCTGGGCTTGCCTGGTCAAGGCACATATGGGAGTTGATGCTTCCAGCTCCTCCCACCTTCTCTCTCTCTGTCCTCTCTCTCTCTCTCTCTCTCTCCTCTCTAAAAATAAATAAATTTAAAAAAAAAGATGCACCCTGTTTTAAAAATAATAATAATAATAATAATACTGCAAGATTACCTAGAACAAAGCTGAGATTAGCCCTCTAGCTTTAGCAGTTTAGAAGTTACTGTGACCTTGAAAAGAACAGTTATGTAAAGAGTGATGGGGCAAAACCTAACAGGAGTAGCTTTAAAAAAGAATGAAAGATGAGAAAAATAAGTAAATCAGAAAAAACTAAGAACTATATGATTCCATACATAGGTGGGACATCAAAATGAGACTCAGAGACATGGACAAGAGTGTGGGAGTTACGGGGTGGGGGGGAGGAGAGGGAGGGGATTGGGGAAGGGGAGGGGCACAAAGAAACCCAGTTAGAAGGTGACGGAAGACAATTAGACTTTGGGTGTTGGGAATGCAGCATAATCAAATGTCAAAATAACCTAGAGATGTTTTCTCTGAACATATGTACCCTGATTTATCAATGTCACCCCATTAAAATTAATTTTAAGAAAAAGAATGAAAGACAGGAGCATTGTATATAAATAATATATCCAAGAGACAATATAATAAGCCCGGGGTAAGTTTCACACTGAATTTCAGCTTTATATAAGATAGTTTATTCTTTAAAAATAATTCAGGATAACAATATTCTAGCCTTGGTTGGGTAGCTCAGTTGGTTAGAGTGTTGTCCTGATACACCAAGGTTGTGGGTTCGATCCCGAGTCAGTGCACATACAAGAATCAACAAATGAATGCATAAATGAGTGGAACAACAAACTGATCTCTCTCTTTCTCTCTTCTCTCCATTCTTCTTTCCCTCTAAAATCAATATTTTTTTAAAAACAATTGTGAAAAAGAACAATGCATTAACAAAAACAATTTTCTAACATTTTCTAACTTCAGGAAATGACACATAGGTGTTTTCTAGTGTCCTTTCACTTTTCTTTATTAAAAGAAAAAGAAAGAAAAGCAAAAACAAAGTGTCCTTTAAAAGATACATGTTGAAGTGAAGAAACAGGCCTGACCTGTGGTGTTGCAGTGGATAAAGCGTCGACCTGGAAATGCTGAGGTCGCCAGTTCGAAACCCTGGGCTTGCCTGGTCAAGGCACATATGAGAGTTGATGCTTCCAGCTCCTCCCCCCCTTTCTCTCTCTCTCTGTCCCTCCACTCTCTCTCTCTCTCTCTCACTCTGTCTCTCCCTCTCCTCTCTAAAATGAATAAATAAATTAAAATAAATAAATAAATAAATAAATAAATAAAAGAGACAAGAAATCAAACTTCAGGCATTTGATAACTGAAAAACCAAGTAAAGAGGAAAATATTCTAATTTGGCAAACACTGATTTATTATGGCCATCTCTCCCATTGTCAAAGTAATCTGTAGCAGCTAATTAAAGATATGGTGGAAACCCAAGTCCTGGGGCCAGCTGAAGGATGGGTTGAGGTTTCTAAAGCTGGGAGATAGAAAGAGACTAAACAAGACAGAGGACATGCACATACCTTATAAGTCTGGGTTCAGACCTGTGGCAAAGTAAGTCAAGTTGTCTGTGTCAGGCAGATGAGATAGTAATGTTAAAAACTAAACATAGAGCCAGACAGATGAACTGAGTCGAAAACTGAAGGTAATTCCAGACGGTGTGGGAGGGGGGGAAGCGAAAAACATGTAGAAAAAATGTAGCAGATGTTAATATCAGACAGATGAACTGTCCTAGACAATGAACATGATTCTGAAGAAATTAATTCTCCACCCTTAATTCATAAAGAAAACCAAATTGCCTCTGGAAAGTATTATAGCTCTAAATATTTCCTGTTTAGTCAGACAGCTTCTGTTTATTTCCAAATAGGTTTATTTATCTATAAAGAACAAGTTACAAATATTGATTTGCAATAAACCCTTTTATAACACATAATTTGCTCTCTTGCAGGTGTGTAACCACCCCTAATCTATAGTCAGAAAGTAGAAGGGACTCGGTACAAACTACTATGTGAATACTGATGTTCCTACAGTCACTACATAAACTTCGTAAACGAATGACTTCAAGCATGAATATAGCATGTTGCTGAATTAAATCATATTTAATTACAATAGCTAAAATTGTTTTTTCAAAGACTGTTGAACCCATTCTTAAGGAGAATACATACTTATGAAATACAATTTTACCCATGAAACTAAAGTATGTATAAGTGGGTATTATTTAGTCTGCATATTTAATGTAATTTAAAATGTAATGTATTAAATATTTATTTTAAAAGTGAAAATATAATAAAAGTGCCTTAGAGGTGTTTCAAAAAGTTAAATGTAATGAGTGAGAAATAGAATGTAACAAAACTAGCCAGTAAATGGATATTTATTTTAATCACATAATAAAACTATTTAGTACAATTGATTTTTCATTCCAATGCATCAGCTTAGAATTGAGTCTACTGTATTAAATCAAGACTTTATTGGGAAATGCCGCTGAAATTAAATATAACAGGTTTGCTAAAATCAAAGAAGTTTTCTTTTATAAAGTCCAAAGGTTACAGTATATTTGAACATTTTTCTCCAAAATATTTTGGAGTATTACTATGCAAAGATCAGCTTTTTAAGAGTTTTAAGCTGCCACCAAATATGATTTCATTTTATCTGATATTTCTGAAGAACTCTTAAAACTAAATAAGATGACAAACCTTTAATTTGACATTTCTTAAATTTAAATATTCATAAGGTGATTGATATTTAAACATCATCTACTGAAGAGCTCAATTTCAATGAACCAATCAATGCATCAAATTCAGCTGTATTACTTTGGGATGAAAAGGATACACTGAAATAAGAAAACTTGTTTGCTTATATTGAAAAATAAATTTTAATTATATATCTATTTTTAATCTGTAAAAAACAGATTTTAAAAGATGAATTATTTTTCCTGTGACTAAAAGTACTAGTGTTATCTGCATTGAAATATTTGCAACATATCATTTTACCATATTGTAATTTAAACATGTTTTGCGGTACAGATTAAGTAGACATTTTGGCCTTGAGAAAAAACTTTGCTATATACTTAAATCCCTTGTTTTGAGAACAAAAAGTCAGTTTTATTACAAGAAACAAAAAATAATATTCTTTCAATCTTTCATTTTATATAATTCATGCTTAATAAACAGTATAGCTTGAAAAAGGAGAATAATGTACATTTTTCTTAAGGCCACAAAAGTTTGTGTAAGAATAGGAGTTAGAATGCCAAGGTTGTAGGTTTGGTCCCGGTCAGGGTACATGCAGAAGCAACCAATGTGTGCACAATTAAGTGGAGCAACATATAAATGCTTCTCTCCCTCTCTATGTCTCTCTCTCTCTCTCTCTCTCTCTCTCTCTTTTCCTTCATATCTTTGTCTCTCCAAAATCAATCAAGTAAAAAAGATGAAGTCTGACCCGTGGTGGCGCAGTGGATAAAGCGTCGACCTGGAAATGCTGAGGTCGCCGGTTCAAAACCCTGGGCTTGCCTGGTCAAGGCACGTATGGGAGTTGATGCTTCCAGCTCCTCCCCCCTTCTCTCTCTCTGTCTCTCTCTGTCTCTCTCTCCTCTCTAAAAACGAATAAATAAAATAAAATAAAGCTTTAAAAAAAAAAAAAAGAATAGTTCATTATTTAAAAAAAAAAAAAAAAGAAGATGAAGAAGAAGGAGGAGAAGGTAGAGGCAGTGGGAGGGAGAGGGGGAAGGGAGGGGGAGGAGGAGAAAGAGGAAGAGGGAAGAAGAAGAAAGAGAAGTAGGAGGAGGAGGAAGAGGTGGAAGAGGAAGAGGAGGAAGAGGAAGGGAAAGGGGAAGGAGAAGGAGAAGAAGAAGGAGAAGGAGAAGAAGAAAGAAGAAAGAGGAAGAGGGAGAGGGAGAAGAGGAAGAGGAGGAGGAGGAGAAGGAGAAAGAGAAGAAGAAGAGGAAGAAGAAGAAGAAGAAGAAGAAGAAGAAGAAGAAGAAGAAGAAGAAGAAGAAGAAGAAGAGGAGGAGGAGGAGGACGAGGAGGAGGAAGAAGAAGAAGAAGAAAAGAAGAAAAAGAAAAGGGAATCTAAGTAACCAGGAGCAATAAGCTACCAGATGTAGGGGCCTCTTGAGCTCGCTGCTTTCCTGCAGCCTCTGATCCTGAATCCTTGCTCCACTTTTTCTCTGACCAGCTTTCAGACTACATTTGAGCTTTTTTTTTCTAGACTGGTCTGGAAACCAGCCTGAGTCTGATTGGATCCAACCTGGGAATGAATTTGAATTAGAAACCAAAATGGGTCCAGCCTGATGTCCCAGGTGAATAAAATTTATTTTAATGCTGAACAAGTGGGTGTCAAAAACCAAACCCTGCACACTGAGTAAAACAAGCAAAAAGATGAATTCATTGCAGAGGTTTCAACCTGCAACCCAAGACATGCAAGGCTACAGGAGCAACGAGTTTCATGTTGCTTACAGATTGAGAATCTGTTCTGATGGGGTAAATGTGGAAGTTATTTGACTTTTTCAGCTGCTTGATTACCTAGGGGTCTTCCCCATTTGGATCAGGGCAGCTGACTCAGAAAAAGAAAGAAGCCCAGCTATGGTGTGACACACTTGGCATTTGAAGACCAGCTGCTGATTATTTCTAAGAACTGCAACTTACCTTAGGTAAAATTAAGGTTCATTTTTCAAAGGTGCTTGCTTTGGCCAACTCCATTTTATCTATGACATAGCTGACTCCATTTTAGTTTTGGTTTCCAGAGATACTCTTGAATTACAGTGACCACAATGGAGACTTTTTACTCATCTTAGATAAGCTTATCAATTTTTCAGACACCCTAGAGAAAAAGGAGTCTCAGCCCGGCACCCACTAAAAATAGTGTAGGAAAAATAACTTTTCCTCCTCTACATTTTCTCGTGACTAAGATGAGACCCTCTGGGATATTCCACTCATTCCAGAGCCTACACATGGCTTTCTCGGAAAACGGGCTGAAGCCAGCAAAGGATAAGAATTCTGAACAAAGTTAGTTCTTTTAGATTGCTACCTCTGATGCTTGGTTAAGAGAAAGGTAAAATTTCACATTGTCCTTTCCTTTCCAAATTCAGATTGGCATGGAAAAAGTCATTGGTTGTTGATCTTTTCCTTCCCCTTTGTACAGCTATTACCTACCCTCTTGTTTGTTTCATTTGTGTCTTGTGAATTTGCCTTGGCAACAGTTGGATGAAAGACCCCCCAAAATCTTTTGGACAGAAATAGGTGTTGCACTCTGTTTGCATCTAAGATCCTGTTGCTAGCTCTTAGGGGAATTGTCTAAGTCTTTGTTTCTTTTGTTTATCATTGGGAATGTCTCTGGAAATTGGGAGGGTAGTATCTTTTGCACCATCTTTGGGAACCCCTTTTGTGTTAATGAAGTTGTCTAATATTGCCAGGGGTATGTACAGTTTGTCCAGGCTGAAACCTGGCAGGATATTTGAAAGATTTTTTTAAAGTAGTTCTATGATCAGAAGTTACCAAATTGTTGGATGATCGATATTCAGAGAATGATAGAAAATTTTTTAAGCTTTCTCCTCTAAGCTGAAATAAAGCTATGTGTCTGGAGGAAAAGAAAGATATTCTAAAGAGACTGTCGAAGAATTTTCTAAAAAATTCCAAAGACACACAGCTCTAAGTTTAGAACATAGGAATCTCTTGATTTCCATCTTAGTTAAAGATATTCTCCCTGAAGAAATCTGTGCCATAACAAATACCTCCTGCTGTACATGGATCAATACTTCGGGTATTATAGCAAATTCAAGAAATTCACAAAGAAGCCATTTGGCCAAAATATGATGTTGTCCCCTCAGGTTCTTTCTTAGATTTATTTGATAAAAAACTGTTTGATTTATAAAACAAAAATAAATATATACAAACACAATTCCTTCACATTCAAACTGATACCCTTTTAGCCATAATCCTACATCCAATGTCAATAAGGGTGAGTCTATATAATGCTTCTCAGAGGCTTAAAAACAACTAATTATATTTTGATCCAGAAATAATATTTTGGCAACTTAGTCCATGATACAATAAAAAGAAGATAAAACAAAATATACACATAAAATGTATACACAGAAGGGCTACTGAGGAATTATATCATAAACTCAAAGCTGAAAACAAATTCAATATATAGAACAACTAATTATATAAATCTTCATATGTCTGTGAACTAGAATACTATTCTAGCACTGGAAATCATGTTTCATAAAATTACTCAATGAGAAAAGAAATATCATTTACTGATGAGTTTTTAAACTTAAAAAGTTATGCTATAAAATAGAATTATTGTAAGAGAGGAAGGACAGATATATAAAACATGTTTATAGGTAAATAATGAGTTTATATGTGCATTCATGTGGGAGGATATTACTATTAAGAATAACAATTTTTTTCTCACTGTTGTATTCTTTTCCTGATCTTTGGTCTAATTTAAACAATTTTGGGAGATTACTTTTTTGGAACATTTATATAAAGTGAGATTTTTCAAACTTATTTTATTTATAAAACTCAAGAAAGTCTTTTCTACTTACTTCTCCACCACAGCCAAAGCCTCAGGCTTTATTATGCACAGTGGGATCAGACCAACAGCATGAAAAAAAATTTGGAGCTTGTTAGAAAACAGGGTCTTAGGCTCCCTCCCATCCTGGGGTACTGATTCAGGTTCTACATTTTAATAAAACCCAAGGTAATTTTTAAAGTGTGAGAAACACTTCTCTAAAATGTAAAGAGAAAGTTAATATTATTTATTACTTCTCATAAGGATTTTTACCAGTAAATGTAGTTCAGAAAAATTTAAAGTTTAAGATAACTTATGAAGTTGGAGTACTAATTGGTACATTTTTGACAACTGCCTAAGAGTCTCAGGAATCTTAAAATGGTTGTAGTCCCCAACATACACTATACTTCTGGAAATGTAACCTAAAGAAAGTATTCCAATGAAGTGATAAACACATTAGGGACACAGACACACACAAATGTTCATTGTAGTCTTATCTAAAATAGCAAAGGATTAGAAAAACAAACTAAATGTTTAACAATAGAAATATAATAAGCAAATGATGGCCATCTATCAGAATTTCATTCAACAAAATTACAGTTTAAAACATATTTAAAATCCTTCTTTATCCATTTGAATAGAGTTACTATTAATTATCTTTTATTTCTACTACCCTGCTTCAATTGCTTTTTTTTTACATATGTCTGGTAATTGTTTTCTCATCCTTTTTTTTTTTTTGTATTTTTCTGAAGTTGGAAATGGGGAGGCAAACAGACTTGCGCATGTGCCCAACTGGGATCCACCCGGCATGCCCACCAGGGGGTGATGTTCTGCCCACCTGGGGCGTCGCTCTGTTGCAACCAGAGCCATTCTAGCGCCTGAGGCAGAGGCCTTAAAGCCATCCTCAGCGCCCGGGCCAACTTTGCTCCAATAGAGCCTTGGCTGAGGGAGGGAAAGAGAGATAGAGAGGAAGGAGAGGGCGAGAGGTGGAGAAGAAGATGGGTGCTTCTCCTATGTGCCCTGGCCAGGAATCAAACCCGGGACTCCTGCATGCCAGGCCGATGCTCTACCACTGAGCCAACTAGCCAGGGCCTGTTTTCTCATCCTTTATTGGCAATAACCCTATGCCATTTTATTTTAGATATTTTTAAACAGTTAAATTTTGTTTTTGTTTATTCAATCTAAATGTTTGTTTCCAATAGGTGTACTTTATCCATGGGTCTGAAACTATTTTTTATGAAAACCATTCCTACTTCTCAGCCCATACAAAACAATCCATGGGCTTGTGAACACCTGGACTGAAGTTTAACTGATTCAAATTAGATAACTGTAGTTAACACTTATATAGAAGTTTCCAAAAGCATGAAAATGTTCTGAGAAACTTGCATATAATAATTTACTTAATAACACTAATAACTATTATTATTTCCATTATACTAATGAAAAAACTGAGGGACAGACACTTGTCACACTGTCACACAACTAGTGATGTAGCTGGAATTTGATCCCAGGCCATCTGTGTTCAGAATCATTGGCCACTACAATATACACTTCTTAGTGATTAAAATTCAAAGCATGTTTTACCATCTCCCTCCTCCTTAGTTCACATACTGTTTTTTCTTAATTTTTAAAAAAACTTATTTTATTGATTTTAGAGAGAGGACGGGATGGAAACATCCATCTGTTTCTGTATATGCCCCAAACGGGGGTCTGGAGAATTTTGAATATCAAGAAGAGCTATCTGGAGGGCAGCGGCAGTCACGGAGCTGGGCTAGAACCAGCGGCACCTGAGCCCAAAAGCCCAGGGCAGCAACAGCAGTGGTGGCCTGGTAGACAGACCACATAACGGGAGTTAAAATGTCTGGATACAATAACACCTAAGGCTAAGAAGTAGGCCACATTTAATACTGTACCTAATCACTGAATTACAGTACTGAGCCCAAAAGTAGCCAGCAATAAAAGACAACAGAAAGCAGATTTTAGGAGAACTCGAACTTTTAAAGTAACCTCTCCCATGCCAAGAGTAGATAAAGGCAAGCCTAGGAGTGCAGCTGATATTTTAAACAGCACCTGGGCCCAGCAGAGGCAGCTATAAGATCTGGATCACCTGTAGCTCCGAAAAGGTGGATAAAACCAGTCACGAGCAGTGACTCCCACTGATCAGCCCCAGGCCCCAGCCAGGGAAGTCCAGGGCAACACAGACAAAATGAGAAGACAGAGAAGTGCAATCCAAATGAACCAACAAGAAAAACACTCAAAAAATGAGCTGAGTGAGATAGATATAAGCAAACTACTGGAAGCAGAGTTTAAAATAATGATTATTAAAATGCTAAAAGATCTTAAAACAACAATGGATGGTCACAGTGAGCACATAAATCAGCGGTTCTCAACCTGTGGGTCGCGACCCCGGGGGTCACGACCCACAGGTTGAGAACCGCTGACATAAATAAAGAAATAACAAGTATTAAAAAGAATATTGAAATAATAAAGAAGAACCAGTCAGAAATGACAAATTTATAAAGAACATGTGAAACTCAACACCAGGAAGACAAACAATCCAATCAAAAATGGGCAAAATAAATGAATAGACACTTCTCCAAAGAGGACATACAGATGGCCAATAGACAGATGAAAAAATGTTCAACATCCCTAATCATTAGAGAAATGCAAATTAAAACCGCAATGAGATACCACCTCACACCAGTCAGAATGGCGCTCATTAACAAAACAACACATAATAGGTGCTAGAGAGGATGTTCAGAAAGGAGAACCCTCCTGCACTGCTGGTGGGAATGCAGACTGGTGCAGCCACTGTAGAAAACAGTATGGAGATTCCTCAAAAAATTTAAAATGGAACTGCCTTTTGATCCAGCCATCCCACTTATAGGAATATATCCCAAGGACACCATATCACTGACTCAAAAAAAAAAAAATGCACTTCCATGTTTATGGCAGCATTGTTCACAATAGCAAAGATCTGGAAACAGCCCAAGTGTCCGTCAGTGGACGAGTGGATTACCAAGCAGTGGTACATATACACAATGGAATACTATGGGGCTATGAAAAGAAGGAAATATTACCTTTTGCAACAACATGAATGGATCTGGAAACTATTATGTTGAGTGAAATAAGCCAGGCAGAGAAAGAAAAATATCATATGACCTCACTCATTTGTGGAATCCAAGGAACAATGTGAACTGAGGAATGGAATTAAACCTGAAGGGAAGGGGGGAGGGAGTTGTCGGAAGAGGGGTAAGGGAAATGATGAGGGGAATATGGGGGAGGGGCATACATTCAGGGAGACACTAGAATCTATGTAAACACAATTAATTAATTAATTAATTAATTAAAATAAATAAATAATAAAAAGAACTATAGGGCCAGGTCACATACCTTTGACAAATGATTAGTTTTGTATTGTTACTATAACAAATTGCCACAAGCAGTGCTTAAAATGGTACAAAGTTATTGTTTCACAGTTCTTTAGTCCAAAAGTTCATTGGGTTCAACTGGGTCGTCTTCTTTGGGTCTTGTCAAGGCTGATGTCAAGATGTTGACAAAGTTGCTTTCCTTTTTGGAGGCTCTAGTGATAAATCTGCTGCCCAGTTCATTCTGTTTGCAGAGTTCAGTTCTATGCAGTTGTAGGTCTGAAGTGTCCTTTTCCACTGTGGACTTCTAGAGGCTGCCCACCTGCCTCATCCCTCCATCTTCAAAGCCAGCAGTGAAGAGCTGAGCCGTTCCCAGGCTTCAGACCTCTACTCCTCTTCCTTCCCTCTTCTCCATTTCTCAGCTGGCTTCCTGTTCTGCTTTAGAGTACAGGACTGATTACCTTGGATCAACATGTATAATCTAGAATAATCTCTATATTTTAAAGTCTGTTGATTACCGGCCTTAATTCCATCTGAAGCAGCCTGCACAACAGTACCTAGATTAGTGTTTGATTATATAACCAGAGAACAAACATTGTGACAGCACATCTTTAGAATCCTGCCTACTGGGCAGTCCTTCCTAATTTCTCTTCACTTTTCAATCTGGAAATACACCCTTTTAAAATATTTATTCTGCCTTTGGTATAAATTAGTTTTCTTAGCAAGAAAGCTGCAAAAATCATTTCATCTCCATGATTTCAAATTTCCTTTTGATTGAAAAAACTATATTGTAATATTTTAAATAGATGACTTGATTTACCTAAATTTATATTGCCTTCATGTAACTATTTTTGCATATTAGTTATTCTTCATGTTTACCTTTTTACATAACTGCAATCACAGTGTATATAATACTTTTACTTTGTCAGTTTCAAAACTGTATCATAACTAATTATTTCTCTTTTTTGTAAACTTTCCATTGCCTGGGGAAGGTATCTGAGAAAGCAATACACAACCTTCAAACCATAAAATAGTTTCCTGGATCAAGGTCCTGTCAACTTATCCTCCCCAAACATCACTTCTACTCATTTGACCCTCATATATTATATTCCAGCATAATGAGAAATTTGCAATTCTCACCTTTGTACACATGTCACCTCTTTGACTTCATTTTCTTCTGCTGACTAACTCCTATTTGCCTTTCAAGACTAAACTAATGTGTCACTTCCCTTCTGAAAATTTTCCTAACCTGGGTTAAGTACCTCTCTTATGTGTACTCATAACATTTTTTCATACTTATATCAAGGTATTTTTCATATTCAGTTAGAATCATCTCAATATTTTTATATCTTTCACCCAGACTTTAAAGTCCTTGTTAGCAAACCCTGTGCTGTATTAGCGGTTTTACTTGGGATGAGTTAGGTTTGGCTGCAATTAAAAACAACTCTCAAATATCAGTGGATTAAGACAACACAGGTTTATTTCATCGTCACATTCCCTGTCCATCACAGGTTAGGTGGAGGCTCTGTCTCATGCTCTTTATTTTTTTTCATTTACTGTGTTAACATGAATTCCAGTGCCCCACTCAATATAACTCCCTCCCCCCCACCTCCTTGTCCTCTATTGCCCCCCTCCCCCCCTTCATGCTTTTTTTATTAACACATCTACCATCGGCTGTAAGGTTGCCATGGCAGAAGAAGGAGAGACCATATAGCGGCTCATATAGTATCTCCCTGAAGTTCAAATGTCATGTCTGCTCACCTTTCAATACCAAAGAAAGAGTGTGATCATCTCTATCCTCAGAAGAAAAGGAAGTCAGATCTCATCATGTGCCAGAAAGGCAGCGCTGTACAGATTTTGACTAGCACTAATAATAGTCCACAGCTACAGGCCAGTCTCTTTAAATAGGCATATTAGTTTGCCATAACAAATACAACAGACTGGGTGGCTTGCACAGAAATCTACTGTCTCACAGCTCTGGAGGATAGAAGAAAGTGTCTTCAGGGCTGGTTCCCTTCTGAGGGCTAAGAGGGAAGGATGTGTCCCAGGACGAGTCAAAATAACCATTTTCACCAGGACACCAGTCATATTGGATTGTGGCTTACAGTAATCCATTTTAACCTCATTGGTGACCTCTGTAAAGACACTATCTCTAAATAAGGTCACATAATGAGGTATTGGGGGTTAGGCCTTCAAATATGAAGTTGGGGATGAGACATACAATTCCATCCATGTCGCATGTAAAATAACGTCACTGTTACATGACAATATGTTTTTTGATTTAATGACTAAATTATGCCTGGTCTCATATCTCTGTATAATCTTTATAACTATGATTTTTTTTTTTTTTTTTTCTTTTTTCTGAAGCTGGAAACAGGGAGAGACAGTCAGACAGACTCCTGCATGCGCCCGACCGGGATCCACCCGGCACGCCCACCAGGGGCGGTGCTCTGCCCCCCAGGGGGCGATGCTCTGCCCATCCTGGGCGTCGCCATATTGCGACCAGAGCCACTCTAGCGCCTGAGGCAGAGGCCACAGAGCCATGCCCAGCGCCCCGGCCATCTTTGCTCCAATGGAGCCTTGGCTGCGGGAGGGGAAGAGAGAGACAGAGAGGAAAGCGCGGCGGAGGGGTGGAGAAGCAAACGGGCGCTTCTCCTATGTGCCCTGGCCGGGAATCGAACCCGGGTCCTCCACAAGCTAGGCCGACGCTCTACCGCTGAGCCAACCGGCCAGGGCTATAACTATGATTTTAATGACTATGTATTATACTTTCAGCAGAGTAAAACAATGTTTATAATTGTTCACTCTTATAGGAAAACAACAATTAACATTTTATTCTTAGAGGGGTTATTTTTTCAGCTGATATTTTCTAAGGCTAAGTTTCCTGCCATAAAATAACTAGGCATAAATTAATTTAAAAGTTAAGATTTTTATGTACGTTGCCAAAAGAGTTTCTGATAAAAATAGTCTGCTAATTAATAATATAACTGGCAGTGATTAACACAGTATTTTAAACCAAAATCATGTCACCATCATTAATTACATTTCCATATTTACAATATAGTATCCTAAATTTGCTTTCAAATAAATCTTATTACTACTTAGATGACATTCTCCCATATATTTGTTCACTCTTCAATTAATTTCTGACTCCTTCAACATATATATCTGTTTCTACTCAACATTATAGTCCAATACCTAATAAGACAGTGCTCCTAGGCACTTATACAGTGGTTAAGGGAACAGCCAGAATACCTGGGAATGAATGTTGACTATACCACTTAATGTCGGTGTAATCTTGTGTTGGTTTCTATGATTACTTCTTATGCTTAGATTAATATAGTGTATTGTGTTATTTATTTTATTCAGTTACTTACTTAGTCCTCCATATTCAAAAACGATATATTCAGAAGCTATAGTAGTAAAATTTCATTGCATCAAATATGATAAGTCATGTGGTAGGGAATTATTAAACAAGAAAAAATAAATAGACATATATAAAACAAATAAGCAATGGTCTTCAAAGAAGCTATATTCCGTTCAATCATCTGTGATATTTGAATAAAAATATAGAATTTATTGAATGGCAATCATAGTATTCTCTTCCTCATTAGTTTCTTCTGAAGAATAAATCAATTAATGCAAATCAAATATTTATGGCAAAGCCAGTAAAATGGTAAGCAGTCAGTGAATGTAGATTTTTATTAAAATTGTTATTCTAAGGCCCTGGCCAGTTGGCTCAGTGGTAGAGTGTCGGCTTGGCTTGCAGAGTTCCAGGTTTAATTCCCGGCCAGGGCACATAGGAGAGGCGCCTATCTGCTTCTCCACCCCTCCCCCTCTCCTTCCTCTCTGTCTCTCTCTTCCCCTCCCGCAGCCAAGGCTCCATTGGAGCAAAGATGGCCCGGGTGCTGAGGATGGCTCTATGGTCTCTGCCTCAGACGCTAGAATGGCTCTGGTTGCAACAGAGCTGCGCCCCAGAGGGGCAGAGCATCGCCCCCTGGTGGGCATCCTGGGTGGATCCCGGTCGGGCGCATGCAGGAGTCTATCTGACTGCCTCCCCATTTCCAATTTCAGAAAAATACAAAAAAAAATTATTATTATTCTATATAATTTGGATAATAGTGCTTTTTTAAAATTTGAATTAAATCTTTCCAGAGTTTAAATTGAGTGCTTTTTTTCCTCCAACTGTTTCTTACCAATTTCATGGGCACTTTTAGAAAATCAAAGTTGTCTAGGTATAATGTACTATATTCAATGGACTACATCCATTTTAATTGTATATTTTGATAGGTTTTGAAAACATATGCACTCTATAAATCACCATCAGAGTAGAATGAGATCATCAATTGTAAGACATTTCCTTGTGCTCCTACTTGAACAATCTACCCCATCATGCACGGCCCCCAGAAACCATCGATGTGCAGTGCAGAGCCCTGCTTTCTAAAACTCGGGCTTGTAACTTGCAGCAGGCTCAGCCACCCTCCACTTTCCTTCATCTTCTCAGTTGTATGAATCCACTGAACTTTGTAGGGATTCTTCCTCCTGATCTTACATCTTAAAAAGACTATTAGTCAAAAAATCAATGTGTAATAGTAACACACTTCATTGGCTTTCTTCTTTCAAGGACAACCCTAAGGATAATAGCTTCATGTACTTTGTCCTATTTCTTAGTTTTTACAAGAAGTTTAAGCCCAGTCCTTGTGGAACAATCAAGGCTAGAAGCAGAACTGTATGGAACTGGTTTAAAGAGATTGTATGTTTTAGTTGATGATTTTTTTTTTTTTTTTTTTTTTCTGAAGCTGGAAACAGGGAGAGACAGTCAGACAGACTCCCGCATGCGCCCGACCGGGATTCACCCGGCACGCCCACCAGGGGCGATGCTCTGCCCACCAGGGGGCGATGCTCTGCCCATCCTGGGCGTCATGTTGTGACCAGAGCCACTCTAGCGCCTGAGGCAGAGGCCACAGAGCCAACCCCAGCGCCCGGGCCATCTTTGCTCCAATGGAGCCTCAGCTGCGGGAGGGGAAGAGAGAGACAGAGAGGAAAGCGCGGCGGAGGGGTGGAGAAGCAAATGGGCGCTTCTCCTGTGTGCCCTGGCCAGGAATCGAACCCGGGTCCTCCGCACGCTAGGCCGACGCTCTACCGCTGAGCCAACCGGCCAGGGCCTGATGATGTGTTTATAACACTAAAAAATGGGATGCATCCACATGCATAAGAGAGTTATTTTTTTGATTTACACTTTAAAAAAAACGTATAGCATATTATATAACTTTATTTGTTTGTCTGTTGATTTATTTATTTATTTGTACCTCATCCTATTTTCAGGAGCATATATAACAGTAAATTTCTATTACAATAAAAATCCAGTCATGTGGTTTAAATTCATCAGACAAGAAAAAGTAAATAGAAATATGTAAAACATGTAAAAAATGATCTCCAAAGAAACCATATCCCATCCAACCACTTGTGATTTTGAATCAACACATATTTAATTTTTTTTTCAAAGCATCATTATCCAATAACTTAGAATAATAATGGTAGACCATATGTACCCAATGTCTTATTAAATTATTACTATAGAAAAGAGAAAAGAGAAAGTAAAAATAGAAATATCTAAACAATATAAATTCAGCAGTTCGCTCACATTATTATATAAGTTGAATAAAAATGTTTCGTTTTGATGACAATTTAGGTAATTTATTAACAATGGCATTAATTCAAAAGCAAGAAAAAATGACTAAAAGACGGTCTTTTTAAATTTCAACATTCATTAAGAAATAAAGTATTTATAAATGCAGTTAACTCTATATTTGTTTCTTCTGTCCTTGAACAAATTTAATGGCACCAACAACGTATTTCTCTGGTTTTAATTTTGCACAGTATGTATTTTTGATGTTGCCAATTTTCCTGAAAAATAGCAAGTGTTGCCTTGACCTCAATAGCTTTGATGTTCATTACACATGAAACCTTTTCCCTGTAACAACTCTTACGCATGTTGACACCCACAGTGTTCCAGCACGGCCAAGCATCCTTAAGGATCTCTTTAATAAGAAGGACGTAACTTAATTACTCACTCTTTAAGAGGCAACATATAACTTATCTTAAATATTAAAAAGAAAGCATTAACTTCGGTGGAAATTTATGAGTAAATGGCGGAAATCTATATAGTGCTGAGCTTTAAAAATATCTGTGCCTCTTTTGATCTTGTATTCTTCCTTTATTGCTGTTTATTCAACTATACAGGTGTTTTGGTTTATGTGTGTGTGTTTGTGTGTGTGTGTGTGTCTGTGTATGTATGTATTTATGGGAACGTGTATCACAGAGACATGCTGTTTTATTGCCTCTGGGTAATCAAGATATTATTCTTACAACATGCCTTTTTTTGAAAAAAAAAAGCTTAATATTATTAATGTTTTTTGACTAAAATAAACTGATGTACTGTTTTCACAATATATTGATTTATACTCACCCACAAAAATATCAAAAAACTGTCCTCTTCATCTCTATTTTATCTCTCCCCTTCACTCATTCACACACAAGCTAATAAGTCTGCACATAAAGCTAAACAATTACACACTTCTAAATACTTTTTATGGGGTCTTCTGTGATCACTTGTCCCCTTTGCTCTCTGAATAATGGAAGCATGATATCAGGTACATAAAATCCACGTGAAGTAGGTATATTTCAAATTAACTACGGTCACCCTTTTTTTCTCAGGTAACATTAAGCAGTGTCGAGAAACTCTAGACAAAGTTTTGCTTTTAATTTTCTTTCTAAATGGAACTCTTCAACCATTTTTCTAGAACTGGGTAACTGGAGGCTAATCCCAGAGAGGAATTCTGAAAGTCAGTAAAGGTCATGTGTTCAGAGTTACCTCCCACAACCCACATAGGAAGAGAGTGAGGGTATTGATGCACCAACATTAGCCAGTCATGGATTAAAAGTTCCCAGGAGCTGCCATGTTGTTTATTAACTCTTCAGCACTTACAGCTTTAACACACAGAACAAGTTTAAGTCAAATAAAGCTCTCTGGCCATTGGCTGGCTTGAATTTAGAATGTTCTAGGAGATGAGGGCAGGGGGCATGCAGTCTGCCAGAGCAACCAGCAGTCTGTACAGTAATGGACATTGGTAAACCTATGTCCAAATCTATATATCTTCCCTGTACGTAGGTAATTAAACTAGAGGTTAGTATCTGTGCTGTGTGACCAAATAACATTCCTCAATGATTAAAAGTGATTTTTATGAATTACCTTCATAAATTGTCACAATATCTATGTTGTTGTTATTAACATAGTGGTGTTATAGATGAGGAAGTTAAGGCAAAGAATAATTGGTCAAAGATCATACCACTAAAAAAAAGTGAACAAATCTAGGAAATCTCACCACAAGAGCTACATTCTTAATGGTAGTGCTATTTTGTCTTCAAATCAAAGAGATGAATACACACAGTAAACCGTGCTGTTTCTCATGAGGAAACGACAACTGGCAAACTCACGGTGCAGAACATCTTGGGCAAGAGAAGCAAGACCCATCCAGAACTTTCAGGATCAGCATAGAAAAGAAGAATCCAGTTCCTGTCTTTAGAGAGAGCTACATATGCACAGGATCAAGATGGAATGATGGCTCTCAAAATCGGAAAAATGGCTATGATAATACTTACCACAGAGCAAAAGAAATAGACAACTGTAAGCCAAACAGCTTCATGAATAACTTCAAGCACGTGACAAGTGGCAAACGTAAGGGCTTCTGCTCCAGGAAGCTCCAGCACCCTCAAGAGATGAGAAAGAGTGTTTTGTGTTCACAGAGTGAAGGTAAGAGATTCAGAGGTCAGAGTGGACAGCAGACCATCAGCTGTGAGTTAAGGAGCCAGGAAACCAGGCAGAAGGAAGAGAGCCTAACCAGGAGAAACTATCACATCGGGACTAGACAATTTTATCACCAAAAAAATAGGGATCTCTTGCATTCAGCTCCCTGTCCCAGGGGCCACTCAACTCCCCCGCTTATGGAAAAGCACAGTAACCACGGTTGTTCTTTATTCTAATCTCCTGTCCTCCGATCCAGTGCAGGCGCCCATCAAGCTCCAGGGGCAGCGCCAGAATCCACGGCTGCCCAGAGGATGTGTGCAAATTAATGCTTAATGATGGCCCTGTACTGCATATTTTAATAATATTTAAATGGCTTTCAAAAATATAAACTGTTGGCTAAGAAACAAGACAGGTTTTTAAGGCTTTCTCAAAAATAATCGGCTTCAAATGTCTTCTGAGCCACATATTTTGACAAAATGTCAAAAAAAAAAGTTATGGTATACATAAGCATATCCTGCCCGCTGACCCCCAGCCCCATAGGTATCCCCTTAGCTGACCTTGCTTTTCTGCCTGGCGTGTTGCCAGCATTTTTGATCCTGGTTTCATGACACTCAGGAGTCTCCAGTACCTTAAGGACTATCAGATTCTCATAATTAGATTAATTTTAGTTCACTTCAATTTAAAAAGCAAATACATGTCAGGCTGTGCTTTTAGGAAGAGAAAATGACACCGTGATATTAAAGGTCTCTGCCTCCTGGCAGGCGGACAGAGCTGACCTTGAGCAGAAGTGGACAATATTTCCTCCAGGGCACCCTTCCCACCTCATTTTAATCAGCACCCATGTCTCAAGGGCCCACGGCTATCCACTGGCTTGCTCCCAACTGCCACGCGTAGGACAGCCAGCCGGCGCTCCTGCAAGGCCAGGCCAGGCTAAGGCGCTGCCCTGGGAGAGCCGTGCCTGTCAGTCAGCCCTCGCTCTTCCCTTTCACAAATCCAACGTCTTTCAAAGAAGTTTCCCATCGTGCCTAAAGATCTTCAGTAATGACAGAGTTGGCTAGGAATCAAAGATTTCTCTGGCTCCAATTCCATCTTACGTGTTAATGAGAGAAAAATTCTTTCTGTGGTTGTTCTTCTCTCTTGAAAACTTTGTCTAATAGGATGCTTCACTGTACACTAGACTCTACCTCCCAAGCGTTGCAAGGCAGAGCGGACCTTCTGGAGACCCCAAACAGCGGTGGTGAGAAATTCAGGGTGCCAAGTGAAGAAGTCAAGAAGGAAGCAGGCCGATGGGGTGGGGTAGAGAGGTCCTGTTTAGCAGCCTCCCAAATGACACACAGGACTGCCGCGGACGGGATTGAGTAATCCATAAACTAGAGAGCTATTAACTTCATCTTCTTAATAAAAGCATCTCCTAACGGAGAAGAAGCAGCAAAGTGGAAGAGCACTAAGAGAAGCTGCGTGGTCAGAAGAAGTAACGTGAGGCAGATTTCCGGAGAAAAGTCAGGGGAAAGAAAGCAAGCATGCCACCGGCAGCTCTCAGGAAGAGGACGGACTGAGTCTCGGTGAACCACGCTTCGCCTCCGTCGTTCATATAACCATCAGAAATGTTATGGGAACATCCGGGGTTCTTCTGATAGGCTATGAACCCAGATATATCTGATTCTAGGATGTTTCATAACCCCCATGGTAATGAGGGGTGGGAAAACACCCACCAAGTGAAATCAGATTTATGAGTGAACTGTTCCTTTATGACTAGTAACTTCAGGGATTCAGCTAATGAGTAATCAGTTCTCTCATACTACGTTATCATGTTCATAATAACTGAATTTATATTAAAAATCTTGTGTCATGAAGAAAGGTTTACACTTTGCTTAGCCATCTCCTCTTTCAAAAGACAGAGGTCCGTCTCAGTGCTCATGAAATTTTCCCATTTCTATTGTTGTTTGCTGAATAGAAACACTTTTAGAAATAAACTTCAGTCTCACGAACTCAAGGGCAACGTTCTATTTGCAGTTGTGGAGGACTGTTCCTAACTGGCCGAATGACCTCTGTGCACCTCCTTACTCTTGGTCCATCTTTTCACATTACACATTCTTGCCTTTCCAAAGGACAAGTCGGAGCCATCACATGCCCAGCCTTTCTGCAGCCAGGTGCAGGCAGGTGACTTAGCTTCGGAAAATCCAAAGCACCATGGAGATGTAGATTGGGAAATGAGCAACTAAAAGGTGCCACACCTGACTCCCTTTCCTGCAAAGACAATGGCAGGGGTGGGAGTGTCAGTGACCAGATGACCAGACCCCATATGCTTAGTACAGAGAAGCAATGGCAGCAGATTTTTGCCTAAAGATATCCTCCACCCCATCTTTCCCACTCCTACTCATCTGCCCAAGCCTCTCTCCCTCTGGGGTTTGACACCAGTCATGGCAGAAACTTAGACCAGACAGTTCCTGGTCTAGCTGTAGCCTTCCAGGAAATTCTAACCTGATGTACTTGTCAGTAAACCAAATATAACTATAACCATATCTGCTTACAGCTAATATACATGTGTGCTTGATCTAGTCACCATAGATTCTATTCTTTAGCGCAAAGCTCCCTGACTGACACACAGATACATCCTCGTGAAAGAGGTGCTGTAGAACTAGCTTTTGAAGCTCTTGTATATTGAAGGATCCTGGTTTAATAAAAATATGACTTATGGACATATATATATAGAGAGTCCCTGAATAGGAACATAGAACAAGGGACAGAGTTCAGTGACCTGAGGCAAAAGCCACTGTGGAGACACTGACAGGAAGTACTGAACAAAGTACTGTGCTGAACACAACACAATAGGAATAGAATTAGCGGTTCTGATTAATCAATAGGTAGGGTAGATATCTCAAAAGTGAGTTACTTTCCTTGCCTTTCTGTCTGCTCTAAAAGTTCCCCTTTCTGACTTCCTCATTCTTGTCCCTGCTTCTAATTTGTGTGTATCAATAAATACCCATGAGGACATGGGTCAGGGCCATCTCGTGAAACCTCTATAGGGGATTGTGAGGCGGTCTCCCCTGAGGCGGTCTCCCTGCAGTCCCTCAGTGCACATCATGTGGTCTTCGCGTAGTCACTGTCTCCTCAGCATGTAATGAGAGAACATTTTACCTTAAAATTTCAAACTCATCGAAAGTTGGCATTTTAAAGGACTTAGGTAATCGCCCTAGTTCTTACACCCTTGTTTTATGGACAAAAAAAAAAAAAATGCAATTTAAAGAGGCTGAATGGCTTGGCCAGAAGCACTTCCCCTGATTAAAGCGAAGCAGGGACTAGAAGCGGTTCTCCTGGCTTGAGTTCAGTGTGATTTTCTTTTTGTTCCCATAGGTTCTGTGCCTTGCCCAGACACAAGGCAGTTAAGCTTGCCAGCTCAATTGTGGAATGTCCCACTCCCCGGGGTCTGCTTGCCCAGAGGCCCAGAAATCAGATTCAGGTGCTCATGGGTGTTGTTTCCGGCTCTCTTAGTTAGGTTCTAATAAGAACCTCACAAAGTTGCGACATTAGCAAGCTCACCCTTTCTCCTCCAACTGTGTGAATAGCCGTTATTAAAAAGGGGAGGTGAGAAGAGCATTTAGCTTAGATACAAGTCGTATTTATAGAGATCTGCACAATGTTGTCATATATCAGTAAGTCACTACAATCCCAGGGGCATGATGGCACCGCCTTTCACCTTGATTGATAGGTGAATTCCATTCTAAATCAGAGAGACCACATTCCATTTTGCTTAATAAATGGCTCAGGACTTCTCTCAATATTTAACTATAACCCCTTGAGCATGTTATTACTTAGTCTTTTGTGAGCCTTGGTTTATTTCCTTGTATATTGCGGTTAAAATATCTCTTATCTCATTAAGATATTCATGAGAAACCATTCATATAAAGTGCCACAAATGTTGTCAGCACTTTACAAATGCTAGGTGTGCTATACAAATATATATTTAGAACATTCATTTACTTTCTTAAGCAGTTTTAAGCTCACGCTGTTTCTAGAACACTGCTAATTCTACGATCTGCTGCCACACCATCCAGTCAAGTTCAAGGTAGGTGAAATACAGTAGATAGTTCCTAGCTTAGAGCATGTCTGGAATATTGTAAGTTCTATATAACCGCTCTATTCCCAAACTGAGGCTGGTGCATCAGCTCTGTACTAGAAACTGTGTATATAGGCAAGAAGGTGTTTACATGGGGGGGAAAAAGAACAGATGCAATTTCAAACATTGTATAAAATAAAGTCAAAGCTTTTAGATCCATTCTACAGTAGATGCCACAGCTGGATATAAATCTTTAATGTGACAGCAATACCATTGTACACAGCTGTTTGGCTCTGTATCGGGTTAGTACAAGGCCCCCCATGTCTGACAGGGCTTGAGTACAATACTAACTGCGATTTTCAGTCTGCAGACTTCAATGAGGAACCCTGAGGACTCTGCCTTCTTACCCCAGAGCTTTCTTTTTACCCTGCTCACCACAGAGAGCTTTCTTCTTGACTATAGAAGAGAGTAGGTCAGGAAGTTTAACAAAGGCAGGTAAACAGCTTTCTCTTTACCAGGTTGTGACCTCCCCTAATATTACAGAGGGATTGCACTGAAGCACTAAGAAACAGGGACACATGATTTTTATAGTATAAGATTTGCAGAAAATGAGATGGTGCAATTTCTTTTAGTAAGGCACTCTGTATATCAATTTGCTTCATTAGGAAATGGCTTCTTTAAATCCCACAGGTAATTTATTATCAATGCTAGAAGTCAAAAAGTTAGTTTGAATATATTTTAGTATCGGCAAATTCCAATATGTATATGTTTGCTATTCTCATATTCCCACAACCCTAATCTTTGTATCAATTACAATTCTACTTACATCTAATTTATTCTGAGGTGGGTTTTTTTTCTTTTTTCTTGTTTTTTTTTTTTTTTTTTTTTTTTTTTTTTTGCATCACCACTTACACTATTGAAACAATAATTTGGTTGGGAAAGGTCTTCTTGGATGGCTGAACTTAAGCTTAATTTTGATATTAATTTTTCTGATCCTTAGCATTTTTCTTTATTATACAGACTAGACCTAAGCTGACCTAAGCTGTCCGATATGGTAGCCACTAGACACAAGTAGTTATTTATGTTTACATTTAAATTAACTAAAACAAAATAAAAGGTCCTGGCTGAGTAACTCAGTTAGTTAGAGCATCATCCCAATATTCCAAGTTTGCAGTTTTGAACTTTAGTCAGAAAACATAAAAATATCAACTAATGAATGCACAAATGAGTGGGACAAGTTGATGTTTCTTTCTTTCTCTCCCTCCCACTCTCTCTCTAAAAATATTCAATAAATAAAAAATATTTTTTAAAAAGTAAAATAAAATAAATTGAACAATTCCAAGCCTCAGTTGCTATAACCACATTCTGAATGCCCAATAGCCACTGTGTCTCGTGGCTAACCAAACTGGATAGTGCGGAGAACACTCTTATCTCCAGTAAAAATTATGTTTAACAACACTACTCTTGAAGATATGTTAACAATGGTAAAATCAAAGAGATAGTAATAATATTAATTAAAAGTACTCATTATTTGCTAGGGAGTTAAGAAATGTGTCACAGCAATGTTGTAGATCAGATACTATTATTATTCTTATTTTAGAATTAGAAGAAGCATGACTGGTGGAATATAATTCTAAACAATATAAATTGTGTCTCCCACTATCTTTGTGTGTGTGTGTGTGTGTGTGTGTGTGTGTGTTTTCTAAAGCTGGAAATGGGGAGGCAATCAGACAGACTCTCGCATGTCCCCTACCGGGATCCACCTGGCACGCCCACCAGGGGGCGATGCTCTTCCAATCCCGGGCATTACTCTGCTGCAACCAGAGCCATTCTAGCGCCTGAGGCAGAGGCCACAGAGCCATCCCCAGCGCCCGGTCCATCTTTGCTCCAATGGAGCCTTGGCTGCGGGAGGGGAAGAGAGAGACAGAGAGGAAGGAGAGGGGGAGGGGTGGAGAAGCAGATGGGCGCCTCTCCTGTTTGCCCTGGCTGGGAATTGAACCCGGGACTTCCGCATGCCAGGCCGATGCTCTACCCCTGAGCCAACTGGCCAGGGCCACCACTATTTTTTAATATACTTGGCGGGGCTAGTTTTTATTCTGCTCTTATGTGAAAATTTAGACAGCCTGACTTTTCTAGTCACTAATAAAATTCTACAATGACTTGAAGTCACAAGATACAGCATCAATTCAATAATTAGAATTTATGGTCCATGTAATTATCAAAGCTCTGAAGTGATTGAAAGTTGAGTCTTCTCCCCTCCTGCTGATATCTTTGTTCTTCCCACAGGTAGTTTCTATTTTCATTATCTCCAATCCATACATAAGAAATCTGAGTTACAGAGAGGTAGCACTACTTGGCCAAAATTACAGAATTAAAAATCAGAAGACCCTAACTACAAAGCTTCAACCATTAGTTACAAACTAACATGTACTGTATAGAATAGATTTTTGAAATGTAGAACACTAGAAGTCATATACACTAGATATCTACAACTGTATGACATGATATCAAGAACTTAGTGTCTTGCATCAATTTTCCCACAGTTTCTCTGAGTCAGTAAAGATGGAGTGCCTTAGCTGGTTTGCTGGTGCATCTGACTCAAGATCTACCATAAAGTACAGTCAAGGTATATGCTTGGGCTGTGGTATCAACTGAAGTGTTAACTGGGAGAGAATTCTGTCCAAAGTTAACTCACATGGCAGCGGGCAGATTTCAGATGATCCAAGCTCATCCATTACACCAATTGCAAGTTTATAGTTCTTGCTGGATGTTGGAAAAACATAATAGTTCCTGTCCATTTAAGCTTTTCCATAAGGTAACTCACAACATTACAGTGTGTTTCCTCAGAGACAACAAGAGAGCAGAAAAGAATACAAAATGGAAGCTGCTTTTTTAAACCTAATGTTGAAGAGACACCTATCATTCTCACCACAGACTGTTTATTAGAGATGAGTCAGTAAGCACAACCCACACAAAAGAGAGGACTACACAGGAAAATAAACACCGAGCCCTCCCTGGCTGGTTGGCTCAGCAGTAGAGCATTGGTCTGGCATGTGGAAGTCCCGGGTTTAATTCTTGGTCAGGGCACACAGGAGAAGTACCCATCTGCTTCTCTACCCTTCCCCCTCGCCTTCTTCTCTATCTCTCTCTTCCCCTTCCACAGCCAAAGCACCATTGGAGAAAAGTTGGCCCGGGCACTGAGGATGGCTCCATGGCCTCCGCCTCAGGCACTAGAATGGCTCCAGCCACAATGGAGCAATGCCCCAGATGGGCAGGGCATTGATCATCCCTTGGTGGGCATGCTGGGTGGATCCCAGTTGGGAGCATGCAGAGTCTGTCTGACTGCCTCCCAGCTTCTAACTTCAGGAAAAAAATACAAAATAAATAAATAAATAAACACCAAGAGACAAGGATAATTAGGGGCCATTTAGAGGCATTCTATCAATCATGAGACCTCTATTCTGATTTAGATTGTAGTACAAAAATTGTATAACTTCAGCAAGTCACAGCCACTCATTTTCTCAACAAGTACAACATGTTATTAACCTGCCTGACCAAAGTCTTCACCTGTTCAAGGGATAAAAGAAAAATCATAGAGATGAAAAGTTAAAAGCTTGAAATAAATATGACTTTGCTATATTATTATCAATATTTTTCAAAGACAAGGGATTATGACAAACCCATTTTGATTGGCTCATATCTAGTCTCCATTTATATCCTCATGATACTATATACATATCTAAGCTAAATTGTTCATTTTCATCTTATATTCATAGATATGCAAACAATCATTAAAAATGTGAAATGGCCAGAGGAAAAAAAACTAATACCTATGAAGCATAAGGCATATGTTGATCTCTATACTCAACCTATGAAATACATAATCTCATTAAATTCTCATAATTACTCTTTTAGGAGGTATCTTTTAATCCATCTACAGCAGTGGTCCCCAACCTTTTTTGGGCCACGGACTGGTATAATGTCAGAAAATATTTTCACGGACCGGCCTTTAGGGTGGGATGGATAAATGTATCACGTGACCAAGACAAGCGTCAAGAGTGAGTCTTAGACAGTTGTAACAGAGGGAATCTGGTCATTTTTTTTTAAATAAAATATCGTTCAGACATATATAAATAAAACGGAAATAATGTAAGGTATTTATTCTTTCTCTATGGACCAATACCAAATGGTCCAAAGACTGGTACCAGTCCGTGGCCCAGGGGTTGGGGACCATGGTCTATAGCATGCAGACTCTGAAGGAAGGAGTAGAGCTAATGATCAAAGAGAGTAGTTCTATTTTTCCTTCACTTTTTCTCCAATGCAGTCCATTTTGCCCCGTTCAGAAATGTAGCAGTGGTCTCATATTAATCTTGTTCACTTTTTTTTTACCTTCAGGAAATACCACAGTCAAAAAAAAAAAAAAGAGTTCTATGAATGTCCATCTGTCATGTTCTTTAAAATTGCCATGGAAAGAAACTTACTTGTTTAGCACATCACACCACGATGGTTCAGTGCCTGCCTACAGTACAGTGGCTCAGGCTTTCTTATAGGTTGCTTTGCATATATTTATGTTTTGGATCTTTGAGTTAAATCAAATTGGTTCAAAAATAAAGATAATGCCTTTCATAATACATAATATACTGAATCTCTCTTCTTCTCTCAGATACACATTGACATTTAAAACATGTATACCATATATACCATATGTACTCAGATGCATACACACACTTCAATCAATATTTAGATAACTGACCTCTTAGAAATCATAAGTTAATTCCACTAATTCTGTATTAATTTGACTTTTCTAAGGGGCCTTTAAAAATAATTGCCTTCACCTGACCTGTGGTGTCGCAGTAGATAAAGCATCGACCTGGAATACTGAGGTCGCTGGTTTGAAACCCTGGGCTTGCTTGGTCAAGGCACATATGGGAGTTGATGCTTCCTGCTCCTCCCCCCTTCTGTCTCTCTATATTTCTCTCTCTCTCTCTAAAAATGAATCAATAAATTCTAAATAATAATAATTTCCTTCTTGCCATCTTTACAACCACAAAATTCTCAAAATAAGATATTTCAGTTTGTTTTAATTAATGTAATACTGTCCACGATCATCACAAATTTAATTTAAAAGGATCTAAATGACCATTTCTAGCAATCAATAGCACCTTTAAAGGATGAAGGAAATAGTCACAAAAGTTTTTTAAGAACGCTGATAAATGAACTCAAGAACATTCAGAACACTTGCAGTATCACAGAAGTAATCTGACAAATTCTCAATATGACAATTGGAAGGTAATTACACTTATTCAGATATATACTCTAATTTGTGAGCATTCAGATATGTCTTTAGTAAGTTTACTTGACATCATAGTTAACCTTACCTGTTGGGCAGATAAAATACATATATGCTCACTTTGTTAAAGATGGTGCTGCCCACGTGGAAGCCTGTCTCCCAGGTGATGATATTAATTGCCCTTATGCTTGGAATGGCGTAATTATATTCATGTGTGTTGGGGGCAGGCGGTAGGCAGGCAGGATCCTTGAAGCCTGGGGCTTGGTTTTAGTACAAAGCTTTCCCCACCCTTTTTGATGTGGGGTGGACTTTGTATCAGAGACTTCCCTATTTTGTATATTGGATTAAAGGTTTTGATTTCTGCACTATAAAGTGGGGCAGACCAGGAGCTTGTTCTCTCAGTTTCTGAGATTCGCATTAGACCAGAGAGCAGGTTGGAGAGCACAGTAAGGCCATGTGGAGAAGAGGAGAGGCAACTAAGATGGTGGAGTGCTGAAAGAGAAGCCAGTTAGTGTAGAGAGAGAAGGAGATGGGGAGCAAAAGAGAATGAGGTTAGTGAGCTAGAAACCTTTGATTCTAGGAAACTCAGATAAGTCCGGTAGCTTTGTGAGCACTGAATGAGTGAGTTTTGGAGCCCAGAGTGTGTTTTTACTTGCCCGCCGGGTGCAAGCTAGGATTAAAGATAATGGCCCACCATTTCGTGGTTCTGTTGTTTCATTACCGTCTGTCCGAATCCAATGAGAACCTGCATGGGCCAGGCTGCTGTGATGGTGACTGTGGATACTGGCTTTACACTACCCTAGACGAGAACTGCTTTCCATGAGAAAACAAAGCATGAATGAACATATTAAACTAATTATGATTTATATACAATCGTGTCCCATGCTGGCTAAGAAAATTAATTCAATTACTTAGGTCACATCACATACTTTGCTTTTCCTATAGCTTCTTTCTAATTTCTAGGTACCAAATAGGTAAGTTACATGAGTTGAAATTACATTTTAAAAGTAAAACTGACTACTGGTGAGCTACTCTGGCATTTTCAAGTGACACATCCCAAACATTGTCAAAACAATTAATTAATTTTGAAATAAAACTCACTCTCAAATAAGCTATATATTTTTATGCTTCTCAAACAATTATTGAGTTTAGAAAAGTATGAGGCAGTTTAATGGAAACAGATTACTGGGGAGATACTTTTTTAAAATATAGTTCTGGCCCCAGAATTTTATTTAATGGGCTGAATGGCCTTGGAACAGTTGTCTTGCTTTGATGTGATTGAGTCTTCTATTTGAAATGGGAAACCTAAAATCACAGAATGTGAGTACTGTAACTGTAACTGACCTTAGAGACATCTAGTTAAAATCCCACATTTTACAGGTCAAGAGACTATATCCATCACAATGAGCTATATAATGCCACAAAAATAAATAATGTCCTGAATTTGGAGACATAAACCAGCAAGGGATTATTTCTCACTCTCACAAAGAATTTTCAAGTTTGGGTGACTTTCCAAGGTGTCTGTATTAAATAATTTAATAAGGCAGGCTCCAGTTAATTAAGTACTAGTGAAACCTCATATATGTAGTTTTTTGTTTTGTTTTTAGTCTTTCACTCTCAACTCCCAACATGATCAGGCATTGATCTGAACAGTGGTCGTGTCTGAAAGATTCACAATGTAACTGTTGTAGCATGACATAACCTGGACCTTACCAAGGATGATGAGGGAACTTTCAGGTACTCTGTGTGTTGGCTATAACTCCAGGCTGCTTCAGTCTTAAGCATATAGATATTAACATATTGTGATGGTTAATTTTATGTGTCAATTTGACTGAGCCACAAAGTGCTCAGACATTTGGTCATACACTAGATTGGGTGTGTCTGTCAGAGTATTTTTGGGTGAAATTAACATTTGAATCAGTAGATTGAGTAAAGTAGAATATTCCCTTAATGTGAGTGACCCTCCTGCAATCACTTAAAGACTGAATAGAAGATAAAGACTGAATAAGAAGAATCTTCTACTGTTTTACTACTTGAGGTGGGATTTGATATTTTCCCCAGCCTTTAGACTAGGGCTGAGATTATGGGTCTTCTTAGATCTTGACCCTGTCAACCACATTTTAGAACTCCTCAGCCCTCCATGATCACTTGATCACTTGAGCCAATTTCTTGTAATCTCTTTCTCTCAATATAAAAATATTATATATTCTATATCCTTTAGTTTCTGGTTTTCTAGAGACTAATATAGTACAGATTTTGATACCAAGAGTGGTTCTAGAGGAACAGAATTATAAGAATGAATTATCTGAAATGGTTCTGAGGTTCTGGAATTGGCCCTCTGATCTGATTAAACTCTAATGACACTATTTCCAATAGTAGAGAAAGCACTGATATTTCATGACACCATCTGGCACTAGCAATATGCAAAATATCACCCTTGGATATCCTTCCTAATCAACCACTTAGGAGAAACAGAAATCTAAGAGACTGTATATTTAATATTTTTTAATATTTCTGGCAAACCGACGCTATCGTGAGATTGGCCGGATGCTCCTATTGAAGCTGGATGAAGTGGAGAAAGAAAAGAACGAGCTCAGGGATTCAAATTCCCATATCAAGTGCTATATAAATGACCTGAAAGTTTCTAGATGTGCCCTCCAGCAGACCCTTATCTCTAGTAGTTGCAGAGCTGAGGTTGCTAAAAATCAGGCAAAGAATATCAATCATCCTGTAGCCGGCCAAATTTCAACTCAAGCTGAACTCCCAGCTTCTCAGGTTGTTTAATGTTACAGTGAGGGCATTCACTGGGAAGGAATGGTCTCCTAAAAGTTGGACTGAAGACACATAAAAGAACCCTGATGGAGCTAGAAATACTGAATATCCTGACGTCGGCTTGGCCAGTGGAAAAAGCCTCTCTCCCAGTACAAGTGGCCTCTCCACTTCCATCTGAGGAAATTAAGCTTGCATTCCTGGAAGAAATTGGTTTTGGCCTCCCCAGAGGTAAGATTTGCAAGACAATGCTAAGTATCTTCAGGACCCTCCCACTACCACCCTCTTTGTTTCTAGATCTATAGCTACACTGAAGTTACAGCAGGCAGTTAAAAGTGAGGTACAAAGTGTGAGGCAGGTGCTGCATACCAAAAGAACTATTAGAGTTTTCTAGTTTATACCAACAAGAATCTAGGGCACATATGTGGGGATGGATATTAAGCATGTGAGATCATCTTGTAAAGAACATAAATTTGAATTTGGATAAGGTGACCAACATTCTTACAATGAAAAGGAGGATAAAAATAAATTGAAGAAAACAATATTGTAAATAAGAGAAACATTTTATTCATTGCAACAATAATACAATGTATTATGATAAATGCATAATAAAAACATTTGTAATATTTTATATTGTAATTATATTTACATGCCTATTAATTTTTAATAATAATTGTAAGAAAAAAGAACTCATTTAGTTAAACTAAATATCAAACAAAACCACTAATTTGGAGTGATATTCAGGTGTATTTATAATTTTCTACTTTAAAAACATCTGTTTTATGCAACTACCTAATCAAAATGTGTTATTAATAGATGATTTGAGGTTAGATTTACACTTTAAAACTAGAATTTCAGGAAAATACTTGTAAATACAATTATATGCATTTTGAAATTATTAAGTAATGAACTAATAAAACGTTCGTCAAGTAAGTTTGTAAATATGATATATATGTTTGCTGGCTTATATTTGCATTGGGTGTGGGGAACAGGCTGTAAGCAGGCAGGGTTGTTATAGCCTAAGGCTTACTTTTAAAACTAAGCTTTTCCCCACACCCTTGATTGTTGCATTATGTGGGGTGGTCCACTCTCATTGAGGAATCCCATTATGCCTCACATAAATGACTTTGTATCAGAGACTTCTTTGTTTGTATATTGCGTTAAAGGTTTTGATTTCTATACTGTAAAATGGGGCAGAGGATCCTATGCTGAAGGAGAGCAGAGAAAGGCCACATGGAGAAGAGGAGAAGCAGCCAAGATGGTAGAGTGCTGAAGGAGAAGCCAGTTTGTGCAGAGTTTGTGTGGAGAGAAGGAGACGGGGAACAGAGGTGAATAAGGCTGGTGAGGTACAAACCTTTGATCCTAGGAAAATTCAGATAAGTCAGTGGCTTTGGGAGCCTTCAATGGAAAGGGAAGTTTTTATCCACTGTGTGCATTTCTCGCCCACCGGGTGTGAACTAGGATTAAAGCTAATGGCCCACCAGTTCTTGGCTCCATTGTTTCATAACCGTCTGTCTGAATCAAATGTGAATTTGCATGGGCAAGGCTGCTGTGACTGTCGCTCCAGCTACTGTCTTTATAAACGTGAATTGTGCTATGACTGAATATTCACTGAGAAAGAAATAATTGTGAATCTACAATGTCATATGTGCCGTGTTGCATATCAATAAGAAGTACACAAAGCCATTTGCGGACTAGGTATATTGTGCGCTCTTTTAAGGTCTCCTGTGCGGAGCGCATGCATCTCATAATCATGCCTCGCAGCACTGTACTGAACCTTGAGGAATCATCAGGTCAAATACAAATATGTCACATCACACGCAATGGATTGACTCTGCATAGATTGAATACGGACATTTACAGATTAGTCTTCCAATATCAAAAAGGAGGACACTTTTCGAGGAAGACGGAACTTACAAAAGAAGGACTGTCTTCCTTAAAGAAGAACAATTGGTCACCTTAATCTGGATGAATTCATTAATAGGTGCTCACTAAGCAGAGATTCTACATTTAATGTTGCAGCTTTGGGAATTAAAAAAAGGATGAAACAGTTTGGATGGTCAGCTAATACATGAACCATGAAGTGACTCACAGTGAGTAGGTTGGAAATTCTGGACCTACTTTGGTTTAATGTAGAAGAAAAGTCTCAACGGCTTTGGGAAATTGCAATGTTAGAGTGGATTTGTCATTTTAGACCTACTCATCAATACTGAAAGGTTTCAAAAGACATACTTTCACTAATACTTTGAGAAATATATTTATGAGGGGAACCCTGGCATCACTGACCAGCTCTGTAGTTGCTCTTCCATTGAGGCCAGACCTTATAGTGGGAACTACAGCATTCAATTGGGAAACCTAAATGCAGTGAGATTAGTTGAATGCTTGGGAGACAAGGGGCGAAGTGGTAACATTTAACCAGCAAATACAAACTGGAAGTGGTTATGCTAATGAACAACAAAGTCAAAACAGCAATCAGAATAGCCTGACTCATGCAGATCTGTGGTATTTGGCAGTTGTTTATGGTATTACTAGAAATGAAATTGATAAGAAGTCTACTACATTTTTAATTGATTTATATCTAAACAGAAAGGTTCTAGGTCAAATGAACAAAAGTTTAACATGAATCATAAAAACAGAGAGCAATTCCCAGACTTGAGCTAATTTATAGACCCAGAACACTTTGAATAAAAGGACAGTTGGCCTGACCCCTGGTGGCACAGTGGATAAAATGGTGACCTGAAATGTTGATATCACTTGTTCAAACCCCCTGGGCTTGCCCAGTCAAAACACATACGAGAAGCAACTACTATGAGTGGATGCTTCCCGCTCCTACCCCTCTTCTCTCTTTCTCCTCTCTCTAAAATCAATAAATAAAATCTTTAAAAGGATATCTGGGTCACTTGAGGAAGGACCCTAGTACACTACCAAACACTTATAATGCTACTCATTCTCCCAGTCTTGTCCAAGATACCCACAGCCTTTTACTATGACAAATGTGCATTGGGGAAAAGGAAATACTCAGGCAATATGGAGGTTACTAGACACTAATTCTGAAGTAACACTAATTCCAAGAGACCCAAACTGTTGTGTGGTTCACCAGTCAAGGCAGGGGCTTACAGAGGTTTGATAACACTGGGGAACAAAATTTTTGTTGCATCCACAAAGACACTTGTTCTTACCTACTTTGAATGAGCTGATCTCAAATTTGACATTAGTTTTTCTCTGTAAGCTATAGGGGTTTTTTTGCAATTCAAGATTTTAGGATTTTACCTTATTGTAAAATTTTCAGCATTTAGTTTAACATAATGAAGTAGAATATCATCTAGGGCATCATCTTTGTGAAAATATAATAATTTATATAATGCAGTAAATACATTAATACACTAAAAGATATAATTGCATCAGAATTTGACTACAATGTCTAAATAGAACATATTAAAACACTTATTTTAATCATAAAATTTGCACAAAACTTTTTAAAATTCTATTCAGGCAAAAAATTTGCGTTTGTAGCTCTTGCGTTTGTGTACTTGTTGAGGACAATCTCGTTTGATGCTCCAGCAGTAGTCTGCTCATCACTAACAGCTCCAAGATTTTCAGGAAACTTATCAAGGTGACTGTTCAAGAAGTGAATCTTAATGCTCATGTTACATCCCATGTCGAGAAAAGCCAACAGCATCCTTTGCACCAGAAGTTCATAGTTTTCTGCTTTTTTGTTGCCAAGGAAGTTCTTTGTAACTGCCACAAAAGACTGCCATGCTGCTTTCTCCTCCTTATTCATCTTTCTGGCAAATTCTTCATCATGTATGAGGATTCAAATTTGAGATCCATTGAATACACCTGCTTTTATCTTCTCAAAAGACAAGGCAGGAAAAGCAGAAATAATATGTTGAAAGCATTTACTTTCTCTATTCAAAGCCTGAACAAACTGTTTCATTAAACCAAGTTTGATGTGAAGTGGGGGGGGGGGATGATCCTGTCTTGATTAACTACAATTTCATTCACAATATTTTGCATCCCTACTTCCAGAGCTTCACATTTCAGCCACTCCTTCTGTGTCCAGTGTTTCTCCCGAGCTCGGCTGTCCCACAAACACAGAATGCAAGGATACTTTGTGAAATCTCTCTGTTGTCCTAGCAGGAAATTTACCATTTTAAGATCCACACAAATGATCCAGTTATGTTCCTCATACTTCAGAAAGTTGAGGACAATTTTTATATCATTATAATCTTCTCGCAGATGAGTTGAATAACCAATTGGAACTGCTGCATAAACATTACTGTTGTATAGGAGAACACATTTCAGACTCTGTTTAGAGCTGTCAAGAAATAGTCACCATTCTGTTGGACTGTAAGTGGTAACACCTAACTGGCTGAGAAGACTACTGAGATCATGACAGTAAACAAAGTATTTGTCTTCAGGAAAAAGTCCACAAAAATTTGTTCACGCTTCCTGAAATGGGATACTTTAGTTGACCAGTGAAGTACATTCTTTTCTTGAAGCCTGGAGTCTAATAACTCAGCTGCTTTCTTTGATAGGCCCAAATCTCTTACTAAGTCATTCAATTCGGATTCGCTAAACTGCTGAGGGGTTAATGACTGCTTGGTATCAGAAGAAGACCCTTCAGATCCTACAACCATTTCCTCATGCATCTTATCAAAATACACTTGATCACCATGTTCTTCGTCCTTAAAAGAAATAAAACCATTGAAAACTGGAACTGGGAGTGTCTCAGAGTATGGGATAGGTCGTATTGCTGAAGGAATATTAGGATATGCGATCATATGCTGTTTTTTCTTGCTGATGCCCTTTGTATGGATCAGACAGAAATAACTGTCACTGCTGTGGTCCTTAGGTTCACGCCAAACCATGGGAATACCAGAGGGCATTCCTTTATGTTTTCCTTTTGTCTAGTCACAAAGCCTGTTTCCTCACAATTATGACACACAATATGAGAAGCCCAATTCTTGTCTTGATTGCCAACTTGAAAATAGGCAATATATGCACATGTCACAAATGATGATATATTGCACCTTTGACGTTGAAGTATGTAACAGCCACATATATAGCAGAAGGTGTCAGGACTATTCTTACATTTACGCCTACTCCAAGAAGCCATTATTGAATTTTAAAACAAAATAAGAGGTGTATTTATCAAATAACTTTTTATATTTAAAAACAACTACAATTATGTAACAGTGATGTTTCTAAAACATTCATTGCTTTGTGGTTATGTTCAATTGCTCTTTAACTGCAATTTAAAAACCAATGCATGCTGTTAACTGTAACAAAAAGAAATTAAAATTGCATAAAAACTAGAGCATGCACCAAAAAATAGATTTCAGATTTGGAATCAGCAATGCAGAAATATATAGAAACAGTTCTTAAACCTCATGCAACAAAAAATGAAAAAAAATTTGTTCACAGTGGACCTAATTGGTCTGCCAACCCATTCTGTGGTTATTTCCCCAGTTCTGAAGTGCGTAATTAGAAGTGATATACTGTACTCAGCTGTTGGAAGAATCTCCACATTGGTATCCTACCTTGTGGAATGGGGAATGTCGTGGTGGGTCAAGTCAAGTGTAAGCCTTTAGAACTGCTTCTACCTAGGAAAAGAGTAAACTAAAAACAATGTCTCATTCCTGGATGGATTGTAGAGATTAATGCCACCATCAAGAACTTGAAAAATTCAAAGACAGTGATTCCTACCATCCAATTAAACTCATCTATTGAGTCTGTGCAGAAAACAGATAGATCTTGGAGGATGATACAAGTTATCATAATGGTCCATCATGTTGAGAACATTATACTGGACTTAGTGGTAAAACACATGTGTTAGAGAGTGGAAATAAATAAGTAAATCTGAAAAAATGTCCAAGACCTTCTACTTCAGTAAAATTTCTGGGAACCCAGTGATGTGGGACATATTGAGTTATCTCTTCTAAATTGAAAGATAAGTTGTTGTATCTGGGCTCTACTACCAACAAGAAAGAGAATAACTAGTTGGCCTCTTTGGATTTGGAAGGCTACATACTCTTCATTTGGGTATTTTACTTTATCCCATTTATTAAAGTATTTTTAAGTCTTTATTTTTTATTTATTTATTTATTTATTTCAGAGACAGAGAGTGAGTCAGAGCGAGGGATAGACAGGGACAGACAGACAGGAACGGAGAGAGATGAGAAGCATCAATCATTAGTTTTTCATTGCGCTTGCAACACCTTAGTTGTTCATTAATTGCTTTCTCATATGTGCCTTGACCGCGGGTCTTCAGCAGACCGAGTAACCCCTTGTTGGACCCAGCGACCTTGGGTTCAAGCTGGTAGACTTTTGCTCAAACCAGATGAGCCCACGCTCAAGCTGGCGACCTTGAGGTCTCGAACCTGGGTCCTCTGCATCCCAGTCCGATGCTCTATCCACTGCGCCACCGCCTGGTCAGGCTTTATCCCATTTATTTAGAGACCAAAAACTGCTACTTCTAAGTGGGGCCCAGAACAAGAAAAATCTCTGCAACAGGTCCAGGCAGCAGTGCCTGCTTCTCTGCACCTTGGATCATAGGATAGGATCCAGGAGATCCAATGGTGCTTGAAATGTCCATGAGAGATAGGGATGTTCTTATAGGTAATTGCACAAGTCCGTAGGATATTGGAGCCAAACCCTGCCATTCTCTGCAGATCACTCACTACATATTACCTGTTTGAGAAACAACTCTTGGTCTGCTATTAGACCTTAGTAGAGACTGAACACAACTATGAGCCACCAAATTACCATGTAACCTGAGCTTCCCATTAGGAGCTGGGTTTTAGCTGACAGAGCAAGCCATAAAGATGGGTTTGCACAGCAAAACTCCATTGTCAAATGAAATAGTATATATTATACATAAACAAGCCAAACAGGCCCTAAAGGCACAAATAAGTTCTTTGAAGAAGTGGTCCAAATGCCTGTGGTCTCCACTCCTGTTAATCTGCTTCCTCTCTCCAAGTCAGCATCTCTGGCCACATGGAGAGTTCCTGACAGTCAGCTGACTTGGAAAGAGAACACTTGGGTTGGGATTACAGGTGGTTCTGCATGACGTGCAGGAACCATGTGAAAATGGACAACTGCCACACTACTGTCCTTGATGGGACATCTCTAAATAACTGTGGTGAAATAAAATCTTACCAGGGGTCAGAACTTTGAACAATACATCTGTTTTTCACTTGGCATGAAAAGAGAAATTGTTAAGGGTACTATTATAATAATTCATGGGCTGTGGCCAATGGTTTGGCTGGGTGGTCCCATACACGAAAGGAACATGACTGGAAAACTGAGAGTAAGAGAAGTTGAGGAAGACGTATATGGATAAAATTCTCTGAATATGCCAAAAGATAAAGATATTTGTGTTCCATGTAATGTCCACCAAAGAGTGACCTCAGCAGAGGAGAAGCTTAATAACCTGGTGGGTAGGATGGCGTGCTCTGTGACACCTGTCAGCCTCTTTCCCCAGCCACCCTTATTGTTGCTCAATAAGCCCAAAAGGAAAGCGGCTTGGTGACAAGGATGGAGTCCTGCATGGGCTCAGCAGCACGTCCTTCCACTCATCAAAGCCACCAGACTGCAGTCACTGCTGAGGGCCCAGTGTGCCGGCAACAGAGACCAACACTGCATATCTGATGTGGTGCCATTCCCAAGGGCGATCAATTTAGTGGCAAATTGATTGTGTTGGAGTGCTTCTACCATGGAAGGGGCAGCAGCATTTTGTCATTTTGTTCTTACCTGGGTAGACCTGCCTTTCTTACATGCAGTGCTTCTGCCTAAACTGCCATCGATCAGTTTACAGAATGCTTTCTCTACCAGCATGGTATTCCCCTCAGTGTTGTTTCTGATCAAGAGACTCGCTTCACAGCAAACGAAGTGTAGCACTGACTCTATGGTCATGGAATTCACTAGTATTACTACGTTCTCTGTTCAGAAAGGCAGTCTCATGTGTAAAATCTTTCTACCCCCATTATGGCACATAAAACTGAACCTTCGACCTAGAACATTTTCTTACCAAGAGAGATGGAGTGCACACTCCATCTCTGACCCAGGCTTATCAGTTTGTGTGGGAAGCTTCTCTGTTCTGCTTGAGCACGTATATCAGTGAGCCTTAGGCATGCCTCTATCCTTTTGTATTTCAGACTCTTTGGAGGTGGGGTTCAGAGTCCTTTTACTGTAGCAGGAAAAGTGTACACCTAGGCAAAGAGCCCTGTTTCAGTCACTTGTGTGTGTGTGGTGGGGGGCTGCTTGCTAATTGTGAGAGACCAGTGCACCCTATTGAAGCTGATATTCCTCTGTCTCTTTTCTATGTGAGCAAAGATCTTATTCTATCCAGTGCTTGACTTTTTGGTGTTTTCTTTGATGACTCCAGTATCAAGATGCAGTGAGCAGAAGTGTTTGGATTGCTAATTGTTGGGCTTGTGTTATGATGATCTTTGCTCTTCACCATGTGGTTTGTATCTTCCTTTTGCATTGGCGAGTGATAGTCGGTATTCTTCCGGGCAACCCCCACCATCCTGCAGCAGGAGGCTTGATAAAACTGTGAAATGGCCTCTTGAAGACTCAGTTACAGTGCCAGTTAGGTAGTTGTATCTTAAAAGGCTGGAACAAAGTTCTCCAGAAGGCGGTATGTGCTTTAAGTCAGTGTTCCATACATGGTACTGTTTCTGTGAGAGCCAGCATTCACAGGAATCAAGAAATCACAAGTTAAGCCACTCCAGTGGAACCACTCACTATTACCCTTAGTGATCCACAAAAAAAGGTTTGCTTTCTGTTCCCACACCTGTGCTCTGTGAGCCTCAATATCTTAGTTCCAAAGGGAAAGACACTTCCACCAGGAGCTACAACAATAATTCCACTGAACTGTATAAATTAAGACTTCTACTCGGACGCTTTGTTCTCCTCATGTTTCTGAGTCAAAAAACAAAGAAAAAAATTATTGTGTAATCTGAGTAGATTGATTCTGATTACCAAGGAGAAATTCTACTACTGCTCCACAATGGGAGTAAAAAAATATATATATCTGGAATACAAGATATCTTCCATGTCTCTGACCTTTAATGTGAATGATTAAAATCAATGGAAAACTGCGGCAACCCAGTGAGGGTTGGACCACTGATGGCACTGACCCTTCAAGAATAAAGGCTAGGGTCATCCCACCAGGTAAATAAATAAATAAACAAACAAGACTAACTGAGGTGTTTGCCAAAAGAAAAGGGAATAGAGAATGAATACTCAAAGGAGAAAGTTTTAAACACCTGTGACAACCATGTGACCAGTTGCCAAAATGAGGAGGCTGTTGTCATCATTCTTTTCCTCTTATTTTGTTATTAATACATTTATATGTATATACCTTTACTTTCTGTTTTCTTTCCTCTCTTACTCCCTATCATTATCATAAGATTCATTCACTTTTATTGAAACATTTAAATATTGTTAATTTTATGTCATAGTATTTAAATTCTGGAATATGAAGAAGAGTAACCATCTCTTAAGGACTTTACCTCCTCTTATGGAAGGGGTCAGTGTGTTTTTGGTTGTATGCAGGAGAGTTGTATCATGTTGGGTGGTAATTGTTTTTATTTGGAGATTAAATATGACTAAGGAGATATATATATAAATGCCAAGTTGACTTGTGATGATTAATGTTATGTGTCAATTTGACTGAGTATGTGCCCAATATATTTGCTCAAATATTATTCTGGGTTTATTTGGGTGTTCTTGGATGCGACTAACATTTAAATTGGTAGTGTGAGAATGCAATTGTCCTCCTTAATATGAGTAGTCTTCATCCAATCAGTTGAAGGCCTAAATAGAACAGAAAGACTGAGTATGCCAGAATTTCTCCTTCCTGACTGCTTGGGCTGGGATATCAACTTTTTCTAGCCTTCGAATTCAGACTGAAGCATGTGCTCTTCTTGGGTAGAGCCTTCTATCTTTTAGGAGTTTGCATCGTCAGCTCTCCTGGTTCTCAGACCTTTGGATTTAAATTAGAATCATGCATTGACTCTCCTGAGTCTCCTGGGTCTAGCTTGCCAATGTAGCAAATAACCTGTTTGCTGTGATCTGACATAAGGACACAGGTCAATTTAAGTACAGCCCCACTCTATGTTGCGGTCTAGAGCTTGGAGCTGTCAGTTAAAATCAGCTACACTGAAGACAGATTTTACAAAAAAGAAACATAGTATTATTTAAATAAGGTAATATAAACAAGAAAATATGTTTGATGTGTGTGCTTACAGATGAGCTTTCCAGTCTCCATAATTGTGTGCGCTTATAATAAATCAGTGCCTTCTTTTCTCTCTCATTTGTTCTCTATCTATCTTTCTGACACAAATGCACACGAACTCTGTGTTTTGGAGAATCCTGGCTAATTATATATATATATAAAGATGGGTATTGTGTGATTGTGTGTGATTGCTGGCTCTTAAGTGCTTCCACCAGAAATAAACCTACATCATTTCTGCTCACATATCTTTGACCAGAGCACATTCATATGGCCACCCTGACTTCTAGAAATCATGAGAGCATATTCTTTCTATGCTTTAATATAGCCAGGAATGCACTTTCGTGAATTATGAATAATGACGAGCACAGTAATTCAGTTCACTTATGAATAAGACACTCCTAGTCTGCAGTGGAGTACAGTTCTTGTCATGTTACTCATTTATCTTTCAGGCATATCATGAAGGTCAAAGTCATAACAGAAAATGTGGAATCAAAAGGAGGCCAATAAAGTAGAAAGTATACAAATTTGAGGTCTTATGAATATTAATTTATTGAACTCTTTATTAAATAATTTAATATATCTAAGGAGCTTAGAATTGTCTCCGGTATATCATAAATTCTTATTCAGTATTACCAGTTGCTCTTATTATTGTTACAAAGTGGTATTCTACAGACAAAAAAAAATTAGATTGTCAGTAACCCTCTCAAAGAGAGCCTCTTTCTGGAAATACCAAGAGAACTCACTATATCACTAGTTCTGTGGCATGGATCACAAAGAGAATGAAAACATTAGAGTGAGGTGGTTATGAAATATCAATTAATGGTATTTTTCTATAAATATTAATTATGCATCACCATTATTTCCATCTTTGGATTGAACATTTCCTTCAAAACATTTTGAATTAAGTGTAGTTCCTTTGAAAGTTAGAAGCAAATAACCTGTTTGCTGTGATATGACATAAGGACACAGGTCAATTTAAATACAGCCCCACTCTGTGTTGCGGTCTAGAGCTTGGAGCTGTCAGTTAAAATCAGCTACACTGAAGACAGATTTTACAAGAAAGAAACACAGCATTATTTAAATAAGGTAATATAAACAAGAAAATATGTTGGGCGTGTGTGCTTCCAGATGAACTTTTTAAACTAACTAGATCAGTTTTCTGTTAGCATGTGAGGTAGTACTTAGAATAAATCAGAGTTAGGACTTTCATATAAGAACGAGCTGAGTTGGATCCTCAGCCTGCAGTCACTTAGTAGCCGTGATGGCTCTTTATTCCTTAACCTCCTTAACCTTTTTAAGGGTCAGTGTCCCCATCTCACTATGGACAAAAAAAAAATTCCCGTAGTTTAATAACTTCATAAGGCTCCTAGGAAACTTAACTTCCTTAAGTCTCAGAATCTTCTTCCGTGTTATGTAAAAAATTGTCTTCATGGTAATAAAGGTTATTACAATAGATGATAACCGTCAAAGATTAGTTGATAACTTTATGAAATGTGTTGAGAGTGGTGTCTGGCACATAGATGAGCCACAACATGGTAACAACTGCCATTATTTAATCTAATCCTCACATTCTGCCTCCATTCAATAAAGCAAACAAAATACACTCATGTTCAGCTATCTGTTGTGGGTAACAAACACCCTGAAATGCAGAGCTTGAAAAGAATGAACATTTTTTTTAATATCTCACCTAAATTGTGTGGGTCAGAAATTTAAACAGGGCTCAGGCAGGTGAGTCATTGACTCCATATGGTGTTCACTATGGTGTCAAACACCAGGTGGTATTTCAGTTGTCAGATGGACCAGTATAAAGGTCCCAAATGCATTGACTCATATGTCTGGTGTCTTGGAGAAGATGACTGGAAGGCAGGGTTCTCCAGATGCTGGCCCGGCAGTCTCTACCTGCCATGAGGACTCTCCAGTCAAATGGTAACAGGATAACTGAACTTCTTACACGACAGTTTAGGGCTTTCAGAGAAAGTGCTCTGAGGAACAAGGACTGGCATAGTTACATCTAGTGTGTTCTGAGGGTAAAACCAGTCACAGAATCTGCCCATATTTAAGAGGAAGGGACAGAGGATCAACCTCTCAGTGACAGAAATGACCATCTTTAATACAATATAAGGCACACTCTCACTGCCTCGTGTTCTAACAAATGCGGCATGTCAGGGTCACCATGTGCATGAATTATGTGGTGTCGTATGGGGTATACGTGAGTTAGAACTTCATGCAGATGGACTATATATGGAGCTGAGCAGCTATTCCATCTGTGCACGTGCATATTTCAGTGGTTCTTTTTTCTCACATGGAACATGAGTGCTCTATTTCTCAGTATTGTCACAATACTCATGAAGTTAGTATTCTTAAAAAAAAAATGTCTGAAAACTTTTCCTGTTAAAGCAAGTAAATATTGCATGCTTTGCCAGCCATTTAGAGTTTCTGTCCTACATTCTTTTTTGTTGTTTTAACATCGCTTTAAAGTATACAAAATACCATTCACGGTTGGGAGAGATACAAAAATAAGACAAGGGCCAGATTTGGCCTGGAGGCTATATAATCTGCCAACCCCTGCACACCTGAAATGACTCCATTACTCAAGTATGAAGATGACCACACTTAGCAGTGAAGATCTTGCAAAATCTAGGATATTCAGTCTTAAGTCTTTAGAAGAGCATTAGGAACAGAAGAAAAATAACTTTTATTAAGATTTTAATTTGTCCCAGGGATTCTTGGATTCTCCTTTATAATTATTGTATCTTTTACCCACAACATCCTCAAAGCTGGCTTATTATTCTCACTATATAAATAGAACTAAAATCTGAATTATTTTAAGGCAAGGATCTGGGTTTTACTCATACCCAAAATCTAAAAAAAAATTAAAAGCCAACTTCTTCAATTCCAAATACTTTGCCCAAATCTTTCTCACCATGTTGCCACTTTAGCAAATTGTAGCACCAGCAATCTAACTCAATAATTATTTATTAAAGCAACATGATTATCATCCTTAAGAAAATATCATTTAGCAGTATTTACTTACAAACTAGGTTATGTAAATTCGTAACATGTATTTTATTTTACAGAATTGAATTTGTGAATTTGGGGAATCTTTGATTTCCATATTTTAATCTTTATACCTACTTTTTATCAATGTTCTTAATTATGAAAAGCAAGGGCACACTTAGGTTTTATAGGGACTACAGTTTATATAATCTTGATTCTTCAAGAAAAAATATAAAATATGATATAAAAATAGTTACAAAATGAAACAAGGGTCCTCGGGTTACAACAGTCTCAAAATACAATGTTTTGGTTTTATGATGCTCACTCTCATAAAAACTTAAAAAAATTGAGATGTGAATGTGTTGGCTTATGCCATTGTACATACAGACTACGTAGGCAAACTAGTTTGGTTGCGTTCAGCAGAAGAATACATAATACAGTGTACAGTGCAGTGTATTTATGTCCTTTTCCTTTTTCTTTGGCTTAGATTTTTTTATGTTTTAGATTATGATTTTATAACTGTGTTAGGATAGGTAAGTGACTTAGGCTAGGGTGTGTTTCAACTTACACAAAAATTCAGGTTATGTCACTGTTGTAAGAATGGAACTATGCAGTAACCCCAGGACCCACTGTACATATTTTTAAAAAATTATAAGAAACTCTACATTTTAAAAATCCAACAAATAAAGCAAATATCACAGTGTCTTCCCAAAATACTAATATATTATTTAATTAATGTCCTGACCGGTTGGATCAGCAGTAGAGTGTCAGCCTGGTATATGGAAGTCCTGGGTTTGATTCCTAGTCAGGGCACACAGGAGAAGCGCCCATCTGCTTCTCCACCCTTCCCTCTCTCCTTCTTCTTTATCTCTCTTTTCTCCTCCTGCAGCCAAGGCTCCAATGGAGCAAAGTTGGCCTGGGCACTGAGGACGGCTCCATGGTCTCCACCTCAGGCACTGGAATGGCTCCGGCCACGACTGAGCAACGCCCCAGATGGGCAGAGCATTGCCCCCTTTTGGGCATGTCAGGTAGATCCCTGTCGGGCACATGCAGGAGTCTGTCTGACTGCCTCCACACTTCTAACTTCAGAAAAATACAAAAAAAAATGCAGAAGAGCAATTAAATGAATTTTTAAATTTTAAACTGTATCAACCTTCATAAATGTGTAAGTACAAAATACTTTGACTTATGCATGTATAGTTGTAAGAGTTTGTCACTGAAACACTTATTTTTTAGGATATCTTACTGCACTGGTGGACGCAGCGTGCACACACACAGCCTGTGTTTGCAGTACTGCAGCCTATTTGTGCTCTCACACATAAGAATCCTGATAAATTTTCTATTGGCACAATGTTTTGTTAGAAATCACACACACACACTCAAAAGAATATGTTTTTTAAGTGTATCTTCTGCTTTATTGAACGATTCCTAATAAGAGAGATTTTCTTTGTTTGTTTTGATTAGACATCAGTGAGACACATATTTCTACTTGGACTTTTACATGTCTAGTTATTAGAAGAAATTTCTACAGACTTATTTCTGGTTTTGCACACTTAAACTTTAATTCCACTCTACTTTGCTTATTCTTCCGGGATCTTACACTAGAGGCTGTTCAATCACAGTAGAACATCTGGCACTGCACATTGGTGCCACCATAGTGAATGCTGGATAAATTCTAGGAAGTCATTTTGCACCATGGTTATTAGCAATAACTTAACTATGAATGGAACATGGAGACTAAGAATCTACAAAAACACCTGAACACACCCAAATAAATATATTTTCACTTCAACTTCCCCTTAATTAGAATGTATCCTCATCTCAATTTTTTCTTAACTAGATTCCAAAACTACATGGGGCTTTGAAACACTATTTAAACAAGTGTGACAGTAGATTTGGAGTGGACGGAAGCAGTGTTCTTAATCTTTTACTCTTAAAATTCTTACTCTTGCAAATTAGAAAAACATCTGATGGTACAAACACCTTATTGCACCCCCCTCACCCAAGGTCTTGGAAGAGGTTGGTGCACGTGAGAGACCAGAATGAGCAGCATGTTACGTCTTCCCAAGAGAGGAATTTAGAAACTGAAGAACACTGACCAGGACACCTAAAGACAGTAATTTTTGGTAGTTGAAAACAATATTGGTTTATAGACCTTTAGATGATACTATTTTATAGGGCAAAATAAAACAGAAACTTGGGCACTGCCTTATTTTAATACCTTTATAAATTTACCATGGTTTTATCCCACCCTCTCTCCTATGGTTTAAATTAATCTGTTTTACAAGAAAGAAGCAAAGCTTCTCACTTGTTATATGAAAAAGGAAACTTCACATCAGGTATCACTGAAGAGGCAGGGGCAATGTATTATTTCTTCCATCCAAATAGGCAGTCATGATCAGGCTGTAGCTAACATCTGGTGAAAGAAACAAGGAAACACTCAGAAACAGAATGATTTAATACATCTTTCAGGGCAGAATTCAGATACATACTGTTACCAATCACAGCTATTACCTTAATAACACATTGCAGACATTTAATATTTTATACATTAGTTAGTCCAACTAAAAGCTTCTATTTACGTCTTCATAATGGTTTTTATCCAATCAGTTGGAAACAATATTGAAAATCAGTTACCCAGCCAAAACAGGAAATAAAAAGAATAACCGTAAGTGCATAGTCATTATTATCATTCCATCTCACTGTGAGTCAACAGTACTTTATTCAAAATTTTAAACTCCATACCAAATACTAAGAACGAAATTACCTAGATGAAAACATTTTTGCAAATGTTAAAAACCACCAGGCACAAACTTATACAGTATAGCTTTCTGAAGAACTTGCCTTGCTAACAGAACTGTATTTTCAACTATGGGTAAAGAACACTCTGCTAATTTACAAGGATGTGTGGATGAAGCCCATATTGTCTATTTTGTAAAACTTTTAATCCAGCTTTACTTGGATAATTTATATATTTCATCAAGTAAGTGCTGAAACAGGCTGTTTAAACCTAGCACTGTCTAAAGTCAGTATTGGTCTGAAGTTTATTGATAGCTTCCTGGTATTGGCCCTACCTCATGTTAAAAATCAGTTGGACAGAGTGGAACAATGGTTTAATTTTGGCCATCCCTGTTTTTACTTTGGAAGTGAAATTACACTTTCGCTCATTATTGCCCAAACATAGTCAGTGGCCTCATCTAACCACAAGGGGGCCAAGAAGTCAATCCAACCCTAGGACCAGAAACCAAGGCCAGAGAAGTATTTGTAAAAAGGACCCATTGATGACCTTTTAAGGATCAGCATCTATTATGGGAAAATTCACTGCTGCTAAAGTAGTCAGCCAAATTTACTATGTCAACCACTCTAAAAACATTCTACATTGTGTACTTTTTAAATGCAATGGATTAAATTTGATTGATCAAATTCTGTAGTGCCTGGCATTGGTAATTAACGTAAGAAGTGATCTATTTAGTCAACATAATCAGGGGCTGAAATTTACAAAGTGAATTCATAACTTTAAACCACTCTTAGTACAAGCAAGGTCATATATTTGAAAATTATATTCATTCAAGTCATTATAATGAGATTTTACCCAAAATATTTAATATATTTTCTCGTTTAGAGGTCATTACTCACAGAAGCATTTGACATATCCCACCATGATAGTAAAGAAATGCCAAATGTCTCAAGTTCTTGCTCCAAAGGGCATTGGAGTGTCAAATTTTTACCATAGAAAGTGACAGGAAACAGCCTTAGGTGGCCACAAATAATAGGATACACTGTTTTGACCTATCATGGGTCTTTTTATCTAAAACTCTTCCAAAATTTGCAAAACACTATGTTTTCCTGTCAAGCATAGATTTTTGCCAATGTGTAAAAATTAGTGTAAAGGTAGAAAAATTTATAAATTATCTTGGAAATAAAAGACAATGTGTTTGTCAATTATGGTACCTGAATAGATCTTTGTGTAGATAGCATAAATTGTAAATCTATGCTAAAATATATATGGCTTGGCATTTAAAACATTAGAAATAGAAAAAAATCAACTGTCAACCTATGCTAAGCTTAAAGTAAAAATCCTTCTATCAAGTGTTATTTTAAAACTGAAAACACTATTTTAAATTGGCAAATCACACAGCCTATAAATTAATATTTAGATAAACACTTAAAATTATTTTCATGGGTTTTTTTTTCTGTAAATGGTTTTTATAATGGCCTTGTAGAGATGTTTTATAGTTATCCCATAAGTAGTATGAATTAGTTTAGCTCTTAGCTTGTATTATTCTTTAATTGATATACTGAAATCTATGGCTTTGCAAAATATGACTTCATGATTTAAACAGCACAACTGGTTCTATTTCTTGGCTGGAAACCAATTAAATAACCACTGATGCAAGCAGTTATTACCTGCTTAAAAGGAAATCTGTGGTTTCCTTATTTAAACTGCTGAGTTTTAATGACCATCTAAAAGTCTGTTATTCTAATGAATAATTTAGCCATTTCCGTCTACTAGATCTTTTAATACTAGAAGCTTGGATTTAAGGTTGCAGAACATACCTAAAATTCCACAGTCCTAAGGATCAGAACCATACTTGCTAGAAGAAAAGTTACGCATAGTTATATATGACTGTTTGAAATGATACGTGTTTAAGGAACAATTTATAATAATTATTTAGCGAAGAAAGACTAAAGAATCAAATTTACCAAAGGTAGCTGGAAAAATGATTGATTTGTAGAGGCTTCAAAAGCATGCCTACACATCTGTAAGTGGATATAAAAGGGCAGTTTTATAAAAGATGAAAGGTCAATGGATTTGAAGACGTTGGGTGTCATTTCCTCTGCTTGTCCCTTGGTGGCGTTCTTGAGTCACTTTCTCCTTTCCTGTCAAATTGCTTTGTATTTGCTTCCAGAACTGGCTCTACTGTTTACTGTATTTAACCTTTTTCTAGCATTATTGTGCATAGAGCGTCTATAATAAATGAAAGCCCCCTGAGATCATATCTTCCAGCACCTAGTCTTTTTATTTTCACTCATAAACTTCTGTTCTCGTTACTTCTTTTCCTGTCTTTTCTTGAGGCTTAAACCACAGCACGGATCCTGAATGCTATTTTTCAGCTCAGTCCCTGAAATTTCTTAACTGCAAAGCAGTTTTACGCAAGCAAGGTTAGTAGGTTACCACACACACACACACACACACACACCTACCGAATACCGTAAGTTAAGGTAGAATACTTGTCACAGAAAGGGAGTCGTTGGCCAAGATTTTATTAAATGTTCATTAGAGTGGCATGGTATTTCTGTAATCAATTTCATATTTTATATCTTGGTCGAAAGAAATTTCTTTTTATTTTCCTTTAAGAAAACGGGGGGGGGGATCCTACTTTTCAACATTCCCTCAAACGTTTTGCTTTATACAAGCGGTGATCCTCTGATCAACGCAGGTTTAAGGACACTGATCGCGTTTTCTCTCTTCAGTTCTGTCCGCCAAACAGCAGCACGAGCAGCAGCACCAGCAGCCGGCTCTTAATTTATTGCAGCCGGTTACACTTTCGATCCCATTTCCTTCTGAACCCTTTCCTCTCAGGTTGAGAAGATAAATGCAGCCTCGGGGCTGAAAAGCCAGGCGGGGTTTGCGGGTGGGAGCGAATCCGGATATATTCCCTTGGTGAGGTCTCGTACGGGGGTGGGGGCGGGGGTTATGTCCCCCGGTTCCATTTAATGAAATTGCTGAGCACTTGTGACACTGGCTTTAAGACTGCGGAAATGGGGCGGGGGTGGGGGAAAACCGCTTCTCGCCTTCATTCATCCTCCGCGCCGGCGGGAGGCTGGAGGAGTGTCATTCTTTAGACTGGGGGCGGAAGAGCATTGGGAGCTCCGGACGCGGCAAGGGCACCCGGAGGTCTCCTCTTACCTGGCCCATAACCCACCTCGCTCATTCCGTCCCCTTTCTCAAGAGCCGCGTCGCCAGGCTAAGCTGCCTCTGTTCCTTGGCTGCAAGAGCAGAAAGGTCGGGGCCGGGGACCAACGGGGGAGGGAGGAGAGCCAGGAGGCTTCAGGGCTCTGACAGTCTGCGCTGTTCTCCATGCCGCACACGTCGGACCCATTTCCCACGCTGGCTTGGCGCGGCGGCGGAGTTGGTAGGGAAGAGAGTAGGGAGGGCGGGCTGGAGACTACCACCCGCTCGCAATGAGAAAACCACTCCAGTGTGAAGGACGCGCTGCGCCCCCGGTCATCTGGGAAGAAATGTGCAGCACGCGGGGGAAAAGACGCCCACTGCTTCGCCCCTCACTGTGTGCGCCCACAGAGTGCGCGTTGGATGATGCGGAGGGGCTTGTTCAAGTTTATGGTTTGGTAAGAAATGAGGAAGTGCAGCGTGCTCTGTCCACGCAGCTTCCTGAAGTTTGCAAAATATTAGTAAAGGCGGCGAGGGGAGTGAGTGCACTGCACCATATTTTCGCGCATCGGAATGCACCGATGCCAGGCCGGAGAGTCGAGACAGCCTCCTCCTTTCACCTGGAACCCTGGAATAAAGGGGACCAAGTGGCGAAGGAGGCGGGCGTTCTGATAAACCAGAGTTTGCCAAATATTACGGGGATTTGGAGTTACTGCCTCTTAGCCAGCAGCAAAGGCGCTGCGGCTCCGACAACCCCTACCCCCCCCCCCCCCCGCGCTCCGCTCCCACCCCCGGCTCCAGACTGCGGTGGTGCGCACTGAGTCTGCGCGCGGGGCTTTTCTCGCTGATGCTGCAGATATAGAGCTGAGAGGCTCGGGTGGCGGGGGTGGGGGGAGGCCGGGTTCCCGGCCTGACCGCGGAGGCGGAGCCGCTATCCCCTGAGTGTTGCTGCCTTAGCAGACTGGAAAATACTCGCCAGCTCTCTGGCACACACCACACACACTTCCACCTCCGCGCCTCACTGTCCCCCACAGGGAGAGCTCGGGAATCTCGGCCGCTTCTCCCCCATTCCTGCTGGCTGAGCCCGCCTAAACAACCGCACGCTGCAGCTGCTCGTCCGCTTGATCTGTGTTTGTCTGGTTTGAACGCTTCTGCCTCCCCACACAGCTCTCCCGAAGGCAGTGTACCTACTAGGGACGAAATTTTTTTCTTTTTCTTTTCGCTTTAAATTTTCCTTTAAGGGGATGCCTTTCGATGCCTATAGCTTGGATAGGCGAAGTAAGGACCATACAGATCCTTTTCTCTTTTAAGATGGTAAGAGTTTCCCCCTACTATCTCCTGCCCGCTTCAACCCCCTTCATCTTGGTGGGGTGCCCTAGTTTAACCGCCGCCGAAATAAATGGAGAGTCAATGGCTCCAGTTCAGAAGACAAAACCAGAAGTAAGATCTGATGAGGCGGGCTGCGGTGGCTGTGATTGAATCCTGGGGAGGCCTCGCGCGGGGGAGTACCCTGTTCGATCAAGTGGCCCAAAGTCAAAAAATAAATAAAGAAAAAGGAAAGCAAAAGAACTAGGGCCACTTCGGTACACAAAGTTGCCATTAAAGTTTATTTCCCTTTTATCCAGATAGGTGACGCTACACTTTGCCAGTTACTAAAGGCTGCAGGTTTCTGCTCAGAAAAAGAATATCGAGGCTTCCAACATGTGTTTATTCCCCAGGCGCGCGCGCACACACAGTCTGCTCCTGTAAGCAGCAAGCGCGATGACAGGACTGTCAAGCCTTTAAACAAAGACAAGCACCACCCCACCCACCCTCACCCCCAGTTCACCTAAGTCCACGCTCCCCCAAAAAATCCTTCTCCCTCTTTCTCTGGAGTTTTACGTTCTCTCTTAAGCAGCGCAGCCCATCATGGTTTCTCAGAACACCAGCGGGGTTCCCTGGGCTCACGCGGGGTCTCCCAAGCCGCCCGTCACCATCCCTTAACCAAGATGCTAAATCGTAAACGGGAGATACTTCGTGGGGCGGGAAGCAGGCTCTGAGAAGGCGGGGGGGAGGAGGGCGAGGACGAAAAAAAACGTTTCTTGACCCTGCTCCAGTGCTCTAACACACGCACTAGCCTTAGGGAAAGGAGGTAATTTACCATCCCGAGGGAGGAGGAGCAAGCCCCTCGGATAGGACAGTGGCAGCACTCGCTGGGAACCTGGTGTGTGTGTGTGTGGGGGGGGGGGGCTCTGGCTCAGAGGAGATGACTAGGATAGTGCACACTTGGAGTGGCCCCAGGAGCTGAAGCCAGGCTTTCCAGAGCGCGGCGGCTTCCTAGTACTCCCTCCTACCTCCCCTCCCCCCACTAAGTCCCCCCGTACTCCTTCCCTCTCTCCGAGAGTGTGGAGTTTCCACGCCGCGGCTGTTACCGCCGCCGCCGCAGCAGCAGCCCCAGGAGCGTCAGGGACGAGCTTGAACCGCTAGCAGCCACCACCACTTTGGGCAAACTTGCGGATTTCTGGCTCGCGGCTAGTGAGCGGGAGCTTCCCACTTGCCATTCCGTGGCTCAGAGCTGTAGCAGCTCGAGGGCGGCGCGAGCGCCCGCACCAGACTCTCCCAGACGCGAGAGCGGACGAGACAACTGCGGAATTCACCCGCCGCGCCAGGGCACTTCCGAGGCAACGACCGACTGGCACTTTTTCTCCCCTTGGCAAACTGTTTCTTTCTTTCTTTTTTTTCTCCAAGCTACTTGGCAGCTGTCTCTGACTCCACCTCCCCCCCCCCCCCCCCCGCCCCTCAAAGCCTTTGGCTTTTCTTCGGGAATCCGGACAGAATTGGGCATCTTTGTTAATTGCCGTTGGGGGAGCCCAGCCAGGGGGCTTTAGCCGGGCCAACGTCGCCTGCGCGCAGAGCTCGGTCTGCTCACCTTTGAACTGAAAAGGGATCAAGTTCAGCTCGAGTTGCCTGTATTGGGACCGGGTGGAAGGAAGCGGATCGTGCCGGAGAGTGGGAGAAGGGGAAAAGGGAAAGGGGAAAGGAGAGGAGGGAGGAGGGAGGAGGAGGGTGGAGAGAGAGGGAGGGAGGGGAGGGATCGAGAGCGCGGGGAGAGCGAGGCTGCAATCTCCTCCCTGAATCGCGCACAGCGCTGCAGATCCCAGTGCTCCGACATGCGGGCCGCATGCAGGTGAGGAGAGGCGCGGACTCTGCGGCTGCGAACCCAAACTTGGGCACCGCGAGGTGCGCACGGCTCAGCCTTCGCCTCCGCGGGCGGACTGCTGCTGCGGTTTCAGGCGGCGGCTCCGTGACTAATGACCTTGCGCAGAGTTGTTAAGAAAAAAAGAGGAAAGCAGCTCCCGGGGTGAGAAGGGACTGACTCTCTGGGCGTCTCTGAAGATGGCTCGAGCTGCTCTTCCGCGCGCGGGGGGCACCCGGACGCGGACCGCTCTGTAACGCGAGCGGGCTCCTCTGCTCCGCGTCCGAACAGACCTGTCCGGTGTTTTTCCTTCTCGATCTGTTGACTGGCTCCCCCGCTGCCTGCGCGGAGTCGGAGTTGAGACTGGTGTGTTGCTGACCCCAGCGCCTCGTGCGGGAAGCTACTCACGTTCGCCTGGGCAGCCGAAGCAGAAGCTGGGTCTGGAGTGAGGGGCTGAAACGTGAATTGGACTCAACTCGAGTAACAGCCAAGACGAGCAGGGTTGGCAGGCGGGGGAGGCTGCAGACTCGCTCCCCGCCGCTTCCCGGCTCCGCCGCCCGCCCGCCAGAGCGGCCCCGGCCCCTTCCGACCGAGCCGGGACGGGAGCCCGGGACCCGCCGCCCGCTGCGGGCATGACTCCGGGGGGGCGCCGAGCCCGCGGCGCGCAGTGTCCCGTGAACTGTGAGTACCGCTCCTGAACGGCGGCCAGCGAGCGGGCGATTAGCACCCATTGCATGAATTACGAAACAATAACTTTCGGAAGAAGCAGGAGGAAAAAAAAAAAAGAAGGCTCTCTCGCCGGTTCCCCCCGGCCGACTCGGCGCGGTGCTCTTGCCCCCTCCCACCTCGCCCTCTCGCTCCTGCCCTTCCCGGAGCGGGGAGAGGGCCGGGGGGCGGGCGGCCGGCCCCGGAGCAGGGGGCCGCCGCGGGGGGTGTGATTAGAAGGAGCAGTAGCAGCAGCAGCAGGAGAAGATGCCGAGGATGCGGACGGCGGGGTGGGCGCGCGCCTGGTGCCTGGGCTGCTGCCTCCTCCTGCCTCTGTCGCTCAGCCTGGCCGCCGCCAAGCAACTCCTGCGGTACCGCCTGGCCGAGGAGGGCCCCGCGGACGTCCGCATCGGCAACGTGGCCGCGGACCTGGGCATCGTGACCGGCTCGGGGGAGGTGACTTTCAGCCTCGAGTCCGGCTCGGAGTACCTGAAGATCGACAACCTCACGGGAGAGCTGAGCACGAGCGAGCGGCGCATCGACCGCGAGAAGCTGCCTCAGTGTCAGATGATCTTCGACGAGAACGAGTGCTTCCTGGACTTCGAGGTGTCGGTGATCGGGCCCTCCCAGAGCTGGGTGGACCTGTTCGAGGGCCGGGTCATCGTGCTGGACATCAACGACAACACGCCCACCTTCCCGTCGCCCGTGCTCACCCTGACGGTGGAGGAGAACCGGCCGGTGGGCACCCTGTACCTGCTGCCCACCGCCACCGACCGGGACTTCGGCCGCAACGGCATCGAGCGCTACGAGCTGCTGCAGGAGCCCGGCGGAGGCGGCGGCGAGGGTCGGCGCGCGGGCCCGGCCGACAGCGCCCCCTACCCCGGGGGCGGCGCGAGCGGCGGCGGCGGCTCCGGCGGCCCCAAGCGGCGGCTGGACGCGCCGGAGGGCGGCGGCGGGCCCGGCGCCGGCGGCCGCAGCAGCGTGTTCGAGCTGCAGGTGGCCGACACCCCGGATGGCGAGAAGCAGCCGCAGCTGATCGTCAAGGGGGCGCTGGACCGGGAGCAGCGCGACTCGTACGAGCTGACCCTGCGGGTGCGCGACGGCGGCGACCCGCCCCGCTCCTCGCAGGCCATCCTGCGGGTGCTCATCACCGACGTGAACGACAACAGCCCCCGCTTCGAGAAAAGCGTGTACGAAGCTGACCTGGCCGAGAACAGCGCCCCGGGGACCCCCATCCTGCAGCTGCGCGCCGCCGACCTGGACGTGGGGGTCAACGGGCAGATCGAGTACGTGTTCGGGGCGGCCACCGAGTCCGTGCGGCGGCTGCTGCGCCTGGACGAGACCTCGGGCTGGCTCAGTGTCCTGCACCGCATCGACCGCGAGGAGGTGAACCAGCTGCGCTTCACCGTCATGGCCCGCGACCGCGGGCAGCCCCCCAAGACCGACAAGGCCACCGTGGTCCTGATCATCAAGGACGAGAACGACAACGTCCCGTCCATTGAAATCCGGAAGATTGGGCGTATCCCGCTCAAGGACGGGGTGGCCAACGTGGCCGAGGACGTGCTGGTCGACACCCCCATCGCCCTGGTGCAAGTGTCCGACCGAGACCAAGGCGAGAATGGAGTGGTCACCTGCACCGTGGTGGGCGACGTGCCCTTCCAGCTCAAGCCGGCCAGCGAAACCGAGGGAGACCAGAACAAGAAAAAGTACTTCCTGCACACCTCGGCCCCCTTGGACTATGAGACCACCCGGGAGTTCAACGTGGTCATCGTGGCGGTGGACTCCGGCAGCCCCAGCCTCTCCAGCAATAACTCTCTGATTGTCAAGGTGGGCGACACCAATGACAACCCGCCCGTCTTTGGCCAGTCGGTGGTGGAGGTTTACTTTCCTGAGAACAACATCCCTGGAGAGAGGGTGGCCACCGTGCTGGCGACCGACGCTGACAGTGGGAAAAACGCCGAGATAACTTACTCACTGGACTCCTCCGTGCTGGGGATTTTTGCCATTGATCCCGATTCTGGGGACATCTTCGTCAATACGGTGCTGGACCGCGAGCAAACGGACAGGTATGAGTTTAAAGTTAACGCCAAAGACAAAGGCATCCCGGTGCTGCAGGGCAGCACCATGGTGATCGTGCAGGTGGCTGACAAGAATGACAATGACCCTAAGTTTATGCAGGACGTCTTTACCTTTTATGTGAAAGAAAACTTGCAGCCCAACAGCCCCGTGGGGATGGTCACGGTGATGGATGCTGACAAGGGGCGCAATGCGGAGATGAGCTTGTACATAGAGGAGAACAGTCACATTTTTTCCATTGAAAATGACACGGGGACCATTTACTCCACAATGTCTTTTGACCGGGAACTCCAGAACACATACACATTCCGAGTCAGGGCTGTGGACGGAGGAGATCCTCCCAGATCAGCCACAGCCACAGTCTCTCTCTTCGTTATGGATGAAAATGACAATGCTCCCACAATTGCCCTTCCGACTAACATGTCCTACACCTTACTGCCACCTTCAAGTAACATCAGGACAGTAGTAGCTACAGTGTTGGCAACAGACAGTGATGATGGCATCAATGCCGACCTCAACTACAGCATTGTGGGAGGGAATCCCTTCAAGCTCTTTGAGATTGATTCCACCAGTGGTGTGGTTTCCTTAGTGGGAAAACTCACTCATAAGCATTACGGCTTGCACAGGTTGGTGGTGCAAGTGAATGACAGTGGGCAGCCTTCCCAGGCCACCACAGCTCTGGTGCATGTGTTTGTCAATGAAAGTGTCTCTAATGCCAGTGTGATTGACTCCCAGATAGCCAGAAGTTTGCACACCCCACTCACCCAGGATATAGCTGGTGACCCAAGCTATGAAATTAGCAAGCAGAGACTCAGCATTGTCGTTGGGGTGGTTGCTGGAATTATGGCAGTGATTCTAATCATCTTGATTGTAGTGATGGCAAGGTATTGCCGGTCTAAAAACAAAAACGGCTATGAGGCTGGCAAAAAAGATCATGAAGACTTTTTTACACCCCAACAGCATGACAAATCTAAAAAGCCTAAAAAGGACAAGAAAAACAAAAAATCTAAGCAGCCTCTCTACAGCAGCATTGTCACTGTAGAAGCTTCGAAACCAAATGGACAGAGGTACGATAGTGTCAATGAGAAGCTGTCAGACAGCCCCAGCATGGGCCGGTACCGGTCAGTTAATGGTGGGCCTGGCAGTCCTGACCTGGCCAGGCATTACAAATCCAGTTCCCCATTACCTACTGTCCAGCTTCACCCCCAGTCACCAACTGCAGGAAAAAAACACCAGGCCGTACAAGATCTACCACCAGCCAACACATTTGTGGGAGCAGGAGACAACATTTCAATTGGATCAGATCACTGCTCTGAATACAGCTGTCAAACCAATAACAAGTACAGCAAACAGGTAAGATGCATCCCAGATATATTTAAATATCCCAGAGAAGGCTCATAACTCAGAGACAGAGCATCTTCTGCAAACTTTGTTTTGTTTTGTTTTAAAGCTGTGATTTAAACTTTTAATAGCGGGAATTGAATGTGAAATCATGCACCATTAATTTAGTAGAGGGCATCTATGCAAGGTACTGTATTTTGCAAGTTAGACTGTTTACTAAGCTACTAAAGAAAATACCCAAAGTAGGCAGTGTTTTGTACTTCTCTTTGTGCTTGACAACTGCAATTCATCCTACATTTTGGTTTCCAGAATACTGTTTGATGGTTAGCTTTAACCTGAAATTATTTTCTTTTGTGGCTCCGAAGTGGATAATTACATCCAGAGAGAATGCCTGAAGCTATTACTGGTGTCTATGCGACTTGGACACTATAAAAGTTTTATCTGTGTTACACATTATGCAGACTTTTATAGATAAGTGGATACTGACTCATGCAAATGTAACAAGTCTGAGATATGGAAGTACTGACTACATTGACAAAAATGCAGATTTAAAAATATTTAGTGATATGCAAATGTCATGCAAAACCACATTTTTAATACTTTGATGTCTGTAACAATTAGACTTTGATGAAGTTATGCAATCAGCATTTGCATTCTTCATGTTCGGTATTAAAAGTTTATAAGCAAAAGTACATCTTATGAACCACTTATTAGGCCAAGCAACAAAAGTGTTGATGTTTGAGGCACTGTGTACAAGACTATTGTGGTATGCATTGTGCTATGAGACTATAAAGGTTATGTGGAATATTTGGTGTAGTTGTTTATCCGTGAAATGTGGAATCAGTAAAAAATACAAACAAAAAAAAGGTAATTTTGAGGTTAGCTTCAGAAAAGATAACATTTAGTTTTGAAAGTCTTGCTTGTGTGATATATGTGATACTCACAAAGTTTACTTTTTACACCCACCAAAGTTTAACACAAGGCAAATAAAACCTTTTGGAAACTGCTGTGTCTGATACTGTAGCAACTCTATTAATAAATCTAATAAATCACATATTTCTTAACTTCAAGACTCATCAAGAAACAAATTTATGACTGTCAGATAGTATAGTATAATAGTCTTGCTATTAGATTTCTTTGCATGTAGAATGTGTGATCTGAGAAGAATTAAGGAAGGGAAAAAGTTATTTTATAGCCTCATTAAAGATGTATACTGATGGGCACATTAATGTTGTTACAGAAAAGAGATATTAATTTCTTACTGCTTTCATAATTTTAAACATTAGTTTACTAAAGAAATTCTCTGTATAAAGTACTTTACTGTAGTTATTTGGATAAAGAGAATCAGATTTAATATGCTTTCTATCTAATAATCAAAGCAATCCAAGAAAACACAGGTTTGAACTTCATTGCATTAAATGGCTTTTGAAAATAGTCTCTCCATGCTCAGTACTGAGTTACTTCTTTTAAAGTGAAATTGGCAAGTGGAAAGTTTATATCTGTTGTGTCATCTCTTTACCTGGAGTTAGAAGCAGATATTTGTCTTGTTTTTGGTGCTTTTATCAGTTTTCTAAACAAGGACAACTGCAGTTAAAATAATAGCACTTCTATAGGATTACTTATAATATAAACACCTGCAAATAAATTGAGAGCTATGGAAATTTCCCTAGAAAATGGTAATTTGTAATGCAAAAGCTTGTGAAGAGAGCTTTCTGCAGAATATTTACTTCTCAGCTGTCATCCTAATAGGACTTTTTGTCTTGTGGCTGAATGTCATTTGCATTCTAAGTGGTGAAATCCTAAACCTTTGAGTGGACCTATCTGGGGGGGCAGATTTATAGATTTTTTTTAAAAAAACTAACCACCTTATAAATTCTGTGCTATCACGTAAGCTTTGTTTGGCTCATCAAATAGGGTTAGCTTTATACCCTTGAATATTTAAAACAGCCAATATCAAGACTGTTGCGGCATCCTGTTTAAAAGGCAAAGTGATATGCTTATAAATAAACTAATATATGGCATTAGTCTCTTAGCTAAGCAAGGAAGTCCACATATCCTACGAAACCACTGGAATAAATCACTCAGTTTGCCCAAAGTGACTTTGGAAAACTTGTATATTAGGTATTCAACAGGTGTATAAAGTTTTAACCACAGTAAATAGCTGACCTAAAATGAAATAAAGGTGAATGGAATACATTCCCCTTAATGTAATTAGTAATAGTAATTGATACACTTCATCTCAATATTGCTGTCAGGGGACAGGGATCCATTTACAAAGTTACATTTGGTTTAGACATCTGACATAATAAACAAGATCTTTTTTCCCCACTGATTTTCGTTTGTACCATAGATAGATGATTTTCTATTTTTATTTTAAAAATATATTACCGTTAGCTTTTACACAGTGCTAACATGTATTTTCTTTGATTAAACCTGACATAAAATAAAATTTAAAAAATGAGTATAGGGTTTTGTTTTCATTTCCCCACTTCGATACTGAATTTGTCTAAGGAAAATATTGAGGGTGACCATCTTTTAATTCCTTACGTCAGGGATTGATTAAAAATCTGAGATGCCTTCATTTTATTTTATAATTTTCCTAAATTGCTTTATCATACTTCTTCATTTGATATTAAGAAAGTAATGTCTGTTACAGTGTCTTGAGAATTAGGCTTTTTGAAGTGGTTCTAGTAGGTCTTATTAATGGTTACATTATAATCAATTAAACAGCTTTGTAGAAATAAAAGTTTGTAAATAATGCCTCCCTCCCATTTTTGGTTTGTTTTCACAGCTGTAGACATATTCAAATGAAGCTTCTGTTATTACTCTTGGACAAAGGCTAGGAGATATGTGTTGTGGAATAGCTGAAATTATTTCTAAAATTTACACATTAGGAAAACTAATGTGACCTTTGCAGTTGAAGCCCTTGGTCTTTGATAATATGTCTAGTTCAGCAAAATGTGGATCACTGACAACATTATTGAGATTAAGTGTCCCAACTTTCCATTGCTTGATAAACTGGGTTTAGGGATTATTAAACTTTTGTGATATGAAAGTACATCTGTGTTTTTAATTTGTAAAATAAAGGCAAAAGCATTTTATTTCTCTATTTATTTTTAAATTTCCAGTATTTTATAGTGTTTTTTTAATTTTCCTTTAAAAATTAAACATAATTTCAAAATATTGGTAGACAAATATAAAAGTAGAGTTATCACTTCATTGTGTACAAGTCCTGTCGAGCTCATCCTGGCCATTCTGTTATTTCGATAATGCACTGGCAAGTAAAATTTTTATTATATTTAGTAAATGGGAAGTAAAGTACTTTATTTTTGGCAAGAGTATAGAGAATACAGCTTGGATAAACATTAATTTAAAAATCCATTTGTATCTGATCCTGAAATACTCAAGGAAAATTTACATTTGCTCCAGTGACAGTTTTTCTTGCGCATGAAACTGCTAAATGTAGTAGTTTGAGTAATATTCTCTTTAGTTGATCCAGTTGTGCTCGATACTCATTGTACACTTCGTAATGGCAGAAATTGTTTTTTTTTTAATTACTTTGATTCTGGAAACAAGTGGATGATATGACCTGCCATCATCTATTAGATTTCTAAGCCCCGAGAAAACTAAATATCAATTTGCTTATGTATATTACACCACATATGTTATAGTGGAAATGCATTTGCAGAGTGATGTGAACCTGAGTTTCCAGTTTTAATTCTATAAGCTTAATTTCTACATATGGTTCTCTTATCTGTAACCAAGGACACGTTTCAAGAAGCACAATGTATCTACAGATTGTGGAATTTCTGTTATCTTTGCCTTGATATCGTAGACAAGAAGCCAAAAGTGAGGTAGTCTTTAGTTAAGAGGTTTCTACTAAGGCAATATTACCTGGATCTCTGGATGAAACAAGGAAAGAGTCATCCACTGATCTGATTCTCAGTGAACAGGCAAATTGTTATGGAAGTTCAGGTATGACAATTTGACCCTTATTCTAAACTTATATTAAGTCGATTAGTGATGTCGACATAAAAACACAAAGTCAATTTATAGATTTTTTTAAGTAAATCATCACCTTGGTAAATATAGCCAAACCATTCTTGTTTTCTTTCTGTTTTTGAGTAATTTATTATTTCATATGTGAGAAAGTGTGCAAGAGAATTTATCAAAGTATTTCTCTCTCTCTCTCTCTCTCTCTCTCTCTCTCTCTCCCTTCCCCCACACAAACACATACAGATGAATTTATATTAACCAATTACGGAGCCATTGGACTTTTATTTTGTTATAGTATTCATACATGGGTATGTGGGAAATATTTGAACTTTAAACACATACAAAATCAAAATGAAGTATATCATAATCAACTGCTTAATGTATCTCTCTAAAACCACTAGTCATCACATTTCAAAATTAAAAGACATCAACTAAAACTGTCCTCTAACTTTATAGGAGTCTGAGGCCTACTATGAAAAAGTAATTTGATGGAATTATATAATCACAAGATAACCAGGGCTATAAGGTGAACTAAGAGTCCACCCAAGTCAGGGGATACAGAATCCAAGTTCCTTTTTGTCCTCATACTACCTCTAGGAAAAAAAAAATAGGAATTTTTGTAACTTTTTCTAAATGAATTTCAATAGTGAAGGAAACCTGTTGAGATTTCTTTATGCATGTAAAACTAGATATATTTGCCTACGTAAACTAACATTTTAAAACAGAATATATTTCTGCTTTAGGCTCTAGTTTTTATCTGTAAAATGATCAGCTGAATTGCAGTTCAAACATTATAGATTTTTAAAAGAAATTAGTATTTTCTTCCCCCTTATGACAGATGACAATTAATGACACACATTACAGTAACTTAACATGGTTTAGAACTTATATTCAACAAGTGTACCGACAGAATTTTACATTTTAGCAGAACAGTGATAATAGATGTAAGTAGTACCTATCCAGCGTTTTTTAGTGCAGCCTCAGTAAAGACATCTTTTTAATGGAAATTAATAAAAGCTTTCTATGCATTATGTAGCAAACTTTCTATGCATTCTATTTGCGACAATTCTTGACCTTTTTCATTAATATCGATTGGCTTTGGCTCCTATACCCGCTTGCATTTTGCCAACTTTGCACGTGCACTTTATCTGAGTCACACCCTTAACATACAGGGTGGGGCAAGAGCAGGTTTGCCATTGTGAGTACCCGACACATAGAGTTTATTCTTGCGTTGTTCTTTATTAATTATTGTATTATTTTCCATACGAACAATGGCAAACCTACTTTTGCCCGACCCTGCACAATTGTGATCTAAGTTTCCCTTTAGATGTGTTTTTCTAGCCAATTTTTAGACTTCTTGTTATTTTTCATTTTGATTGCTTCTTTCCTGGACAGTTAACAAATCTAGCATTCTAGAGTCTAAATTTATGTATCTGTAAATACAAATGGCTACATTCATTAATATCAAAATGAAATCTGAACTATTTTTAAAACTAAATATAATGTGACAAAAGCACTGCTTTGCCATAGCCCCCGATGCTATTCGTCATTTTTACATCATTTCTGCTTTTCTGCTGGGAGAAGGTGGCAATGGAGGTTATGCAGGAAATTTTGTATAATACCTGTTTAGAGCTTTATATGTAAGCTGCGTGTAACTGATTTCTAGACTATAGCAAGGTTCCTCATCCATTCATTTACGGTAACTGTATAGAAATAGCGAGAGCTGTTTATATGTGTATATCTTGAGTCACCTTTGCTTTGCTTTCTTATTTATTTGAAAAGCCCTTAGAATTTCTTCTAAAGCAGGAACTCTGTGTTGGAACATTACACAGTGCTTTATTTAGCATTAGTGTTGTAGGAGAAATCACATTCCAAGAAGAATGTGAAACCACTAAAACTAATCTTAATTATCACTTCTGGTGAATTAATGTTTTAAAGGAGGAATAAAGCTTTATTTTCAGGAATTTAGTGACGTTTGTATTGAACTCTAATGCTGTGTACAAACAAACAAACAAACAAAAAAAGTCTGTTAAAGCTTCCAAATAGAGTTCGTCTAAGAAGTTAATTTTTTTCCTAAGTGTATTTACTATTTACAAATATATAATTTGCAAATAAAAACTCTCTGCTTCAGAACTTCTATGACAACATTCCGATTGGGCATAGGACTCTGGGGAAAATTTCTTCATCGCATTTTTTTTTCACCTGCATAAATCTTTATTTTCCTTTTTTCAGATGCGTCCACATCCATACATTACTGTGTTTGGCTGAATTCCACTCTAATATGATGCTCCATTATGCACCATACTCTGATGACCTTGCTACTCCGAAACCTGCTGGAGCCTGCCCTTGGCCGTGGGGTGTCAGCCAATCACTGCTTGGTCCACTTGTTGTGCATTTGATTTTCAAGTATTTTTTTATTTAAGGAAAAAATAGCATTAAAGTAAAAGAACATAAAAGGAACAGTATTAATAAAGAAATGTGTTAGTAATGGATGTCCAAGTCACCAGGAATTCCATCCTCAAAGAAGTGGTGAGCAGAATTTAATTGTGTAGTCTTTTTAAAAAACTTTAAAGCATATTTCAACAGTAATTTTCAACCCCTGGCTTTGTGTGAACCAAAGAAAATTAAGTTTATTAAGTCTTTGTCTATAATAGATTCAATACGGACTTTCAATAAAATCCTACATTGATCAATATGTTTAAAGTGTTATGTAATCACCACCTTTTCCAGACCAGTGAGAGTTCTGTTAAAGGACAGTGTCTCTTGCTCATTCTGTGTGTGTATTTCTGCATACCATTGTGTGCGTGTTTGTGTGTGTATGCTTCCACACATATGTATGCAAGGACCCTGAGCAATAAATATTGGCTAAAAATCATATGTCAAAGATCAGTTTTGTATTTACCACAATAACTGCCAATGGATTGTTTTTTCCCTAATCTTGACAGACTGACCAGAGTGTCTATAGAATCTTCAAGGTAATTTTTGCTTAAAGTTCTTAATAAAATATAGAATCTTTCAGATTTACTGAAGTCTCTGTGGTCACATTCAGAAGGAATATGTGTGGCTACTTGTTTGTGTGGATGACATTTATCTGAAGGCTGTTCTGTTTGCTGTCAGATTACATAAATTTCAGCAGCTTCTGAGATTTCAACATGTTATATTACATACTGTTGAGAGATCAAGTGGTTGAATGTTAGTTGCATGAGTGATTCTCTAGGTAGGTCAGGGATCCTTTAGCTGGTTGCTCTATGTGGGTATATTTATGTCTCTGTTTGTTATGTATGTTTATGTGCCATAAAATAAGTGTTTCATATATAACATATAACAGTTTTATTATACATTTACCACATCATCTGCCCTAACAAATTTTCCCCCAAGTTTTGAAATACTGACCAAGACTCTTCAGATTTTTCTGGTCAATTATAGTCAATATAAAAGCCCTTTAAGAAAATAAACCAATTTTGGAATAATATTACAGTGTTGAGTGATAAGAAATGCACCATTTAGCCCATGTACATCTCTAATGTATATATTTCCACTTTTTATTTTATTTGTTGTTGATATAATTTTGTAAATAAAAAGGAAAATTTCAGAAATATTGAGATCATAGTGCAGTTCCTGAATAAAGCCTAATTATCCTCTACCTCTCTTTCTGTTTTGAGCACATGGACAAGTGTAAGAAGCGATGAAAAGAATTCTTATTCCCTTCTGTTTTTAGAAATGTCATGTTTCCTCATACTAAGTAGTAAACTTCCTTAGATGCATTTAAGCTGTAAAGCCTGTAACAAATCATAAAAGATGTCCAGCATTTGAGGATAACCAAATGTGCAACCACACAGAGGCAGTATCTAAAAACATCTTCACAAAGAACATTTTAAGGCAGCATTTTGCAAACTTGGGTTGCAATACACCATTGGGGCATGAATCAATCTGTGAGCCTCTATCTCAGTTAGAATGACAGGAAGTAAAGCAGAACAATTTGAGTGGGTCACCCATATCATTAAGAGCAAAGATTATCTTGTGAAAACCATGTTTCAGTTGTGTTTGTGTGGAGGTGTGTGTATGTGTTCCTGTTCTTGGTTGTTACCCCCCCAAATTTGTCTTATTGTAGAAGCAGTTGAAAAGGTTGAGAACCACCACTCCAGATTGTTTGGATGGAAAATGATGGCTATTTACTATTATATTAGAAAGACATAGTTAATCAAAACAAAAAAAATTTCCAACATTCCCAAGGATTATTGTCTACTATGAAGCTGAATCAAAATTATCAACAGCATACTATTACAGCAGCATTTATCAACAGCAAAACACTTTTGAGAAGTCATTTAATTCTCCCTCTTTTTTTTTTAACATTTAAGTATGTCACCATTGTCACCCTGCACAGACTTACCCTCCTGCCCTCTCCTGCTTCCATCCATTGTCACTCACTTCAGGGCTCTGGACCTACCTCCTTTGTGAATACTGGAATTTGTCATTTACGGAGGTGCCTGTGGTCAGATGGAGAAAAACCCAGAACACATCACCCATTATCGTACATGTTTCAGCATTTGGACATTTTATTTTAAAGAATAAAACAATAATTCATTCTCCATTAAGAGGAATATTGGAATGTTACAGATCTGTTTAGATAAAATTTATTTCATTTAACACAGATCTAACAACCTCATTCATACTTAGTATGCCAAGAATACTAAGAATCTATGTCCTTATGAAATTAATATAATATATAATATACTGCTCACAAAAATTAGAGGATTTTATCGCTTCATATTCATTTTGAAATATCCCCTAATTTTTGTGAGCAGTGTAGTATAAAAAAGACTACAGAGCAGAAAAATGATAGATTATATTTGCATCATGCTTCTTAAGTTTGAAAAAATTGAATGTATATTGATTTGCTCCTCAGACCAGTCTGTGAGGAAAAGCACCCTCTTGATTTTTTTCGGTGGTGGAGAAACTATTATAAATTAATAAATAGCTTTTTTATGGCTTTGGTGGAGCTTAATTAAGATGTTTATAAAATCAACAAAGAAAATCCAGTCAGAATTCAAGAGTACTGAAACCATTTGGAGAAACTTGTGAAATTTGTGTTGTTGAATGCAATGTATTTTCAGACTTGTCTGGGCAAAATCTTCCCAAAAGACTTAGTTAGACTAGACCTGGTTTTTAGACATTCTCCAGTCATAAGCAGCCCTCAGACGACCCAAAGAGAAGTGCTGTGGCTATCGTTTGAAGATTGAATTAATCTGATTTATAAACAACAATCTCAGATGTGATTTTAAAAAACCCCTCAATAATTAGGTAATTCACATTAACTTAACTTTCTTTTTGAGGCTATCTGTGAAAAAAGAACCAAAAGTCCTTAGGAAAGAATATTATTTAAAATATCTCCCTGGGAATAATCTTCTATCTGTAACTTTGCAAAACACTTTCTTGTGATGTTTGTGACTGGGTTAAGAGCCACTCATTTTACAGAGAATGGATTGGTTGGTTGTATCTTTAACATACACTGAAAAATTTTAGGATGCAATTGAAATGAGGTCTAGAACAAGATTCTTGCTTTTATAGATAGGGCAGTGCAAAAGTACGTAATACACATAAGGCATGGCATATGTGAAATTCAGAGGGACCTCCTCCAAGTCTGTCTTGTTTGTTGTAGTGTTTCCCAGGGCCTGCTAGAATGCCCAACATACTGGAGACACTCATAAAATAATTCTTGTACAAATGAACAAAGGGTGCGGGCTTTGGTACTAGGTGGCATGCAGATTCATCCACATTGGATCATTGGACTGTGTGTGGCCACTTTTATATCAGACTCAAAGAGCGTACTAACTGTTATTTTATTTCCCTGCTGGGTGGATGTCTGCGATAAAAGGCTACTCGCTGTGCTGGCTGGAGTCCCTGCCTTCTCTGCATGACGGATGACTCTTGTTTCAGCAGCAAATGAACAATTCTCTGAGCTCCCCTACTCTCCTTGGTGGTGTTGTAAATACTATACTCTTAAAAAAAAGATAAAACTAATAAACTAAAGCAAATATTTAAAGCAAATTAAGGGAGACACCTGCCACACAGTAGACTTTGGGCATCTTTTGTGTGTGTATGAAGAAGAAGCATGCAAAAGTGGGATTTTAGTATTGTTCTTGAGATCCCTGCTGAAAACAGATACATCCAGGGTTGGGCGAAAGAAGGTTTCCAGTTGTTTGCATGAAAAATAGTACAATAATTAGTAAATACTGATATAAGAATAAACTCAGTGTTTTGTGTACTCACAACTGTAAACTTACCTTTGCCTCACCCTGTGTATATGACTGAATACATGCACGAATCTCTCTCTTCATAAACTTATTCCTGTGAAGTTCAGTGTGCCATCTCCTACTCACTGACAATGGATAAAGGTCCATTTTCATTCTGACTGCCCACAGCAAGCAAACATTTCTAAAGGTGAAAGCCTGGCATATTTGTAAAGAGAAAAATAGAAAGGAATCTACAAGAGAGAATATACCCTCATTGGGAGCAGTGGGCAGTGAGGTAGGAGCTAAGAAATGCTTTACAAATCAAAAGCACTCCTTAGGTGCATGGATGCCTGGACATCCTAAAGAGCACCTCTTTTAAATTGCAAATGATCTCTGAAAGAGTTCTGTTCAATCTCTAGCACACCTGGGTGTAAATTGCTTTAAGCAGATAACTAGGTTAGCATCTTACAAAGATCAATAACTCTTAAGAAATGGTGATTTTCATTAGGCCTTGAGGAAGGGCTACAGCCCACAGTAGTTTAGAAGACTGAACTCTTGTTAAGGCAACAAGTTTCAGAAAGGTAAAGTGAGATTTTATAAGCAAAGTGTATTCAGGCTTAACAAAGGCAAATGTTTGTGGCCTTGATCTTGGGCCCTGGCCCTGGTGACCATAAAGATGCCACTAAATGTCAAGTTTTAACATGACTGCAAGATCAGTGTCAAGGAGAAGTAAACTCACTCTCGTGTCAACCAGGTGTTATACTTTTTTTAAAAAATTTGATTTTTAGAGAGAGTAGAAAGGAGAGAGAGACTGATTAGTTGTTCCACTTATTTATGCGTTCATAGGTTAACTCTTGTATGTGTTCTGGCTGAGGATCAAACCTGCAACTTTGGTGTATTAGGACAATGCTCTAATTAACTAAGTCCATCCAACCAGGGCCTCAGTTTTTTTTTGTTTTTGTTTTTTTCCAGTTTAGAATTCAGGTCCGACTTTACTTTTGAGAGAAAGAAAATAAAAGATGTAAAAAAGAAAGAAAGAATGCAACTGCTGTATATCAATATAATCACCTTCTCCCTACCATTATTGCTAGACTATTGTTATCAAAATAGTTGCCACATTATTGCCATGTGGTTGTTTTTTATCTTAATTTAATTCTCAAAAATTGAGTTCTAGTAAGTCTGGACTATAGCCCAGAAACCTGAATATTTCACTCTTCTCAATTCTAATCGCAGAGGGTAGGTCAGGCCATAAAAATTCTAGGTTTTAGAGCTCTTGAAATTCCAACCTTCTGCTTACTGCTTCTTCCCTCGAAGGCGTCTGGTATCATAGAAAACTGAGGCTGATAAGGCAACCCGAAAATATGCCTTCTTGCCCTGGCTCTGTCACTGTGTGACCTCTTGTAGTAAATCTGTTCAAATCCTGAAGCCCCTGAAACTCATCCTCTGTCATTTTACATAACTCCTATTCTAATTATATGACAGAGTTTATGAGGGGAGAGGAGGATCACATTAAACAGTTAGAACTTTGTATAGCATACTGCAACTTACGGTCATGTTTCTAGTTATCCATGAATTTCTCTAAACCCTTCCTAAGGTGCGTTTACACTGTTGGGGTATTTTCACTACTTATTATGTTTAAGAGGTTTTTTTGTGTTTTTTTTTTTTAATTTGTCATAATCACTTTTTGAAACTTTTGATATTCTCTATCTTGTTTGATTTCTTCAAAGTGGCACTGACCCCTGGTCCCGATCAAGGTGCAACCAGTGCATGCAGTGTGTATGCCGGTAGGCACTGGACATTGCAGAAATACTTCCGGTGCCTATTGGCATCTCAATGGTGAAGAAGGATAAGTAGCTTATTGCTGAAAAGCGGATACTCTAGGAAAGGCTCAAAACAGTTTGATATTATTCATTTTGACACTTTAAAAAAATCCATCACTTTTTAACAGATGTTTTTTTTCTTCCATGCCATATTTCCTGGGAGTTTTTCCTTCACTCGCCGTTCCCAACTTCTAACGTTAACAGCTATCATTTGATCTTTTATTCTTTGCCAATTGCTCTGTCAAGGGGACTACTAAGATCACTTACTCCTAACATCTAGTAAGTAGTATCACTTACTCCTGACATCTCCAGGAAGCAGGCATTCTCATTATCTCTATGACAAATATCACGGGGACAAACAAAACAGAACAGAACTTAGATCCCATGCCCTGCCCCAACAATGGGAGCTCTTTTCCAACATATTTCTTTCTCCAAATTTGAGACTTATCAGTGTAGTATTCCTGATCGATATAATTTACATATTTACACACTTAAAGCTTTGTACACACTTTGTTCTGGGACACAACACCTTCTATGTATTCTCTGCTGACTTTGAAGAAAGAGTCTCCCTAGTCTGCTAGGACTGATGTAACAAAATGCCATAGACGAGTGGTTTCAACAACAGAATTTCTTTTCCGTTTTGCCGGCTCAAAGTCCCAGCCTATGGCTCCAGAAAGTTGGCAGAGAGAGAACTCAGGAGTCTCTTCCTCTTTTGCTAAGTTCTATTACATTTGAGCCCTACCCTATGACATCACGTAACCACAGTAACCCTCACTGAGGTCCTAACTCCAAATACAGTTGCGTACTTTGGAGGTTAGTCTTCAACATACGAATCTGAGGGAAACAGTGCGTGCAGTCCATAAGACTGTTCTTGGTTCGAACAAGAACACATTGGACTGGACTATCACTTCTTCCTGAGTTTGTCATTTATCACAAGCAGTCTGTATATTTGTAAGACGGGTGGTATGAAAAAGTGAAAGGAGGAAGGAAGGAAAAAAAAGGAAACTTTTTCCTTTTTGAGAACAGCTCCAAGAGACAATCCTATAATGTACTGTTAGAACCGATGAAAAATTAGTACAATTGCTATACTTTTTGTGAAAAAGAATCTCTCACAGGCAGTCATGTGCAGAAAATTTGAGCTTCATGTTTTTAGCTTATTATATTAGTTGTATGAACATCATTGAATGCTTTCTGCAGTGTTCAATTTCACAGGGATTTGTGATGTTAAGTAACACCTTAGTTATTTTAATTTTGCCACCCGATAAGTGCATGTAAGTACATTAATTAATTTAAAATCAATATTTATATAAAACAGTCAAAAATTGTTCCATAAATGTAGCAAAGGTCATTTTAAATGATGTTATTAATAGTTAATCTTGAATTTCTAGTAAGTTTTCAGCATTACAGTCCAAATGAAAAACAGTAAGAGTTAAGTGGGGAGGGAAGCTATTGAAACAGCAATAATGTAGGCTTAAGAATCCCCTTTTTCAAGGGACAATCTCCGTGATTGTCACACACAGTGACACCATTAGCTTGACAAAAATCCAATGGGTCTGATATATCGTGTCATATGGAAACGGCCAAGCGTGTAACGGAGGCTGGTACCACACTCTGAGTGACTCTTCAACTATTGTGTATGCGTGTAATACACTTTGTGCCAGTGACACAAATCCATGGACACAGTGAGGATTTTTTTTCACTGTGTCTATTTATTTTCTTGATGAAATTAATCATTCATGTGATAAAATACATAATGAGTAGCCTGGGAATGATATATGAGGCCAATGGACTGTAAGAAGTAATCCTTTCATTAAGGTAGGACAGGATAAACTTGTCAATATTGAGAAGAGGAACGCTCTTTCTATCCCCTGGTCAGAATTTCTAGGCAATGGGGCATAAGAGTTGAATAGATTTTTCCTAAGAAGTGCTTTTTTAAGCTTTCTGAGCTAATTTTACATTTGACCCCTGTATTAAAATGGCAAGTTAATCAGTTCTTTTGTTCAGGAAAATGGCAATAATTACAGCATAAATTTAAAGGTTTTTTTTTTTCTTTATTGCTCCTAAATCTGCTTTTCAGTGTATTTAACTGTGAACACAGGAATTAATTTTAGATACAACGATGGCATTTCTATAGGGCATTAGCAACAAAGGATGGTAATGCTACTTTTTCCCAAACCAATGCACTACTAGGGTCAAAATATTAAAATTTACTTTGTTACAAACTTTTTGCCTTTTTTCTTTACAATTTAATCTTTAATAAGAATCTAGTGTGTGTATACATGTGTATGTATAATATGTATATGCATGTACACATATACACACACAATACCCATATGCATATGGGTATAGCCTCTGTAGTCAGACTATCTGTACTTGAACCTCAGCCCTGCCACTTACAAATTACACGACCATGAACAAGTTACTCAGTTCTGCTGTGGGTCACTTTCCTCATCTATAGAATGAAGATAATTATAGACAGTACTTCATACAGTTGTTATACCAAGTGAACATTTCAGAGAGCAAATACTCAGTGAATGACTAGTTATTGATCTGCAAGGCACTGAAGAATAAGCTATAGTAGAAACAGAAAAAAACTCTTCTCCTATAGGGATTCAATTTTAGGGGAATAATGCATAAATAATAATAACTAAACTTCTGTTGCATTCTATATTCTACGCACTGATCAACATTACATTTCACATATGTTAACTTATTAGATAGGTACAACAACCTACAAAGTTGTACCTAGAATTATCTTTATTCCGTAGATGAAGAAAGTGATGCACAGCAGAGTTGAGTGACTTACTCATGGTCACCCGACTTGCAAAGTGACAGAGCTGAGGTTCAAGTACAGACATTCTGACTATAGAAGCCAGACGCAGAAGCCTATGCAAAATCGAGGGAACACTTCTATTTAATTGGCAAATAGTTCTATGAAAATGATATTGGATTCACATACTTCTCTTAAATGCCTCAGTGATATTTCAAACTTCCTATTTTAATACTTTTTACTATAGTCTTGAAATTAGGTCTTTCAGCCCGAATTTTTGAGTAGTAACATTTTAAATTTTAATCATAGTGTAAAGCAAAAGATAGAAAGGTAGATATTAGACTCGTAAGCACTTCCATTTCTTCCTCTATCCATTCTGTGCTTTTGAGAACACTTCATATTTTCCTCTTTTTCTGTTATTTTAATAATTTTACTTCATTTGGATTTCTCATGGTCTGTTATGTATATGTTATATTAATAAGGAAACAAATTCATTAACTTTTGTGAAATGACATTTGATTTAGGACAAGAAATTTCTTTTTATAAAGAACAACACTTAAACTAGAAGATTTTGAACTAAACATTTTGTTTCCTTTTACCAAAAGAAAAAAAAATTTTTTTCTTGAGTTTTTTCCTAAATATTTACAACACTGAAATGAAAACAAAGGGAAAATTAATTTCTTATAAAATATTTTCTGTAACTTACTTTAGTTTTCTTCAAATTAGGTGCTCAGTATTAAACTTTCAATTAAAATATGGCCTACATCATTTCACAGATTTCCTCTTAAAATATATTATCATTGTTTCTTGACTCAAACTCAGTACATATTTCTCTACTCTATATCAGAAATGCTCAGTTCTACATTTCAGGCTACAGAGATGCCAGGCAAAGATGAGAGTGATTTCAGTGAAACCCAAACAAAGGAAATCCATCGACATTCTACTCCTTAATTACTGTGTCATGAGTACTTATGCAACTCATCTTTTGTTCAGTGTTGACCTGTGTGCTGCACTTTTGCATCTCTAGCATCAGTAAGGACCCACAGAGTGCTGCCTCTTGAACTGGGAATATTGTTTTGATTTTGTTTAGTGTGAGAAAGAAAGAAATTATGCATCACATTATGCTTCATATAAAAAGACACAGAAATGCAGAAAGATCCTTACAATCTAAAAGCATTACTTACCATATAATATCATCCGCATTAGTGGGTACAATCCTGGCTGGGAGGAAGATGCAGATTTTATAAAATTTATTTTGGTCTTGATCTCTAGTGTTGAGCAGATTGTTCAGTTTTCTTTATCTCACTTTTCTAACTTATTCAGAACTCCGCTAGAAATATAGGAAACTGTAAAAATCAAACAGTGACACTCACTGGATATTAATGAATGTAATACCTACTGCACATTATAGTAAACAAACTATCTTGGGGGAAGATAGAAGGATAGTAAGCAATAATGAAATAATGACTGCAAAACTGAAGCTAAGTATTATTTTCCTAGAAGTACTAGTAAAAATAAAAAAATCGCTCATTACCAAAAATAGCAGTGCTATGTTATCCTTTTATACCTAGCACTCATCTGTGGGGGAGATTTGAAGATATTATTTTATCACTCGAGTAAAAGCAGAAATGTCTTATTGAAGAAAGGAAAAAAACTGTGCTTTAGAACTAGAGAGGAAAGTCTCAATTTACAAAAGGGAAAAAAAATGAAGGATTTTGCTCAAGGGTTCAAAAAAATGTTTGACTTATTTATTTTTTATCGTTTAAGCTGGTTTCTTGCTGGGCCTTTTTATTTAATAATTGAAAAAAAAATGGGTTGGGGAGGAAATTTTTCATCAAAGGCACAAGACAGGAAAAAATAAAAGTACTAAGGGAATAGAGATAGGAAGTGGTTGGTATCTTTCTGTACTTTCATGATTGCCTACATTTCCTCCCTAAACTTAGAATTGAAATGCTCTGAAAAATATATCAAGCTTGGGGAAAGTGGTGGAGCATAAAACATAATATCCTGTGTTTCCTCAACTCCTCGTGTGTGTGTGTGTGTGTTCAATTTATATTAAACTGTAGAACAGTTATATAAAAAAGTCAGTTCAGTGAGCATTGAAATTTTGGGGGCATTATTGAAAGTTACTTTCAGATAGCTTCCCCTTATCTTTGGGAGATACATTCCTAGAACCCCACCGGATGTCTGAATCCCTGGATTGTACTGAACCTTATATATACTACATATGTTTTTTTTCTATACATACATATATACTTGTAGTAAACTTGAATTTACAAATTAAGCAGAGTAAAAGATTAACAATAATTAATAATGAAGAATTAAAACATATCGTAACAGAAGTTTTATGAATGTGCTCTCTTTCTCTCTCTAATAATCAGTGTGATAATCTAGACGGTTACTAAGTGACTAAAATGTTATATACATTGTGGATAAGCTACACAAAAAGATGATTCATGTCCTGGGTGGGACTGAACAGGATGGTACAAGATTTCATTATGCTACTCAGAACAGTTCAAAATGTAAAGCCTAAGAATTGTTTATTTCTGCAGTTTTCTGTTTAATATTGTCAGGTTGCAGGTAACTGAAACCAGAGAAGGGAAAACCACAGGGAAGAGGGGACTACTGTATAATCATCTCACTAGATTTCAAGTGGGGAAGGAAGATTGCTAGAATAATGACTTAAGCAAAGTGAATATCCTGCACTTGGCAGTCTTCGTGAAAGACATCCAAACAGAGGCAATCCGTGTCCTGATCCTTTAGCGTCTTCTACTGTGCCGTCAGTTTCTGGTAGTCCGAGGTGTTGCTCTTTTCTTTCCCAGTGGCATCTTGCAAATTTTAATACTTGCTCTGTCTTCTTTTCCCCCACTGAGCTGACTGAGTTGTATCCCTGTCTCACAGGAAGTCAGATGTCAGTAAGTGCCACGCAGCCCGGGGATAACAATATTTTAAACGCTGAATGTTTTTGACATTTTCAGATTCCGGCTGCCTTGAGAAAGCTATAAAGGACTAACAAATCTGGAATTTTCCCTATTATCAGAAAGCTCCCTATATTCCTTGATCGCATAACTAAAAATTAGTAAAAGCAAAAGTAGGACTGGAAGGTTGCTTAAAATGTGTCTTCACCAACTTATAGGATTCTAAATAAGGAGGGATCTTTGGTAAGACTACTCAAGTTACATGTCCAAATGAGTGTTCTTCGTACCTTTATTTAATCCTTGGTTACTGACTTAACCATTGTACTACGAATAATCAGGAGCTCAACGTCTTATGGAGGAGACAGCCCTGTAAAGCAGTGGTCCCCAACCTTTTTTGGGCCACAGACCGGTTTAATGTCAGAAAATATTTTCACGGACCAGCCTTTAGGGAGGGATGGATAAATGTATCATGTGACCGAGACAAGCGTCAAGAGTGAGTCTTAGATGGATGTAACAGAGGGAATCTGGTAATTTTTTTAAAAATAAAACACCGTTCAGACTTAAGTATAAATAAAACAGAAATAATGTAAGTTATTTATTCTTTCTCTGTGGACTGGTACCAAATGGCCCACGGACTGGTACCAGTCCACGGCCGGGGGTTGGGGACCACTGCTGTAAAAGAAATAACTATAAAGTAAGATGAGAGGGGTTATAATGGGGCTGTACGTTCCCTGGGAAAGGCTTTCTGATTCTTAGGAAAGTTGACAATTGACGAATGCCTCACCAGAAAATCTGGTGCAGCTTTCATTTCTTTTTCCTGCATCAGGTCTGCATTCATCTTGCAGCCTGGGCTGTAGGGTATTAACTATTCTTGGCGCTGATTTAGAATGCATTTTTTCATACCCTATCTTTCTTTATATTTTAACAGGTCCTTTTTTTTTTTTTTTTTTTTTTTTTTGCTTTTTATTCATTTCTAATGGATATTTTTCTTTGATTGTTAAAATTAGAACCAGTTAATGAGCAATTCAGTCAGCCTCACTGCTCTTTTACTTGTTCTATTATTTTTACCAAAAATTCAACTTACATAACTGTTAACTCTGAATTTTTCACACTTGGCTCCGAAGGACTTTTAGTAATTTTCTGATGTCAAACCTCCTTCAAAGAAGAACCCTTACTATCATTGAAGAGATCAAAAGAAAAAAGACACACGCTACAAGGCCATTTCCAAAAGAGGAGCTATATAGATGCCTCAAATAAAAGCTACATTATTGGAATGTTTACAGCCTCTCAAGACAATATCTGTGAAAAATATGATAGTTTATCTGAGTCATAGGCTACATTTTCTTAAAAATAATCATGTACGGCCTAGCGTGCGGAGGACCTGGGTTCGATTCCCGGCCAGGGCACACAGGAGAAGCGCCCATTTGCTTCTCCACCCCTCCGCCGCGCTTTCCTCTCTGTCTCTCTCTTCCCCTCCCGCAGCCAAGGCTCCATTGGAGCAAAGATGGCCCAGGCGCTGGGGATGGCTCTGTGGTCTCTGCCTCAGGCGCTAGAGTGGCTCTGGTCGCAACATGGCGACGCCCAGGATGGGCAGAGCATCGCCCCCTGGTGGGCAGAGCGTCGCCCCCTGGTGGGCATGCCGGGTGGATCCCGGTCAGGCGCATGCGGGAGTCTGTCTGACTGTCTCTCCCTGTTTCCAGCTTCAGAAAAATGGAAAAAAAAATAAATTAAAAAAAAAAATCATGTAATATTGAATTTTTATGCCTTGTATTTACTTTATTCATTGATCATCAGAAGAGTTACAGCCCTGGCACATCCCAAGAAAAATCATCATAATTTTTAAAATAATTCCTAATTATTTTTAGATACTTTTCTTTTTTTTTTTAGTGCTCTCCTTTTCATGGGAGCACCTGTCATGTGTTCTATAATCACTGGTACTTGTTATCAACTGGCTTTCAGGTAATCCTGCTTAAGTGACTGGCTGATGACAGCTTTTACGGTGTCACCTCTCCAAGTTATATTTCTATTTATGGAGGAGTCTGGAAGAATGGAAAGCCCTGGCCTGGGGCTTCTTGAGGAAGAGATTTATACGAGACATTATCCAGAGTTCAGAGGAAACATTTGGAGACAAAATCATGTTGGTTGACTTTTCTCTGAGCATTCTTAGTCCCTTGATCTCTTCAAGGTGTCACTTCACAATGGCATTCCTGACTTAGTGCTAATACCAGCCATTTAGAGTTACTGAATCATTTAATTCATTATATATATTATATATGTATATCTTTCCTTCTAGAGAGATGATTTTTTTAAAATCCTAGGATGATTTCAGTTTTAAGTGCCTCACTGCCATGAGATAACAAGAGGTTGATAACCCTAACCTAGATGATTAAAAAAAATAGATTCAAAATTTTATTTCCATTATTCCTGAAAGGTATTATTAAAAAGAAGCAATGAGAAGAAGAAACACATTTTTAAAATGCCCTTATGTAGCCTTATAGTTTTAGACCCCAAAATGAGGTTAATATTGAGAGAACAACCAGGTTGATTTTCTGGGAGTCAGTTTTAGTTTTGAGACCTGTAACAGGAAGGGAGAGCCGAAGGGTAGATATTCCACAGCAGGTGTAACTTACCTGCCCTTAATATTTTGGCATCTCTGTTTGCTAGAGTTTTATGATGCCAACTTTTTATTCATCTGAGGCCTTATTTTCTCTATCTCTGCCGGTAATCTGCCGCATTTACTTTCTATGAAAACTTGCCGAATCTGTATCATTCTGTCAGGGCCGTGGTTTGTGCTACTACAACAGCTAGGGTACTCTATTGAGAGTATATGTGCACTAGTGAATGCTGGTGGTTTCATGCGGTACTATTACAAGCAACTATTCGTGGGAATTGGAAATTAACATAATGCAAAAACATTCCAGAAAACATTGGTTATTTCCACCATCTAAGTCTGGCAGATGGGAGACAGTAATTATTTTCCTTCCTTCCTTCCTTCCTTCCTTCCTTCCTTCCTTCCTTCCTTCCTTCCTTCCTTCCTTCCTTCCTTCCTTCTTTCCTTTTTCATTCCCTCCTTCCTTCTTTTCTTCTCCTCCTTTCTTTTACAAGTTTTTAATTATGTAGAGTCTAGTAAATCATAAATAGATGTTCATTACGGTGGACTTTTACAAGTTTTAATAATCCAGGTCACTTTTTACTATTGGTATCATGGTGAATTATTTCATGAATCAGAATAGAGCAGTGTAATTAATCATTTGAGTAAGATATATGATGTGTCTTAATACTTAAAGTATTTCAATGCATTTTTGAGTATTCTCCATAATGGCAGTTTATATTATTTTTAAAAATATTTTTCATTGATTTTAGAGAGAATGGAAGGGAGAGAGAAAGAAGCATCACCTCATTGTTCCACTTAGTTGTACACTCATTGGTCTCTTCTTGTATGTGCCCCAACTGAGGGTCAAACGCACAACCTCAGTCCCTCAGGATAATGTTCTATTCACTGAACCACATTACAGGTCTTACTTTATGGTTTTTTTTTAAGGTCTTGGCTAAAACCATCTGTGCAATGATAAAATGTTGAATATGCTTTATATAGTTAATGTTGGACTGCATCAAAAAAATAGTTTTAGAAGAAGACTTTATGTCCATAAGATGTTGGCTTACATGTCTAATCATAATAGTTCAGGTCTTTTCCAGGCCTGATTTTTGTCTTGTATTAGTTTCCTATTGTTCTTGTAATAAATTATCATGAACACAGTGGCTTAACCAGCAAACATTTATTTCTTACTGCTCTGAGGGTCCGAAGTCTGCAGTGGGTCTCCTCAGGCAGTAAGCAGTGTGTTGGCAGGGTTGTGTTTCTCTTTTGAGGGTAGAAGGGAGACTCTGTCTTCTTCCCTTTCCAGCTTGCAGAGGTTGCTACATTCTTTGGCTCCCGACCCTCTTTCAACTCCAAAGTCAACAATGGCTGGTAGTCTTTTTCGTATCATATCCTTCCGACCCTGACAATTCTACCTCTCTTTCACACATTTAAAGACGCTGCGATTATACTTGGCCTACCTGGACATAAACCAGGGAAATCTCCTTAGTTCAGGGTCAGGTGATTTAAAACTTTTAATCCCATCTGCAGTTTTATTTCGCTTTTTTTGTAACATATACACAAATCTTAGGGTTAGGATGTGGACATCTTTGGAGGGCTATTATTCTGCTCACTATAGATCTGATAGGTAACCATTCCAAAAATTTGATAACCACATTTTTATAAGCCATAAAATATTATTTGGGCAATCTCCAGTCTTTTGTGTTTTTTTTTCTTGTGCAATCTCAAAGTTGTTGTAAACACCAAATAGATATTTTATTATTACCTATACTATATCTTACTTTTCCCTGAAAATAACTTATTTGTATTTAAATAAATTTAAGGATTAAACAACTAAATTGATTTTTCTTTTCTGTAAGATGAAAAGTTTACATATATACATATGCATAAATTTATATAAAGATTTATAAATGTAGATAAATATTTAAAGATGTGCCCAGTAATATGATTATTAATTGAGTGATCTCACTCTTAACTTTAATAGGAGTGTGAGACTGAAGTAATTTTTACAAACTGTTTATTAAACTTATTAAGTGCCCATGATGTACAAATACTATGTTGTTTTTAGTAGGGTCTGACTCTGACTTTGTTCAACCAGAGGCAATGCTGGGTGAAACTAGCCTTGAGGTAGAGCAGATATTATTCCATTTTGGGGTTAACAATGTCTGCCCTGTAGGGGTGTTGTGAGGGCAGCTCGAGATAATGGATACATGTGTAGATCTCGGGACATATAGGAACTTAACAAAAGATAGGTCTTTCTTCTCTTAGACTTTGCCTGACAGTGATGTGACCGGAGGGACAGCACAATGGCAGGATTCTCTCCAAGAGAGTAAGATGTAATTACATCTGGCATTGGTTATAATTCCCCTATCTCTAACTGCTATGGCATATGATTTGCCTGATTGCAAGAGTCCATAGTAATCATGACTGTACTAGTAGTTATGAACAGAGCAAAGAATATGTTTTGATTTAGAAAAGACTATTCAGTCATAGCTTGCTCAAGTGCATTCAGTCTACTCTGATATATATTTTCTTTAGAAAGAGTTTATCCAAGATAGTGTCCCCCTCCAAAAAGAAGAAGAAAAAAATGTTGACACTAGAGTAAAGATTCAGTTTCACCAATTATCATGAATCAGTGCTCCCTGAGATTCTAGTGGAAGGCATTTCTTGTTGCTTCTCTGGTTTCTGAACTTCTCACGGCACATTTAGGCTGATGTCAGTTAATTTCTTAAAGTCTGATAGCAGTTTGTGTCTCTATATGAATAAGCAACTCTTAGTAGGTCCAAATAGTCTGCAATAATTGTAGTGGCAGGCAGAAGAGAGGAAAGACAGAAGCAGTCTCTGATCATCTGTAATGCATTAAGTATCTTTCTTAATTTAACATAAAATGATTAAATACATGAGCACAACTGGAGTTATTTTATTTTCTATTGCAATTCTGGTGGACATGCTTATAGAAGAGGTTCAGAATAAATTGTCCTTTTAGAAGACTGCAATAGCCAATACAACATGCCTGTAACATAATTCTTCCAAGGGGAAAAAAGAGATAATAGATGACTAAATATATTATTCATACTTATTATACAGTAATGTTTCAGTCAGCAATGGACCACATAAATGACAGTGTTCCCATAAAATTATAATGAAGCTGAAAAATTTCTATTTCTTAGTGACATAGTAGTTGTCTTAACATCGGAGCACAACACATTTTGTATTTATGGTGGTGCTGGTGTAAACAAACCTGTTGAAGTTCCAGTCATATGAAAGTATAACACATAAAATCATGTATAGTATATCATACCTGACCTTAATTACAAATGGCTATGTTAATGGTTTATGTATATATTTACTATATGATATAGCTTTTATCATTATACTTACAAAGAACAGAGTGTGCTGTAAGCCAGTATGTCATGTTATGCCAATAACAACCTCATACATCTCTTGTGCTGTGTCTCTTGATTGCATCATTGTCTCATGTGCTTGATTTAATCTCATATTGTTGTGCTCATCTTGGCTCCTAAGCACACAAACTTACTAATATTACCAGTAAGAAGCTACATCCAGTGATTGACCTAGAAATGAAATAAGAAGTAACTAAGGACTGCTAATGTGGAATACCCATGGTGGCTATTGCTCACCAGGCAGGTATGTTTCACTCCACTGTAGCCACAATGTTGAAAGCCGAGAACAAAGTGACGGAATCACTTAAAGCATCTGCATCATTCAAGACAAAGAGACTAGCAAAAATTTGACAATGGCCCACATCAGACATGGAGAAGCACAACCTTTACAATACCATGACAATTACAGCCCACACCAACAGTTTGTTTGCATAATTCATGGAAGAAGTAAGTCTAGACTCAAATACAATGTTTAATTGACTGCTAGCTGTAGGTGGTTTAAATGACTCAGGAATCATTATTCATTTCGTAACTGAAAGTGAGTGGTGAGTCTATGAGTGCTGATGCTAAAGAAACTGAAGAATTTTTGGAAACCATATGAGCTGATTGTGGAAGAAAATTTCTTGCAGAGCAAATATTGAATGTGAACAAAACTTTCCTATTCTGGAAATGGACTTTCATTTCTAAGGAAGTCAAGTCAGTGCCAGGGTTCAAAGCTTTTAAGGACAGGAAAACAGTCTTGCTTAGGGGGCAGTCTTGCAAGCTACAAATTGAAATCCTTCATGATGGCACTGTGAGAACCCCAGGACCTCCAAACATATCATTAAGCACACATGCCTGTGTGCCACAGGAGAAATAAGAAGTCATGGATGACCCAGCTCCTCTTCCAATGTTCTCTTCTAAAATTGCTTTGCCAAGAAAATGGAGAAGTACTATTTGGAGAGTAACATACATTTAAAATTTTTGCTTATTGGTGATAATACTTTGGATATCCACCTTTTAATGGTGATTTTCATCCCGAAGGTAAAATGCTGCCTTTCTCTCTAAACGCCACTTCTTTGATTGAGGCCAAAGATCTAGGAAATACAGCAGCTTTTAAGGCCTATAATCCAAAGGGGATCTTTGCTCAGGCTGCTATTGCAACTGAGGAAGACACAGATGCAATTCTGGAAAGATGGCGATATCTAGGATTTCATCAAGAATGTCACCTGGGCTTTGGGAGATATAGCCAAGGAGTGTAATGAATGGAGTTTAGAAGAGGACACTTTATCTGCTTGTCCATGCCTTCAAAAGAGTTGCCAAGGATGAGGAGGTTGAAAAAATCAACAAGGCTGTGACTGTGATGACAAACAACTTTAACTTGTATCTGGATGAAGATGACATTGAGAACCCAGAAATGGCTTCCGAGGAACTGAGTAATGAAACATTGTTGGAACTGGAACTGGAATGTGTAGCTGAAGAAGAAGGGGCAGAGAAAAGAAAACTGTAGAAGAAAGAGAAGAACTCCCCAGAAACTTCATAAAGAAGAGTTCGGCAGAAGCTTTTGCAGAACTCCATAAGCTACTTTAAAAGTGTGAAAAAAGCAAGGACCGTAACACAGATAAGTTTTTATTAATAAAGAGTAATGTTCATGGTGTATTGAATACTTACAAGTAAATCTGTGATAAAAAATTAAAAAAAAAACAATCACCATAGACAAATACAAAAATATTTTGTATTTGCACACCACATTAAATTAGATTATGGCTTGGATAGACAGATGTCTGAAACTACTGACGCCTCTTTAAGTGGGACCTCAGGTCCTTGGAGAGTATTTGAGAAGAAGGCATTGTTACCATAGAGATGACAGCTTCTTGCATGTTATTGCTCCAAGACCTTTTAGTGGGACAAGATGTGGAGGCAGAAACCAATAGTATTGATGATCCTACCCTGTGTGGGCCTAGCCAGTGGTCGGCAAACTCATGAGTCAACAGAGCCAAATATCAACAGTACAACGATTGAAATTTCTTTTGAGATCCAAATTTTTTAAACTTAAACTATATAGGTAGGTCCATTCCTTATTGAAGTAGCGCCTGCACGTGGTATTTTGTGGAAGAGCCGCACTCAAGGGGCCAAAGAGCCGCATGTGGCTTGGGAGCCATTGTTTGCCGACCAGGGGCCTAAGCTAATGTGTGTGTTTGTGTTTTAGTTTTTTAACAAAAAAGTTTAAAAAGTAGAAATAATAAGACATGTTTTAAAAATAGGAAAAAAGAAGCTTATAAAATCAAGATTATAAAAATGAATAAATATTTTTGTGCCTCTGTACAATATGTGTGTGCTATAAAAAGTGTTATTACAGAAGATTAAAAGTTGAAAGAGTAAATGTTTGTAAAGTAAAAATTACAGTAAACTAAGGTTAATTTATTATTGAAGAAAGAAAACTGCTTTCTATAACTGTAGGGGAGTGAGTGCACAGTGTTTGTAAAGTCCACAGCAGTGGAGAGCAGTGTCCTCGGCCTTCACACTCACCCACTGCCCACCGAGCCACTCCCACCCTGCAGCCCCGTTGACATCAGTTCCTTGGACAGGTGTGCCGCTTCTTACTTCGATACTTTGTTCCTGCTTTACTTTTGTCTATTATTTTATTTTATTTTATTATTTTATTTTATTTTATTTACAGAGACAGAGAGTGAGTCAGAGACAGGGATAGATAGGGACAGACAGACAGGAACAGAGAGAGATGAGAAGCATCAATCATCAGTTTTTCACTGCAACACCTTAGTTGTTCATTTATTGCTTTCTCATCTGTGCCTTGACCGCGGGCCTTCAGCAGACCGAGTAACCCCTTGCTCAAGCCAGCGACCTTGGGTCCAAGCTGGTGAGCTTTGCTCAAACCAGATGAGCCTGCGCTCAAGCTGGCGACCTCGGGGTCTCGAACCTGGGTCCTCGCATCCCAGTTCGATGCTCTATCCACAGCGCCACCGCCTGGTCAGACTGTATGTTTTGATTCACTAATACTTATCATTGTTTTACAATTGCCTACAGTATGTATTACAGTAATATGCTGTATAGGTGGGTAGGAGCAAACGGCTATACCATATACCGTAGGTGTGTAGGAGGTTAAACCATCTGAGTTTGTGGAAGCACACTCTGATGTTTGTACATTGGAATCCCCTAATGACACATTTCTCAGAAAGTACCCTGTATCCCCATGTAAATAAAATAAAATAAAATAAAATAAAATAAAATAAAATAAAATAAAATAAAAATAGACAAAAGTATGCCTGACTGTAATGTCCCGAGAACTCCATTTTAACTTTTTTTATTTTATATGAAACTCAGTAATGCTGATGTTGAAACATTGGCAGTTAGAAAAATAGTAAAATAAGAGAGTAAACTTCCCATTTTCAATAAATGTTTACAAGACCAGTATGAAATTAGATTATGGCTTGGATATAAAAACTTCTGTACATAAATAACCCTATTGCTCTGTAAGATTTTTAAATTCAGATTTATTAGCTACTATATTTATGGATTTTATTTTTTCATCTGTTAAAATAAATATTCTGATAAAATCGATGTATAGAATTATAGAGTTTAATTAAGATTAAATAGGGGAAATTAATCTATAAATTATCAGTTGTTATGCAAAGTTCATTTATATCTATTGGGTAAATGCCAAGATGCAGTAAAACTTCCTAAAGAGCACAGGGCAGCTCCTGACATATAGAAATATGGTGCCAAAATGTCAATAATGTCAAGGTACAGAGGCTTTGCCCTATGATGAGTAACAGCCACTCTGTTCCTGTCTTAGGGTACAGACAGCAGAGAGAGAGAGAGAGAGAAAGAGAGAGAGAGAGAAGTTAATAGAATAAAAAATGGGAAGCATTGGAAAGGGCTGCCCAAAGTGAGTCTGTAAGCTAGGAGTCAGGGAATAAATACTCTGACCTTTTTCTTCTCTTTATTTTTAGTCTGGGCCAGGAATTCCCATTGGACAAACTGAGCTTTAAGCCAGAGAGACAGAAATCTATAGAAATGTAATCTATATTGGTCAAGCCCTTGGTGTAGAACATGGTCATGATAGGTAAGGATGACAGTGGACAGAGCAGGTGTGTGCGTGCCGGTGTTGGGAGGTGGTGAAGAATAGAAAATATTCAAACTCAACCATAAGTCACTGTTCAAATTAGTATTCAACTCCACGAGTCCACGTGGAAATAATGTCTGTGAATCTGCTCGTTTTTATACAAAAGGAAAAGTCAACCCCGAGTATTAGTTTAAAGAGAAGAAAAGTCAGAAATACATCCGAATTAATTTTTCTTCAGAGATATTTTGTACTTGCACACCACATTAAACCATGATAAGCATCTGCTTTTCTCTCTTTGTACTACATGCTTTTATCTATGTGTGTTCATTTATTAATTTACTAAGTTACTAAGAGTGTGTTGCATGACAGGTACTGTTCCAAGTACAGAAGATACAAAAAAATGATATAAAATGGTTCCCTTTTTGGAAATAACTTTGGGTATAGTAGGAGAGATGGCCATAAAAGCCAAGCACTGAGACACTTGGCATGTTTATGTGCAAGTTAGTATGGAAGAGAGACACTCATTTTATCTGGGACGTAGAAAGACCTTGCCGAATAGGTGACCTTGACAGTCTTCCTGGACAAGAAGGTACTTTCTGGATGGGGAAGCAGGAAGAGTTGGTGCAAGACTTAGAGGTGTCCTTAGAGATGCCGTGGGAACAGTGAATAATAAAATAAGGGCAGAGTTTTCATTTCTAAGGATTTGGTGTGACATCTTAAGATATTAGAACTATAACATCAAAGTAATAGAGAATCATTGGATGTATAGGTAATGCTAGGGCAAAGTGATTTAACTTTTTAAAAATTTCCAACTTCTATACCATTGTGTGGTATGAGCCATTCATAATTTTGTCTTTACATTAAAACATTTTTAAATCGTTTCTTAAAATGAATGCTGTGCTGATTCAATTATTTCTGAATGAGATCCACTGAGTGAAGATTTTATTGAGGAATTTTGATATTCATAAGTGATCATATTTAATGAATGTCCTTTGTTTGGCTATTCTGATTAGAGTGCTCGGGAGTCAAATATATCAGAAATATTTTGAGGATGAGAGTCCCTCATCTGTGTCTGACCTATAAACATTCTTTAAAAACTCACACACATACTGGGAAATATTTTCTATATTATCATCTTTTAGAAAGTTGTGAAATAGTCATAGCAGGGGGACAGATTTAAAGAAAGCTGTCTAACTATATAACTGAAACTCAAGTTTTATATTATGTGGATAGTCCTATATTGGACATTATTTGAATATGAATACGTCAATATTTTGCTTGGTCTCTGCAAAATGTTTGAATCAATGTGTCCCCTCAGAACTAAGCACTATGCTGTGTAGGTGTTTAATAATAATATTTTTGAATTGACCTAACCTTCACCATGACAATTAGACTTTGAAGGAGTTTCTGTTCAGTAAAACGTTTTTGTAGTACTATACATTCCCCCGCTCCCCACGGGATATTTACTTGTATAGCTCTCATTTGTCCTAATGGATATTTGGAGACTAAAATGAAGAGAAATATTTTTGCCAGGTAATTTCCTTTCTACCCACTTCCATTTTAAAAATGTGATTTTTTTTCTTATTTTCAAATATGAAACCTGGGGCCATAAGGTTTTTGAAGGTAGAATATGTTTTGTTCTCTAATTCATACTAGAGATGAAATTGAAGTGATTGTCTTTGAGAAAAAAGTTTGTCTAGGTACTTTCTCCTCTTCTACTCTTCACCAGCTACTTTTTTTTTGTACTGGTTGGCTTTCCTGGCCTGATATAGGAGGACCACCAATTTCTCCAACACACCTGCAAACCAAGAGACAGATGCCAAGAGTGAGGGGGTAGCAGCAACTACCTGCTCGTAGTCTTAGTTTTGTTTTCAATTAGCAATAATCGCACCTCGGATAAACCTCATTGGCTACGATAGATACTGCCACTGCGCAAAGCTTCTTAGTCTTAGTTTTGAACTTGAAGCTTAAACAAAAATTGAACTATAATTGAGTAGTTAGCCCCAATACTTCCATTTCTCAAAATAGATGTTGAAAGCTACCTATTGATGTGAATGTGAAGAATGTTAAAAATACAAGTAAATTTTAGATGTACACCCTTCTTTTGCTGCTGACACTTTTCATACCTTCCTGTGTCACTGCCTTTCGGTGAAGGGTAGAATGTTGGTGATTCTTGGTGGCTATTGAAGCTGGTGACTGAACTGTGATCCAGTTGTTAACACAACCAGTCTCTTGTCTTCCTCTTACCTTTCAGGGTCTTGTTGTGGGGTGAAAAAACTGCTTGGAAACAAATGGGACAAATTTTGGAAATAAAAGTGTTTGCCCCACATACACTGTTGCTCTTTAAGTAGATGGTAACTCATTTTTCAAGGGGTAAATAAATGACATGTTCCAGTAAACCAATTAAAAATATTAAGCCTCAGAATGGGAGCATTTGAACTCGGTGTCATGGATTTTGGGAAGCTGTGAAAGGAATAAGAAGGATGTAGATTCCAGGAATCTCTGCCTTAACTATGTTAATGAAAGTGGAAGAGTTCTCAGCTGGCTGGTGCAGAAGATAAAATACCATAAATGTCAGCATCTTGCCTAGGCGACACTTTAAGTCATTGTAAACAATTATGGACGCTATAAAAGACGAGGTCAGAGTGTTTCTCTGAAGTCTACCCTACAGATTCTTTTTATTGCGTGCACTCATCTCATTTCCCTTCAGCTGTCTCTCACTGTAAAGAGAGAGAGAGATAACCTTTCCCATTGTCTCTTTTATTGATAAGGAAACAAAATGAAAGTTCCTCAGTGTCTGTGATATGTGAACAGTGTATTTTTCCGAGTAGTAACATGGCAGAATTGGCAAGAATCCTATAGGATGTATATTTTTACATGAACCAGACATGTTGCTAAGTTGCTGTGTGAAGGTACATGGTAGGGAAAGTTGAGGCATTTGGTCAGCCAGGTCCTGAAGACAGGGGAGGCTAGCTGCACAACACCATGCAAGGTTTTATGTGCCATGTGGCCTACGGATTTTGGGCACAGGGGTCTCAGTTTGAGTGTGAGCTGGGCTTCCATAGCGATCAGTCTTTTAGGTTCTGTAGAGAACAAATTGATTCTTCTATCCTTCAGCAAATATTTCTTAAACACCTACAGTCTTTGGGGATATGTTCCTGTTCTCATGTGCTTACGTTCTAATTTGGAATGAAGGCATCAAAATGATTACTTATGTGATGTACCCTCTTCCACGTAATCCCTGTAAGGCCAGGAGCCACTATTGTGGCCATTCACATCCAGGTTCACATTGGATTTGGACAGTCGGTAAAGAAACAATGGAGCCAAAAACTGGTGGGCCATCATCTTTAATCCTAGCTTGCACCCGGCAGGCAAGTAAAAACCCACACTGGGCTCAAAAACCCACTCACATGCAGTGGTCACAAAGCTACTGACTTATCCGAGTTTCCTAGAATCAAAGTTTTATAGCTCACCAGCCTTATTCACCTCTGTTTCCCATCTCCTTCCTTCTCCCTGCACAAACTGGCTCCTCACTCAGCACTCCACCATCTTGGCTGCTTCTCCTTGCCTCCTTCACGGGGCCTCTCTATGCTCTCCTCTCCGCTCTTTCCTCTAATGCTAATCTCAGAGAGCAAGCTCGCAGTCTGCCCCCATTTTATAGTGCAGAAATCAAAACCTTTAATCCAATATACAAATAAGGAAGTCTCTGATACAAAGTCACTTATCTGAGGCATAATGGAATTCCTCCTGAGAGTGCACCACCCTACATCAAAAAGGGTGGGAAAGGCTTTGTCCTAAAACCAAGCCCCAGGCTACAATGATCCTGCCTGCCCACAGCCCGCCCCAACACACACTCATATCACCTGGGCGACAGGCTTCCATGTGGGCAACGCCATCTTTAACAAAGTGAGCATAATACATTTTATCTGCCCAACATCCCCCACAATGAAGTAGTAGTGTCAGACCTTTTTTTATTTCATTGCAGGTATAAAGAAAGAATTGTGTTGGAAAAGATAAACATTATATCTGTAATTTGAAATAAGGTCTGAATTCTTTTTGACTATTATGACATATACTGGTGATATCTTTATTTGTATCTAACAGTGCTACTAATAGAAACTGCCAAACCTAACAGCACTGTTTGCTACATTTTTACAGGAGACATTGAATCTCTATATACAGGTATGTTACATTGGAGTCAGGTTGAGCAGTTCGTGTTCAAGTTAGATCTTCTCAAAGCATTTAGCCCTTTCTTACCTACTTGGAGCCACTGAGATTTGCTGCAAACACTGGGTAGTTATTCTGTGGAGGGAGGGAGAAGGAGGAGAAGGGATTACTATTAGCCACTCCCATGCATGACTCATTAGAACATGTCCTGAAATATGCTTAGGTCTCTATCTGGCAAGCAGCAGAGCATTCCCTGAGTCATTTATCAAGCTAAAAGGAAGGAAGTTGTCATACTTAGCAGCTCCAGTGATGTGAGCAGAAATGTATCACTTTATTATTTTCCCTTTCTTCTGCAGAAAACATGCTATATTGATTTATTTTAGATTGTTTAGGGTCTAGGGTGTTTCGTGCTTACAAAAGTTATGAATTAAAGATCCTAAATTGTAAGGTGTTAATGGCAATGAAATTCACACCCAGTGCAGGAGATATTAGTTAGGAACAATAAATCTTGTCAAGCTCAAGGTACTTTTATTTCTGTAAAGACTATGAAGGTCACAATTTAATACTATTCAGGAAAGTATGTAAGACATTTAAAAGGGATTCATCATTTTTCATATGACATACAAATACCCTTTAAAAAGATTTCACTACTTTATTTCTGATTTGGTATTTAAATATTTTAAGTCAACCCTTAAGAAACTAAATGAACTTTTTGTACATTATCTAATTTCATGATTTAACAAGTAGATGGATGGTCAATATTTCTGATGAGCCATAATTTTTTGGTGGTGTCCAGATGGCTGCAGCAATTTTATTTATAACAGAATTTAAGGAAATCCATATTGACAGAGAATGTGTTAAGGACCAGACACTGTGCCTGGTGGTGTTTAGGCTGAGCAGGTAATTTCATTCTTATGGTACTGATGGGTATTATTTTTATGCCAACTTTCTCAGGTGAGAAAGCTGAGGCTTAAGGTTTAATAGCTTACCCAAAATGGTATAGTTAATAAGGAGTAGATCTGAGCTGGATCTCAGACCTCTGTGACTTCACAGTTTCTTCTCTCTGTTTTAAAGATTAGTCACCTGTCTCATCTAGTATTTCACAGCATTTGTGTTCTTCGGTGCTGGTAATTGGAAAATAAAGTTCCAATGTGTTTGATCTTAGAAATGTAAACAAGCCAACTATTTTAAATTGAAGATCCTCTCCACTTTGTCATATAGAAATATATATATGCTTATATATTGATATATGTATAAATATTCATATATATTAAGTAATATTTATTTTTAAAAATTTTGTCACTGCTCTTCCCATCTGTTGGTGGTGGCCAGAGGTGATGACATAATTTTCATTGTCTCAGTGATGTTTTATATCTAGAGAAGTTTGCTCATGAAAGCTCTTCTTCGACCCTGAAAGCTGTCTCACTTTCCTGCTTCCTCCTCACTGCTCCTCATGGAAAAGAAGGGAAGACCTCTAGCTCTGAGCCCTCAGAAACAATTTTGCTCTCCTAAGTTATTTTATCCACACACATTTAAATGGGTGACATAAGAGAACTTTGGGACATGCGCAGTAGGACCAGAGATGGCACACACAAGGGGGAGGAGTCTCACCTGGGAAAAGGATCAGATTGTTTAAGAGGGAGGGCCTAGCACAAGCCCACAAATGATTGGGAAAGAGATGAGTTTGAGTGTGTTCGGTTTTTCCCAAGCCCACAGTAATGTAATCAAAGCCCAACAAAGGCCCATTTTGGCAGCAAGCATCCATTTGCTAATTGTTTGCATATCCATTTGTTCGCACGCCCTCTCCCATAGCAGCATGGGGGCCTAGCAGCCCCACAGGCCCAAGCATGGCCCTGGGTACGTTGCCCGCCAGACAGTGGCCAGGAACAGAGACCAAGCTAGCCACTGGACTAAGTTTTGACATGGACTGAACTGGACAATGCCCTGCCAATGCCAGACGAATGGCACAAAATTTCTGGATCCTGATGCTTCTGTGTTGGATGAAGACAAGGCTAGACTTTTTCTGCAGTGGGATGGATGGAGATAAGACACCGGGAAACTGGGGGCATCTTTTATTTCTACTGCAGTAATTTTTACCACTACACCTTGGCCTCCCCTGTGGGGGACACTGAAATGCTTTTCCCTTGACTCAGTGGAAGAGCCCTATTTCCATCAGCAAGAATGCTACCCCTATATTTCTTCTTTAATATTAAATCATGGCTCATTCTCTATCTGTCTTATATTCAGGCTCTCTTCTTTGTTCTTTTTCTTCTACTTATAAATATAACCAGATATCCAACATCTTAAAAAGTTCCAACTTTTTCATAGCCCTCCATTAAGAAAATGGAGGCTTTAACTCACTCTATGTCTTTCTTCATCTCCCTTTCAGCTATCAGCTCCCTACTTTCTGGTTCATGCCTTAACCGGCTTCTACAGCTATTCTTGCTGTCTCCTCTGACTGAGAGGTTTGGAGCTTTCAGCGTGGCTGGACCTGACACTTACAAAGCTCCACCTGCAGAACTGGCAGTAATGGCTGTCTCTATATACTGAATATACCCCTTTGTCTCTGAACATTTCCCCATCTTTTTCACCATTTTGGTGGTGTATCCCCAAAGCTCCCATGGATCATTTCATGCCTTATTTTAGTAGTCACCACTTACCAGAAGAGCTGTTCCAAATGCCGGTGAGCTCCTGTACTTCCCTGTCTCTCAAGTCTCAATGCAATGCTTATGTGCTAAATTGAGCTCGTTATCTCCTGTTTGCCAGAATATCACCTGTGCTCCTTTTCCTTTTGTTTTTTTGGCTTCTATCCACAGACATCTTCCTTTCCCACTCTTTACTACAAAAAAGTAAACCTTCCTTTCTAGATCACCCAGGCTGCTCTTATACGTAGCATCCCATAGGATAAAGGCTGATGAGCCCAGCAAAAATATTCAGAGTAAATGAATTCATCCACCTGTGTTTCTAGATTTAGTTTCCAAGTACTCTCTGCTGTAGCCACACTAAACTATTTGCTCAGTGGAACTTTCCTTTTATCAGCTACATGTCATTGTACATTCTTTTTCCTCTGTCTGAAATGTCCTGTGATTTTTTTTCTCATTTCTCAGAAACACTTATATTTTATGACTCAGGGACTCAACTCAAATGTCCCTTTGATGCATTGTTTTCCCTGTCTACCAAGATAAATGAGTTTTTCTTCTTCTTTTGGTCTTTATTCAACATACACTAATCACTTGCATTGCAATTACTTTTTTACATGCTTATGCCTGCAATCATGTGACCCCAGAAAAAAAAGGATTATCTCATTGAATACCCAATGTCCTGTACATAGTAAGCACTCGATCAAAACTTGTAGAATGGTTTGAGTTATCAAATGAATGAATGTAAACAACAGACTTTCATGGAACATGTATTTAACATGCTCCGTGCCAGGCAGTGTTCAAGGCACTGGGATATGCAAAGAACAGCACTGATGAACATCACTGCTACCACATGGAACTCATATGCTGCTATAGGAATGCAGTTCATTAATCAGATACAAATGAGTAAAGCATAAAACTAAATAGTGGCAAGTGTTATGGAAAAAAATGCAGGAAAGAAGAGAAAATGATGCAGAAACAATAGATGAGAAATACCAGGAGGCAATGAGTGCTACAATTTCAAGTATCATTGTCAATGAAGGACTTGAAAAAGAGGTGATATTTGAGAAACACCAAAAGTAGAGAAGGGAGGGAGAGATCTTCTCCTTTTCCAGGCAGAGAGAAGATCTAAAGTAAGGGAAGGAATTGTCATAGGATAATTGAGGTTGAAATAGTAGCAGAGACCAGACTGGTGGGAAACGGGGAGTAGGGAGAGGGAAGTATTAGAGAACTTCAGAGATGACCAGAAGCTTGGTTGTACAGGGCTTTTACTCTGATATAGGAAGCCATTAGGAGGCCAGCAGACAAGGGTAATACTTTATAAAATTTACAACATTTATCTTACAGTGCCATTATGAACAGGTACCTCTGGTAAATTTGTGACATTAGCTTTGGAAATTGCACGGAAGGCTTTTAATACTACGGTTCATTTTTCTGCACATGTGTCTGCGGCAGCGAGTATTCACAAAGATCAAAACATGACAGTTGTGTGAACAGTAAAGGGAAGACAGGAAAAATGCACCTGTCTGCATCAGCGGACAGGAAGATAGGAAAAAGGGCTGGGAGCGAATGTCATTGCACTGGCTGACTAAACAAGTGTGGATTGGTTGTTTCCCTTTCATATGCTGTTTGGCAAAGAGAATGTGCTATATAAGAAGGAAGTTAGCTATTCTAATTAAATAGGTGTGTTTCTAAGAAGCTCTGACACATTCAGATAGATAACTTTTTTTTCTGTGCTGCTTTCTTGTTTTATTTCCCTGGGAGAAGCTTTTGAGATGATCATATCAAGGATTTCAGCATTCTTGGTTATGGATAGGTACAGAAATCATTCTGTTTATTCTCTGGTCTGATTCTGTGTTGCAAATTTATAATTATTTTGGGGTCATACACTTTTATGGTAAAACAGGGGATTTAGAGTTTCCTAGAATTGGTTGGGTCAGCTTTTAAGAAATTCTGAAAGTAAAGGTTCTTTGAAAGACAAAAGAAATCCAATTAAACAGCCAAGTTTATACTAATCTATATTCTGCAGAGATAAAGTTCCTGTCATCTAGGAAGAATAAAAAATGGAGCTTGTTCTTATATCAGAGGTTTCTTTATGTGAAGATGAAAAAAATTATAAATAGTTTTCTTTATCTTAGTTATTTTATTGAACTACAAATAAATACATTAAATACACCCTACCTGTGGTGATGCAGTGGATAAAGCATAGACCTGGAATGCTGTGGTCACCAGTTCTAAACCCTGGGCTTGCTTGGTCAAAGCACATATGAGAGTTGATGCTTCCTGCTCCTCCCCTCTTCTCTCTCTCTCTCTCTCTCTCTCTCTCTCTTTCTCTCTCTTTCTCTCTCTCTTCTCTCTATTCTCTTCAAAATAAATAAACAAAATCTTTCAAAAATTACTTAAACTATATAGTATATATACTATATACACATAGTATATTTATATAGAATATAGATATAGTATATCTATATAAACACACAAACACAATTTATTTAACTAATGCTAGAGATAAACATTTAGTTCTTTTTTTACACTATACTTATTCCTTGCACAATTAAATAAAATACAATTTCTTTCTAACGTGAAAAATCTTAGACATAAATGTTCAAAGGATACTATATCATATTTAGGTATCAATCCTTTATGCCACCCAGAATTAACCTCTCAGAATTGGAATAGGCATTTTTGGTATGGGGTACTTGAAATGACTGGACTTAAAAACCATGTATTCAATGAAAAAAAAAGAAAAGAAAAAGAGAAGAGAAGAGAGAAGAAAAGGACAATTATGTATTATGAAACCATAAAATCTTTACATGAGTGTTTTTTAAAGCAATTTTATATGGCTTAATATAAAATTAGTGGATATTTTTCTCTGAGAAAATAGGGAACATTATAACCAATAATACATAAAGGCCATGTACTCATGATTATTTGTTATCTTAAATATATGTACTTGAATGAGTGAATGAGTAAACTGGGCCAATGTGTAATATAATTGCAAGAGCTCAGCTTTTCAAGGGCAAGACTCTTAGCATAACATCATATATTCAAAGAAGTTTTTTTTTGGTCAAAAGTTATTTACTCTTCCCTTCTCTTGCTTCCTGAGCTCATGATATGAATGTCTTCATTTATTTTAGCTCTAACTTGGTGATTAAAGAAAAAGAATTCCATTTGCTTTTAATATAGCTTCAATTTGAAGATCATTGCAGCTATTAAATTAAAATAGTTTACCCCTCGAGGACTTTCAAAGACCAAAGAAAATATTATGTTAAATGGAAAACATTAGTCTTCTATTATTACTGTGTTGGACTAGATTGCATTAGATTTTCAGATGAAGGCAGAGAGAGCTTTGAAAATGTATAGCCAGTTGTAAAGTGTGAAATTAAAGTAAACACAAAATCAAACAAACATGTTATTTCTCTCAGTCATTAATAGCAGAATCAATTTACTGGATCTGTATTTATCTGTCATTAGAACAAATCTCCATACAATCAGGTTTCAAACTTGATTACTTACCTTAACGGAGAAAAGCCTAGATAAATGGCAAACAGCAATTTAAATAAATTATATTTGGCCTAAAATGGGTATACAGTGTTATTGTTAAATCTTTATTTTCTAATCCTGAACATACAATGACTTGTCAATGAGTAAGATTTCTTGGAAATGTACTTTACAAGGAAAGTCAAACTGGAGTTAAAATTTTTTTTCTGGATAATTCACCATGTTGCTCACTCATATGTAGACAACTCACTGTAAATTATTTTGATTATCAATGGCTCTCTTAAATTGTTCATATAAAATCAGCTGCCTGTATAAAAGATGAACATGAAGGCTTAGAAAACTTCTCTTAATGTTAGGTGACATTCATTACCAAGTCAGTAAATTTCAGTATTACATCAAGTACAGCTGTTATCTCATGGATATAGCTGTCTAGTCAGAAGCAGGAAATATAATCCCAGAGTGCTCTGTTAGCCTGGGATTTCAGTATCAGTTTTGTTTTTGATCCCAGTATTTCTCAAATCCCTTTTCATTAATGATGAAATAGGGTCTCAATATCATAAGCTGCTATTTGGAAAGGGAAAAGGGAAGATTATGCTACTCACATCCTAGTCATTTGGTATTTGAGTTTCTTCTTGCTTTACTTGCATTTTCACAAATTTACACATTTTTGAACATTAACTCACTGTGTAACCTTTACTATTTGGAACAAAAAGGAAACAGAAACAAGCAAAAAGAATACTAAATAACTACACAAAGGTGCTACCAGATGTACTTGGGAAACCTCATAGAATTCACCTCTGTCAAAGTCCTCACCCAGCGCTGTCTTTTTCTTATTTAATCCATGATTGTACCAGTGATGCCTATTTTCCACTCTTAACTTGGTTAAAGCAACCAAACAGAATCCAAATAAATAGGTGCTAGTAATATATATATATTCTGGTAACAGCAGTAAGTAATACTTAGATGTAAGAAAAATGTATGTTTCTAAGCGAGAATCTTTACCTGAATCCGTAAAGTTACACATATTTCATGGACGGCAGATGACATTTTTAACCTAACATGTTTATCTCTGCAACAATGCCCAATCAATCTATGACTACAAAGTTCTCAAAGATATTAAAGTAAATGTCACTGCTAAATCTGTATATGACATTGAAAGAAAGAAAGAGTGAGAATGAAATGTGTTAACCTTAAAACACTGGCCTGCGGTTCCACAAACCTTTATGGTAAGGGAAGAGCACATTCCTAATTCTACTTAAATGCATACAGTTGACCTGTTTGAATGCTTGGTCTTTTATCAGTATTTTTGCATATATATGATCTGCTTGGAGAATTTCTTTTGTAGTTTAAAAGAGAGCGTGTAAGGGAAAGAGGAGTAGGTCTGTAAGCATGTAGAATGCATTCAGGTAACTGAGTCCAAGTAAGGAAAGAAAAGTGGCATCTGTGTATTAAAGTGTCTCGTTTCCTGCATGTTGTCCCTGAAAACTGCCTGAAATGATAAAGTCACAGTATTGGATAACCAACTTGAAAAATCCTTCTACCTTGATATCTAGCCCTATTTTGCCACCTCAAATCTAAGAGCAAAAATCCTCTGGTGGCTTTAAATAGACAATGATCATATATCCTTCTAATCTGTAATAGAAGCTATAAATTGTTTTCAGTGTGACTTCTCTATCATTATTAACATGCTGTATTTTTCTTTTCGCATTTTTTTTTTGTTTGGCTATTTTGTTTTGTTTATATCTGGAACATATCTTTAGGCCCTGATAACTTCTGGTGATATCAGGTGACTTTTGACCTTCCCATTCATCGTTCTGATTCTTTTATTTTGCACTTTCACAGGTTTCTGTTGTACTTTCAGTTGAGACATTAAAGTGTACAGATACTCCGTGGACCAAGGGAATCAATTTTTATTTTCACAACCGCATTTTCTAGATTTAACAACTGTCGAATCTAAAGATCTAATTAAAATGTCTAAGATGCCAAAGGGGAAAGTTAAGTTTAAATGTGCATGTATGCACATGTATTTTATTTGCAAATTCTACGTAATTTTTAAACCCTTTACTGTGTGCACCTGTGGGTGTGAGGTATAGAGGTGAGTAGAGAGTGGGGTGTTTTAATAGTTGGAAGAGTTGAAGATGGACTCAAAGGCTTTGAGTCAATAATGACTTCCGATATTCAAGTGGATTAATTAAGACTGCTTCTCCCACCTGCTGTTAATGGTTTACTAGAAGGCAGTTCATCCTATTAAGACAATGCGTCACTCAAAAAGGAGGCTTAATTATCTAAACTGCATATTTATAATTGGGAGGAATTGGGAGGAGCCAAACTCTCTTGAGACAGAGAAGGGAGCCAAATGACGCCAGTTAAGAGACACCTGTGGGCTCGCAAAAGACGTCACAGGAATGAGTGGCTGGGGACTTGGTACCAGGGGGATCTTTCCATTTACGTTTGGAATAAAGAGAAACTGATTCTCATGAAAAGGCCCCTTTAATTGTAAAATGTTACTGTGTTATAAGTTAGATCTAGTATTACAACTCTTAGAAATTTGAGAGAATGTTTCTATACAATTGTAAAATAGGCAACTGAAATTCAGGCTTTGGTTACTAATTTTGCTTGTTGGTTTTTTTCACTTACAAAGCGATTTGATTTAACAAGACTGTGATTTGCTAAATGACAACAATACTTAACTTGAAATTTTAATTTTTATAATAACTGCGTTAATGTATAGAGAGGAAGTACATTTCCACGTAACTGAGGTACCAATATATTTACAAATATTATATAATAATACATTATTTATAAAAGTTCTGTACTATATAAAATCTCAAACATAGAGGATGTATGCAAAGTGTAAAACAATGGCCCATTTATATAAGAAAAAGCAAGATGAAAATCTCTTCTGTATTAATAATACTTTTGATAAAAAATTACCAAAGAAAAGATTTTTCTGGAATATTATGTCATATTTATTTGTCTTATAATTATTGCCATTTTTATCACACTCTCTTCAAATTACAATAGTTGGAAATTAATGCAATTTTATTTCAATTACAAATAGGTGCATAAAATGTGCTATTATCAAAAAGATTTCAAAAGATGAATTTACAAATGGGAAAGAAATATGAATACATGTTTAATAATCTCAAATGTTCAGTTAAATTATTTTTTAGCGTTGAGTCAGTTTGACCTATAATATATCGTTATTGGCATAAACCTACATTTGGTGCATTTTTGTAGTACCACATCAAGTTTAAAACTAGTAGTGGGCTGTAAATAATTTAGCCGGTATGAATTCCCATAGTGATAGCATGTGGCCACTGAAACCTTATTATATTTGTAGTAGCTTTTCTCTGAACAGCTAAACCCAGCATGGTTTTACATTTAATGGTACAATAGCAAGGTATGGATTTGTTAAAAGGGAAGATAAAATATATTTTCTGAATGTGGGGTGTTTGTTCACAATGTTGTCAGGTAAGAGATAGCAGTCTGCAGTCATCCACTTTCAACTGTGATCTAATCGGAAACACAAGAGCTAAATAAGAACGTGGGTGATTAGCCCTTCGTTAGTAGGAACCCCTAGGGAAAGCTTCAATGCTGCAGGAAGTGATGCTAATGATTTATCAAGTGGTAAGCTTGCCTCTGAGAAAACACTGAACGGGCAACTTCACAGCACCGGGAAGTGTCTATTAGATATTCCGGCCAATTTGAGACCTTAAGCCAGCAGAAGTCCAAGGTACATTTTTAAAAGGGGAAGAGATAGTAACAAGACCTGTGCCTGTTTGTTCATAAAAACTCAGACTGATAGAAATCTCCCTTTCACTGGGGCCTTGAATCTTTAGCAGCTCTGCCAGCAATCAGGAAACCCTCAGTCTCCCAGAGGTACTTAGTGAAAAGGGCTTTTAGAATTTAAGATTAAACAGCACAACCAGATCTTACTAGTAAGGCAGAATTTGGTATTTATTTTGCATCTTAGGACATGGAACCTGACACTTGAGAGAATTAAACTTCTCAAAAAAAAAATCTTCTTATTGTCCCTCTACTGCAATAAACATCAACAGAAAGGAAACTTCAAGCCCTGTTGCTACAAAACCATGAAAGCAGCTAGCACATTTCCAATTTGGGGAGCTCTCCTCTCATTGTCCCATGTTAGAGTTTGATCAGCTGGAAATGATACCCACTTCTGCTTCATGGGAGAAGGCTGTTTAGTAATCTTTTAATTATCATTGTACCTTAGCAATAGGATACTCCGAAATCAGAAAACTAGACGGAACAATAAAAAATAGTTTAAATCAATTTTTAGATAAAATATCCTCAGTACATATAAATATGTGGCTGCCATAATACCATGCCTCAATTAATTGATGAGCTTTTAAAGCTCTAGCAATTGCGTCTTATTCGATCTCTGAATTTATTATTTAATTCCACGATTGAATAGACATTTCCTAAATTAACTGGCTAATTACAAGTACCATGTGTGCAGCTGTAACTTTTATTTGCTCGACTGGAAATGTCTGAACTTTTAGAAGTGGATAAGATTATGTCACCAAGACAAGGTTAGGTGAAACATTTGGTTAGTTTTCAGCTTCCCCGGGAGGGAAGCCCATTTGCAAAGGAGGTCTGAACAGGAAGACCTGAGTCAGCCTGAGTCACAGATTAGCTCCCTGCAGTTCAGTCCTGCTAAAGCAGGAAACTGGGCTCAGTGTATGTGGTAACTGAGTGAAAGCTTCAGAGTAGGAAGTTTCCAAGAAAGAGAAAAAGTTTCTTCCAATCACTGTTTCGCTATTTATGATGTCAGTAAATTTTTTAACCAGTTGCAGATATATATATATATATATATATATATATATATATATATTTATATATATATTTATATACATATACATACACACACATACACATACATTTTCATCTTTTGTATGACTTGATACTCAATTTCATTATTCTGTCCTTTCCCAGGTCTTTTAAAGACCAACTAGAAACCTGTCTTAGAGGGACTTGTGTTTATTAACACAAAAAATAAAAACAAAGAGGTGATGGATGATGCTTACTGTAAAAACAAATTGAAATAAAGCATTTTAAACTGAATTTCTTCAATCGTGTTTGGGGAACAAATTAGGTTTAGGAGGTGATGACAACTTCAGGGAGCTTTAAAAAAAAAAGGCAGATTTTTCAACCAAATCCATCTAATATTGATTAACAATGGTTTTGTTTCTACTTCCATGCATTATTTAAAATAATTGAATCTAGCGAGCAACATGGATTGGGGGCAAATAAATGTTTCCATAGCAATTATTGGCAGACATTTTTCTCCCCTGATGTTTCCCCTTAACGGATGTACACTTTGCACCTAGTTAAGTATCAGTGAGTCCAGTGGTGAGTTTTGATTGTCGCATATTTTTTGGAGCCCCCCGCTTGCAGAGTGGCAGGCTTGGCGGCACCAGGACTTCCTGCACACAGCTTCTAGTGCAGAGCCACATGTGCCCAGGGACCCCGCCGACTTGGCTGCCGCACAGCCCAGTGGGCTCTGCTGCCAGATCAGGTGTGGAGACACCGCTGTGCTGTCAGTCCGCATGGTTTCCTGCGAGTCATCTATCTCCTTCCCATCTGTGTTGATATTCTTGCCTGCCTTTTTCTCACTGCTTGCCTGGCATGCATATATTTGTCTGATAAGCTTTAAGAAATGTAAAATTCTTCATGGGTGCTTTTTTTTCCCCTTTCCTGGCCTTTATTATCATTACTTAATTCTTAACTTTCAGATGTTCTGTTTCAAGATACACTGTCATGCTTATTAGAGTTCTTTTATATCTTGTTCTTTTATATTAAGATCCCATTTTGAGGATCTTAATCCATTGTGATCTACCATATTGTAGGTTTTGTTTTCTTTAAAGATTGAATAACAACAGAATAAGATTATTTAAATATATAGTGGCATTATTTCCCCACTTCATTTTTATCTTACATAATTCTTTTTAACCAAGAGGCTGCTTTCTCATTCAGCTTTTCCTTTTCAGCAGGAATTAATTTATATGGCTTTGTTAGTTAGTATTCTGGTGCGCCATCCTGCAAAGTCAGGGATAGATTACAGGGGTGATTTTTTAGTCCATAAAGGGCTTTTCTATAGCTGAAGTTTGATTATTTGGGCTTTGTACCGTTAATTAGCATTTTCAGCTACATTCTTGATTATGCAGCTAAAATTTAGTCTGGAGTGTCCGATCCTGCTGGCTTTGTACTTGCAAAACACCCATTGAATTTATTAAGAGTGGTATACTCCTAATGACCACTGGAACAGGTTCGGTGGGTATCTGAGATGAGAAATGAAAGGGCAGATGATTCAAGTACACCGTGTGCTGATTAGAGGACCACGAACAGCTCCTTCCACTCACAGATTAACATCATTTCAGGCTCTGTTTTCAAATAAGGAATGTCTGCTCTAAAAGTAGATCCCACAGATACTGCTAATGCACCAGGTTCCGGTTGGGCCTGCTTGAAATAGTCCATCAGGTTTTCTTTCCTTTCAAGACATAAATCTTCATTGCTTTCATGTACTTTGGCTGATTTCCACAGTTGTGAGATTGTGGTTTGAAATTTGTTTAAGACTTCCTGCTTTTTAATAAGAAGAAATACAATTAAGTGTCATCGCTCCATTACCCAAAGTGTTTGTTATAGAAACTGTTTGGGGTGAAGTAAATGGAAAGAGAAATATGAAACCCAGGTGGGAACAGAGCGCTCAGTGGTAACGTATACTTTCCTTTCTCTGTATGGATTCAGTCCCGCCACGGAAAGAGAGTGTCCACATTATGCTAATGCCACCACTGTAATAGTGGTAAAATTAAACTTATAATTTGTGCTTCAGATAATTATAAATGACAAGCCTGTCATGAAATGCAGCTTCCTCATTGGAAAAAAAAAAAGATAATTGAAAAGTTTTATTTCATACTTAGTACAAGATTTCATTGGTTACTGCTGAAATTATACAATGAATCAGATTCTGAAGAGAAAAGATATAGTTTGTTTTTATAAAACAACCAGTATATACTTCAAGATTTATTATTATAGACACTATACAAGATGTAAGCTTATAGGCTTACTTTATACTACTTGTTTTCCACTGAATCCCACAAGTGAGCAGGTGGCTTAGATCTGAGCTGTGACAATTTCAAGTGTAAACACACTAAATATGGGTCTTCTCTTTTCTAATATGTTCATGTCATAAAATGTGTGTCCATTGGAAGCTATAATATTTCATTGACAAAATACGTTATCTGCATGTCTTCAACAGGAAACATATGTTATTTGATCCGTTTGTTGTCATCAAACAGCAATATTCTTCAACAGTTCCTTTACCTAATTCTGCCCTTCTTAATCTGAACAGATTCATAATTTTGCCCTCATAACATGATACTGACTGTACTTGAACAGTCTTAGTTCTGAAAAAAAGACTATTGTTAAACTACGATTATAAGGAAACCCAGGAGTCTTTCTTCATTGTTGACAAAAAATATATAACAAGACCGTATACATAAGCCCTTGCTTTCTGGGACTCAATCCAAAAGCATTTAGCGATTTGGCTGTCTGACCTTCAGAATACTCACACTCTGATTCTAGGATCTGGGTGCCATGAGGTCCTCAGAGAGTCCTAACTTTCATTAAATAGTCAGGGAGGATGTAGAATTTGATCAGTTCCGTTTTCCCGGCACCTGAAATCTGCATTTCCCTACTCAGGCTGTTTGCTAGTCACAGAAGAGAAGAGCGGAAGCTTGTATATATAAATATGATTCTATTTGCAAGAAGACAGATTACAATTTCCAACAAAGTATTTTGTAACTTCAAGATTTTATCTAATCTTCTATTTTTTTTTAATGATTGCAGCCATTAGGAATCATAAATAAATAGAAAATTGTTTTGTTTTAAATTGCATATGCCATTTTCTTTCATAAAATTTTGTATGAAATGTTATCATGAAATCATAGCATGAACATAAAATTATGCAAACTGAAGGGAATAATGTGTGGCCTTTTCTTCTACAACTGTCATAGATTCAGATTTTCTATAAATAACTTGGTAATATGTTTCAACACTGAAACCCAAACAATGGATTTACTCTGTTAGCACTCTTTAATTGCCAGTAAGAGAGAAAATAGCTCAAGATATATTATGCTAAAATCGGAAATACATGGAGCCCAATCATTAGAAATGGATTGGAGGGGTTGGAAGTACCATACCACCAGCACCTTCTTTCTCTCTCTCCACCTCTAGTCTCTGTGCATCCACTTTGTCCTTTTCACACTGGTGACGATCTTTTCCTCTTTTTCTGTTTGCAATACTGGTTCTTCTGGTATCAATTTCAAGTCCCAGAGAGAAATTCCAGCTCTGTCTGGGTTAAGAGTTGATCCTTTTGATCAGCTATGTCCCAGCATCATGAGGCAGAAAAACACTGCTGAGGGATTAGCTCTGTGGCAAGACATTCTAGAGAATGAGGTATGGACAACCACTGCCAGCTAATAATAACAGTGACAATAATGAATAAACACAGTTTGTCAGGACCTGCGCCCAATGATGTACTTGCATCACCCCATGGACATAGCTGTTGGTAAAGCACTGAACACTTAAAAAGTGTTTGCATGCATTCTGTTGTTAATAAAGGAACTCATGCTCTAAGTTAAGTGAGTTATTATGTGATAAACCCCGAATTAAAATCCATATCTTCTGAGTCTTGGTCCAGAGCTTTTCCCACTTAAAAGATGCCTCATTCCTGCAGGGTGCCAGTGATGTAAAATTTTGTGAGACGTGGTAGTTAATCATACTAAGACACTAACAGCCTTGTGTTTGATATCTAATAATAGTATCAAAGAACCCTTTCAATTGTGATTTTCTTTTCTTATCTTTTTTCCCCCTGCTAACCCTTCTCTCTGGTTATCTCTTAGCAAATATATCACTTAAGATAGATTTGGCTGCAAGTAATAAATTAATTTCCTTAAATGAGGGGCTTACTTTGCCCTTGTAACAAGTGTCGCTGAGGAACCATGGAATGCCTACCTCCTGCTCCACAACACTCAGTTTTCGGTTTCCCTCCTCAGGGTCCCGAGTGGGTGTCTCCTCTGCCAACTTGTTTCTGTTTCAGGCAGAGAGAAGGAAGAAAGACAAAGAGAAGAAGAAAATACTTCCCTTGATTCCATTCCTTTTCTATCCTGGGAGGGATTTTCTCTGCAAGAACTTTTTTTCTATCCCTTATTGGCCAGAGTTTTGTCACATGACTACCCCTAGAAGAATGCTGGATGGAATATATATATATATATATATATATATATATATATATATATATATATATATATTAGTTTTGATAGTATAGGAAGGATATATATATATTTTTAATTTTAGTTTTGATAGTGTAGGAAGACAAAGGAGTGAACCAACATACTATTTCCATTAGTGGTACTTGGAGTAAAAGCTCGGCTCTTGGTACCAAATGCCTAAGCATCCTTCCACACTAGTTTGCTTCACTTAGACGTTTTCAGCATTTTCTTTGTTCAAGTGAATGACTCCAGTTTCTTTTAACTCTCTTAATAAAGTTACTTCCCAACCTTTCTCTGACCTGTAGAGTTCCTCTTATTGATTTCTTTTGAATCCATATCTTCACATATACCCAAGAGAGTGTATACCTACATATTCCCAAGAGGGTAACTAAGAATCATTTTTGTTCTCTCTTATTCCTCCTTTACATCTTAGAGATGAAACTAGAGAGGTCTGAAGAGGCAAAGTTCCATAGTAAGTTAGTGAACCTCAATCACACTTTATGTCTCCTGACTCTCAGGCCTGGCTTTTTCCAAGCATTACTAAATAGTAAGTTTTAGTGTTTATATATATCAACATTTAGGAGCAAAATAAAATTGCTGATATATAAAGTGTGCATTACAGAAAAAAAAACTCTTGTAATCACTCCTCTATAATATCAATTCCACAGAGTGCTAGAAATTAACTAGTAAAATTGGAAGCATTCCCTAGTCATTCAAATTAGCAGATGTTGTTTGAGAGCCTGCTATGTGCTAGGTACTACAGAAAACAAGGACATAATGAACAAGAAAGAGAAAGCTTTTGCTCTCAATAAGCTTATATACCAGATTATATTGAATGCAGGTATTGATTTTTACCATTAATCAAATATTTATTAAAGGTTTGCTCTTGGTCATGGTCAGGATATACAGTTTATGATAAGAAAGACAAGATTCCTGCTCTTACTGAGCAATCGAGCAAAAATTATCCTGTTTTCTAGTGGTACACAATAAAAAACTCGACACTATCTTTTTTCTACTGCTTATTAACTAATGCAATTAAGGAAATACACACATGCACAGCCATATTAATGAATACTATTCTGGGAATCGGAGTAAATTTTGGCTTGCTTTAATTTCTGAAACATGCATATATATATTTCTTCTTACTATTTTTTTTTGCCTAGGTACACTATTTAGTTGGATTTAAAAATAAATCTAGATTTAAGTGTAAATTTATTAGCCTGAATTATAACAACTTTGACTCCGTCTACCTTTATTTCTTTGTTTTACTGAACTTAACTTAAATGAAATCTGTTTTATTTGTTTAAGTCTATTTCTGTCCAGTAAGGAAGTTGAAATTGATCATGCCTTGACTTTGTGGGCCATCAGAGAACCATGACATTCCAAGATATTGATTTTGTGGTGTTAAAGGGTGACAGATCTAGTGTTAAAGTTTCGAGAGAGAATTGGGTTTCAGATTGTACACCATAAGCAGTCTTGACTTTTGCTGAGACATGACTAGCTTTTTAAAATAATGGAAGAAATGGTAAGTCTTAGGTAATTTTTACTGCATCAACTTGGAAAGACTAATTTTAGCTAGACATGTGTAATCATGCACACAAGAAAAAAGTTACACGTGTGATAAATATATAACTACAATCCCAGAAAGTATAACCTGTGCTAAGAATATTGAGTAACATTTTAAGTAAATATGACTGAGCCTTTTAAAAACATTTCTTCTCAACATTTTGGAGGTTGCTTGGTAATAACTGAAGTTTTATTATTTTTCACACTATTCTTGTAATTATCATTCTGCATTTTGTTTCCACTGGGCTTATACTTGGGCAAGCACTATCGGATATGAGTTATGATGCCACAGTTATGAAAGGCCAGAGGTCTACAAGGGTAACACTTGGTGATTTTTTTGTTATCCTCTGAGACTGTAAAATGTTGACAAGTGCATTCTAATAGCTGCCCCACACATGAACCGAAGAAGAATAACTGTGGTCATCTTTCAGTGTTGCATTTTAGTTTGGATTTGTTCATCTTCAATGAAATGACCTTAAGCGAACAGATTGAAAATAACATTTTGATCATATGATTATTGTGTGGAAAACTCTACTGAGCTAAGTCCGAGTGTATCTTTGGAAACTAGTCAGAGGTTCACCAGATTCATTGACTTAAACCAATCCATCATAGTCATCTTTTAATTTATTTCCACATGTTCTTCCAAGTTCCTATTCTTTAATAAGACTTTGACCTGCAGAGAAGAATAGAATGTATTTTATAATGTATGTTTGTTCTGTTTTCTAACAACATAAGTATTTTGCTTAAGCAGATTTGCTAGGAAGTGACAGCTTTGAAAAATTGGACACAGGACCCGCTGGAAGCATTTCAGTTCCAGGCAATCTCAATAGTGCAGAAGGGGAAAATGAAATATCACCGTGTTGTAAAGATGACAGTTTTGTCAAAGATTCTCTTTCACTTATTGGCTTAAAACAAATGGAATCAATCAAGTATATCTGTTCAAAATATGCATGTGCACTGACTAAGGTAGCACTCCTTCGTAAGAGTGTTTTTTCAGAGACAAGCAATAAAAAATTATCTTTAAAGAATGTATATATTTTGGGTTGGGAAGATCATCTTTTTTTTTTTTTATTTTATTTTATTTTTTTGCTTAAGTTAGTTTGGCACTTTTGGAGGTCATGGGATTTTACCAGAACGTAGTGGTGCTTTTAAGAAGAGAGGGAAACCTAATGGCTTAACACTATCTGAGCAGATCATTCTGTACTCATAGCAGATGCTCTTCAGAAATGTAATGATGTAATTATTATTTTGGGGTGTGTGTGTGTGTGTGTGTGTGTGTGTGTGTAAGGAAGAGAGAGATTGGAGAAATCTAAAATTAGATGCTAAAAGTTTTATGGAGATATAAAAATATGATAATATTCTTTACCTGAAAAATGTTGGGTATATTTGAAAAGGTATAGTAAATTTGACAAAACCTGCTTTTAAGAATAACAACTTGGCACTGGCTGGTTGGTTCAGCAGTAGAGCGACGGCCTGGTATGTGGAAGTCCTGGGTTTGATTCCCAGTCAGGGTACACAGGAGAAGTGTCCATCTGCTTCTCTACCCTTCCTTCTCTCCTCTCTCTCTCTCTCTTTCTCCTCTCTTCTCCTCCCGCAGCCAAGGCTCCATTGGAGCAAAGTTGGCCCTGGGCACTAAGGACAGCTCCATGGCCTCTGCCTCAGGTGTTAGAATGGCTCCAGCCATAATGGAGCAATGGCCCAGATGGGCAGAGCATCACCCCCCCCCCCCATGGGCATGCCAGGTGAATCCTGGTCGGGTGCATGCGGGAATGTGTCTGACTGCCTCCCCACTTCTAACTTTGGGGGGGGGGGGAAGGAATAACAACTTGATCACTAATTGAAGAAGCAATGGAGTATAGTCTAACTAAGAATAGGCACTGGGGTGAGACTTCCTGGGCTTAAAAACCTAAAGTTACCGTTTTTTAGAACTGTGATTTGGAGCAAATTACTTTCTCAGTTCCTGAGTTACTTCTTTGTTTAGTGGAGTTAAAGTTAATATCTAAAAAGAAAAAGAAAGGCAATATCTACTTCCTAGAGACCATATTCAGGTAGCCTGAGTTGTCTCCTAAACACTCAGTAAAATGGTAATTACTATTAGTAATTGAAAACTCTTAACATATTAGGTAAACAATAGCAGGAGAAATTTTTTTTTACAATATTAATTCAAAAGATGAAGTACAAGCTCAAATATTTCAGAAAGTCTGTAATATGTGCGTAGCTTACATTTCTTTCAGGTTACTAGTGAAGGAGTAGTGGTCTCACTATAAAAGAGAAAAAGCATTGCTGATTACCTTTTACCATATGTCCTAAACATATTTAGAACCATACTTTAGAAATTAGACTCTAACAGAATTACTGGCAGTGTCTGTCTTTCAGATTCTACAAAATAATCAGTTAAGTGACTTCATATCCACAGGACATTTTTGTGTTTTGATATGCTACTATTAAGAGACATCAGTGTCTTGCAAATAAACATGTCTTTTAATTATAATTTGTTACAACTCACTTTTTGGCAAGAGTGGTTATGTTAGTACTGTTACTTTCTGAAACAGTTTTCATTTAATATGCTATATTAATTCTCTGTTAACTTGTGTGCTTACAATGTCTCTTATCAGAGAGGTACCTGGTAGTATGCTTCATTTGGATTATCATTTAATTCTGTCCCATGGAAAAAAATTCATTAGGCTTTACAGTTTAAAACACTTTATAACATGATATATAATCAAAAAGCAATAATATGTGTGTTATATATATATATATATATATACACACACACACACACACACACACACACACACACACACACATGGTTCTATCAGCTTTTCTTATAAATAAGATTTTTTTTTTTTTGGTATGGTAGAATTCTTGCCATGGTTTGGCTCTGAGCCATATACTAACCCTCTTTATTCTTTGGAAACTTCCATTGCATTATTGCAGACTTAATTTTATTTTATATCCAAGATGACAAAGGTCACTTCAATTAGGCACCTCATTGTGCCTTTCTTCCTTCTAGTTTTCTAGTTTCTTATACTAAGTATCATAAAATAAAATGTTCTTCTTCCATTAACAAAAAGTGAGCCGAGAACAAAAAACCAATTATTTGTAGCACATAAAACCCTTGTGATAATTTGGTAGACTTTAATTAAACTAATACATCACACTGTACTTATAAGACAAAGGAGCAAAAGAGAAGCAAATAATCTTTTTCTCTCTCTTAAGAAACACTATATTGCTTTTTGATTAAGCATTACCTACCTTAAAGTATTAGATTTACAGCCCTTTTCGTAGAAAGCACGTAGAAAAAGTTCTATGTAGTATTGATTGAGATTACCCCCCAAATTCTTTTAAATTAAGTTATAAAAAGGTCTGATTTAAAATTTTTAAAAAAAAATTTTATGACTTTACAAACTCTTTAAAAAAATAAAAAGATTCTGCAAATTTTGCCCATTCAGAAACATTTTTATTACAAAGACTCTTGTATTGGAATTAACATATTTGCTGTAATTCTGGCAATGTTACTGGTTCTTTCTGATGAGCTCACTGACATTATTAATACAAAGTCCACTGTCAATTCAAAGGATGTCAATGTCATTTAGATATCCTTTCTCTATTTTGCAGCTGGAATGGCCTGAAATTAAATCCTTGGTTTTTATTTAAATAATCTGGTCCCCAAATCTTCCATTTCTTCACATTGTAATTCCCATAATTTAAATAGAAATAAACCACTGAATTGGGAGTGTGATGTTTAGTTTAATCTTATGTCTGCAGTATTATCCTGAATATCTCTTGTCACCCTTCCGGGCATCAGTGTTTTCATTGGTAAAATGAATAACTTCATACAGGATGATTCCAGGTGACTTCTTTATCCCTGATGTTATGTTTCTACATTAGTTATTAATGTAATGTCTTTCTGTGTACTGAAAATCATTATTTTAATATGCTCATATCAATCTTTAAATCTGTGGCTCTTAGATTTACAAAAATGTTTATTCAAACATTTCTGGAAATTTTCAGTGATCAGAAAGTATAGGTTTTTGAAGCTGGTCAACCACAAATCATATTAAAAGAGAATTATATTTGACTTAGAAATTCATGTAATATTAACCAAGGGACCACATACTCACAGTGCCAATGCTTACACTTTTAACAAATCTTTCAGAGGCATGAAACTGGTTGGTTGGATTTTGTAATTTTGTCCTTTCTCGTTTTTTTCAAGACTGTGAATTCCTTGAACATTTATACCATTTCACTGTTAGTGGATCAAACTCTTTGTGTGTTTATCCCTTACTGGAAACCCTACGACTGTTTTATACTCCCCTCCATGAGTTTTAAGGCACCCCAAGTAGCTCTTAATTTTTCAGGCACATGATGGCAACTTCAGTGACATTTAGGAACAGCCAAGTTTGCTGTTCGCTTCGCCTTCTCATTAACGTCAAGTCCTGGTTTCTCTCGGGCAGCTTACTGCTTTGGCACATGAATACTGGCCGCTCGCTGCTGCTTTCAGTGTCCAAAGGTGGCCAACTTTATGGTCTGAAGAGGATAATGATCATAGCTTAAGATTGCATCATTTTACAATTTTATAACGAGCTTTAGAGGGATGGAAGTGCACTAATGCTCGATTGGCCAAATGTAATTGGAGCTGTGATCCTGGGATCCAATCTAATGTATTTGCTTACATAGTACATAGCAGTCTATTTGGATTGATTTCTCTCTCTCTCTCCCTGACTTAAAAAGAGGATTTCTTTAAAATATTTGCTTAAAATAAAAAAAAATAATAATAAAATTGTAAATTAAGTTATACAAAATTTAACATGCAGGGACAGGCTGTTCTAGAGCAGGAATCCTCAAATATTTCATTGCATTAGTTTAAACAAATAGTTGTTTTAATTGCATACTCTGGCTTTTGACGGTTACCCAAATTTATCTGTTTGTTTCTTATTTGGGATGGTCAGGGTAGTTTTGCTATTTTTATAACTATTACCTTGGTTAATTTTTTATGCAGGTTTGAGCTAAGTAGAGAAGGTAGCTCATGCCGGAGTTAAAGAAAATGAGTGGATTTAAAGAAAATCTCTGGTTTAAGGAGTGAAGTCCACTCTGCCTCCTGACCTCACCTCACAATTTCTTCACAAGTTTGGCTTTTCTGGGAATGTAATTTCCTTCCATTTCCATAGAACAGAAACTTAGTCATCCTTTAAGACCCAGCTTCAGTTCAATTAGTCCACGATCCCTCTTCTTCCTACCCTCACTTCTGTCTCTTCCTACTCTTTGGAGCGTGTTTTATCTACAGGGCTCTTACCTTGTCCTCCCCAAGGTTAGTAATCTGCTTATATGTATATATTTTTACACCTCTTCAAAAGATAAATAAAAGTTTCCTTGGAACCAGGACCTTCTGTTGCTAGGTCGTCCGTGCCTCCTGTGATGCCGCTCACATGATTGAACTCTGTAACCTTTGGCATTCCTTCTCACTGTGAGATTCCATGATTCTAACAACCGGTCAGTCAATAAATATTGATCTCTCGGCTATCCAGCCTTAGGCATTCTTTTGTTAGGGCCCAAATCATTTATATTCTGAAGTCAGAGCCCAGTGCCTATGATAAGGAATTGTACTGACACTCTAACTCCTTTCCTTCCCTGGCTGGTTTAGTGGCTGACTCACAATCTAAAAGGCTTCTTTTCTGAAGAGTGTAGTTCGAACAGTGCTAATGAATGGCCTTTCTGTGTGTGCATGTGCGCTCTCACCCATGTAAATGGGCACAGACTTCCTTTCTTTGAATGGAGAGCATTTGCCTTATTTGTTGCTTTTTTTTTCTTTTTTTCTTTTTTTTTTTTTGTGGCAGTTTAGACAACCTTGAGGTATGTTGACATTGTTTCTTATGTTTTCAAGAATTTAAATAATTATGATAGGATCCTGTTTATGATAAACAATAATAGGCTTCTAGAATAGAGCTTCTTAACACGTTCATTTATAATAGTTTTGGAAACTTGTATAAGTTTGCTTATTATTCCTCAAACCATGACAGAAATGGAGGCAGTTGCAGGTATAACTTAACTGATTATATTTCAAAGACTCAGAGCCAGATTTAAAAACAAGGATTGTGAGAAAACAATGGAGGGAAAAATACTAACTTTGGAGCCAAGAGCCTTGGTTTGCTGCCCTGACTCTCCATGTTCTCATCTGTGTGATTTCACACGAGAAGATCAAGCTCTCTGAGCTTCAACTCTTTCATATGTACAAGAAAATGAACAGAATTATATTATAATTCCAACTTCATAACGAGTCTCTGAGGTTAAATTAGATGGTTAAGTGAAATCTTATAATAAACATCTATATGGGTGTGACAGTCACTAATATTATTATAATTTATGGTTTGGGGTGCATCATTTATATAAATTAAAAAAGTAAGTAAAGGACCAAATATCATGCACAATTGTACTCCTTGTAGTTCTCCATTCTCCAAATCCCATGTTTTATCTTATGTTTATGCCTCATTTTCCATTTCAATTGACTTTATAGTATTTAAAATAGGCCTTCTGTATTGATAGGTGGCTCTGTCTCTTTTAACTCCTATGTTATTTATTTATGTCCTAAAATATGAGTATCAATTTCCTCTTCCTTGAATGAAAAAATTAATATCCCTTTGTTTTTCTGTGTAGTGGAATAGACTTTGTTTTTCATTTGATACCTTTTACTTTCCCCTAGAACTGAACATCAGTTAAGTAAAAATAATGAATAGTTATAGAATCTTTCACATATTGCCAATTATATGCAGATGCATTCAGTAGATACTTGTACTTAATCTACACCAATTACATAGATGCATGATTTAGTTTTGAAGCATGCCTAATAAAAATAAGTAGAAAAATAGACACATACGGCTTTCAAAATATGTATTTTCTTCTTTCTGGTTTTGAAGTTTTTCAGAATTATTAAGAGCATGTCCGTTCTTATGTGTGAATGTAGATGTAATCTTGTACCTAAACTTGAATCCTATTCCTGTTTTCTGCATAATTGCTTCTATTTCCTAGCACCAGTCACCAATTGTTGGCCAAGTTGGTCCGGAAAAGAATACAGATCTTATTAAATTATTCAAGTTAATGTTTTACTGATAGTTTTTATTAAATAAAGTCTCAGCTTACTGCAGTATCCTTGGTTCAGAAATAAATGTTACCATTTGCCTGCATGCGTAAAAGCACAGTAAGACTCAAACAAGAGATTGCAGCCAAGAAAGTAAGGATTTATTAAAGAGATGACATCATGCCAGGAGTCACAGGTAGCTCACGCTTAAAGACCTGGTATCCTGATGGCTTCTAGGGGATAGGTTTTATAGGGGGGAAATCATTATAATCATGGTGACTAGGGAAGTTAAGACCATGATCAGGGTCATAGTCTCTACTGATTGGTTGGTGCTAAGGTAGAGGGTAGGTGATCATTGCATCTGGTCCTGATGTTAGCCACATGCATCATCTGGGTTTGGAAGGATGTGGTTGGTGAGTTTGTTCTGAAGCTGCAACACAACTGAGGCCTCGATGTTATCTCTAGTTTGATGGAAACTTTTTCTTTCTGGTCAACAGACCTAAGACCAAAAGCTTAATGTCCTGAGGGCTTAATGATTAAGCAAGGAGAAGGAGGTGGATGAGTCAGAGTGAGTGGATGGGTGAAGCCAGTCTGAGTTAAAAGGAAAGATAATTTAAAACAAAAAGCCCTATTAAAGAAAGTAAGGTTTCTGCTTTCTGCACACTTAGAGAAACCAAGTGAGATACATAAATGTCCTGGTAGAATATGCTCCAGGAAATGACTTGTTTTCATTGTATGTGTGTGTGTGTGTGTATACACTCATGTGTGCATGTGTGACTTGTTGCCTGGGTGATAGAACAAATTGAGGAAAAGGTTGAAAGGGTAAGACAAAGGCTGTGTCTATACAACTTCCATTGAATTGGACCTTACTGAAGGTCGAACTGCTCTGGTTTAGTGGAGGGTGCCTGCTCTGGTTTAGTGGAGGGTGCCTGCTCTGGGTTAGTGGAGGGTGCCTGCTCTGGGTTAGTGGAGGGTGCCTGCTCTGGTTTAGTGGACGGTGCCTATCTGCCTATCTGCTCAGCGGCAGGGATCTGGAAATTGCTTCCAGGGCCCTTTTAATGAACTGATTCAAATCAAAACAAACACATCCTGGTAACATCTACTTCCACTTTCACCATCACTACCTACAGTTTTCAGAATAATGAGTCTTAAAAGTAGTTCACTGTAGACTCTAGGTATGCACTTTTCTTTTAAAAAATTAATCTTTAATGATAAAGAGTCTATTTTTCTTTTCTTTAGTGACAGCTGAATATTAGTGCCCAGATTTATTTCTTTAGTGTATCCCAAGTTAAAGGCATAAAAAACTTGAGAGCTGCTTTTACAGAGTGAATTTATGAAATAAGATGGTTAGTTCTGTTCCTCATAACATTTTAATAAGAGGAAGTGATTATGCTGTGTGGCTGCATGCTGACTTCATCTCTTCAACGCGTTCTATGTCTTACGTATGCTTTTAGGTTAAAAGTATATCAGGTCCTGAAAACAAAAAGTGAACCATTTTGATACCTTTATTTTCTGTTTTTAGAAATTATTTTACTTGCTTATTCACTTACCATAAACCCTTGCAGAAAAGTTTACACAGTATTGTTTCTTTAAGGAAAGAAGATAGTGACTGTTATATGGGCTCCACTAAAAATTGAACATTAGTGAAATTTCCAATGGCTAGACTAAATTTAAGAAAGTATTAGAAAAAAATCAGAAAAATAATATGCTAGTATTCTGCAGTTCAAAAGGGTCTGTTCTATATATTTTACCACATGACAAATAATACAAAATCAAATATAAATGACTTTAAATGTTTAAAATAAGATAAAAGTGATACTATAATGTGACAAGTAACATGATTTCCTTAATTGCTATCCCTACACATGTGTTCAAGATTCATTGATCAATTTATTAATTTAATGAATTTTTATCGAGGGGCCACGTATGTGCCCCCATCGACAATGAAGCAATAAACAGCGTGGACATGGTATTTGTCCTCTTGGAGCACTTTGCATCCTTGTATAGGGTGTGGGAATTAAATGAATAACTTCACAAACATAGTTGAGTATCCGATCATTTCTATCGCAATATATCTGATAGTATGAGTCCATAACAGGAAGATCTAACATAGTCTTGCTGTGCATTATGGCTGTATCATAGTTGGTTTGGGAAGAAAAAGCAACATCTGAAACTTTCGACTATTTAGCTTTCATTTGCGTAAAAGCGGTTTTGAAATGAAATATGCAGTGCTATCATTTCTGTAAAATGAGATAAACTTTGTTCGTCTTAAACTTACAATTTACATCAGAAGATTCACTTATCATAGATGCCTTGGTAAACGTGTGCTGCTTGTGTAATTGGCCAGAACATCCCAAGTTGTGTTAAATTTTAGAACTGCTGGAGGAAGAAGAAAATATTTTCTAATTACTAGTAAAAGATAAAAATTAACTGAAAAAATTTAAGATGTTTTATTGCTGCTTAAATTTATACAGCTTATATTAATAATCTGTGGTCAGAGCAATTTTTTACATTTTCTGCTTTTGAATATGTACAACTTTATAAAATTAAACATTACTTTTTTAACACCACTTTCAAAAGTGAATTGATCAATTATTCAGTGAAGGAAATCATTTTACTTTTTTTCTAACGCTGAATCTCATGTGCTGATGATGCATTGTTATATTGGGAATTAGGAGGACTGTTTCCCTTTCCTCATTCTAATTATTAAAGATCACTACTTTGGTAGTAAATTATAGCATTTTTATTCTATGAAAATTATTTGTTATCTTCTTGGCAATATTCTAACTCACGAAAGGTTTTTACTAACATCAATTGCATCATCAGACTGGAAAACAATCCTCTGTGTACCCTCTGACACTGAAGAACAGAAATCAGCCTGTTTGTTCTGGCCCAAGTTAAGAGAAATACATACTTCGCATTACTTAAAACTGACATTAACACCAAAACCTTTTTTTTTTAAAATTTAATCATTTTAGAGAGGAGAGAGAGAGAGTTAGAGAGAGAGAAACAGGAAACATCAACTCCCTTGACCAGGCAAGCCCAAGGTTTCAAACTGGCAACTTCAGTTATCCAGGTTGATGCTTTATCCACTGTGCCACCACAGGTCAGACACTAACACTAGAATCTTTTGAAGGAGTAATATCTTCCCTTGATAAAAAGTTGGCAAACATTGCCCTTTAATGGTCACGACTTTGAAAGGGAGAGTAGTTCGTCCCTGACCAGAGATCAGCGGGCCATTTGTTGATAGCATGTAACTGCTCAGATTTCTATAAAGAGACTGGGAGCTATTCCACTGATTGCATTTGGAGACTAGAGAGCCTCTTTGAAAGGCGTGAACATTCAGGTCAGGCTCAGATCCCTGAGATCTTAGAGATTTGTAAATTGTAAAAACAGTGACAGCAAAATTACCATTTCATTCTTACTTGTATGTGTAGTATAAATAAAGCCAAGGCTCTCCCCCAAGCATTCCTCTTCTGGGGATATTTCATAGCATTGGAAAGCTGGAAGCTAGACATACAGTTAATTTAAAGTTTCTTTTACCATGCAAATACCTCTTATCAGAGATAGTATCCATGAGATTAGCCCACAGTATCCTTTTGGCTGTCCCAGGGTTGTTAATTGTAGGGAGAACTGTTAGGTCCCTAACACTTCTGAAAGAAGTTACGTCCATTGCAAATGCATCTCTATTATTTATTTATTTTTATAAATTTCTATTTAAAAATTAAATTCATTTGGGTAACATTGGTCCATAAGAACACATAGATTTCAGGGGTAAATCTCCATAGCATGTGAACTATTTATTGTGTTGTGTGCCCATCATCCAGAGTCAAACCACTTCCCATGAAAGTATATCTGACCCCCTTTAATCTCCTCCATCACCTCCTTCCTTCTGATAACTACTTCATTTTTGTCTATGTCTATGAGTCTCAGTTTTATATCGCACGTAATGAGTGAAATCATCTTTAAAGAAAGGAAAGAATACTATCAGCCAACATGTGCATCTGAGCTTTGGAACAACGCTAGCAAAACCCTACTCACATCCCTGTAAAGCAGACATATATTTTTGTATTTTTTATAGGTGGATACAGTGCAGACCACGAACCCCCCTGGCCACATTGAGGAATCGTGTAAAATGAATGTATGTTCTCGTAAGTGAAATAAATACATGTAACATTCCAACTCAATGTGTTGGATCTTAGTATACCCAAATTTGTCTTCAGTAAAAAGAAATTGATTCCCAAGGGGCAGGACTGCTCGCTGATTAAAACAAAACTCTTAGTTTGAAGAAAACAAAATGGCTTTAAAATAGAATCTCTAGGAAAAAAATCTCTAAAAAAGAATCAAACTATCCTTTGGAAACAACTGAAAACAATCAAGCTTTCAATATGGAATAAAGAGGGATGTGATAGAGGTTTTGCAATCTTATCAATTGCTGTGGAGAAACAGAATCCTATATCACCATACTCAGGAGTATGAAAAGAAGAACAGGAAATCCTTTTTCTTCAGTTTGTTCTTGAATGGACTCAAGAGAAGAGTGGAGACCTGTATCCTGTTACTGTTTATAGTTAATAATGTGGAGATTTAGTATCGATATGAATTCATTTGCCTTGCTTGAACTAATTGGATTCATTATGTAGAGATCACTTGAGCCTGTGCTAGACAACAAAGAAAATGGAAATGTATACCTCCGAACTGAACTCCAGAAAAGTAGACTAATCCTACTGTCTATCAGGGAACGTGAGAAACTAATGGACATGAGAGAAAACAAAATTTAAGTCATTATGATACTTGTTGAAACATAATTTCTTATGATGTGGAAGCAAAAGACAGGTCACAATGTATCTATCTCACAGACTTTTCACACAATTTTTTATTGCATTTAGGGTCAACCACCCATAAGTGTTAAAGGAATGTATGGCCATTATATCAGTAGAAAACTGGCCTTTAAATGTGTGGTCCTATGCATAAATATATGCAGTAGAGAGCTTTTTTTATTTTATTAAGGATGGATTGCATGCAGGAAGTACCTCTTTACATATAGTTATTTGCTCAACTGAAGATACCGTATAATATAAAGTCTAACTTTTGTACAGGTGTGAGTGCATTTGTGTGTGTGTCTAAGTGGAAGGCGGTAAAACTTAATGATGACACTTGCACTTTGGTTTGTTTCCTAGAATGTGAAGAGGCAGAGTGAACTGTCTTAAGCCATTCGTATGTATTATGATTATTATTAAAGATTATTATTCACAGCAGGAACAATGCTAAAATAGAATGACTACTGCAAAGACTGTCCAATTAAATATAATATTTATGACAATTGAGCTTTTTAAATTAAGATGGTACTAATGTCTGAAAATAATGAGGGTAGGCTTCTGTGAAATCGGTTTGAGGGTGGTTGGAAAGTCCTATTATAATCCTCCAGGCTACTTGACTCAGTGACAGAGGATGTGAATCACAGATGAATTATAGAAGAGATTTGGCAAAGATTTGTATTCTAACTATAACTTTTTAATCAACCAGTAAGTAACATATGTTTTTTAAAACTTTTCTTCAATCAAAATTATATAAATAATCATAGATTAACATAGATAAGATAGTGAATATTTAATGCAGATTGACATATTTTTATGTAGTCACCATGTGCCATAATTCTGAAACAATTGTTCTTTCGTATTTGTATTCATTTCTCTTTATCTTGTTGGTTAACTATACAGTTGAAATTTTTATCTCTTCTTTCTATGTGACAATCAATTGAAGTTGGTACCCTAGTTACACTATTATAGGGACTTTTGACTTTATTTATGCTAGTGTAATAAATTATAAGTCTACAAATGTGTATCATTCTATTGTATTGAATATTTTTTTGTGACAAAAATAAAAAAATTTACTTAAGAAAGTGCCTACATTTCTTATTTTAATAGTCTCAGAGCAATGGGACATAGAATATGTTCATGGTTTATGGACTACATTCTCCATCGATACAATTTGAAAATGAAGAGCTTAGCCACTTCAATAAAGAGAGCATGTGTGGCAGATACTTGCGAGAGTGTGTGGCAAAAGCAACTTCACTGTGTCAGGAGTCTTCTCACATGCTCTGGTTTCTCATCCATAGGTGGTAGGTTTGAACTGCACTATCAATTTTAAGGCCATTTTAATTATTAACTTCTAAGATTTTGATAACTTTGAACTATTGCAATGTGTTATTTAATACTGATCATATTAATCATCAATACTGGTCATCAATATTATAAGAATTCCATGTTATTTTGGACTTAAATTGACCCAAATATCAATGCATTTTGTAAGACCAAAGGAAAACATGAATCCACATACTGTTCCATCCTTCCTTCGACTTAATGGAAATATGTACTGAAGTATAAATAGTCATGTTCTGAAATCAATAGGTCCCTCTTAGTTTATTGAGCCAAGGAGCAACTAAGTATAAAATCACTCAATTTGTTACTGAAGAAACCTTTTTGTTCTGCACTGGGTTTAATGTATCCCTGGCAGAATATTAAAGTGTGAGGAGAGTTTTTCTTGCTCTTTACCCCCTAAGGAGTGATCAGCACATGAAGGTCTCTGTGACTTCAAAGGCATTTCTGGACTTGGATCAGCCTGGTAGGGTTCAGAGAAGGAAATACTAGCCCCTGATGTTTATTGCTGTAGGCTCTTTCATCTAATAGTAATTCTCTTAGAAGAAGCAACAGGCAGAGGAGTCTTGCCACTATTACAATTTTATGATTAATGTTTAGTAGCAAAGTGCCTCACATAGAAAAAAAAAACACAGCACTTTTATTTTAGTTTCCTGCTACTGTTCCAGCTGGGAAAGGTCAGAAAAACAGTAGGTAGCAAAATGAAAGCATATATATGAAGTTGATTTTTTTTTTCCATTGCAGCATTCTGACTTGCAAAATAGTGTCACTTTCAAAAGCACAAAAGTGGCATGGATAATCTTCAGGGGTCATTATTTAGAGAGAGGGTGACACCAAACTTTTTTTTATTTAGGCCAACTTCCGGCCATTTATGGAACTGATCTAGATCATAAATTCCAAGTTTGCCATATATTCTTTACCAGATTAAAATTTTAGATGGGAGAATTGCAGACTAAGCTCTCCAGTGCTTTGCTATCTCTAAATAAAATTTCCACTTTTGCCTCTTAGTTCTACACATTATAAAAAATTAAAGATTGCACCTGGCTTAAGTAAAATGTATATACAGTGGCCCCCCCTTTTTGCAGGGGACGTGTTCCATGATCTCCCATGGTGGATACCTGAGACTGCAGACAGTATGGAGAGTCCCAAATATTTATGTTTTTTTTGTTTTTGTTCTATTTCTCATATATATCCCTGAGATAAAATTTAATTTATAAATTAGGCACAGTACAATATGAACATTCATAACTATTAATAAAATAGAACAGTTGTAACAATACACTGTAACAACACTTATGTGAGGCTGTTCTCTCTCTCTCTCTCTCTCTCTCTCTCTCTCTCTCTCTGTCTCTCTCTACCAAGAGGGCTACTAAGTGACTGAAGGGAGGGCAGCATTTACAGTGTGGATATGATGGAAAAAAGGAGGACTCACGTCCCTGGTTGGACCGAGCAGTACAGTGTCCTATATTTCATTACATGACTCAGAATGTTGTGCAATTTAAAACTTACGAATTATTTATTTCTGGAAATTTTAATTTAACATTTTTTGAATTTATTGACCAAAAGTAACTGAAACCTTGGGAAACAAGGTTGGGTTTGTGGGGTAGGATAGGTGGGTAGGTACTACTGTTTAGATAAATGAAGCAACTGTGAATGAGAATTACCAACTGAAAAATTATGTCCACAGTCCATCACTACAACTAGATTTGTAGTGATGAACTCTATAGAGTTTATACAAATACACAATTATAATGCTCTACACTTGAAATATATATAATCCTGGATATCAATTTTACTGCACACACAGAAAGATCCTATCATGAGATTGAATTTACATGGATAAAAATTTCACTGAAGTATATAAAAAAATTAAAATATTATTGAGGATTAAAATACTTCTGGTTTTACTTATTTTAATGCTATTATTCTACTTTCTTGATTTGATAAATATTTTATTGAACTGATTTTAATATTTCTTTGATAACTTTCATAACTTATCAAGAGTCAACTCTGCACATGTAACATAGTAATTGCTCTCTTTAATATTTATATCAACCTTATGAGGCAGACACTATTATTGTCATGACACCCACCCAAGTTGCTGTTGAGGCACAGAGAGTTTTGGTAAAGTTGCAAAACTTCAGCACTAGCCGGAGGCTGAGATGGGTCTGAATCCTGCCACTCTGGTTTCAGAGGCTGCACTCAACACGTGAGCCATTGAGCTGTCATGTCAATGCTATTACTGGATGGACATGAAGTTGGGTTCTGAAGCTATCTGGAGGTGCAGAGAAAAATTCTGTGGTTCCTTAGAACACACATCTGTTAGCCTGAGTGGGGCAGATTCAGCGTGCATGAACTAGGTGGGAGAGGTATTCAGATGTTCTAGCACAAAGTGTTGGAATTTGTGCTAGACAATCTTTAAATACTATTAACAAGAGAAGAGAAATTTTTCCTTAACTTACTTGCTTTGCAGGCTAAAAATACATGACTGTAAATATGTACTATTTGTATCAAAAAATTGTTTTTGAAAATTAAGACTTCCCTGCTGGCATCTGGGTGGACTGAGGAAAATGACAACTGCATTCTTTGAGCAGAAAGAGCTCATAAACTAATGAGAATGCCAGTCATACAGGGTAATTGTTACAATGCCACGTGCATGACAAGGTGTCGCAGTGGTTAACAAGACACTGTCTGGAATCCATGCTACCTGGGTTACACTTACAAATTGAGTGACCTTTGGACAAATTACATCTCTCTGCCTCCATTTCTTCATTTGTAATATGGAGTTAGTAACAACAACATATACATGATGCATTAGTTGTGATTACTAAATAAGGTTTATACAGGCAGTGTGTGTATGAAATAATAAGAACTCGGTAAATCCTGGGAATTATTCATTTTCGTATTGTTGCTTATATAATTGACATATGAATAGAGTGTAGTAGATGCTGACTAAGATATTCATGGGCCAGAATAAACTGAATATCACCGTCAAAGTTGAAATAAAAGGCACCTCACAGAAAAGGTAATGCTAAGTTCTCAATATTCTCCGGATACTATGGTGTGAAACTCATTAAAATTGTGCAGATGCAGGCTTTCCAGAAAATCAGCTTCTTGTTTGCTGCAATTCATATCTTGGAGCTCTGTGAGCTGTAATTTTCTCAGGCATAGATAAGTGAAAGGTTGAAATCAACCCTTTGTCACAATTCGATGATGAAGCCCTGGTCGGTTGGCTCAATGGTAGAACATCCACCCGGTGTGTGGATGTCCCAGGTTTGATTCCCACTCAGGGTACTCCCCAGCAGTCATGCTCGATTGATTCAAGCACGTTGGCCCCGGCACTGAATATGGCTTGATAGAGCCCCCATCCCAGGCACTAAAAATAGCTCAGTTGCGAGCAGCCCCACATGGGCACAGTCCCAGCCCCAGATGGGGGTTGCTGGGTGGATCCCGATCAGGTGCATCTGTCTCTCTACCTCCCTTCCTTTAAAAAAATAAATAAATAAATTCAGCCTGACCAGGCGGTGAAACAGTGGATAGAGCATTGGACTGGGATGCAGAAGACCCAGGTTCAAGACACTGATGTCACCAGCTTGAGCACAGGCTCATCTGATTTGAGCAAAGCCCACCAGCTTGGACACAAGGTCACTGGTTCCAGCAAGGGGTTACTCAGTCTGCTGAAGGCCCACGGTCAAGGCACATATGAGAAAACAATCAATGAACAACTAAGGTGTCGCAACGAAAAACTGATGATTGATGCTTCTCATCTCTCTCTGTTGCTGTCTGTCTGTCCTTATCTATCCCTCTCTCTGACTCTCTCTCTGTCTCTGTAAAAAAAAAAAGTTTGGGGAAAAAAGAAAAAAATTCAATGATGGAAATTTTTAGAAGATCAAAGAATAGTTTTTTAAGATCACTATCATAAAAAAATACAATCATTAAAAGAATACAGTTTCTCCAATTAACAATAGCTTAAAATAGTAAAATTTAAGAATAACAAATTATTTGTCAGATTATTATAAGACAAAAAATAAAGCTGATTATGTTAATGAGCTACAAATAAGTTATTGTTATTTTTTGTAAATATTTAATAAGTATTTATTATATGTGACTAGGGTTCTATTTTTAAAAATTTTCACTAAGCAGAAAATGTGTTGCATTTATTAAACAAATTTAAGTGTATGAGAAATAAACAAATACTTGCTAAATTGAACTGGATAATATTTAATGTCTGGACAGTCAGGGGTTTTCTTTTTAAGGAAAGTGACTGATTAATTAAGCATATCTGAGAGGACAAAACAAATAAATAACCATTGGAAATGCTCATTCGTGTCTACTGAAACTAATTTTGGGGTGGAACATATTGAATAATAATTTTGACTGTGGAAAATGCAGGCCTCAGAAATAGCCCTGTGTTCTTGAGAATACATAGCATTGCTTGTGAAAACATAAGACAATTATATTGTAACTTTATATCACAGTTTAGTGACTGAGCATTTGAAATGAAATAACACCAACTACAGATTTTTTTATTAGGTCATAAAGTTTCAATAAGTTTTACATTTTTAATGAAAGACCTAGCTACTCTATATTTTTATGGATGTTGCTACTACCTTAATAACTATCTTATGTGCTTTTTTCTGTGAATTTCTAATGAGGAGTTATAATTAATGTGATTAAAAATGAATATCTTCCTGGTCTATATCTTTAGATGTTGGGGGGTGGGGTGGACATTTCCTATTTTAAGAGATTGGAGTTCTGAGCTCAGGTACATCTCAGTCTGTTTTCTAATTGCTGCTATCCCATTATGTCAGTGAGAATTCTGTCTCAGCAGCTGCAGAGGGGAACCTGGGTCTCTAATCTTTCTTCTTCTCTCTGTGTCTAGCTGTGCAAGGCGGGTCAGCAAGGATTTTTTTCTCCCCTATGTGTCAGACTCATGATACAAGCAGACATTTGGTATATGCATTTTAGAAAGATCAGAAACTGGCTGCCTCCTGATAATACATTTCAAGTGTATTCTAACTTTCTGCTGCAATTCAAATCTGCTGGTTGACATTTTTTTAATACCCCTGCGTATTTATTATATAAAAGTCTGCCATATTTTGGAACCAAAATTGAAACTTGATTGAGACAGTCATATAATTGGAAAAAAAAAAGTGTGTAAAGAAAGACACGGATGATGTTAAGGAAACAATTTATCAAATGAGCTTTTTAATAAAAAAAAAATGCCTTGCTTTTTAGATGGAAAAGTTTGTGGAAATGTTTATGAGAATGACCCCCAATTAGTTCTACCTTCAGGGGGTCTTTATTTAAATGAATACAAATAATTCTGTAAATATAGTACCTTTTATCTTTCAATAACCACTTTTTAATACTCAGAAGAAATGCAATACATATCTTACACCAAGGTTCTTGATCTTATCATCCGAGATTAACATTTAAATTAAAAGAGCATGACTGGGCGAGCCTAAATTAGTGGTTACCAAGCTGAAATGATGCAAAAGTTAACTCAAAGTATACAGCAATCTATTTCACGCAATATATTTCTTATACCAGTTAATTAGCAGTTTAATTAGCATGCTGTTTCATGTTGTGACCTAAGTCATTATATATTTCCAGTGGGTCTAACGGAGACAATAAGAGAAAGAAAAAAAAAGCTAAAAAATTGTTGGTGGTTATGTCACATGCCACCAGAATTTAAAATAATTCTTTCTTTTAAAATAAAAGAACATATATATGCTTTTTTTTGTTTTTGAATCCAGATGAGATATTTTTTAAAGAGGCATTTTTATGAGATGAAATATTTCCAAAAATTCAGAACATATCAAATAACTATAGGCGTTATAGTTTTAAATTTCATTTTAAATTTCAAGTGACCACAAATAACTGCCTAAAGGATTCACTTAGATTGAACAGAAGTACCTCTCAGGATTTTGAGAGAAAACATGAAAGATATGTATTAGGGTGATCATATTTTGGAATATATAATGTGATTCATAGGGATTCTGTTAAGGGCCATTGAAATGGCATACAAAAGGCCTGCAGTTTGGAAAGCCACCATGGAACTCTGCCTTTAGACAGGCCCAAGGGGAAAAGAAATATGCATCTTAGAAAATGGATCAAGTGCTTGTCATGAAAGCGGTCTCTCATCCCTCCTTCCCTCCCCAGTGAGAGCATATTCCGATTGTGTGTTCATCTGTGTTATGTGAAAGGGAAGTTTCCGCAGTCAGAGACCGCCAGTCTGCCCGCAGATTGGCTTTGCGTTCTCCCGGGCGCGTGAGGGATGGCCCCAGTAGCTGTGAATATTGAGCTGTAAAACACAGCAAACCTTCTGCAGGTGCTTTTCTTTTCATTTTACACAGCTGACAATTCAGAGCACACCAAGAAATAAAATATTTTAAGGATCTGACTGATTTCTCTGGACTTGTGTGAAGCTTTCTTTCCCAATCACGGAAATCTGTTGGCTCCTTACTTCACGCTCCGTGATTATGCGACTTGTTTCCTTTGAGTTGGAATGCTACAGTAGGTCCAGAGGGCTCTTTACCCTTTCAAAAAATTGCTCTGTAGCCTCCTTTGGCTGTTAATGTATGGATGCCATTTGGAACATAACTGGTGATTATGTTGCCCACAGATATTTTATTGTACACAGAATTGAGTATTTATGGAAATCTAAAGTCACTGTTATGCAAAACCGTACAAAGGGAAAACTGTGAGTTTTATGTGTTTGTCCCCCTTGGCTCTTTCCTTGTCTAACACATGGATTCAAATTGCTCCCTTTTAATTTAGAAGCCATTTTTGGTTAGTGGAATAGCAAGTATCTAAAAACTATGAATTTTTAATTAATAGTGTATAATCAATTGGAAGATCTATTTTCTAACATAAGGATAGATTTGAATTTGTGATAAAAAAAATGAGCCGTAAATGTTTTGCTAGGTTGAGCAAAAAGATGTGTGATACTTAAGCTTCTTTCTTTTTAGTTTGGTGATATTACATCTTCAGGCAATCGGAAGTTTACAGTTAATTATTTGGTCTGATAGTTGCCTGATAATGCTCAGATTTGAGAGTGATCTTTCAGTTTAAATATATGATCTAAATATATATATATAATTCATAAACTAAAAGTAGAAGTGTTTAGGGCAATGATTATGGACTAGTCTTTGTGACTTTGGGCAAGTTACTTAACTTCTCATGTACGTATTTAAATGAAGATAACAGTCTTATGCCATTATTAAGAAAGTGGATGAATTAATAATATATATAAGTTATATGTCATATAACTAGTTAATATATGCCACTTTTAACAACTTCCTAGCATAATATGTGCAAGTATGAATAACAGCCATTATTTTAAAAAGGTTCAGAAATGTGACAAAGGTCACCTACCAATTCACTGGTTGAACTAAAACTCTAGAAATGGTCTGAGCACAGTCAACAATGCTGCCTACCATGTCATGCTGTCTCTCAGTGCTATCTGCTATTAAAAACAGACAAATACGTTTTCTAAAGGTCTTCCATTAGTCATGAGCTAGACAGAGATTAAACTATGGGTGTGTCTGACTTGAAACCCCGATTTTCTTTAAGCTTTACAGAAATCTAAACTTGATTTTAGAACTATTTGTTGGTATAAACTTTACAATTCTTATAAGTAACATTTCTGGTTTGCATGTCTTTGAAAAGGTATTTTTTGCGGTTATTTAGATACAATGGGCTTATAAAACATGATGGTATTTACAAATGAGAATTTAAAATATGATCAGTTGTTAATGTATACTTTGAGCTGTTTTCATGAATACCTCTTTGCCTTTAGAAACTACTCATTAAAACAAACACTGAAAAATATGTCAGAGGTTCATTTATTTTCTAGCATACTTGAGCTGGATAATTAAGTAAGCTCATATTCTCACCTCTGCTTTCACTGTCTTTGGATATTTGTAATTATAGTAATGAAAGGTGTCCGGCGTCTTGGTGGTGGGAAGCACTTTTCAGGTAGTGGCATTCTCTGTTTGGCTATTGCTGCATCATTTGTGTTGCTATTCAGTTTTGTTGAACTGTGAATTTTGGGAATGTTTCCTTTCAGTTTTCTGCAAATATTTTGCTGCAATAGTTTCTATTAACTTTTTGAAAAATATACGTGACAGTTGGATCTTTAGACTCACTACTTGCTATGCAGGTGGTTGTTGGACCTAGCACTGTCTTCCAGGAGTTATCATCACCCACTGAACTTTAGGTGAGCTTGTGACTGATGTGTCCTGATGGATTATTCTATTTACTGTGCCATCTAGCAATATTGGATTAGAAAAGTAGATGTTAAAGTTTTCTCTCTCGATGTGCTGCTGGCAACTAATCATGACTGTGAAATAAAACAGATAATGGTTAGGCATGAAGATCACAGATGAATTGCTGTTCAAGTTTGTGCAGAGTTATATATGTAAAATGGATTCAGACATGGAAGGCTAAGTATTCCACATTTTGATGCTCCAAACGTTTATAGGACAGTATGCCTTGCTTCTTCTTAGCCCATGTTCAGGAACATCTAATGCCTACTCATTTCTAATAAATAAATTTAGGTATTTATTTATTTGCTTTCTTTATCTGGATGAAGTGGAGAATTGACAGGGTGATTCCCAGAATTCTGCTGGTGTGCTTGGCCCTCTCTGTGTCTATTAGCCTTCTTGTCACTGAGAATTTGAATGATGACATCAGGCTTTGTGTCAAGGCAAACTTAACTTTGAGATGCAGGGTAAATAAAGCTCAGTATGCTTCCATCAAGGTATGTCTTAAGCTATTAACGCTGTTCCCCTTTTCTGTGTCCCTGATCTCATTTCTCCTTGATCCTGTCCCTATGGAGACGCTGCAGGCAGCTGCAGCTCAGTGCCACAGGGTGCAGAGACTCCAGCATTGACACTCACGTGGGAGCCATCAAAGTTGTCATCTCCTTCCTCCTACTTTTCTTTTTTTTCTTCTTCTTCTTTTCTTTTCTTTTAATTTTTTCTTCTTTTTCCAAGTGAGAGGAGGAGAGATAAACAGACTTCCGCATGCACCCTGACCAGGATTCACTTGGCAACCCTTGTTTGGGGGCCGATGCTCTGCCCATCTGGGGCCATGCATGCAACCATGTTATTTTTAGTGCCTGAGGCAGAGACTTCACAGAGCCAACCTCAGCACCTGGGGCCAATGGATTCAAATCAATTGAGCTATGGCTGCTGGAGGAGAAGAGAGAGAGAGACAGAGAGAGACAGAGAGAGAGAGAAGGGGAGGGCAGAGGTGGAGAAAGATGGTTGCCTTTCCTGAGTGCCCAAGAAGCAAGCATGGGACTTCCACACGCCAAGACAATGCTCTAGCACTGAGCTAACCGGTTGGGGCCTCCTCCTCCTTTTCTTTGCCTACTATTTGCCCTTACTCATATCCACCTCCAGTTACTTCATGTTAGACACAAAATTAGCTGTGATGATTGGAGATTTGGTAGCTCTAATCTATCCTTCAAGCCATTCATTTATCTTAATTCTGGGGAACAATAAGTTAAGAGAAGCATCTCTAAGGGTGCTATGTAAAATAACGCATACACTAAAAAGAAGAAATTTCCAATGACATAAACAGAGTTGAAGACAAACTATCATTTTCTAGGACAAAGGAAGACAAAGTGTTTCTTAATTATCTTCAGTTCTTACATTAATGTTAGTTTCATATGGTTGATTACCTTAAATGGATTTAGTATATTTATAATTCCTTAATGTGGTATCATATTCTCCTGAGTCTAATTCTTCTCTCATTTCTTACTTCCTTTTCATGAGCTCTTTGCTCCAGCTAAGCTGGTTATTTTCCTGTGACTTTACCTGTTCACACTTCCTTACCTTTTTATCTTAGCCCATATTGTTATCTCATCCAGCAATTCTCTTTCTAATTCTGCACAAATGAATTCTTCCATCCTTGATTCTTATTTTACTAATTTTTTTCCTGATTGCCAATGTGTTAGACTAATTTCAAGTCATTTTATGTGTGTGATTTTATGCTACTTGTTGCTTTTTACCTTTAATGATGAAGTAATACACACATGTATGTATTATTTATTTATTACACTATCTCTTCCAAGTCTGACACCTATTTGATTCCTCCCCAGTTCCTTAAAAAAGTGCCTTACTTATGGCAGATTAGATGTTCACTAAGCAATGAATTAATTTGATGCTATTAATAAGAATTTTTTGTGATTCTCTAGAATATTCAAAAAAATGTATAAATATTAGTCATCAACAAATACTTATTGAGAGTTTATTTCTACAATAGATGAGGTGTTAAGGATATGGTATTCCCACAAAATACTGGGAATCAGAGTAAAATGCACATATTTTAATACATATGTAGTACAAATCATGTGAGCTCTGGTAGAACTTGCATCTTTCTTTCTTTTTTTTTTTTTTTGTATTTTTCTGAAGGTGGAAATGGGGAGAGACAGTCAGACAGACTCCCGCATGCACCCGACCAGAATCCACCTGGCACGCCCACCAGGGGCGACGCTCTGCCCACCAGGGGGCGATGCTCTGCCCCTCCGGGGCATCGCTCTGCCGTGACCAGAGCCACTCTAGCGCCTGGGGCAGAGGCCAAGGAGCCATCCCTTGCGCCCGGGCCATCTTTGCTCCAATGGAGCCTCGGCTGCGGGAAGGGAAGAGAGAGACAGAGTGTAAGAAGAGGGGGAGGGGTGGAGAAGCAGATGGGCGCTTCTCCTTTGTGCCCTGGCCAGGAATCGAACCCGGGACTTCTGCACGCCAGGCCGACGCTCTACCACTGAGCCAAACGGCCAGGGCCAGAACTTGCATCTTTCTATGTTGCTCAGGATCTACGCTATTGCAGGAATTCTATTGTTACCATAATAAATGTGTTACTGAGATGTGATAACTACGTCATACCAAGAGTAAGGGGTCTGCTGGATGAAAAGTGGGTGCTGAGGCATGATGACATAAAAGGAGGCAGGAAAACAGATCAAACTATAGAAAGCTTTAGTTTTATATTAAGAAGATTTGCCTTGATCCAGAAAGAAATAAGAATGGGACATCAAAGGTGTTTAAAGACAGAGAAGTGGAAGCCCTGATGTGTTAGGGTAGTAACTTCACAAACAGCGAGGAGGATGATCCAGGTAGGGAAGAAACAGATAAACTTAAAGGGATTTGGATTGTGCTTTAATATAGACATATTCCTCTTAGACGTGGATTCAGTGCCTTTAGTGGCCAAACTTAATGTAAAATAAGAAGTAGTCGAAACAACTGCTCTTTTTGTTCATTTCTTGGCACCAACACAGTTCTCTGCACTAGAAATTTATTTCCTTAGTTGAGGAAGTTGTATAATTAATATAAAAATAAATACATACTCATGCGTGGTTTCTCACATTTGTAGACATGGAACAATTCTTTGAATATTCCACTTAAACTGTTTACATGTGATGATGTTAGACATAGATACAAAACATGATTTCAGAGTAAAATTCCTGTCTTAACACTGACTGTCAGAAGAGACTTTGCTTGATGTTAAGTTATGATCTCAAATGAAGTCATGCTTGGGGCCATCTTGAGGCTGAAGGTTAGAGAGTCATCACTCATCAGACTCATGGCATCCCATTTCTACCTCGATCATTATCTGGATAAACTGCTCCAGCAATCAGCTAATTTTTATGTCAGATCTTATCTAGAAGGACTTTTTTTGTAGCATATTATGAAAGTATTTTCTCTGATTTTGTTTTTTTGTGCTTCATGGTTAAAAAAACAACAACACCCAATTTATGCCATATATAGCATGCATATGATTTTACAGTCCTGTAGTTTGTAAGACTCACTGTTTTCCTTTAAAAAAATAAAATAAAGCAATTCATAGGATTTCATTTGTAGTAAGATAGTTCTGACAATTCTGTGACAGTAAAGTTTTAAAGATCATCAAGATTGAGGGAGTTACTCTTTTTTTTCCCTCTTTTTTATTCACCTTTAATTCCAATTAAAAGATACTCTAATAGAGTGAATGCTCTCTGCCTCACTGTTTTCTGTCTGACCTTTGACTTGCAACCAAGGAATTTCAGCTTCAATCTGTTAGAGCTGAAAAGGCCTATAGCATGCCACAGGCTATCTAGTATTCAAGAATTTAGAACCCCTGGTCTATAAATAATGATTAATGTATGGTATTTATAGTGTTAAAATTTCCAAGGGAGATGTCCTGTAAAATTTCTCTGTGTTGATGAAGCCATTCTTAATATTTATATACATATAATGCAGAGGTTACACATACTGTAATTACACAGAATATTTAACCCACAGTTCTATAGATAAATATCAACTTTCAAAACATTTTAAGTTTTAAATGTTCAAACAATTTTCTGAGTTTTCTGTTTTAAATGTTCAGAATATTTTATGCTTTATAATAAACTTTATGTCAAATCTTATATAAATCATATTTAGTATAATTTATCATATAATATTTTATAAACTGTATTTTTGTTTGGAATTTCTATTGTTTTGGATAGGTTTCCGAAGGAATACTGTCACTCCTTCAATGTTGCTGTTACCCATGGTGTGAGAATTCAAATTTTGTTTTTATAATTGAAAGAGTTAAATATTTTCTTGTAAAAATTACAATTTAGAAATCAAAATTTTGTTACTGGTATTAATATGAAGAAGTACAACCTCTGAAATATTTCTTCAGAACATCTTTGCATTGGATGTCACTTAAGATGACCCAATGCTTGATTTGCCCAATTTAAATATATTTTCTCTTGATGTCATAAGCAAAGTATTTTAAGAATGCTAACGTCAGTCATGAGTCATATACTTACTGGCTAAGCATTTACCAATGAAGTATAAAAGTATAAAAATGGTGGGATAATTTGGATACACACACAATATATTTATATAATTTCAATATATAATAAATATATTGAATATATAATAAATATAATAAATATATTGAAATTATATAATAAATATATTGAAATATACATTTTCACATATATTCATATATCCATATATTACTTATATATGCATTTATATATTTCCGGATCTATTTTCTTAATATTACCAGATGGAAACAATTGTTTAACAATAATTATTAAATATCTGGGTTTTTTTTTTTTTTTCATTTTTCCAAAGCTGGAAACGGGGAGGCAGTCAGACAGACTCCTGCATGTGCCTGACCGGGATCCACCCGGCATGCCCACCAGGGGGTGATGCTCCGCCCATCTGGGGCATCGCTCTGTTGCATCCAGAGTCACTTTAGCACCTGAGGCAGTGGCCACTGAGAGCCATCCCCAGCGCCCGGGCTATCTTTGCTCCAATGGAGCCTCGGCTGCAGGAGGGGAAGAGAGAGACAGAGAGGAATAAGGGGGGGGGGTGGAGAAGCAGATGAGCACCTCTCCTGTGTGCCCTGGCCGGGAATTGAACCCGGGACTCCTGCACACCAGGCCGACGCTCTACCGCTGAGCCAACCGGCCAGGGCCTAAATATCTGTTTTAACCCAAACACTGTGTATGAGGTTTAAAAGATAAATCTCGAAAAGATACTATCTAGGCTTTCAAGGAATTCATTTACCAAGAGAGTCAGCTAAGTTATAAGCACTATAGGATGACAAAGATAAATGGTAAATGAAGACATTTGGGAAAAGATTAATGATACAACAAGCTTTTGAGTTGTAAAAAATTAAGTTTACTTGTAGTCAGGAGGGAAAAAGGAGATGTTTCATGAGCAAAGTAATGAAAGCATCAAAGTACATCTTACATTTGGCATAAGGCACATAATCCAGTGTGGTTAGAGTACAGGATATATGGAATAAGTGACTACATATGAACTAGAAAGAGCATAGGATTTTTATGCCTAGGAGTTTAGGTTTATCACGTAAACATTTGGAAGTCACTGAAAGCTTTCAAAGAAGGGTATGATACAATAAGTGTTTTAGAATAATGGCTCCTTCCATACAGTGAAAGGCAGTTTATAGTTAAACTCCTGGAAATAGAAGGCCCAGGCTGGTTGGCTCAGCAATGCTTCTCCCCTTTCACCCCCTCTACTGATCTCTTTCTCTATCTCTTCCCCTCCCACAGCTAATGCTTGAATGATTCAAGCAAAGTTGACTTCGGTGCTGAGGATGGCTCCATGGCCCCGCCTCAGGCTTAAAATGGTTCCGTTGCTGAGCAATGCCCAGACAGGCAGAGCATCTCCAGGTAGAGGGCTTGCCGGGTGGATCCCGGTCAGGGTACATGCTGGAGTCTGTCTCTGCCTCCCTGCCTCTCACTTAAAAAAAACAAAACAAAACTCTTGGAGAAAGAGACTTGTCAGAAAATGAGAATATCTGATACAATCTGGTCATGTGGTTCAGATCCTTGTTTTTTGGAGACATCAAGAGGTATATGGGCAAAAAGGTATAAAATATTCTGTAGGAGGTTGGGGAAGAGAAGAGGGAAAATAGAAGAATAAAAAAAAGGTTTATTTCTAATATTAGTTTTGAATATTTTAACAAGAAAATGGAATTTGAAATGTTGGAGATTAAGAATGGAAAAAGAAAGAATTAAATGGTTCATCATTTATGATTAGTGATTCCATGCAAATAGGTGAGAGCTCTATGGAATTTATAAAAATAGTAAAAAGAGAAGGTGTGGAAGGACTGATCTTGATGAACCTTGGAGAAGATAACATAAAAGAAGAGCCAGAGAAGTAAATGTAAAATCAGGAGAAAATTGTGTGGCGGGGGGGGGGGGGGGGAAGCAAAGATGGAAGGTGTTTCAATAAGAATGGAGTAGATATGCTATTATTAACAATATCAAAAACAATAATAAGAGCAGATATTTTTTAATTTATTTATTAAATTTAATGCAGTGACATTGATAAATCAGGGTACATATGTTGAGAGAAAACATCTCTAGATTATTTTGACATTTGATTGTGCTGTATACCCCTCCCCCAAAGTTAAATTGTCTTCTGTAACTTTCTATCTGGTTTTCTTTGTGCCCCTCCCCCCTCTCTCTTTCTTTACCCCATCCCCCCTCCCCTCTCTCTTTCTTTACCCCATATCCCCTCCCCCCTCTCTTTCTTTACCCCATCCCCCCTCCCCCCACCCCCCAATAAGAGCAGATATTGGTGTAACTCTTACTACACATTAGAGTTTTCAGTACAAATTTTGCACAGATTTGGTCATTTAATTCTAATAATAAAAATTATTTTCAAGCAATAGAAATAATTTTTAACAATATTTTATTTTATTTCTTTTTATGATCTCTTTTGCCTTCTTTTTTTTGTGTGGCAGAGACAGAGTCAGAGAGAGGGACAGATAGGGACAGACAGACAGGAATGGAGAGATGAGAAACATCAGTTCTTCGTTGCAGCTCCTTAGTTGTTCGTTGATTGATTTCTCATATATGCCTTGACCGGGGGGGCTACAGCAGACGGAGTGACCCCTTGCTCGAGCCAGCGACGTTGGGCTCAAGCTGGTGAGCCTTGCTCAAACCAGATGAGCCTGTATTCAAGCTGGCGACCTCAAGGTCTAGAACCTGGGTCCTCCACATCCCAGTCTGATGCTCTATCCACTGCACCACCGCCTGGTCAGGGGATCTCTGTTTCCTTCTTGATGCATATATTAAGTAAGACTTAGCTTTTATTTTTTAAATGTTTTTTAAAAATTTAATTACAGTTTATATACAATATTATATTAGTTTCAGGTGTACAACCCAGTGATTAGACACTTAAATAACTTATAAACTGATCACCCTGATAAATCTAGTACTATCTGACATCATACATAGTTACCAAAATATTATTGACTATATTCCTATGTTATACCTAGTATTTCTATGACTATTTTCTACGAATATTCTTTAACTACCAACACCATTCTTTAATTATCCCTACTTCTTAATCCATTCACCCTTTTCACCTTCCTACTCCGTTCCCATCCAGCAATTGTTAAAATGTTCTCTGTATCTATGAGTCTGTGTCTGTTCTGCTTGTTTGTTTACTTTGCTTTTTAAAGTTCCACATATAAGTGAATTCATATGTCATTTGTCTCCCTCTGTCTGACTTATTTCATCTGGCACAATACTCTCTATGCCCATCCATATTGTTCCAGATATCAAGATTTTTTTCTTTTTTTTTTTTATGGCTGAGCCTAATTCCATTGTATATATGCACTATTTCTTGTTTATAAGTTTGTCTGATGATGTATACCCAGGCTGCTTCCATATCTTGGCTTTTGTAAATAATGCTGCAATGAATATATGGATCCATATGTCTTTTAAATTTAATGTTTTGGATTTCTTTAGATAAATACCCAGAATTGGAATTGCTTGGTTCCTTCTTCATCTCTTATTATAGCCTTGCCCAGAAGATGTCAAGCTGCAAACCAAAGGTGGCTGTTGATAGTTCCAGGTTTAGGGCCATATAGCAAGAGATACAGGGCATGCTGAGGCCAGTTGTTGCTTGTTTGAGACATTTTAAGAAAGTCTGTAGCAGAAGCTGAGACGGGTATTGGTATGGAAAAGTCACTGAAAATGGATTGGGCTGAGTCTAAAGGTTGAGTTGGGCATGGTCTCAGCAAATCATCATGGCTGGGTGAAGAGTGTGAGTCAGGTTGATGGAGAATCAGATATGGCACCCACCTCCCACCTTTCTGGAGGGAGGTCTGAGCAAAGAAACAATGGCCTCTCTTAACACTTTTGTCTGGAAGAAAGCTATCCCTCCCACCTCTGTTCTGATGCCAGACAATTCAGTTTTTCTGTCCCTGGATGCATTTGAGTTGCTGCCCCAATCGTGGAGCTCAAAAAAAATGAGTCCAGTCATGTCCCTGTGCAGGCCCTTTTAGAGGAGTGCCTAATCCTTGGTCAAGTATCTCAGTAGGTTAGAACATCATCCCAATACACCCAGGTTGTTTGTTCAATCCCAGTCAGAGCACAAACAAGAATCAACCAATGAATGCATAAATAAGGGAAACAACAAATCAGTGTTTTTTTTTCCTCTCTCTCTCTCTCTCTCCCTTCCTGTCTGTCTCAAATCAATAAATACATTAAAAAAAAAGGAGTGCCTGAAACTCCAGCCGTCTTCTCTCTTACTTTCTCCATCTCTACTGACTTTCACAGATAGAGTTATGGGGACTTCTCTTCCTGGCCCTGGACCCCTGGGTTGGGGGGGGGGGGTCTGGTGTGGGACTAGGACCCTTCATTCCTTAGGGAGGAGCTCTGCAGCCGGAATACCTATCCTGGTTTATGACTGCCACACATGGGTGTGGGACCAGCCTGTTTCCTGCCTCTGCCCCTCCTACTCTTCTCATGGTGACTTCTTTTTTATATCCTTAGTTATAGAACTTCCATTGCAGTTTTGAATGAGAGCCATTGTTTAGTTCAGTTGTAAGTCTGATGTGGCTGCAGGAGGAGGAGAGTAGTGTTTACTTATACCACCATCTTGACTTTAACAATATTTTAAATCAAAGATAGCTTTGAAAACCAAAAATTTACATGACACTAGTGGAGAGTGAAGGAACATGCTCAGGTAAGACAGTAGAAGTAAATTCAGAGATTAGTAGGAATTGATAGACTATGTCTTTCAAACACTCATGCTGCAATGACTTAAATTCAATTATGGTAATTTATTTCATCACTGTGCTCACTATTCAGACTCCAGAGAGGTAATGTAGAAATGTCCTTTTCGGGTAACTTGTCAATCTTTTGTTAAGGAAGAGCAACACACTTTGAATAAAGTCTTATCAGAGTAAATTCAATGAGTGAAAAGTAATTTGCTCATAGGAAACCAGGGTATTTTTTTAAAGTGGCCCATGCATTCCTAATTTAATGTCAGGGAGCTGAATCTTAGAGATGTTAAATACCTGACCCAAACTTAGAGAGTTAGTAAGTGAATGAATTCATATTAAAACCAAACTCCCAACATCCAAATCAAGAAAATTGGAAGGTGATAAAGGACTTCTTTATGTGACATTTTTAATAGAGTTATTAGCATGGTGTCCAGGTAAGATTACATCAGATTTTATGCAACCAGTTTTAAGTAAAGAGCCATTGAATGCAAGGGACTTTGCCAAGAATTTTTGTAGAAAAAAAGGAAGAGGAAAGAGCAATTTGATGGCGTAAGAGGTAAGAAAGGATTATTATTTTTTTAACAAAATAGGGATATTCAGGTAAGCTTGCTTGTAGGTTGAAAGAAAGTGAGAGGTTGAGCAGAAAAGAGAAAGCACATTGATGAAACCAGGTGCTGGCAGAGGGAAGGGGAGAAGAATCAACAAGGCAGATGGACAAAAGAATAAGGATTCTTCTGATATGCAGAATGTACATAGTTTTAACGAGTGAAGATACAGATACTTTTGGAGATGTAGAGGAGGGAAGTGGAAGGGTTTACACCTGATAGCTTCAAAGCTCTCCGCAGTAGGAGGTAAAGTCATGTGTTGAGATAGAGGGGGATGAAGGCAAGGGTTGGGAATCTGAGGAAGGTATGGTGGGAACTGTGCAAAAGGAAGACCAGCCAAGTAAGAATGAGTAACAGGCTGCTAGCAGCTCTGAGAGTTCAACTGACATAGGAAATTGTAAATGTGTAGCAGGGTCCATCGGTGTGGTTAGTCAGTTTTCTTGAGTAACTCTTGGCAGCTCACGAGGAGGAGGAGGGCAAACAGATGGTAGGGTTGGTTTGGGATTGGCAAGGCAGCCGTGAGAGAAGGTCAAAGGATGGAGGAATGTGTTTCGCTCAGGGGAAGTGTGTTATCAGGGAGATCAAAACTCAGAGGAGGTGGCAATCAACCCAGGAAGAATTGGAGACTGCTGGAAACAGGAAAGGCAGAGCATCAGCCTTTGAAGCCTAGGCAGAGTTTATGTGGCCACGAATGAATGGGAGAAGGGATGAAAGAGAAGAAGAATTTCACAATTCAGGATATTATAGTAGAACGCTTCTTGTTTAGAAACAGTCCCATTTCTGTATCTATGGGTGTGGATTGCCAAAGATGAATGGCAGTGACTGTGACTGGAATACAGGGGCGGAAGAATTTGAACGGTAAATAGACAAATGAATCATCCACTCATCTAGGATGGTGACAAGTGTTAGAAGAAAGGGAAAAAACAACAACAAAAAACAACAGCTGCCAAATTATTCTACTGAATTGATGAAGCACTTGTAGATGCTAAGAGTTAGAAGAGAGGTGGTTTGATTGTTTAGGCTTTATAGATATAGAGCTAAGTGAACTGAGAAAATAGAACAATGTTCCACAGTTGGGAGAGGAAGTCCAAGAAAATATCCCTCTTCCTGTTTGTGTAGTCAACTCTATGTGAATAGAACTTAAAACTCATTGCAAGCAATTCTCTGGTATGGTAACTTAATTTGTATTTAGCCTGAGATATGCACTAGTGAATACATTTTCCCCTTCTCTACTAAGTCATATTAATTTGCATTTAAACATGTGGTAATATAACATATTAAACTCAAAATACCTAACTAACCATAAAAACAAACAAACAGGTCTCTGACTTCCAGTTATAACTTCACCTTTCTTATCTCCTTCACTCAAACTTGTCAAGATATTGTCTATATGGTCATGGTCTATTTACATCTTAAAATCTCTTTAATCCACTCCTACGGGTTTTTTGTCTTTTACACTTTACTGATACATCTCTATAAAGGTCACCAGCATTTTTTTGTTAAATACAGTGGTCAATTGTATCTTTTTCTCTATATCTTGACATTTGAGTGGTTGTTCACTTCCTCTCCCTGGAGCATGTTATATCAACATATTCACTAGGTTTTGTTCCTCCTATGCTGCCTTCATCTTCTTAGTCTCCTATGCTGCTTCTCCTTGTTGTCTAAATCATGTAGTGCCCCAGGATTTTGTTTTCATTTGTTGCTATCCCAGCCTTCTGCCCTGGGCTCTATATTCAGTACAAGTACCTACTTGCTTTTCTAGTGGAAAAGGCAATAGTATGTAGTGGTCAGGCAGTAAGTTCTGGCATCTGATTCTCCTTGGCTCTATTTGCTGACTGTCAAGTACTAGTCATTCTGTACTTTAGTTTTCTTATCTCTAAAATGAGGATAATTGTTGGTCAAATAAGTTTGTAAATATGATATATATGTTTGCTCGCTTGTGACTTATATTGGATGTGGGGGACAGGCTGTGGGCAGGCCGGGTCGTTGTGGCCTGGGGTTTGGTTTTGGGACTAGGCTTTTCCCCACACCCTTGACTGATTGTATAATCTGGGTGGTGCACTCTCATGAGGAATCCAATTATGCCTTGGATGGGTGACTTTGTGTCGGGGACTTCCTTGTTTGTATATTGGATTAAGGGATTTTGGTTTTCTGCACTATGGAGTGGGACAGACCAGGAGCTTGGACACACAGTTCCTGCTATCACAATTACAGGGGCTTCCCTGATCCCTTGCCCTTCATGGAAAGAGCTGGTTTTCTGCTTTTCCCTTGTCTTCTTTTGTGGTTTGCCTGTCTTGGTGAGACACCAATAAACAGGATGGCCCCCCATCCTCTGACTCCGTCATTTCTTTATCGTCTGCCCGAATCCAATGGGAACCTGCATGTGAATGGCCACGATGGCGGCTCCTGGCCTTACAATAATACAAAGAACTACTTCTTGGGATTCTTGGGAAGATTAAATAAGGAAAATAATAAATATGTAATTGTTTAAAAATATACATGAAACTGAACAAGTGCTCAATAAATGCTAGTTATTAATGTGATCACAAAAACAGAGCAAAAGCAGACTGTAAAGCCAGTAGCCACGGCCACCATCACGGCCGCCTGGCTCAGGCAGGTTTGCATTTGATTCTGACAGACAGTAATGAAACATTGAAGCCAAGAACTGGTGGGCCATTAGCTTTAATCCTAGCTCGCACCCAGTGGGTGAGAAACACACACAGTGGGAAAATAGTTCCCTCTCCATTCAGGGCTCCCAAAGCCACTGACTCATCTGAGTTTCCTAGAATCAAAGGTTTCTACCACACCAGCCTTATTCACCTCTGCTGGGCAGATAAAATATATTATGCTCACTTTGTTAATGGCGCTGCCCACATGTAAGCTGTTGCCCAGGTGATATTAATGTGTGTTGGGGGCGGGTTGTGGGCAGGCAGGATCCTTGTAGCCTGGGGCTTGGTTTTGGAATTAAGCCTTTCCCACCCTTTTTGATGTGGGGGTGGTACAATCCCATCATGCCCCAGATAAGTGACTTTGTATTAGAGACTTCCCTATTTTGTGTATTCGATTGAAGGTTTGGATTTCTACACTATAAAATAGGGGCAGAATGGGAGCTTGCTCTCTTGATTCCTGAGATTATCATTAGAGGAGAGAGCAGAGAGCAGAGAAAGGCCACGGGGAGGAAGCCAGGAGAAGCAGCCAAGATGGTGGAGTGTTGAGTGAGAAGTCAGTTTGTGCAGAGTTTGTGCAGGGAGAAGGAAGGAGATGGGGAACAGAGGTGACTAAGTCTGGTGAGCTAGGAACCTTTGATTCTAGGAAACTCGGATAAGTCAGTAGCTTTGTGAGCACTGAATGTGAGTGGGTTTTGGAGCCCAGTGTGTGTTTTTACTTGCCCGCCGGGTGCAAGCTAGGATTAAAGAAGATGGCCCACCAGTTTTTGGCTCCGTTGTTTCTTTACTGACTGTCCAAATCCAATGTGAACCTGCATGGGCCAGGCTGTAGTAGTGGCCGTGGCTTCTGGCTTTACAACCTCTGTTCCCCATCTCCTTCTTTCTGCACAAACTGACTTATCCTTCAGTGCTCTGCCATCTTGGCTGCTTCTCCTCTGCAATACTAATAGCAGAAAGCGAGAGAGAGAGAGAGCTCCCAGTCTGCCCCATTTTATAGTGTAGAAATCAAAACCTTTAAGCCAATTTACAAAGAAGGAAGTCTCTGATACAAAGTCACTTATCTGAGGCATAAATGGGACTCTATAAGAGTGCACCACCCAACATCATGCAACAGTCAAGGGTGTGGAGAAAAGCTTAGTGTTGAGAAGATTTTAGAATTAAAAGGGTGAGAAAGGCTTAGTCTTAAAACTAAGCCTTTAGGCTATAATGACTTTGCTGGCTTACAGCGTGTCTCCCACACCCATTGCAAATTATAAGGGAGCAAACATATATGTCATATTTACAAACTTATTTGACTGACACAGACACATTGATTTCTACCCCAAACATCTCAATTTGTTTTCATTGACCTTCCTCAGGTGAGGGAATAGTGCATCTACGTACAGATTTTGCTCAGAGTGAAAGATTCAGAGATCATCTTTTGCTCTTTCCCTTAATATGCCACCCCGCTCCACCAGTCATTGCTGTTACCTTTACCTCAAAATGTTGTACCAGATCTGACCACTTTTCACCACCTCCTCATCTAAACAGTAATCCAAACGACCACCATCTGCTGTGTCCCTGTCTCTGCAAGACTCCTTCCAGGACTTCTTCATGGAGTAAACTTTCTAATATGAATGCAGACATAGTCTTCCACTAGTTAAAACTCTCCAGGGATGACCCATTATGAGGAGAATAAAACCCAATCTTCCAAAGTGTTTTAGAAGCATCCCCTGATTGGGTACCAGCCTGTCTCTGGGACCTAACCTCTTTCATTGTCAGCATTACTCACTAAACCAAAGCCACTCTGACCACCTCAAACCCCCCCCCTTTTTTTTGTCACTTAAACATGAAAAGTGCTGGTCAAATAAGTTTGTAAATAGAATATACAGGTTTGTTCGCTTACAGTTTGCATTGAGTGTGGGGGACAAGCTGTAAGCAGGCAGGGTTATTATAGCCTAAGGCTTAATTTTAAGACTAAGCCTTTCCCACCCTAAGTGACTTTGTATCAGAGACTTCCTTGTTTGTATATTGGATTAAAGGTTTTGATTTCTACACTATAAAATGGGGCAAACCAGGAGCTTGCTCTCTCTTGGTTCCTGAGATCAGCATTAGAGGAGAGAGCAGAGAAAGGAGAGTAGAGAAATGAAACATGGAGGAGAAGAGAGGCAGCCAAGATGGCGGAGTGCTGAAGGAGAAGCCAGTTTGTGCAGAGAGAAGGAGATGGGAAATAGAGGTGAATAAGGCTGGTGAGGTCCAAATGTTTGATCCTAGGAAACTCAGATAAGTCAGTAGCTTTGTGAGCACTAAATGAGTGGGTTTTGGAGCCCAGTGTGTTTTTACTTGACCACCAGGTGCAAGCTCGGATTAAAGCTAATGGCCCACCAGTTCTTGGCTTCATTGTTTCATTACCGTCTGCCAGAATCAAATGTGAACCTGCATGGGCCAGGCGGCTGTGATGGTGGCCATGGCTACTGGCCATACAAAGAAATTTCCCCCTTTAAAGCCTTTGAACTTGTTATTCTTTCTGTTATACTTTCTCCCCTCCAGGCTTCATATGCCTGCCTTCTCATCACCATTTAAGTCTCATTTCAAATGTCAAGTCTAACAGAAACTTTCTTGACCACTTCTAATAGCAATACTCGAACTTATAGCTATTGGAACACTGATTAGGACTAGCAGTGTCAATGTCTGCCCCAAACTTAGTTTGCCAGATTGATCCCATCTACACCTGGACAAACACAAGAGTGCACTGTAGAGTTTGATTTGGTTTTCCTGCCTATTTACATTTGGGTCATTAGAGTTCTTAACTTTTTATTTTTTTGTGTACAGGTCATATAGATAACATGATTCCTGAATGATACATTGATGTTTTTTAATGCATAAGGCATTTGCAATGTTGTAAGCATCTCTAATTAACTTCTCCACATCTGAAAACATTGACATGAATAAAATAGTACCTTTTGGGATATTGGTTTCTCTTTAAGAGCTATAATTTTTGAAAAACCTAGCTATTATGCTTTTGGTATACATACAAGATATATATTATATTCTAATCATCATCTGTAAAGAAACTATTAAAATAACCTGAAGGTTATGTTTAAGCCTAGAAGAACTTTACATGAGTCGTGAATTATTATATTAATAAGGTTAATAGATCAGAAGATTTTAACCATTTTTTCAATAGTTCTCCAAAGTGTAAGAATAAAATACAATAAAACCAAGACCTTCTCTTCCTTAAACTCACTTTCTTTTTGAGCAAAGCAAGGGAAAATGTACTTCTCTTATTTTTGAAGCAAGGATACATATCTATTTGAGAGTCCATGCATTATGGTTATATGTATCACTTAGTATCAAGACACCGACTGTGTTCATGGAAGTATGTTGATGGATTACTGTTTTCAGGTAAATATATGAGGATATCAGGTATGAATGAATTATTTTCACAGTCTTTCCACTATAAAAATAGAATAAATTTTTATGCATTAAATATAATGTTATGTTTGAAGCTCTAAATAACTCTTAATAATCATTGAAGATCTGAATGTGAAATTAAGCTCCCTGCATGTAATCTGAAACCACAAAATATTTATATATCTGCCTGAATCACGTTTGCTTCTTAAAGATATGATGAAGCAAATGTTCTGACTAAATATTACATTCCTGGCCTAACCCAGCACATATTGTCACAGTCATCATCTATTTTTTTTTTTTTAAAGAAAATTGGGTGATTAGCGTCAGTCAGGCTTTCCAAATCCCAGCTGATAGGAAGATGAGAGAGGCTTTCTGATCCCAGGTATTTTATCAAGCCCCAAATGAGATGCTTCAATAGAGCTTACATTTTTGGAGACACTCAAGCAAGAGAGGTCTCAACACAGTTCCTTTTATTCCTGAGAGAGCAAATACGTGTTTAGTCACAGCTGGCTCTCTGGGGAGCCTACACTAGCAGGGGCGGCTTCTTTTCTTAACTGGTCCAGGAGGCAGAGGTGGGCATGTAAGCACATTAATATGTGTGGTGTCTGCAAAAGCTGAGTGAGATCCAAACACGTACAAAGGCTGTGGGAAGGATAGAAGAGATGCCAGTACTGACTAAATAAACATACTGAAAGGGGGTTAAACACAATGATCAGTTATTGATTTTAGGGAGAGAGTGCAATCGATAAGTTTCACATATCACAGAAAAGCCACTATAAAATGCGTTCCCTAGTCTAAACCATTCAGTCGTTTTTCTGATAGATTTGTTAAGATGTTTGAAGAATTTTTTTTAAACTTTTATTCATTTTAGAGAAGGGCAGAAGGGATGGGGGAGGCATGAAGTATTAACTCCCATATGTGCCTTGACTGGGCAAGTTCAGGGTTTTGAACTGGAGACCTCTGCGTTCCAGGTCAAAGCTTTATCCATTGTGCCACCACAGGTCAAGAATAAGACATTTGGATAATAACTGTTTTCTGCTTCTTCACTGGCAGCTGGACCCAGAAAACTTTCTCAGGGTGTCCTGATGAAAATCCCTTTTTCCTCTCTCAGTATTTCCCCATCACGATAACTTAGCTCCTGAAAGAACAGCATTTGGTTGCTTTCCATCTGGCATCTTTCCCTTTTATTTTTACTAACAAGGGCGGAGACTAGTTTTTAATGCCATTTCTGAATAAATTCAGCTTTCAGTTCAACAACCGCCTTCTCTGTATTTTATATGAGCAGTCACCTCTTTTTCTATGGAAATAACGAACACAACTTTGGGCTCTAACTGGGTAGAATCAGATTAAAACAAATTGTAGAAATGTGGATTACTAATTCTTAGTAATCTTGTGTAGGCTTGAGAGTACAAATGTGTTACATGGAAAGTTCCATCTGCGCAGAAGAATTGAGTATTTTACACACAGATGATTAGAAAATTGTCAAGACATATGTTGCTTTTTACAAACATTTTTGTATTTTTTGTTTTGCTGATGATACCTAAAATTATCGTGGAGCTAAATTATGAAAAATCTCTCAACTTCTTATAGGCCTTTATCAGTGACTAATTGATACTATTTCTAACCCACTTTAAAAGCAAATAAAGCTCCCATCTGGTAATTCTAGTAATGGTTTCTATGTTAAAATGGCTATTGGTCTTCAGAAAGAAAATACGCAATTATGAAATATTCATATTCATGTCACTATTGAAAAGCTTACAAATGTGTCTGGAAAATTAGTTTATCATTCTTTTTCTCATTCTTTATTAAGCCTATAAGCTTTTAAACAGTCAAATTAGATTAATGATATAGCTACATAATTCAAGAAAATGAAAAAATAAAGCCATTATCTAAATAAATCAAGGCGAAAAAGAAACATTTCTAATGAATAATTTGAATAGCAGTATAGACTCCCCCAGCCCCACCCTGCCCCTTGCTCCAGCTGTCTGTGCTGCCCACTGTAGCATGTATAGGTCTGAATATCCAGGTCTTTTTCTGGAAAGGAGAGAAAGGGAAGTGTGAGTCTTGATCTTGTTATTTTGAACCTCTTTGACCTTGAGTGAAACTGCACGTCTCTGAGACTCCATTTCTGTAATGGTCAAATGTGAGAAATTTCTCTGCCTGTCTTTAGTGACGTTACAAAGAATTAAAAAATGAAGAACGTGAAATGTTTCGTTTGAGTAAGTCCCCCACGGGAGGCAGAGAGAACTATCACTGTACAGGCTTTTGAAATATGACAGTCTTTATCACCCACCAACTGAAATATTTTATCTCAGGGGAAAAATAATATGTAGAATTGCTCTCGCCTTGCTTGATTCTGAGTCTTGGTCCCTTGGCGCTTCCTGAGTGAGTGTTCACTAACTTTGCATTTTCTGCTTGTCCCCGTCTGCCTTCCGTGCCCCAGCGAGCCTCTCTGCGGAGCCAGAACGGGTTGGCTTGGTTCACATTTCATGTAACACATGCTGTGGCCCCAGCACTCTAGCATCTGTTCTGATTTCGTGATGCCGTCTCACTGCTACTTGCTTTTTTTACATCTGGAATGCAAATTGTCTTTTCTCCTGGTGATGTATTTCATGTTCTTCAATGCGAAACTCCACCTTATATGCTAGGATTGCAGGTGATTTAATTTTTTTACCTTTTTATATCCTTTACTTTCTGCAAGTTTTCTTTCATTACTTGTATAGATAAAAGTATTATTTGAAGATTTGATCAACACAAACCTGAAGTACCTCACTTCACTTACAACCTGAATCAGGGTTGGAGCCTTACTTGTATTTCCTTAGCACAAGTGTTCACCTCTCCTAACACGATCTGAGTGTAATATAATGGACTGTTGGTCTGTCTCCCTAGACTGGGATCTTCTGAATATATACTTTTTTTTTAAGTCAGCTAGCTACATATATAGAGGCATATATGTGGAAAATAATAGGATAATTAATAAATAGATAATACAAGAATAAATTCTGTGTTTTGCATCCTCGCAGACTGTAAACATAGTTTTGACCTACTCTGTGTATAATCTCTAAGCCATTTTACTGATGAAACTGTTCCACAAAAATAGAGAAGCCCAGGGTCCATTAAAGTCATTGTGTCCCTGGATGGGGGCTAGTGGAAGTCCGAGAATGTCAGGAGAAGAGTCAAGACACCTGAGCTGGACTTGGAAATAATAGTAACATTTCACTAGGTAAAGGACAAGAATGCTATGTGGAGAGAAAGAGTAGATGAAACTGAGGGCCATACGTGTGAACAGATAGGGAGAGGTAATTCAGCAGGTGCACAAGACATGTCCCCACATTGAGATTTTCAGTTCATCGGACAGAGGCAAATGTATACAAAGGACAAGTTATAGAAGAGGAGATGTATTCCTTTTCCAAGGCTGGGGAATAATACTCCTGCTCCTGAAGATTTAAGGTCCCCAAGAATTAAGACTTTACACCAAATGGATTAAGTAAATAAAATTGTTTAAATAAGTCTACCATTGTAACATTTTAAATCTTCTCTTGTGTATAATATATCTGGGTGGGCATACGGCAGGTGTTAGTATGGTTTGGAGACTATCTTTAGGCCTTAAAACTTTTATATATCAAGCTATAAATTTATTACTGTTTGCTGTATAATTTAAAAAATATTACATAGCAGTATTACTGTGCATTTCATAATTACATGTAAAATAGTGTAATCGTTTTTCCTTCATAAATTCACTCAGAAATTGGTTGTATACTGTAGTCGAAATATGAATTCTTAAATCCATTTTATAAAAATGTTTACCATTAAAACAATAAACATTCCTTTCTAGAAAAATTTAACAGCCAAATTTGATAAGTGAGCCACATAAGCATTTATATTGCTGAATTATATTAAATGGTTTAAAAATTTTTGGAACATAAAGTAAAACTTTATTCTAGTGTATACTTTTGTTTTCACAGTCCTGCTTTAACTAGTCTGTGAAAGGGTATGTTCTTCCCTTATTTTCTAAACCTTATTCTCCATACGATCTCTTTTTCTTTCCTCTCCCTCATATAATGAAGGGAGAACATCATTCATCCAATTGATTTTGACAGAATAACATTAAGGTTACTTACATTTTTCTTGTTATTATAAAACCCGTAGTGACTAGCAGGTAAGCTGATGAATTTAATTTTTCAACTAAGTAAACATGCACATATTAAATTTTGTAACTGTCATAAACATAGTCAGGCCTTTAATTAAAAAATGAAGATGTAATTCTAAGCTTTATGAAGATATATTGAGCTTCTGGTGATTAACTTATTTAGGGAGATGCAGTAACTCTGAGCTTCTGGTGATTAACTTATTTAGGGAGGTGCAGTAACTCAGTCGAACTTTTTGCAAATCTATCATAATGAACATACAGGAGAATCATCAGAAAGAAAAGAGGATGCCCTTTTTATGGAGGGTTATAGTATCACCTTTGAACACGGAAGATATCATTCCCTTTTATAAAAAAAAAAGTTGTATTGTCAGATATTGTAACCTCTGTTTTTAAACATGAAGAAAAATTTAGTTTTATGTTACCCTTCCCCCCCCCATTTGTTGTATATTTATTTGTAACTAAATTTTTTTTAATTTTTTAATTTTTTTTATTCATTTTTAGAGAGGACAGAGAGAGGGAGAGAGCGAGATAGAGAGGGCGAGAGAGGAGAAAGACAGAGAGAGAGAGAAGGGGGAGGAGCTGGAAGCATCAACCCTCATATGTGCCTTGACCAGGCAAGCCCAGGGTTTCGAACCGGCGACCTCAGCATTTCCAGGTCTACGCTTTATCCACTGTGCCACCACAGGTCAGGCCTGTAACTGAATTTTTAAAGAGGAGGCAGACAAAGGTATTAATGAAATTGAACCATTAATTTTGGAATGTCACTCACAGGATGATTTTGCAAAAATTTTATTAATCTCTGGATCCTTTCAAATAAATGTATTCACACAAGAAAATAATGGAGTTAATAAACATTGTGCTAAAAATGGTAGGGCTCTGTATAGCACCATCCCTGTCTTCAAGAAGTTTATAGTTTGATAAAGGAAACAGTAACACAACATAATATAACTGATATTGCCCCTTATAGTGTAGAGTTAAGGCACTGAGCTCACACTTAGGAAGAAAAAAGGTTGCTTCAAGGAAGTAAATTTCACCTTGGCCACAGTTGTTTTTTTTTAAATGGTATGCATAGATATGCCTATGTCTGCATTTATAAAATTTTGATCATATATATATGCATATATATTACATGTTTATATAAGCATATATATAATACTTGAATGCTTCAGTTTCTTATTACCAATTTTTACATGTAGGGAAATTTTTACTTATATTATCTGTAGGTAAAGTTTACATATATGTGTAAATATCTATATTTACATATAGATAATATAGGTATATACATATGTTAAACAGGTAATCTACCTATATTAAGTAAATCTATATAAAAGAAGTCAAATATCATTGTAAACATGCTTTGGACTTCTATTATTATGCTTTTCTAAAGTTTTCTGTAGTTTCTTACCAGACTCAGAGTAAAAATTTCATTATTCATTATATGAATTTCTATTGCTAGCTCAGTTAATTATGATTTCCTTTAGTTTATTTTACTCTTCAGTGAATTGTTTTAAAACTGTAAAATGCAGTATCAACTCTTTCATTTGTTCTTTCTTCTCTGAACATTACTGGTGGTGGTATTTTTCACTTTGTCTTGAGTTAAACAATGTCTTTGTTTTACCTATTTAGTTTTCTCTTTCTATGAGGAAGTCCCTTTGAATTAGTAGTCTTTGTTTACTTTTTGTTCACCATTCATTTTACTATAGCTTAATAGCTGGCACAAAGACATATGCAGACAAATGTTTCAAGTCCTACTATCTTGTGAAAGATGGCTAGGGCTTAAAGTGTTGATATAAACTTTATATAATTTGCCTGACCAGGTAGTGGTGCAATGGATAGAGCATCTGACTGGGACATGGAGGACCCAGGTTTGAAATGCCGAGGTCGCCAGCTGAGCACGGGGTCATCTGGTTTGAGTGAGGCTCACCAGCTTGGACCCAACGTCGCTGGCTTGAGCAAGGGGTTCCTGGGTTTGCTGTAGCCCCCTGGTCAAGGCATATATGAGAAAGCAATCAATGAACAACTAAGGAACTGCAATGAAGAATTGATGTTTCTCATCTCTCTCCCTTCCTGTCTGTCTGTCCCTCTCTCTGACTCTCTCTGTCTCTGTCACACACACACAAAAAAAACCATACAAAAATACAAAAAAATGTTAAAAATTTTATATAATTTATTAACTAAATATATTCTTATGTTTAAGAATATGTTATTAGCTCCTCATATTAATTCCTAATGTAAATATATAAGGGTGGATTAAAGTTATTTTCTTCTTTTTCATTATTATTATGATTTTAGAGAAAAAGAGAGATAGGAAAAGAGAGAACGAGGGAGAGGAGAAAGATGAGAAGCATCAACTTGTAGTTGGGTTACTTTACTTGTTCTGTTGATAGTTTCTCACATGTGCCTTGACCAAAGAGCTCAAGCTGAGCCTGTGACACCTTGCTCAAACCAGTGACCTTGGGCTCAAGCCAATGACTTTGAGATCATGCTGATGATCCCATCCATGTTCAAGCTGGCAAGCCCACGATCAAGCCATTAAGTCCGTGCTCTAGTCAGTGATCTAGGGTTTTGAACCAGGGCTCTCAGAACGTCAGGCTAATGCTCAATCCAGCACCGGTCAGGCTCTTTTCTATTATATTTATTAAAATAAATATGATAATTAAGACTCATGAATTGAACATCAACTTATATTACATTTAATGTGATGAGAATGTAAAAAATAGTAAAAGGTTATCTATATATTAGGTGAACATGGAGACTACAGCTTTTTTTAAAATGTATTTTTCTAAAGTGAAAAGCAGAGAGGCAGAGACAGACTCCTGCATGTGCCTGACTGGGATCCACCTGGCACGCCCACTAGGGGGCGGTACTCTGCCTATCTGGATCATTGCTCCATTGTAACCGGAGCCACTCTAGTGTCTGAGGCAGAGACCATGGAGCCATCCTCAGCACCCCAGTCAACTTTGCTCCAGTGGAGCTATGGCTGCATTAGGGGAAGAGAGAGATAGAGAGCAAAAGGAGAGGGTGAAGGGTGAAGAAGCAGATGGGCGCTTCTCTTGTGTGCCCTGGCCGAGAATTGAACCTGGGCCTTCCACATGCCAGGCCGACGCTCTACCACAGAGCCAATCAATCAGGGTGAAACTACAGCTTTGACACAAATTAAAAAGCACAAAATAAATAGCAAAATATCAATTATAAGAAAAACAGGGCTAAATTTTGAGTGATATGATGTCTTTCTTATTTGTGAGTACAGATTATATATCTGTGTATATGTATATAAAATATAATAAAAAATAAAAAAAATATATTCAGTATCTTTTTATAGTTAAAACTTTGAGAAAAAGTATTTGAAAAATGCAAGTGTATTTATTCAATAAATTACTGACCAAATCCCTAAATTACATAAGGACACTTCTCCAGTGAGGTTGCCGGTCAGTGATTAATTTTTTTTGCAATATTTTGGAGTTGCAATAGTTGTTTTGTTTATCCTATTAAAAATTATTTTATAATTCTTTATGATAAACTCAGAAAAATATATTGTTACATTTCATAAAGTGATCTTTAAATGTATTTAAATATATTGTACATCTTTTAAGAAATTCAAACAATGTCAGGTTCTTTCTTGAGGTTTTATAGAATGCTGCTAGTGGTATATTTTACTTTAAGATATATTTTCAGTTCTAAAATTCTTGAAATACTTGTACCCTGCAGTGATTGACTTTGTAGAGAAACATTTAAAGAGGAATTTAAATTCAAAGGTGCAATTTGAAGCACATTTTCTTGTGTCAAGTTTTGGCACTGACCTTTTAAATATATGTAAGCAGGGACTTTTTAATTATGTCGCTTTTTTAAAATTAAATCTGCGTTGTAATTCTTCATGTAATAAGGTAAAGTTTTCACTGAGATTTATTTTACTTCTCAGACTTTGAGAGTGCAGAGCACATAATCTTATCATGAGAATTCAGAATTATTTTTGAGACATTTTTTCCATCTCTTTATTTAGGTAGTAGAAGACAACACATTTGTTTTCCAAACAGTGACTGTATATTTGTTGAAAAATGTATACTTGTTTTTCAAGATTTCTTATGACTGATTTTTTTTAGTTAAATAATTGACCTGACATTGGTTATTATAATTAAGTAGATTTTTAAGTGTATAATTCTGTCATATGACATCTATATATTGCATTGTGTTCAACACCCAAAGTCAAATTTTCTTCCATCACCATATCTGTGACCCTTTTTACCCTTTACAACCTACCTTCTTTCCTTCTGTTAACTACTGTACTTTCATCTGTGTCTATAAGTTATTGCTTGTTTTGTTTGTTCATTTGTTCTTTTCAGTTTTATATCCCACATAAGAGTGAAATTATATGGTTCTTGACATTTTCTGCCTGATTTATTTCTCTTAGAATGGTATTATCAAGATCCATCCATGTTGTCACAAATGACAGCAATTGATCTTTTCTATAGCCGAGTAGTATTTCATTGTATATATGTACCACATCTTATTTATCCAATCATCTGTCCAAGGACACTTTGGTTGTTTCCATGTCTTGACCACTGTGAATAACACTGCAGTGATCATAAGGATACATTTATTTTTACAAATAAATGTTTCCAATTTTTCGGTTAGATACCCAATAGAAGGTTGATAGGTCATATGGTAACTCTTGATTTTTTTTTAGGAACCTCCATACTGTTTTCCATAGTGAGGTTGTCTAGTTTACATTTTCATCAACAGTGAATGAGAGATAAGTTTTTTGTTTTGTTTTGTTTTTGTTTTATTGTATTTTTCTGAAGCTGGAAACGGGGAGAGACAGTCAGACAGACTCCCGCATGCACCCGACCGGGATCCACCCGGCACGCCCACCAGGGGCAACGCTCTGCCCATCAGGGGGCGATGCTCTGCCCCTCCCGGGCATCGCTCTGCCATGACCAGAGCCACTCTAGCGCCTGGGGCAGAGGCCAAGGAGCCATCCCCAGCGCCTGGGCCATCTTTGCTCCAATGGAGCCTTGGTTGCGGGAGAGGAAGAGAGAGACAGAGAGGAAGGGCGGGGGTGGAGAAGCAAATGGGCGCTTCTCCTATGTGCCCTGGCTGGGAATTGAACCTGGGTCCCCAGCACGCCAGGCCGATGCTCTACCGCTGAGCCAACCGGCCAGGGCTGAGATAAGTTTTATTAAGAGAATTTGAATCAGGATCTCCCTGTAAAGAGTTAGAAGAGAAGGAAAAATACTAATGGATGGGGCATTCATCAGAAATAACTGGAGGAAAGGACATTTTAAAAGTTTTTCTCACCAGTTTTTTCATTAAAAGCTTTTCGTTTCCATTCAAACATAGAAGAACCACATCAGCAGGCTTCATCATGAATGGACATAGCATTCTATTCTTATATTACTTTGTCAGAAATTCTGTGGACACACCAACAGGGTACAACTTGGCCATATCAAGACAAGCTATTGACAGTACTTATCAGTCTTAAGTTATTTGATTATTTGGCTATGCAATATGTATTTTAAGAAATTCAAAGAAAAAGAAATACTCAAGTAAGACCATGGAAGCTGTGATATAAGAGAAGAAAATGAGATTCTAGAGTTAGACATCTAAATCTGAATCGATGCCTCATATCAACTTGTTATGAGACCTGAAATAGGTCATCTACTACCTCAATGTTACAGTTTCTTTCTTTTCATCTACCTCACAGGCTGTTGTGGGGATTCAACGAAATATGGGTTTTGAAGCTGTTATTCGGTGCTCAAAAATTTTAGATTTTTTTGTGTTTCTGTAAACTGAGTTCTTATATTGTTTTAATATTTTAAAACTTAATTTTTAGGCCTTACTTTAATTATTAGTGGATCCTCAGACAATAGAGGCTGCATTATACATTACATATTTGGATTTCAAATTTTCCTTTTGTCTGCATGTGTCTGTCTCATAAATTTCCCTTTAAGAAAAGTAGGTAAAATAATATATGTCAGAACCCTGTATTAGGGACTTATGTAATTTGTTAAAGAATGTGCATTTTTCATCCCCATTGGCTTTTTCCTTTTAATCTGACTCTTCATATTCAGCTGGTCGGCGATTGCATTTCTCAGGATGTTGAGGACTATTGTCAAGGGTTTTTCTCTGTTTGTTTCATTTTTGTACTGGGGCACATACACTATTGTATTGTTTTATTTAATTTCTTGCCATCCCTTCTTCAAGACAGAGAGTGTCTAAAGACTCTTCATTAGTCCCCCTGTTTCTAATCCTGGCCCTTAGAGCAGTCTACTTTTAAAACTGCAGTCAGAGTAACTCTGGTAAAATATAATTCAAATTATTCCTCTGTTCAGAGCTGCCGGTGATTTCCTATCTCACTTCAAATCACGGCCAGAAGCTGCAAGACCCTGCATGATCTGGACTCCCTCGCTACTCATAGGACAGCTCTGACCACATCCCTCTCACTCAGTCAGCCTTAGTCATTCTTGCCTCTTCTGCTCTTGCCACAAGGCCTGGTCCACTTCCTGCCCTGAGTCTTTATATCTTTTCTGAGGTGCTTCTTCCAGACCCCCTTGTAGCTCAGCCTTTGTCTTCCTTCTGGTCATTTTAGCAGAGAGGGCTTCCTGACCACCCTATTTCAAACAGCACCTTTCTCACGGATCCTAAATGCCCAATATTCTTCTTTTCCCCCAGTTACACGAATGCATGTACATATGTATGCATGTGTGTATGTATGTATATATAGTGTGTGTGTGTGTATGTGTGTTTGTGCGCTAAACCTATTTATTGGGCCTATTTCTCTCTTTCCATTAGAATGAAAGTTCCATGACATTAAGATTTTTTTTTTGCTTCTGTATCCACTTACATCTCACAGGACCTAACCAAGGAGAAATTTTCATTCATATCTGTTCTATTAAGTAAAGAAATTATTTCATGGTTTGAAGTCTCCATATAATCATTTTTCATATCAACTCAAGGCTCTGGATTCTGCAAAATGAACATTTTTTCCTCCCATCGTATGGAACTGGCTGGTGTTAACTCCTGATCACCAGATGATTTCTTTTTGCAATAAAAGAGAGCAGCACTTTCTTCATGAAGAGAGAATGTAACCATTCCAGTTAGCATAATTAATTCCATATAAATGAATATCTAGCCAGATAACCATGGTAACCGTAAAATTTGCCCCCACAGAACTAAAAGACTAAGACTTCTATTTACTGATGAAGTCTTAAAGGAGCATCTATCTAATGCTCCTGCTTCAGACAAGCCCACTCTTCCTGGGAGACTTTGATTTAGAATCTAGAACTCTGGGTTTCCAGGGCAAGGCTGTTTCCCACAGACACAGTCTAATGATGCCAGGAAACCAGCCCTGAAGGAGTAACATGACTAACAAAGACGCATGACAAGACCTGGGAACCAAAGGACTACGGAACGGAAAGATTGCAAAACAGAGGCCAACAGTGAGAGGAATAATCTCTTCCTTTTCTCCCCTGCCGACAGTTCTAAAACATCATCTTATTGATTCTCGCTGAGATTATTCTATTTTCTAACCATTTCCGCTTTCCATCTCCTATTGGAAAGGGAAGGGCACATCATTCCTGTTGTCACAGGATGAGACAGGTGGGTGAGCTGTGGGCCACAGAACACAGAGCACTGAGCAGTGCTTTTTGCTGAAGATGGTGTGTTTCTTGACCTCTTTGAGGGCAGAAGAGCCATGCCTCATAAAAGATGAGGTCTTTTAGGAATTTCACATCGTGCATACCAAGACTTTCAACATAAACTGTGTCTTCTGGGGAGGAAAATCAGTATCAAGAGGATATAAAGTTGTATTGGGAAGCTGTGCCCCACTGGCTGTGCTTCCGCTTTGAAATCAGAGACGTAACTGGTTGGGCGGAGCCGGGCTGCTTTTCTAGATCATTTAGATACGCCCTGATTTAAATGTGTTACATGAGGACTCTATTTAACCATATGTATAGAGAGACTTTTTCTTTCTCTTGGGATCTGATAATGTTTGGGTGGATTGTGTGATTAATTAAGTGCAGATGGTTTTGTGCTTGCACAGAATTTTACATTGTTAGGGGGAAATTGAATAGATAAAGTAAAAATTGACTTTCTTGCCGTTTTGCTAAGGACGAGCTAAATAATGTATCCTCAGATTGTGTATCCCTGCCTTAATTCGACTGAGGTGTTATGTCATGATAGTCTCTTGAATAATTAAGTTAAAATTGGTCATGAAATCACTTGTTTGGTAAGTTTTGCTCAGATAATTTTCAATATGTTGTACTATTTTCTGACAAGGTATGGTGAATAAATCCCTATGATCAGGCTTGACCAAAGAGCTCATTAATTTTGGAAAGTAAGTCATCTAAGAAATTATATTAAAAAGTTTTGAAAAGGGATGAATCTGGGTAACAGGACTCTTTCTGTTTTGAAGACAGCTTAGAGGAAACGGCGCGTCATCAACAAGCCCTGAATGAGGCCACGGTATAGGCACAGAGAGTAGCTTTGAAATATACCCTGTCTTTTAAGAGCACTCCAAATATGGCATCTTGAATTCTTTAAAAAAAACCAATGACCAGAACTATTAAGATAGTAAAAGAGTTCTAATAAGTCAAAATTTAACCTTTAAATAAAACTCTTGGAGTTTTTTTAATTAAAAATTTTAGGAAACTTGAAAGGAGAATCTTTGTGCTATTAAAAAAAATCACAACACAGAATACAGTAAAAGAGAAAATAATACAAATACTTTCAAAACAGGCTCAAAGTTTCAAAAAACAATATAGTAAAATATAAAATACATTGTTGAGAGAGTGTTTTCATGTATAAAAAGCCCCAGGATGTTTCTAGTTTTATCTTTGTTTTCACACTTTTGACTCAAGCAGTTTTAAAACATCAAAACAGTTCTTTAGGCATCTTCTAGGAATATGTAAAAAGTGATATACCACTCTAAATGATACTTTATATTTATGTAAGTTTGACCCTTGGGAAAAAGTATGTTCTGTAAGGGATAACACACTTGTCCAGGGCATGTCTATGAAGGACAATGTGAGCAGCAAGATGTGAAAAATGAGAAATCATATTCAAATGGATTTAAAAATAGTAATATATTATTCTTATGAGACACTGAGCATATGACTATGGCAAAAGAAAAAACCAAACCCTCAAAAATTTATGTTCAGTAAACAATTGTAGCTTCTTTTTTAAGAAATTAAGAAATGCTATAAGGATGGTAGGTTATAGCCAACACACCAACATATCTTATCTAAAATGTCTACCAGAATATAGAATAGACAGTTCCTTTAGGAACACATGGGGTTGGAGGAGTGACACATTGAATATGAATGTGGACATTTAAAAAAAATGTTATCTGCTGATTGTTTGGCACATTTGCACATAACAGATCGCCAGGATTTACTGGAGATGGTACAGGAAGGAAATACAGTATTTACAGAAAAAACCCACAGTAAAAAAATGTGGGCGTTTGTCACTGAGCTCTGCAGGGTATCTCCAGGACATGCTCCCACCACTGATCTCCTTACAACGGAATGCTTTTCTATGTCTCATTTCCAAAAATAGGACCAGTGGCTTATCTTTTGATATTGAAGCATCATCACAATATACATTTCAGGAGTACCTATCATAAGCCAGGCATTCGTGCTGTGGACTTATGACTTTGTGAAATAGCTACCGTTCTCTGACCATTTTATATATGAAAAAACTGAGGCTCAGAGAGCTTACATCACTTGCCTTATGGCCTTGTAACTAGTAAAAGACAACACTGGAGTCTAACTTATGTCCCCCTGATTATAAAGACAAAGTCTTTACCACAGTGTTTTTGTCCCCTCTGCGGATACTGAAAAATCACCAAAAATGATTACTCTACCTTCTCAACCAAATGTTTGTCCAAAATAAGAGTTTCATTAAATCTTTGTGTTTGGGTGTGCCCAGAAGAGCTGACATGCAGGGAAAGGGGTTGGCCCAGTTTAGGTATTGGAGTAAAAGGCGATATACAGATAGTTCTACCATTGACTCGTGGTATTTGGTTATCTTCACTTGGCACAATGTCCAAAAAATACAAGTGAGGCTGAACTGGTTCTGCAATCAAGCAAGGGACTGTGGCCTTCTGAGATCTAATTCAGATGCTGGGTCAAGATAACCCCATCCACTCCAGCTTTCCTACTGCATGGGCTGACCTGCAGTAGATACAAGAAGCATTCCTCTGTGGCAAAGGCACTTGTCTTCAGAAAGAGATGTCCTTGCTCTTTCATGGATTTCCTTCGTAATTTCCAGGGATGACTGGCCTGTGTTCGTGGATGCCCAGGATTTCCTGCGTGCGATGCTGTACACACGACAGGGGAACTGCCTGCATCTGAAACTCTTCGTTTAAACCTGAACTCATCCTTTTGCGTACTGTTTTATTGTGCCTAGGACTATTTAGTTCAAATGGCGTCTGCGGACTGGTGTCACCAGAGCGGACACAGTGGGGAGAATCAAATGTGTATCCCAGAGGCACTCTTCAGAACCTTCTGAGATATGTTCCTCGATGTTCAGTTTTAATGAACGGTTATACGAAGAGCTGGATAAACTGAGTCGAGCCCCATCACAGCAGCATAGTAAAGGTGGCAAAGGATAGCTATCTCAGATATTAGGTGATAACAGATAGAGTTCTTAAAGGGCGGACCGGTAACCCAACTTTACCTCCCTCCTTCAGGCATGATTAATTAAACTCCTTGGCAGTGAGGTCATGGGCGCCCCTCCCCCAATCTAAAGAAAATTTGTTTGTAAGGAGCCTTTCGTTTATTCACAGGATTCTCCTATCGTTTAACTTCATTTTTAGTCAAAATAATGAGTGAGTCTGAAACCATGCCTCCTCATGGACAGCTGGGTGATATTAATGGTTTTCAATGCAGATACGCGTACTCTAGCTTTGGGATGTCACGTGCCGCCTCTAGAAACGTGTTCTCATTGTTGTGTGACATTAAACAGCCACACCCTGGCCCCGACTAACAGTGAGCTGTGCAAAAGGTCGGGTGTTGTGTTTTCAAGTTCTGTTTGTGTTATTATTTTCCTGGCTGATAAATGGTATTGTAAGTCTTAAATAGCTACTTTGCATTCTTACTGGTCTGTTGTATGCATTTCTATGAATCCACCTTGTTTTTTTTTTTTTTTGTTTTTTGTGTCCACGTCTTTATAGTAAAAGCTTGTATTTTTCAGTTAGACCTTTCAAGCACACAGCTGTGAAGCATGGGTGCCTCTTGTGGTCATTGCACAGGGACTCCCCTTCCTTACAGAATACAACAGTGGGGCATGTTGGTGAGCATCCCGGTGTGAGTCCTGGTCTAGCCCTCAGTTTTCCAGGGAAACTGTTTGACCCTCAGTCCTCCAGTGATAACAGAAGCCTTTAGAAATAGGCTGAAGTATTTTTTTTTAATTTTTTTATTCATTTTTAGAGAGGAGAGAGAGAGGGTGAGAGAGAGACAGAAAGAGAGAGAGAGAGAGAGAGAGGAGAGAGAGACAGAGAGAGAGAAGGGGGGAGGAGCTGGAAGCATCAACTCCCATATGTGCCTTGACCAGGCAAGCCCAGGGTTTCGAACCGGCAACCTCAGTATTTCCAGGTCGACGCTTTATCCACTGCACCACCACAGGTCAGACTAGGCTGAAGTATTAATTCTCTTATACAAGCAATAGGATCCTTTACACACATTATCCTTTTTTATTATTATTATTTGCCTAGCTTTTTGTATTACACAGGAGTAAAGAGAAACAAGAAAAGCAATCAGAAAATAACAAAGTTAAAAGCTTGGCTGTAGTAGCTGATGACAATACAGGCATTGCCAGAAATGAGCTTTGTGAAGACTTTGTTACAGTGTGTGGTACTTATAATAACTTAAAGCATAGAAATTGTTTGTCTTGTGCTAGCTTTGGGGCATACTTGTATTTCCTAGGTTTGATAACTTGGGTAACTTATCTTTTTAGCTAGGAAAAATGTGGAGGTATGATTTGAGTATTCTGATTTATCTCTTTCTGTTGTTGCTACCTTCTTATCCCTTTCACTCTGATGCTCCTGTCCTTTGGCATTTCTCATAGCTTGATATGCAGCAGTAATGGTTCTATTAGTTGCAGCGAATCTGCTGAGCTTGCTTTCCAGGCGAGCTTGTCGTCACCGGCCCTCTTTGTGCAGTTCCTTATTAGTGCGCGCCCTTGCCGACTCTGCAGGCGCCATCACCTGGCATTAAACTTTTTTTTGCTAGACCTGTCCTTACTTTGTGCAAAATGATTATAATCTGTGATGCCCCCTTCTTGCTGACAGCCAGATACTGCTGAGATTACAATAAAGTCCCTGCAAATTTAAATATGACGCTCGCTACCTGGTTGTGCGGGATGGTTTGATAACGAGAGCCATTTGAGGAAGTGCCTTTCAGAGAACAGAATGCGATAGTGGCCCCCTGAAATCATTCTATGGAAACTCCTGGTCCTTATTAGATAGATAATATCAGGAGTTAGGATCTTGGTGTTTAGGGTAGTTGAACATCTTACATACCTCATGTTTGAATGGGATAAGCTAAGTCGGAACAAGTGTCAGAACGCTGCCCCTGCAGAACAAAGGCTGCCAAACACGAGAAATTTTCATTTCTCTAATTTGGGGGTTACCATTTACATCTCAGACCAAAAGTATGTTGTTCTTGCTTTTGCTCAGCAAAAACATTTTTTTTTTACTCTCCAGGATATTTGGAGTAAAAAGCAGAACTTTAAAACGCCCATAAGTTAGCAGGATTTTAGAGAATCATTGGTCACAGCAAAGGCAGTGTGTACAATTAAAATGATGTTTCTTCTTCTCTTCCTTCATATCCATGCTTTCTCTCCCATCGCCTGAGACACATTTCTCCTTTAGCTCTAGGAACCTTCATTACTATTTCTCTAGGCCATTGCCCACCAAAGAGTAGACAAAATGACACCACATAGTCCCAAAGTTGATTTAACATTTTTCTGGGAGACTTTAGATTTGTGTTTGTAGTATTTTGCTAAGAGACAGTGAAGGCAATTTAAAGGCATTTTATTTCTTAAAAAATTAATAAATATTCAAATATTCTGTGTATGAATGGTATACCTTGATTTTGCAATTCAAAGATGATGCTCCCCAAACCCATCAGAATTTGTTAGTAGAGTAATATGCAAAGAGTTACTGAGGTATAAAAGAATGTGTTATAGCCTTGCCATGGAGGAGGGGTCTACCCCAGAGAAGAGAAGGGTATGTGACCATGACCAGGAGTAACATTTTGTCAGGCAGGGAGGAGGAAATCACACAAGCGCAGTTTAGTCGCATGAGAGTGGTTTTGAACTGTGAGTATTCTGTTGTGTTTGAAGGGAAGGGCATAAGGTAGACTATTGGGGGAAGATGCTGGGTGAAAGATAGCTGGGATGAATGTAGCTTGGACCTGGCTGAATACCATGAAAAGGTGTGTTGACTTTCTCCTGTAGGAAACGGGAAGTCATCAATACCTAATACAGAGTAATTATTTGAGATTTGGATTGTAGGAAGATCATTCTGCCAGCTGATGGGTTGGAAGGACAAAGATCAGTGGCAAAGAGACTGGAGGAGGGTATAGGGCACAGGTGATAGGCAACATAACCAATCAAGGGACATTGGGGAAGGAGGGACAGGGAGGGATGCACAAAGAACATGTGAAAATGAATTGATGGAGGTCGGTGAACAGACATGGATATGTTGTATTCATGAGGACAAAGGCAATGGTCACTGTGTGGTCCCTGTCGTGGACAACGGAGCAGATGGTGGTGACAATTCTGAGACAAAGAGGGCCTCCTGGACACTAGGTGATGTCACCAGATAATTTCTTTCTCTTCCTGATTCAGCCTCATTGAATCATGTCTTGGTTTAGGGACCAAGCGTGCTATTTTTGTGATGCGTTTTTCAGTGCTGACTTGGAAAATCTGAGATATGAACCAAAAGATGATCAATAATATGTTTTGTTGTAGTGTGGCACCATTTCTAATCTGCATTTTACAGAGTGTTTTTAGATTACTAAACTTTCAGCGTGTTTTCTCTTTTCAGCTGTTAGCTCTCCTCCTTTCATGCCTTGCCCGCGAACCTTTAGGAATCCTAAGAGAGCTCAAGGGTGCATTAAAATTTCAGGAACTACTTCAGCAGAACCATATGCTTCATTTCCTGAGGACTGTCAGCAAAGCAGGAGAAGAAAACCTGTCAGATCTGCGTTGTCATTACTGCTGCTTCTCGCTTAGCAGTTGGGCCAGCGAGGTGGTCCAGAGTAGCGGCCTCTCTGTGAGAACACATGCAGCCACGACAGGACTCAAGACTTCTTTGGGCAGTTTTGCAAAAGAACCACAGCAGTTGAAGTCCTTGGATCATTTTGAACATCTCAAAAGATATTTAATATGCTTTTGATTGGCTTGTTTTTAAATTCCAACATGGCAAGTCAGACTGGGCCAAGCATTGACTGGCTTTTTTTTTTAAATTTTTATTTATTCATTTTAGAGAGGAGAGAGAGAGAGAGAGAGAGAGAGAGAGAGAGAGAAAGGGGGAGGAGCAGGAAGCACCAACTCCCATATGTGCCTTGACCAGGCAGGCCCAGGGTTTTGAACCGGCGACCTCAGCATTCCAGGTCGACGCTTTATCCACTGTGCCACCACAGGTCAGGCTTGACTGGCTTTTTAAAATGAATGCTTGATAAGCTAGTGTGGCTGCCATTAACTTAAAAGAGCACACTTATCCAGAACATCACCTGGATGAATGTAGACTTTTCTTTAACTTTGGCTTCTGGTTTTTATCTGGCTAGAAAAGATGGGTTATTTTTTTTCTTCTATTTCTCCCTTTCATCTTTTTTTCTCCTTTCTCCTTTCCTTACTTCACTTCAAGGTTTGCTGCGTCCTTGTCATTGTTCATGCCCCAAAGAAGGCTTCACCCGTCGCTGACCATTCTTTAGAAACTAATGGCAGAACTGGAGTTTGACTCCAGTTGATAACCTCATTAAAGACGCGGGACCACTGCCATTGATTAATGTATTCGTTTCCAGGCCCTAGATTGACTTTGGTTTCATCAGTATTCGTGGTGGATTTTGTGGAAGGGATCTGGGGCTGGTAGAAAGTCAGTGTGTTGTGTCATACTGTGGCTGGTATTCTCTGGGACAAGGATAATAAAGGCAGATAAAACACTGCACATTGAGACAAACTTGGAGCAGCGCCTTATAGAAGTAAACATATGCTTTTAAAAAATGCATCACAGTGATGCAGTTTGTCAATAATCTGTCATTAGTGCAACTGGGCCTGTAGCCTATCTAGGGTATTGAGAGCCATCCCAGAGCTTATTCCCGGCATGTTCCACTCTAGGCAGTATTGACCTATAACATCACTCTTGGAAATAAGAATCAGGGCGTTTCTTTTTTTTTGGCTCTGTACCCAGAAGTGAACACACCCCTCTCTAAGAACATCTAGAGAGTTCCAGCTGCTTCCATTGTTGCAAACCGTGCTGTTTAAAAGAGGCTGTCCTCTTATGGCTGAGTAGTATTCCATAGTGTATATGTGCCACATCTTCTTTATCCAGTCTTCTATTGAAGGGCTTTTTGGTTGTTTCCATGTCTTGGCCACTGTGAACAGTGCTGCAATGAACATGGGGCTACATGTGTCTTCACGTATCAATGTTTCTGAGGTTTTGGGGTATATACCCAGTAGAGGGATTGCTGGGTCATAAGGTAGTTCTATTTGCAGTTTTTTGAGGAACCACCATACTTTCCTCCATAATGGTTGTACTACTTTACAGTCCCACCAACAGTGAATGAGGGTTCCTATACTACTCAGCCATAAGAAATGATGACATCAGATCATTTACAGCAAAATGGTGGGATCTTGAAAACATTATAAGGAGTGAAATAAGTAAATCAGAAAAAAAACAAGAACTACATGATTCCATACATTGGTGGAACATAAAAACGAGACTAAGAGACATGGACAAGAGTGTGGTGGTTACCAGGGGTGGGGGGAGGGAGGACATGGGAGGGAGGGAGGGAGAGAGTTAGGGGGAGGAGGAGGGGCACAGAGAACTAGATAGAGGGTGGCAGAGGACAATCTGACTTTGGGCGAGGGGTATGCAACATAATTTAATGACAAAATAACCTAGACATGTTTTCTTTGAATATATGTACCCTGATTTATTAATGTCATCCCATTACCATTAATAAAAATTTATTTAAAAAAATAAAAAATAAAAGAGCTGTCCTCTGAGAAGTTTTAAGGGTACTCTTATCTGGCTATTTATTATTCTCAGGAATTTTTAATTTTCAACTTGACTTCCAAATGCTACTCTAGATTTTTCTCTCATGTGTCTGTCCCACCTCTGTCAGTGTCTATATAAACAATGTAAGTGTGTTCTTTCTTTTTTTGCTTTACATTTCTACTTTTAAATGAGAAGCATAAAAAAGCAAAAAGAATCAATGTATCCAACCCAAATAAAATTATACTTAAACGTTATTTATATGTTCATTGACTTTTAATTTATACCTCATTCTTTGCAGAAAGCATACAAAGTAACTTGCCATACTATATAGTATGGTGCTTACTTTATGCCCACTGTTTTATTGTTTTATTTATTTGTCACCACTTTATTAAGTAGGTAAGAGGATCTCCATTTAAAAGATAAGGCAACTAAGCTTCAGAGGTTAACTTTTTCCAGAACTCACAACTCGTACCACTCACGGTGGTAGAACCGGAACACAAACCCAGGTGTATAATGGCAGCAGTATTAATATTTCAAAAAGTACAAAAATATATTATTCAAGGTTGTTAGGGCATTTTTTTAAAGCATAGTTTTTGAGAATGTTAAGTATTCAAAGAGAGGTCACTAAACAGGAGGGATCTGGGTGCCACGTGTTCAGAAATAAAAAATAAAAGGATAATTAAACTGTGTGAATATTTGTGCCTTTCAATGTAAAATATTAAACACATACCTAATAAATTTTTAAAGCTAAAACATTATCGCTTACATTATGCTCATAAGGCTATCAATCTCTGTGAGCCTGTCGGTATCAAGTGCACATCCGTTGTGTGCAGAGCGGGGCAGAGCACCCTGGAGGGGAAGGCTGTGACAGAGTCTGACCTGCATTTGTCAGAAGCCTTCAGTCTTAGTGTGTACGGAGACGTAAGCTCTGGCAAGTTCTCAGAGGTGCTGCTGGGGATCGAGTTGCTGAAGGACAGTCCACGCACGTCTGTGAAGTCGCAGAGCCTAGTTGTTAAGCATGGTTAAAGACGTACCGTTACCTTTTAGAGTTAGACTGCTGGCATTCACTGGAAACCTGGATGGTTTTGTGAACTCATGTCATCCCAATAAATTCAATAATAAAATAATAAAGTCCAGCTTAATTACTTGTTAGCTTGTGAACCTTGGAAATTCCTTAGTCTATCTCTGTTTCTGTTGATGGATTTGTAGAATAAGGGTAACAAATACAACCCATTTCATATTATTATTTGACAAACACTTGTGTACCACTTTTCATGTGTTTTTCAGTGCTCTAAGCACTTTAGAAATAATAAACCACATGTTTTTCATTACTTTTTTTTTAATATCATGGTAAGAATCTATGATGAGTACATGTGGCCTCACAATGCGGATGGCCTACTTAACAAAAGAGAAAGTTATTAATGAAATAAATGGCATTGCTTTTAAGCCATGAAAGTGTGACTACCTGGGCACATCTCACGTGTTAACAGTGGGAATTAAGAGGCTTATTTTGCCTCATTCCACTCAAGAGTTTCTCTTTATTGGTCACCAGAACCAAATTCATGATCATAGCTTCAATAAAAAGACATCATGCATCTACTCTTGTCTCTACAGCTTACGCCCATGATATACCCTCTGTTTCTAATATCCTTTCTTGATTCTTGGCGAAGGAGTATGTTTACTGAGTTCTTACTATGTATCAATCAGTCCTGCAAATACTTGATACTGATTAGCTTTTTTGCTGAATTAATGCTTACAAAAAGAAAAAGAAAAAAAAAAAAAGAAGCTGATGACCATGCTTCCAAGAAGATGGTTCTCTGGGAAGAGTGATTTGTTTAAAGTAGTGCCACTTTGATCTACCCACACTGTTCACATTTGTTTTTATGCCTGTGTAAAATGCCGGCTGCCCCGAGATATTCTCTAGGTTATCATTCAGAAAGTTCTGTTTACGATATTCTTTTACCTTGACCCTGAGTTGTCTTTTTTTAAACTCTACCTATAAACAGTAAGATCTAATCAATAATCTTTTATGCATTCATAATAGACTTTTGACTTTGTTTTATAAAAGCTTCTAATGGCCTCAAAGCTTGAGAACACTTTTTGAATGTTGCTGTTATCGGCATGTTTTCCTTTGCTCAGACGAGGCTGGACGTGAAGGTTGTCGCCTGACTTGAACTCAGATCTAACCAGCATACGTATGCAGGGGCACATGCATCAGCACTTGATGTCATTAAATCACCTTTTTGAAGTGGAGCGATCTACACAGTTATTTTGTTCTGTGTTTAATTCTGGAGGGGAAGAGAGTATTGGGAGGCTGATATTGGGGTTTGCATGTGATGAAACAGAGAGGACTCTACCCAGGGAACCACACTGTAAGCAGAAAAAAAGGCAATGGTTCTAGTTGTATAATTCAACACTTTATTTCACAAGAACTCATTGAATATCTAATGTAAATTTAATACATCTAAACATATGATTATGGAAAAACGGTCTCTCTTTTCTCCTAGTTATCAAGTAGGTAAAACGCAGATGTATACTATAAGCCCGAGGAAACAGAGGATGGCCCAGCAGAAAGGACGTTGAGGGGTGGTTTTAAACATTTTCCAAATTGTAAGCAAATCTGGAAGCTAAAATCTCTATTTATAAATCAGGTTTTTCTCTTCACAAGCAAAGTGTCTGGTGGGTAGAGTATCAATATATTTAGAATCAACAACCTGAGCCCGCAGATACAGCTACGTTTCATGAAACAATTGTCAGCAGCAGCTAATTGATGTCCATAAAGTACTTCTGCAAGTGCCAACTGTTAAAAAATATGCTCAAAGCTCTCTTCAGAATAATGCAGGGTAATTCTTCTACCACCAGGCATGGAGATTGAAATCTTACCACATATCATTATTTTAAATAGATAAGACTACTGCAATGCTATTAATCCTTCAATAAACTGGAGGGGAAAGAACAAAGTATTTGCATGATATAGTTTTTACACATATGGTTATTAAACTGTAGGAACCTTTCTTATCTTATTGCACACAGTTGCTGTAAAATGGAAGAGGGCTAGAAACACCTAGACGCTGTAGTGTCATGTGGACCACTTTATGGCCTGCATTCTTTATGATATGACAGTTGTTCCATCGACACCATGTTATTTATTGAACAGCAGAGCAAATAGGCTAATAAATCATGGTTACATGTCTAGCCAATTGGAATCTGCCCTGGTTTTGTGAAGTGCTAATTTTTTAAACTTATTTATTCTGCTTTCTTTCATTTTTCTCTTTATCAGTCTTTGGGTTTTTGGCAATCTTTTCTTTAATAGACTCTCATCTTAAGACATTTTAAAATGCACCACATGTCAACTCCAATTCAACTTAGATACCTAAATGCACATTATTTAAATTAAACATAAATGCTTTGAAAAGTGTGTACTTATAACATAATTGCTTAAAGCTACATTTCCACATTATGTACGTTAGAAGGTTGAATGTTGTCGATGTATGCAAGAACCAAAGTTAGCCTTCAAAAAATAAATTATTCACATCACATCCATCTATATATCTGATAGTGTAATTAGCAATCAAAAGTACTACATATGGTGATGTAATACAGACAGGATAATTTTGTACATCCTGCTGTTGATGGATTTAGGTACCGCATTTCCCACATTTTCTATTTCATTATTTGGGACTAAAAAAAGACAAAAGTAAAATAACATGTTTTCCTTATTTTAGTTCCTTTTTAATCATCCTTCTAGCTTCTTTTGCTTTCCTTCCGTGTCTGGCTCTCATTTCCCCAGTTTAGATAACACTTGTTTTTCTTCATTTATCTTTACTCTTTCCTGCTCTGCAGTTTGAACACTAATAACAATGGAAATCTTGGACTCAGATCTGGGGGAATTTTGGAGGTCATCAAGGTTATTTCTCTGCTTTTAGTTAGTTTTCTAGTCTTTTGCACATTGAGATTTATTTATGCTTTTCTCAACATCAGCACAAGTTTCTTGAATTTTTCAAATAAAGTCTGCTTTTTCTAAAGGTTTTGTGTGTTCTAACATTAGGAGATATAGATTAAATAGTACTTCTCTAATTTTTGTTCCCTCATAATGCCTCTAAGTACTCACTACTTTCTTCCACTTCAACTCAATTCATTCTTTTCACTAAATTGTTGGAGTTGTTATCTCTATTAGATATAGTAAAAGTCTAATCACTTTTAGTAGAGTAAAAGCAGTTCATCAAAATAATTTTCTGAATGTGTCTATGGTCAGATATCCCACTGTCTAGCAATTTCCCGTAAGTGGTTTTATGTTAGTGCCCCGACTTTCCTTTACTCTCTCACGTGAGCTGCTAGCTCTCCAGGGATCCATCCTATTATGTGATGTTTCAGCTTCCTTTTGCACTGGCCAGGTTTTGTTGGTCATAAGCTTTATCCATGAAATGCCTATGCAATTAAAAGACAGAGTAATAACTGTAATTTATTGAGAAGAGATATGTTTCTGTTCTATGCCGCCATCTTGAGAACTACTCAAGAAAAAAAAAAGAAAAAAAAAAGAGTAGGAACTTAATCACAAAATTGTGTTGAGATTAAAATCCTGGCATTTAGTAGGTATGGGCCAAAACACTCATTTGTAAAATAGGTATAGCAGCTATTCATAGAATAATGTAAGTTTTTAAATTTTATTTTTTTTTTTGCATTTTTCTAAAGCTGGAAACAGGGAGAGACAGTCAGACAGACTCCAGCATGCGCCCGACCGGGATCCACCCGGCACTCCCACCAGGGGCGACGCTCTGCCCACCAGGGGGCGATGCTCTGCCCATCCTGGGCCTCGCCATGTTGCGACCAGAGCCACTCTAGTGCCTGAGGCAGAGGCCACAGAGCCATCCCCAGCGCCCGGGCCATCTTTGCTCCAATGGAGCCTTGGCTGCGGGAGGGGAAGAGAGAGACAGAGAGGAAAGCGCGGCGGAGGGGTGGAGAAGCAAATGGGCGCTTCTCCTGTGTGCCCTGGCCAGGAATCGGTCCCGGGTCCTCTGCACGCTAGGCCGACGCTCTACCGCTGAGCCAACCGGCCAGGGCTAAAATTTTTTAAAATATTATTTTATTCAGTGAGAGAAGAAGGGGGAGAGAGAGAGAGAGAGAGAGAGAGAGAGAGAGAGAGAGAGAGAGGGACATTGAACTGTTCTTGTATGTGCCCTGAGCAGGGATCAAACCAGCAACCTTTGCACTTCCAGATGATGCTCTAACCAACCTAGCTACCCAGCCAAGGTGAGTAACGTAAGTTTTAAACTAAATGAGACAGCATTTTTAAACTTCTGGGCACAAGTTCTTGACACAATGATGGGTCATGGATGAGTATGCCACAGATTTAAAAAAATTTTTTTCTCCTTTCATTACTAAAATATTTGATAAATTATTTTTAATTGATTGCTTAAAACAGGAACAAAAACAAACAATAAAGCATAAGGTCCTATACTTATTGTGCACGCACTCCCCTTTGAGGCTGACCCCAAACCAGGAAGAGATGCATTAGAGTCAAATTTAGCTATAATTTACCCAGAAAATGGTAGGGTGATGTAAGGCCTGTTTTTCTTACCAGCTAAAGAAACAAAGTCAATTCCCTAAAGTGGACATGAAACTATACATATGGTCATTATTGATGTGTACACAGCCATCAAACTAAACTTTTTGTCATACTCTGCTGGGCAAGCGTTCTCTATGTTAATGAGTTCTGTCTCTAATAATTAAAGTTGTATGGATGGTTTGCATTTCAGATGTCTCATAATTTTCATAATTTCATATTTTTAATGTATGACTCTTCATTGTAATCTAGTCATGTAAGAATCAGTATTTAAGTGATTTATTGAGTCAGCCCCCAGCATGACCTTTAAAACAACCCTGAAACTCATACATGACTAAGTGGGATGTTAAATGTATTCTTTTAAAATATGAATTTGTTCACACCTGGAAGTGAGCTCAGTATCACACGCTGAAGCAGAGATGTGAGGGTTTTCTTGCTTGGGTGAATGAAACTGGGTTTCAGCTAGAAAGGATCCGACCAGTAATAACATAAAAATAGATCCTCTGACTCCACTATTGAAGAATTTTATCTCATGTCTCCATCCACATGCAGCACGAATGGTGTATAATTTTTAGGCACTTTGTGATTTTTTTTTCTTTCATACTATAGGACCAATTCTATGTATTCTCAGATCAGATATTTTGTGAACATAGACAAACCTTTGGTTAATGCGATGTTATATTAACTGATGGTAATGAAGCCTGTTTCTCTTTTCGTTGTTCAAACTGTAATTAGAAAGCTATAGGTAAGGGTTGGTGGTCACAAGCCTGGATTCCTGGATCACATCTTACACTCTATCTCTACCATCAGCGAGCTGAAACAGTGCCTATTTCATAACGTGGTTGCTAGGATTAGATAAAAGTGTAGACTTACTGTATTGTGTGTGTTTGGGTGTGTATGCATGCACGTGCATGCTTAAAGAGAGATTTAGCCACTCATTCACTCATGTAGATAAAAAAATATCAATGGGCCTGCCACATGCCATTCATTATTTAAATACCAGATATGCAGACATGAATGAAGCTGTACATAACTCCTTTCCTGCAGGCTGTCCCTGTTTGGGAAGTGAGATGGATAAGTATGATAATCATGAACCAATGTGATCAACACGATAATGAAAGAGCAGATTCATTGCAGTAGGACCAGTGGGGGGAGGGGTCAACGTTTTCAGTAGGTCAAGGGAGGCAGGCTATTTGTATTTCCTACTGCAGACTAGAGACAACAGGTGGGAGCTCAGTTGGCCTCCAGTGAGAAGGGAGAGTCCTTGCTGGCTTCAAGCAAGAGCAGTATGCATGGTTGGGGGTGAGGGGTGTAGCTGTAAATGGCCTTGTTATCTAAAGGCAGGAGCGTTCAATGTTTAGAAGTCTACTGGAAATATCTCTGTGATTGTGTGCATATGTGCTTATGCATACATGTGTATGCACAGTATACATATGTAGATGTTATATTATTGTAGTTTACTATTGTAGCTATAACAAATTATCAGAAATTGTGTATGTTTAAACATACTACATTATTATTTTACAACACTGGAGCCTGGAACTCTGAAATGAGTCTTGGGCTAAAATGAAGACTCTGGCAGGGCTGCAATCCTTTCTAGAGATGCTAGGGCGCGGTCTGTTCTCTTGCCTTCCCCAGTCTCGGGAGGCTGGCTGCATCTCTGACCCAGAGCCCCATACAGCCTCCAACGTCATCAATGGCCGGCAGGAACATTTTTACAATGCATTGCTCTGCCACTGACTCTTCTGATTTCTTTTGCCATATTTAAAGGACCATGTGATTACATCATGGATTACTTGTATAATCCAGATAATCTGTTTTAATGTCTGCTGGTTAATGACTAGAATTCTGCTTGCAATCTTAATGTCACCCCTCCTACCCTGCTAGGCAACATAACATTGTCATAGATTCCAGGAATTAAGACATTGGCATCTTTAGAGGAGGGCTTTATTTTGGTCACATAAATATATATATATGTTCCAGTTACAGATTAGATATGAGGAAGAAAAATGTAAAAAGTAAGTGATGAACTGTAAGTGCTTTTTTTTAATCTGCACACGAAAGACAAGACTTGGACATGAATCTCTTGTTAAGAAACTTCCTAGTTACTGGTGTATCATGTTGACACAAAATATATGCAGGTACACAAATAGAAAGTACAAGATAAATGTCATAGGAAAAGGATGGAACTCACATTCTTCATATTTTGTGTGAGGAAAAGCCAGAAGTTCTGGCTCTGTGAAATAAACAAATGTGACCCAAAACCTGAGAAGGAAGAACATTGTTATGAACTTTAGATTTCTTTGGAAATTGTGATCTCTATAGCAACTGAATAAGTTACCATTTTCCTTTTTCTTTCTTACATCTTCCATTATATGATAACGTTTTTAATAATAAACTCGTATTACACTACAGCACTTAGCATATGCCAGGCACTCATCTGACTGCTTTACAGATATTAACAATTTTCTTACCACCAGGAATGTTTTTTTGGGGTATTGAGCTACAGTCACACAGGGACCACCATTGAGAAGGGTCCCCATTTGGTTACTGTGATTTAGTCCCGCCTATTCCACCAGAACAATACACTAGATAGCATTATTATCCACATTTTTTAGAAAAGACACTGAGGCACAGGAAGGTTAATTTGCCAAGAACACATGCTGGTCTGGGGGAGAGCCGGGATTTGAACTTGAGGAGGAGCAGCTCTGATGCATTTCCATCTCCCGTGTCTTTAGAGACAAGAGATCATTTCTCCTCAATTGAGTCTTCTTCCAACTCTAACCCATTGCTACATTGTTAACTTTCACTGAGTGCTTGTTAAACTGAATTATATTTGATGGTTTTCGGTAAAAATACTTCATTTTTCAACTAATAGAGATGAAAGTTAAAAAAAAAAAAACAAGTGAAAACCTTGAATCTCTTCCAAGACATTTGCTCAAACAGACCAAATTCAGCTTTTTTTCCTCGGCATTATCATATGTCAAAAGCTCTTCCCATGTCAGGGTCCATTCTTTATCATTTATTAGTTACATTTATACAGCAAAACATTCTGGACAAATTTGATAAAACTATGCCAAGAAATATTTTTCCATTCTTCTAATTTATTCTTAAGAAACTTAAACTTTAGGAACAGTTGTTTTAGAGAAATCCATCAGTACAATTACTTTAAGTGTAATTCCGTGTATATGCAACAGAGAGAAATTAGGTGAACCATGTAAATAATAAACCAGGAGAGTAGGAGGGGCAGTTAAGAAAGTTAGTTGGTTGTTAGTCTTTAAATCAACCTAATATGCATTTCCCACAGTCTTCTATGTGCCACATGCTGAGCTGTGTGAGGGACATTTAGTAACAATTTTATTAGTAATGATTAAATGATGCCCTCAGGGACCACAGAGTGCAGTAGGCTGAGAAAGTCCATCACACAGAGCTCTCTTCAGAAAAAGTCTATGGTTAGCGCTGAAAGAGAGGACAGTGTGTGAGCCTGAGGCCAGGATCTGGACATGTCCATGTTTATTCTACTGGCTGATAACATGGGTAACCATGGACAGCTAGCTCACAGCCATTCTATCTTTGTTTCCCCATCTCTAAAGTGGGGCTAATAACATGGGTTTCACTTACTTCATGATGCGATGTAAATGAGTCCATAAATATAAATGCATACGTGGAGGGAGGTATTAAATTAAGGTGTTTTTCTTGGACTGAGTATAGTTCCAGATAAGACACAGACAATAAAATTATACAATATAAAAAAAGAAGGCTTATTTAGCATTAAGTAGAGCTATATTATTTTATTCTATTTTACAACCATACATAATCCATATTTGGTTGACTCAGATAGTTATTGGACAAAACAAAAAGATTGAGGATGTTAGCAGTGCTAATTTATTTGAATCTTTAATTCACTATTTTATATAATCCATATTTGGTTGACTCACGTAGGTAATAGAGAAGCCAAAACTTGAAGCTAACTTATTTGATTCATTTCATCACTTTATTGAGCATTTTAGAAGGCATTGCAAGTAATGCAGAGCTGAATAAGATAAAATGTAGCCATGCCTTTACAGAGAGCACAGTTTACTGGTAATAACAGGGATAAAATGCGTGCATATGAGACCGAATGTACTGAAGTGTTATCAAATAGCTGCAAAGATCCACAGGAAGAAGTGAGCATACCAACTGGAAAGCTAGCCGACATTCTGAGATTTATATAATTTTTGCGGGAAGAAAAAGCACAATTTAAAACCAAGCAGTGTGGAAGAAATAGAAAGTGTAGAGGGAGGTACTATCACTGGATTGAAAGCCACTGCGATTTTTATAAGGAATAACCAACACTGCCCAGGAGATTGAATGTGTTGGTGAATTTTTTTCACAGCAATCCTTTCTGTGGTTTATGAAAATTTGAGTTTTACTCCTGAAAGTTTTATTGTGAGGAGTAATAGTTTTGAAAACATGATGAGTAGTTCAGGAATAAAATAATGTTATGAGTTTAAGAAAAAGTAAAAGAAAATAAAATCGGTATCCTGTGCCCTGGCTGGGTAGCTCAGTTGGTCAGAGCATTTTCCTGAAGCACAGAGGTTGCCGGTTCGATCCCCAGTCAGGGCACAACCAGGAACAGATCTATGTTCCTGTCTCTCTCCTGCTCTCTTCTTTCATTTAAATAAAATCAACATTAAACCCTGAAATGTGGAGGTTATGTTAACAACAAAAAAGAAAGGTCTGCCTCTAGCTGGTTCAGATCATTTCAAGATGCTATTACAATATCTATAGATTTCAAATACCAGAGATAAGATTCCCTGAAGAATACACCCATTGACATCATGGTGACCTTGAATGCTTGTCAAAAGTCCTCGCTGTTTAGATTTACTAGCTGACCTGAGAGGCTTGGAGCGCGTTACAGCTGACTCGCTTTAAGCAATACTGGCGAGCACAGTAGGGAATTCCGGGCACCTCCTTGAGACGCACAGAAAACATTTAACAACGAGAAGCTAGCTTTTGGTTGTCAGTATTTTTGAAAGAAAAGTACCAAGTGACCGACACACCAAGTCTAGAGTGGTTTGAAATATAAGAATGGCATCTTTCTTTTTTTTTTCAATCTTGAACTGGCATTTGTATAGTCAATGGTATAACAAGAATTTCAAGAAGAAATATGTTCCCCTAAGCACTGGATTAGACGTGTGCAGAAATTCTTAAAATTACTCGGGGCCAAAGGCTTTGTTCCTGCTGGCCACCTGCAGCTTGCAGAAATGCCCTTTTACAGTTTTATCGGGGGCCGTGCATGAACCATCTGACTCGACACTGGACACTACTAAGAGAAGACAAGCATGCAGAGAGAGAGAGAGTGATTAATGTAAACCTTCTAAAGCCAGCCAGAGGCTTAAAGAATTCTTTTCTGCAGCATTCCAGAGATAATTGCCCACCGTGTTATCGCGGGAAGTGTTAAGTCATTAAAAAATATAGCAAATTATGACGCATGAGAGGTTGGTGTTACACAAGAAAAGGAATAAAAAAACAGATAAAAAGTGGAGGGTAAACAAGAATATATGTGAGTCTGCAGACTCTCTGAGGGAGGGTCGGGTACACTTGACCAAGGCACATCAGCTTTTTAGGTTGATAAACTTGAAAGTTTTATACAATCTCTTCATGAAATTCTGACAAACGTGCATGGATTCTCTGACAAGGAACAATTTTTTTTTTAAGTTGAACTTAATGTACTCGTCAGATGAAAACTATTTTCTTCAAGTTTTACAAATTAATTTTCACTTTATTATTAATGTCTCCATAAATAAACCTGTAATATAAGGCACTAAACAAAGTGCATACTTTAAAAGTAATTGATTAGAGATATGTTCAACATTATTGTGTTTGAATCCATTACTGTCTTAAATGAGAGCAATTCTGTTCCAATTTGGCATCCAAAATCCACAAGAGCATCTTAGCTTCCAAAATACTGCAGCCAAATGTCCTCTTCATCATGCTGGGGCTGGGGGCGAGGGGACATCATCGACTTCAGTCGTGTTCAGAAGGCCTGGGCCCTCCATATGGCCGGTTTTCCATTGGCAAGTCAGTCCTTAAAATCTTAGGGGGATTCCACTGTGTATGTATAAGCATTATAAATTAACATTCTAATGCGCTTGGAGGTTTGTGCTGAATGAATGGCAGGCAAAATGAAAAGAAAAAGAAAAACATATTTCTTAAAGAAACCATAAACATGTGGTTCTCCCCAGGCACTGGAATTAGGAGTTGGAAGAGATTGGAGAACTGGATCCTTCTTTTTCTGGAATTAAGTCTTAGAAGATGTATGGAAATTAGGCAGTTTCTTGATACCTTAGCTCTCAGAAGTGGCTGTAATCATTCCAGTTAAACTCCTTGCCTCATCCTTAACTTACCACCATTTTTCAAATATATTAATACATTTTAAAGGTATTATTTTTCTTTGCAGTTTTAAATTAAAACAGAAAATGCATTTAGCCACATGGAAGTGATCTATCAGAAGGCTCATTTGGAAGAAAGCTCACATTTAACAAGCCAGTTCCTGGCTTGAGCTTTGCTAGAGCAGCGCAGGGCAGCCGAGGCAGCCCAAGAATTTCTCTCTCCCTTCCGCTTTCCTGCTTTTTTATTTCCCTTCTCCCTTCCTTCCTTCCTTCCTTCCTTCCTTCCTTCCTTCCTTCCTTCCTTCCTTCCTTCCTTCCTTCCTTCTTTCCCTCCTTCCTTCCTTCCTTCCTTCCTTCCTTCCTTCCTTCCTTCCTTCCTTCCTCCCTCCCTCCCTCCCTCCCTCCCTCCCTCCATCCATCCCTCCCTCCCTTTTTCCTTCCTTCCTTCCTTCCTTCCTTCCTTCCTTCCTTCCTTCCTTCCTTCCCTCTTTTCATTTTCCCTCATTTTTCAGATTCCTTCTCTCTGTTTGCTCCCTGGATCTATAAAGCATTGTGGATCTTATTTTTTGTTTTAGAAATAATTAAACCAAGGACTTCCAAATAAAGGACTACCTAGAGTGCAACATTCAAGATTTCCCTCTCAAATAAGGTCCAACATTTCTTGCATATAAATTTACCATTCACACCTGTAGAAATCTAATAGTAATACATGGACTGTGGAGCATAGCACCTTCCTTTCTTCTCTCCCTCCCTCCTTTCTTTTTTCTTTCCTTTTTGGTATTTGTTTTCAAGTAATACACAAATAGACATAGACCGAATAAAGTCAACAATGGAATACTAGTGTTGAAAGTCCTTGCGGATTATTGTATCACCAATGAATAATTACTATTCATAAAATTACATAATTACTATATATGTAATCATTGCTACATAGTATATAGTATATATAATTTCTATATATAATATAACCAATTAATTGCTAAACATTTTAATCAGTTATTATTATTCACTAGCAGAGATTGGTTCACATATAAGAAAGAGAAGGGGACATCTGGTCAAGTGGTCTGAACTTCAGGTCTTCAAACTTCTTGGGTTTCATTTCTTCATCTGCAAAATGAGGTTAACTATCGATAGTTTATACAACTATGGTGTGAATTAAAATAAAATATGCTAAGTGCCTGAAATAGTGTCTGGCTCATGGAAATGGCAGCTAATATCATTTCATGCTATGTAAGTTGCGTAGTTATTACTAGTTTTAGTCTATTCTTGGGTGGGGGAGTCAGGGTGATTTTTATTTTCTGTTATAAGAACTGTGGTAAGGAAATGTAACACTTATTCAAGGTCACCCAATAAGTCACTCACTGTCACTAGGACTTGAGGGTTTGCAACTTCACTGTTGTATTTCAGTCCATTAGGCCACAAAGTCATCAAAACAAACCAGAAAAGAGCACCATCAAAAAAGCAAAAGTAATAAAATCAAAGGATCCTGGAGCAGTTTTGTACTAAAAGCCATCTGCTATCTTCATCCACATTCTCAACTCTCTTGAAATGTTATTTGTAAAGCCTTAAAAGGCTTGACTGGAAACCTTCATGTCTTTTTAAAGATACAGAGTATCTATTGCTGACTCATGCATGCTGAATTAAGAATTGTAATATGGATTTTTGAATATACATCAGAGAGATGCCAATACTCTTTACATTGCCAAAGCCCTTAGGCTCTTGCTGTAGAGAAGGGAGTTTTATGATTAGCTAAGCAAATGATTATTGCTACAGTGGTAATGGTGACAAGAGACAGAGAGAGACAGAGAGACAGAGACAGAGACAGAGAGAAAGGCAGAGAAGGAGAGATGGAGAGAGAAGGAATTTGTGTATTTAAGCGTATCTGGAGTAGTGGAGGTAGTTGAACAAAAACATTTGCAACATTTAAATGATAATGCTGGGATGCTATTATTTCAGTTTATTTTTTTATACCCAGTGTACTTGCTAGCCTGCTAAATGATCTGTGCTATGATCAGGTGAAAACAATAGGTACAAAATTGCTGTCTTAGCATTTCCACTTGACTTCGTTGCCTTGTCTTCCTGCCTAGCTGTGTGGAGTGCCCTCATTCCACCCTCTCCTTTTCTTGTTCGGGCACGAACACTTTCACTCAGTACCAGTGTGGTAACTTCACACTCGCTTCCTAAGTGGCTGCTCTTCCTTTATGTGGCTGGTGGCACTTTTCTCCCCTCTGCCTTATTACTTACTTCTACCAACGTGTAGATTTGCCTCTCTCATTGTACTTCTGTTATTGTGTTATCCTTTAAAAGAAAACCAATAACTATTTAAAACATAAAGCCTGTTTAATCCCAGTTGTGGAGGCAGATATTTTTATGTGAACAATAACGAGGGAAAGGAAAGGATTTCTCCCAGCTTTGCAAAGCCCCAGAGGAAACAGGGGCAAATGCTCGAGTTACAGGAATCTACTTGTTCTATTTCTGAGGAGCAGAGCAGAAAAAAAGTTTTGCAGATATTTTAAGAGATGGCAAAACAGGGAAGCAGACCAAAGGCATCACAAAAGGCTCCCAGTGTAGACCCAGCCATCTGCATATAGTTCACAGAACTCTTCTGTTTATTTATGAGTCCTGGAATGTGTAAAGCCAACTCTTAGCTGTAAAAGGACATACAGTTGCTCTCGTATAATTTCTCTGGCCCCCCTCCTTTTTTTATCTCCAGAATCAAGAGTTTGCTTTCTCATATCTAGGGAAACACTGCCATGCATAAGGACCTGGCTTGTAGGGATTCAAATTGCTTTGATAAAACATTTAAAATGACAACTAAAAATATTCTTAAAACGTAAGAGTATAGATTTCAATAAATGCACTGGCCTCACTATGTATACATTGAAATAGAGCACCTGCCAAGAGCACTTTAGAATAGGTCTAATGTACTCTGAAACAAAACAAAACAAAACAATTAAATTGAAGAAATATGAATTTTCTATAATTTGGTTCTTTTCAAGATAATAATCTTTAAGTAAGACAACCACAAAGGAAGGCAATGAAAGAAACCATATATTTTACCTGAAGATTAACAATTGGCTTCCTGCTAAGATTTTTCTAGAGGTTTTTATAAGGGAAAATGGTTTCTCAAATTTCATCATGATATAATGAGCTGAATTGTTTAGACATTAAAAAATTAAATGTCTCTGCCCTTCTTGTTCGGCAGCTCTGTGCTCTGTCTTTCTAGTTAAAAAGAACATTATGTTATGCAGGCCAGAGACTTCCTTGATATGATGTTTTAGTTTAATCTAGCCGAGACATTACCCTCCAGACATTCTAAGAAAGTTGTTTTTTTTTTTCTGCCATGATGTGATTTTATGATCTTTTCAAAGCATTTTTAGCCTTAAGCGTTAGACACAAATAGATGGAAATAGGTGATCGTTTGAGTGATTGACCTCTGAATGTGGGTTTGGAGTTACCTCCCTAATATAGAAAAATGTAAAATGGTACATATACTCAGGAATATAAGGATATAAACAAATGCCACATGGATCCAGGTCAGGATTCTCTAACTCTAAATTCTCTTTGTACCCTTATAATTTCCAGTGGATCCTGGCTAACATCTGGGGATGGATAGTGTGTTAACACTGACAAGAAAGTGTGCAGCAAGATTAATATCCTCCAGAGTGTTTTATTGCCAGACAGAAAAGTCTTTCTATCTGTACATTTAAGACCTTTCCCCTTAGGGGAGGTGTCACTATGTAAATAAATTTCCTTTAAGAATGCAGAATATGAGAATAGAGTTTCATAGAACCTTGGAGGAAGATCAATGAGGGCCATTAGCCCCATGAGTTGACCGTGGGGGTGTGGGGAGAGCTTGGTGTCAAAAACAAACCTGAAAAAAAAAATTGGACTCTGGTTGTTTGCCTCTGTTTTTAGCAATAATCCCAGCTATCTACAATATGTTAAAAAGAGATACAAACCCATTGGAAACAATCCCTTTATTACTTTTAATATTTTATTATTATTATTATTATTATTATTATTTTGTATTTTTCTGAAGCTGGAAACGGGGAGAGACAGAGTCCCGCACGCGCCCAGCCGGGATCCACCCGGCACACCCACCAGGGGGCGATGCTCTGCCTCTCCGGGGCGTCGCTCTGCCACGACCAGAGCCACTCTAGTGCCTGGGGCAGAGGCCAAGGAGCCATCCCCAGCGTCTGGGCCATCTTTGCTCCAATGGAGCCTTGGCTGCAGGAGGGGAAGAGAGAGACAGAGAGGAAGGGGGGGATGGAGAAGCAAATGGGCGCTTCTCCTATGTGCCCTGGCCGGGAATCGAACCCGGGTCCCCCGCATGCCAGGCCGACCCTCTACCGCTGAGTCAACCGGCCAGGGCCGACTTGTAATATTTTATATCATGCTCTTTAAACTAGGTTGGGAACCCAGAAATAACCCGCCCAGGAGTGCAGAAGTTTATTAAACACATTGAAATATGTAATTAAAACATATTTAGATTCATGCCAATAGATCACCAACTGTCCTTTTCTCTGGGAATTGTATGTCTTTTTATTCTTTCTCATAACATATTCCTCTTTTTTGAAACAAGTTTTGCATTTGCAATTTGTTTTTCCTCTGTGGGAGTTGATTAATATCTATTTTCTATACCAGATTTTAAGTTCTTATAATGGTAGGGACCATGGATATTTATACTTACCATTGGATCTGCAGTGCATATAAGCATCCCAATAAATGCCTTCTTGAATGGGTGGCCGCACGGACGAATGAATGAATAAATGAAGTTATATAGAATGTGACATGGTACCCTTTGTATGGAAGAAGTTGGAAGGGGAACAGGTAAAGAATGCAGGTTGTGGAGGATCTAGACTATTACAGGTATTGGCTCCTGCTTTCTAGATGGCAATGCAAGCATTATAGCAGAAATGTGACACAATGAGACTGAGATTTAGCAAACCATTGTGAAGGTTATGTGAAGGAGGTCTCATGGGAGGGACAGCAGCATGAAGCACACTTGATAGGGTACCTGAACTAATTATGATAGCACTTTTTCTTTTTTATAGTACCTACTACTTCCTGATATTTGCTTACTTATACATTCATTATCTAGCAACCTCTGCTTCTTGGCCCATAAAAGAAGAGAGAGTGTCGGTCTTTCTCATTCAATACTATGTATGACCCCAGCAATTACAACTACAAGCATAAGACACGACCTCAATTAATAGGTATTGAAAAAAAGAAATGAATAATCTCTAAGAACTTGAGTATAGTTAGGGAGCAGTTTATAAGCCTCAGCTGAGCTATATATTATATCTGCTTTCTGCCTGTATTTTTCCTGGATATTAACCTTTGTAATCTACTTTCCTTCTGGGGAGGGGGAAGAGGGTCTATGACTTTCAATAAAGTGAACAAAATTCTTTCAGTTGAGGAAGTAGCAGTTGTTTTCAAAGACTCACATTCTCTGGTTTCAGTCTTCACCTTTGTCAGCATTTGTTCTGTTAGACAGGAAGCAAACAAAGAAAAGCCTAGCTGAGCTCATTTTAACACACAATCTAAAGAACAAACTTACTTTCATATTGCCCTCATTTTTTTTCTTCAGAAATTTGTTTTATGTTTGGGCTAAAATTGCAATTTATCTTTTCATCAAGTCAAGAATAGCTTCTTCTTAACAGTACAAGAATCTATTTAAATAAGTTTACTGCACGTCTCGTAGTGGCCAGGAAGTACCTTCCAGTACCTGGACATTTAGAATTCTTTCAGAACCTCAGGCAGAAATCCACGATGATGATATTATTGGGGTCACTATGCTAAAAGAAGTCTTAATATTTAAGAGCAAATAAATAATTTTGATAATTACATTTTGTTTCTTATTAAAAATTACTGCACTGTATAATTATCTTATCTTTTAATGTCCAGAAATTCCCTTAGCTGGAATGTTGGAAAAATCAGTTTATTTACAGATCGTGGTGTTTGTTTTGAAGCTACATTGAAGACAGTCCCCAAGTTCTGGGTGCTTGTATGTAGAGTGTGGGGATATTTATTAGCTCTTATTAAATATAATTATATATATGTATAAATTAAGCATGGAAGATATAACCTGAAAAACTAATAATTTGTGTTGAGTTTTCCTGCCTCTTGCAGTGTTGGCAAAAAACAAAAGCAAAAACCTATCTTATCATTGCAAAATTGCCACTACAAAATTAACAGAAAGTATGATCAGGAATTTATTTATTCCTATATATTTAGCTATAATTATGGGTAAGATAAGTTTTTCAAATATTTGTATTTTGATCAATCATCTAAACTCTGGATTCCAGGTATATATTGACTTTCATTGCCTACTTTCTGTATCACATTGGGCCTTTCCAAATTTTTTATAACCTGACTTCTACATTGTTTCTAAGGTAAGTGTAGAATGAAGATATTTGGAAAGAAATTTTGGCAGCATACAACCATATTTCCTTCCCCAAATCAAGTATTCACAGAAGTCAAATTACTTGCCACATGTGTGTGATTACAGAAATATATCATGAACATATACAGCTAATGCAATGTACATTGTATTATGTATGTCTTTACGTATATCAATCTTTGTTTTAAAAATAATTTGAGCATACTGAAGTTGCATATTAAAGAAATAAACTTGTTCTGAGGTGGTGGTGGGGTGTATTGAAAAAAGTACAAATTAATACAAGTCATAAGATATAGTCATTAGAATTGCGCTCCTCATGTTGAAAATCAGGTGACATTAGCCAAACCACTTCTCTTCTACATGTTGAGGGGGATCGATTTAAGAAGCTAAGGTGACGTCCCTAAATATCTGTGTAGAACCTTGGCTACGAAAAGTGCATCTTAGCATGCAAAGTGTTCCTCCCACAACCGCATTTGCTTTTCACCTACTGGGGGCACCAGTACCACTAATCTTCAGGTGAGTTTTGTATTGATAGCTAGTCATTACTTTATCAGTGACGTCTTTCTAAGGAGCTTAAATACTTAAGTGATCTCCCTCTGAGCAGTAATGGCGAATTACGTGGTGCTCTAATTGTGCTATTAGTTTATCTAAGCTAAAATGCAATCTACTTAATTTGAGGGTTTTATTACACATTGGTCTCGAAAGGTGAAATACATTAAAAACATATTAGCTCTGTTACCCTAAGGTTAAGCCTTTTTGGATCCTGTTTTTGATGGAAATATTGTCTCTAATATTTAATTTGAATAAAAGTATAAGATGTTTATTTTGACACAAGTATAACTTGGAAAATTTGTGAAGTATTTGATTAATATTTATTCATTTATTATCATTTGTGGAGTCAAAGTTCCCATTTCTTTAGTAAAACGAATCCAACTTCCTGATACATATAACTAATATGTGAATTTATTATGGCAATAAAACTGTTCATATGATACTCTAATTCTGGCTACAACCATTATCATTTGCCAAAACCTATAGAATGTACGCAACCAGGAGTGAACCCTAAGGTAAACTATGGTTTTAACATGATAGTGATGTATCAGTGTAGGTTCACTGATTGTAGCAAAGGCAGCAGTCTGGTGTAGGATGTTGCCGGTGCGGGAGGCTGTGTGAGTGGTGGGGCAGGAGGTATATGGGGACTCTGTGTACCTTCTGCTCAGTTTTGCAATGAACATAATTTTGCTGTAAAAAAAATCATTTTTTTTTATAAAAAGAGGAAAAAGCAGATCTGTGTAAAGTCAAAATGGATTGGAATGATTTACCATTTATATTATTTAAATACTATGAAATTAAAAATTGACTGACTAAACATTATGTTAAAATGTGTTAGAAATACTGTAATTTTAAAATTTAATTTCATCTTGGAATTACCTTTTAAACAATTGCTTAATTAGCATGTATAACATTTACCAACACACTAAAGATATACTTAAATTGTGACAGCTACATGTCCAAATATTTAGGGCAAAATTTCTCAACTTCTGCACTACTGACATTTTGAAACAGAATATTTGTACGATACGTAGCAGCATTCTTACTCTCTATCCGTTAGATGACAATAGGGCCACCAAAACTATCGCTAGACATTTGCAAATATCACCTACAGAATTGCCCTCTGTTGAGAATTAGTTTGTAAGGTAAATGTGTACAAATAGATTATTTTTGTTCAAAATATATGACGTGTGTATGTGTGTGCAAGTGTTTACCTAGTTCTGTGTGTAGAAGTCAGGTTTTTAAAGACAAGAGTGAAGAGGTAAAGAAAAAAAATTTAACTTGGTTCTTCATTTCCAGGGTTACAAGAAGATTGTGTGCTTTTCCCCGTCATTACCATGTTGTAGATTGACAAGGAATGTATGCAGATTTGCACCTTTTTGCTCAAAGACAGGAATGGGAAACTGATTATTGGTTCAGCTTTCTGAATAAGGGGCTGATTCACACTTCTTGTGCTGCAGGCTTCCCCTTGCTTCACCTCAGAAGACTTCAGCAGGAACATTTGGCTGAAACGTTCTTACAGGACTCCTCCAGCTGTCCTGTGAAGTAACTGTTGCCCACACTCACATGCATTAATGTATGGCTCGCTGCCGCCTCACATAGAGAAAGGCACAAGGCAAATACAAATAGTATACTGTCAGATACGCACTTCTTTACCCAACTGAGTGAACTTGGATTCTTTTCTATATATAATATACATAGTTTAATGAACCATTTTCTTTCTTAAGGATGATGGAAATTCCTAACTTTTTGCAAAAAATCATAATTCTATGTTAATTTTAAAGTGTTTTAATAATATAAAGGAGTTTTATAAATAAATTGCAATAAGTTTTTATTTCATTTTGGATAATGACATATATTTTACAAAGCGTTTTTCGATTTTTATCCTAACTCCTTGCCTGACCCTCTTGCCCACCTTTTCTCTTTATCACTTTGTTCCTAAATGTTACTAGTTTTACTTCTCTGAACCTAGTAATGTATCAATGTGAACTTCAGATTCAGAGCTGGCATTGAGAAAGGCTGCAATTTATTCTAAAATAACAATTTTCAGGAGAAAAAGGCAAGCCTGTTTCCATTTTGCAGCTATTAATATATATTTAATGAACTAACTTGACATATGCCTACTCTGTCTTTAATGAGCAATACTATTTTCACTCCTGTAAAATATACATCCAATCAATTGTATATAAATGTATTATTTATATATGCTATAAGCACAAATTTATGCAATTGGGCAATCATATTGCCTTCTTCACAACAAGTGCTTTCTAAAGTCGTTTTAGTGAATTGCACCAGTGGCAATTTGAAATCTTTACTAGAATATAACATTTTTCAGGTAGCTAACAGTTGCAGGAAGCAACTTTAAATATATTTTAAAATTTGAAGTAGTCTGCATAAACAACTATGTGATTTAACAAGAAATGAAAAATAGTATTGGTAGTATGTTATCGAATAATTCTCTTAATAATTCTATTTTAGTGTGCATTTGTCATAGTGCTAGCCCATTAAATGTTGATTTTTAAGCCTCTTTCAAGATTTCTGTAGGAAAAGCATCCCTTTCTTTTTCATTTAACTTTTCTTTCTGTCAGATGAGGACAGAGGCAAAGATGTCTGTGTGCTTAAATGAAACTATTAAAAAAATACTCTCGACTAAATTAGTGTGGCATAAGCATAACACTGCTAGCTTTTAGTGCAATTGAAAATAAGTACTGTGGTTCAGAACCTCTCGGCCCATAGTTCTGCTAAGTCGCGCCAAAAGTCCAGTTTGTATTCCAACAGTAGCATTCAAGACAGCACAGTTAAGAATCTCTTAACATTTCCATTTACAACTTCCCTCTCCTTCTAACATTTTCTTTATTGATTTTAGCATGTTTCGTCGTAACAGCTTATCAGCAGTTACAGCCAATGACCTAAATATGCAATTAAAATGGTGTGTTTCTCAGCTAGGTGATAAACTGATCCTCACTGTGGGGCTTTGGAAATATATATATACTCTTTTCCTTTCTCAGGACCTCTCCTTACTGCTAATTATAAATAGAGAAGCCCACTGCTGAGGGGGAGCCCTTTCGAGACATCATGTTAGGTTCTTCACAGATTTTTAAAATGAAGCTGTTTAAACGTTTGCCTTGTTAATAACACTTACTGGCCTTTAACATTCCATTCCAACTAAAATCATTCATTTATTTGTGGTTTGTGGGTGGTCAAAAACAGCACTTGGGACACCTGTATTTTTTTTTTTTTTTTTTTTACTATTTAAATGGCCATCTTGAAAACTGCCAAAGAAGAGAGAGTATCCCTTTAGATAAAGAGTGGTCTTTTGGCAGTCATGTTCAGAGGCCTGACCCCAAAGACTGTACCTGAGGAAATCACAGTTAATAATAAAATAATAATAATAATAATAATAATAATAATAAAAATGTTAGCTGAACTTTTGTATTTTAGAGTTAGGGTGATGACCTCCAGATTGCACGAAAATGGCTCAGTAGCTGTTAGACCACAACCTGGTATTCCTGATTCTCAATACAGGCGGATGACTTTAATGTTTTGTCGACTTCATGTTGTTTTGAGCCTTTTTCTTTCCTGCTGCCCAAGGTGTCATAAGACAGATATTTAGCAAGTTTAAAGATTCTGTTCTGCTAACAGTAGAGACAAACTTAGACTATAATATGTGTGTGCGCACATGTGTGTATATGAATTAGGTTCATTTTATAGGTGTAACTTCTTATTTCAAATTAACTAGCCGCATAATTTTAAGTTATTTTACTTTTGGGGGGATTCTATTTCCTTTGTGTGGAAACTATAATGCTGCTGCTTGTTCTGAGAGATCTAATGAACTACATTCAAGGATTGACCGTTTTCTTCCACTAAGAACAGCCCCCTCCTTGACCTCCTCTTCCTCCAGCCCCAACCTCTGGAGGTCAGTGTGCTTCGCTGCTGTTTCTTCTTTCACGTCTATTTCCTGAGTCCAAGGCAAAATAGGCAGTCCATTCTCTGGGAGCACAGATGTGTCTGTGTTAGTCTGGGACCTAGATCTTTTCTTCCTACTTTCAGGTCAAAATTGTTCTCTTGCAAGCTGACATTCTGTGCATTCCCTAGTCTCTGTCTATAATGTTACTCTGCCTGTAGCATAATCTCTTTTGCCTGCACAGAACCAGACTTCTCCTCTTCCTTTGGCTACTCCTCTTCCAGATCCTTTATCTTTTTCTTCCTTGTGTCTTCATACAATTCCCAACTGTTTTCTCCAGACACCAGCTGCTAATACTTCTCATATGACCCTGTGTTATTACAAGTACAATTAAGTTATACTTTTTTTTGGGGGGGGGGGGTCAGGACTTCACCCAAGAAGAGACTCTTGATGTGAATACAAAGTGTTTGTAGGTTGGAGTACATGGTTTCACCATATTTCAACGTCTGAGCTCAGGCTTTGGAAAAGAAATGGGAATGGGCTTTAAAACTGCAAGGTGAAGGCTCAGCATCGAGTCTGCTTTGATATTCATTTTCTCTTCGCTCTACCTTCAGTCTAGTAACTGTTCCTCTCCTCATTCCTCTGACCAAGCTATAGACTGTGCTAGAAATAGCTTTTGGGATAACTTAGTCTTATCCTATTTTCTATATGAGAAAACTAGATCCAGAGAGCTGAGTGATTTGTTCTGGATCCATTCAGAAATCAGGCTTCTGTTGTTGTTGCTAAAATTTCTAACTGTTCCACTTCTAAATCTACATTTTTGCTTTCTCTCTGGTTGTTTAACTAGCTTGCTACCTTTGGCATCTATGTTTGCTGTACGACTTTCCACTTCCTAAGCTTCTAAGGGACTGTAATCCTATGGCAGGGCCCTGGCCTATGGCTGGGCACTCACCACTGAACACAAGACTAGACTCATGCTCACTGCCTGCTTGCTCTTAGTACCCAGATTTGACCTCCCTGCTTGACTCTCCATCTGGTAATTCTGTGTAGGCTCCGTGAGGCCTTCCTCATTTTCTCCCAGTGTCACTAAGCACTGTACTTCAGATATCACGCTTCTGCTCATTGACTGCCTGCATTCTCTCTAGTTGCCTGTCCAGGAGAAATGCTCTATGTGTATGGTCTCTCCTTTTATTCATCTCTTCTCTGACTGAGGGAGGTGCCTGCATTCTCTCTAGTTGCCTGTCCAGGAGAAATGCTCTATGTGTATGGTCTCTCCTTTTATTCATCTCTTCTCTGACTGAGGGAGGTGCCTGCATTCTCTCTAGTTGCCTGTCCAGGAGAAATGCTCTGTGTGTATGGTCTCTCCTTTTATTCATCTCTTCTCTGACTGAGGGAGGTATGTGAGGACACCAAAGGGTACTTCCCTGGAATGTCTTTATAACGTGGCTCTAGGATCACTTTTGAAAATGTGGAATCTTGTTTAGGATAAGGGACATGTTCCTCAGGACCTTGGAACTTTTCAACTCCGGTGAGAAAGTAAATATGTGTGTTGTGAGAGTTTCTTGAAGTACTACACATGTGATTAAAAAATATGTCATTGGAGGGATTCCCTTGAAGGCTTTGTGGTATAAGTTTGGGCTGAAGAATCAGATGGACTTCTATTGGAACCCAGCTACTAAATATGTGACCTTTGGAGAATGTGAACTGTGTCAGAGTCACAATTCAAACACAGATTCACCATGCTCGAAACATCTTTGTTTTTCAGACACCAGGTCATAAGAACAGTCTGTATGAGAGTGAGTGTTCATTTAAGATAAATAAAGAGAACTGCTCATGGTTTTCTGCCTTAAGCAGGAAGGAGAGACGGGCTTTATCTTACCTGAAGGTAAATGAATAAAGACTAAAAAATTTAATATCCCTGAGCTTCCGTTGCCTCAGTTGTAACATTGAGATAGATAATCATATGACTAAAATACAAGCATGTAAGTGAAATATGTCTTTTAGAACTAACACTAATAGAACTATCACTCTACCTTCACTCCATCCTAAGAAACTGGGTAAAGTATAGATTTTCATAAGTAATGACTGTATCTTAATCTGTTCAAATTAACAAAATACTGTAGACTGGCTGGTTTATATAAACCCCCAAAATTTGTTCCTCACAGGTCTGGAGTCTGGAAGTCAGTGAACATGGTGCCGCTGTGGTTGGATGAAGGCCCTCTTCCGGGTCACAGATTTTTCACTGTATCTTCATGTTGCAGAAAGGGTGGGGAAGCTCTGTGGGGTCTCTTTTCCCAGAGCACTAATCCCATTGATGAGGGTACCCCTCCCCCCCCGCATGACCTAATCACTTCCTAATGGCAGTGCTTCCAAACACAGTCACCTTGGGTGTTAAGCTTTTAATATGTGAATTTAGGAAGAATACAAACATTCAGAATTTAGCAGATTACTGTTAATGTGGTCAGAATATATTGTATGTAGGAAAGATGATAAAATACCCAAGATTGCCATTTGATGCTCTGCTATTTTATGTTGTTTACGTCAACAATGCACCTAAGAATAGTGGTTTCCTGTTTAAAAAGTGCTGTGATGTAAGCATCTTTATTTCTGGCTAGGGAGCTAAGTTAAGTATCTTTGTGACATTGTAATGTTTTATATTTAAGAGGCCATAACAAAATATATAAAGCACAAGTTTAATAAGTTACAGAGTCACATCAAACTCAGTTAAGAGCATTTGCTAATACGTAAATATATACACATTCATATACTACGCAATTCAGCCATGTGTCAAAGTGAGGAAAGTAAAAGGCCGGAGTGTGTGGGCGGGAGGTGGGGGAATTAGAGAATGGGGGAAATAATTTTTCCAGATCTGTGGCAGTAGCCCAAGCTCCTAATTAGGGGCTTCAGATATATCAGGGGAGACTCTGTCCTTCAGCGGTACTATTTCATCTAATCAGGCAGAATCCTGAACTATCTCTTGAGACTCCTTGAAGGAGTCTCAAGTTACTAATGTGTTAACCAAAACAGTGGTGGAGGAGAAAAACCTCTTGGCGATCAAATCAAACAGCGCTACTTGATAATCTTCCTTGAATCATAACAGTCCTTCTGAAAAATCCCTGAAGGAGAAAGAACTTTGAACATTTGCATATGAAACAATTATTAAATGCTATGGTGCCCTCCAAATTTCAATACCTTTCCTCGTAGTACTCCAATTGCTCTGGCCTGGGCTGGGTTAGGGCGCTAAGGAGGAATCATTTGTGGAAATAGATGTAGAACTGTCAGAACCAAAATTTAAATTCAAGTCTATCAATCTCAAGGTGGAAAAAAAGAAAGCAATCTCTGTTCAAGAATGTTGATCCAGTGTCACCGAACAGCAGAATGTTTCTTATTTATGTTCTTAACGTTTATCGGTGATGGCAAATGGGTTTTATTCCACTGCGTGCTTCATTAGGATTGATCGGTAATGGCTTCCTGGAGCGCTGTCTTGCGGAGGAGTTTATGGTAGACCCCTGTTACTGGGAAAGGGCCCTGATTGATTAGAGACCTGCTTTGGAATGGGTTGGGGGCGGTGGAGGTGCTTGCCGGTAGTTGCCATTTCTGGTTTAGAAAGAAAGTGTCTAGGAACGTGATTGGTGAGTATTATATATCTAAGAAATACTTCTCTTCTATTTATTGTTACCTCTGCTTGTATTCACAGGAGCCTTCTTACAGTGGGCTTCTGACCTGTGCTCTGCAATGTCCCAGGAGGCAGAGTGGGAAGTGAGGCAGGAAGCTAGCTATCGGAAGTGTTCTGTGTATGCCACGGTGTTGGCCTCTAGGAGGACTTATAGATTTATATTTCTTTTCAGTCAAACACTTTATGATTTTCATAAAAGGTGGCATATTTGCTGGAAGATGTGAAGTAAGCTGAAGCTATGTTATCTTGTGTATTTATAACCGTGTCACAGCCTAAGACAGGACAGATATCCAGGGTAAATGATGATATATTTCACTCTTCTAGTAACATCCATTCTTTTTTCTTACTCGAAGGTAATAGTCGCTTTAGATGTAGAAGTACAGCTACCAAATCAGCAAGGATTTTTTAAAACCATTGTGTACTCAAAAGCCTATTTTCTCTCTGAGTAGCTATGGAAGAATGGAGTCCTAAGAGACCAGATTAATCAAATTTAAAAGCAAATGTAAATTTAAATCAACCATGAAGCCCTGCTGTACAGCAATTAACATTTCAAGGTAAAATGAAATGTGATGATAATAAATAATGGTTCAATGCAGAATTGGAAACGTATTCTGTTTCATGGCGTATTTGGGCAGAGAACAGAAATTTGAAAGGAAAACCATTATTAACATAGTAAAGCTGACATTTCCAAATATAATTCATTTTTATTTTTTTAAAAATCTCAATCTCCCAACCTCTTACACTAGATAACAGTTTCTTCATTTTGACACTTCTGACATTTTGGGCTGCATAATTTTTTTCTTAGGGGTTTTCCCTGTGCATTGTGAGTTGTTTTATGTATCCCTGGTCTCTATTCACCAGATGCTAGTAGCAACTGGCTCCCTCCTACTCTTAGTTGTGACAACCAAAAGTGTCTATTGATATCAAGCACTGATTTGGGCATTAAGTGATCTTTTTATCACTTTCTTAAAGAAAAAGAAATGTTCAATGTTCCAGAGACAGAAAGCACTTGAGGATGGTCCTCTGGGGTTAGGCAGAAAGATTGTGAAGGTAAGGGCTAAAATTGTACAGCAAAAACAGAATTAATGGAGCCAGGAATATTCTTTATGAATGTCACCCAGGAGTCTGAATTCTTATAATTGTTCTTGGTTACCATGGAAATCTGTGTGAAGAAATTGAGAACAGTGGAAGGGATGGTGGAAGGTTATAGGAGGAGTGGTGAGCAATAATAAATTTCTAGAAGCATTTAAGAAGTAAATAATTCCCTTCTGTATAATGTATATTATTCTTAAAGCAATTTTCAGGTAAACCAAGTATAATTTCTATCACTCAGATTAGGATCTCTGTGGTTCTGAATTAAATGATTCACCTAAAATTAGGATCTAGTTTTTACCTTTGTTCAAGCTTCTTTTCTTCCGCTCAAGGAGTGTGGGGGTTGACCTCCTGAAGCTAGAAGTTCATTGGTAATTTTCAGTGTTCACAAACTCTGCTGTTGTGGTATTTCAGGATCTACTGATAGGGACAGGAAGCTGCATTTTGGTGAAGTGCCTGTGCTTAGGTAGCACTACTGCTGGATAATGGAAATTCTAATTTAATCAGCCTGAGTTAGGAAAAGATGAACATCAAACATAGCTTTGCAAAAAAAATTTGATTTGTTAAGCCCAGAACAAAACATCAAGGTAGACCTGCTTTTTCTTCATTTGTGGTTGTGCTTTTTCATGTGTCTTACCTCTTGTCCTTTCCTAAGACATCAATGGTCCTTTGTCCTTTTATGTATTTTCATTAAAATTTTTTTTTTTTAAGTAAGAGTAGGGGAGATACAGAGACAGACTCCCACATGTGCCTGGACCAGGATCCACCCATCTACTGCCATCTGGGGCTGATGCTTTGCCCATCTGGGGCAGCATGCAACCGAACTTTTCATAGCACTTGAGGTAGAGGCTCAATGGAGCCATCCTCAGCACCTGGGTTTGACATGCTCAAATCAATGAAGCCATCGCTATGGGAGGGAAAGGGAGAAAGAAAGAAAAAGAGAGGGGGGGGGGAGAGAAAAGGAATGAAGGTGTGGAAAAGCAGATGATTGTTTCCCTTGTGTGCCCTGACCGGGATTCAAACCTGGGACTTCCACATGCTGGTTCAACACTCTACTGTTTAGCTAACCGGCCAGTGCTTTCTTTGTCCTTTTAGTCAAACACTCTAGCACAGGGATTGGGAGCCATTTTGGCTGACAGAGCCATGAATGCCACATATTTAAAAATGTAATTTCGTGAGAGCCATACAACTACCCGTGTACATTACACATTATCCAATAAAAATTTAGAGTTGTCCCAGAGGACAGCTGTGATTGGTTCCAGCCACCCACAACCATGAACATGAGCATTAGGAAAGGAATGGATAGTAATACATGAGAATATTTTATATTTTTAACATTATTATTATTTTTATTAAAGAATTTGTCTGTGAGCCAGATGCAGCCATCAAAAGAGCCACATCTGGCTCGCGAGCCATAGGTTCCCAACCCCTGCTCCAGCATATACGTGCCATGTACAACTAGTGTGACTGTGACTAACAGTGTGGCAGGCCAGTGGGCACTTCCTTTCTGCAGCAAACTCAGCCTCCCTTTTAGATAAGCCATTTTTACTGGAAATTATCCTTAATCACTAGTCAAATGAGCTTCTCTTGAAATCTGCCTTCTCTATAACCTGCTGCTGCCACCTTACTGTACTGGCATCAAGTAGGGTCATATATCAGTGCAAGTTAACATCATGAAATTTGTTAAGTAGGATGATCTTTTGTTCTGTGGCATACAGATTATATTAGTAAATTTAGCAATACAAGGGAATTAACACAGGCACCATCCAATCCTGCTCTTTTTTTTCCCCTTGTTTTGTTTTGTTACAGAGCTAGGGGACAGGTATTTTATTATATACTTATTCACCCTGCATAGGTCAGAACCGTGAAATCTGAGAATTCTTCATTTGAGACACTCAAGTCATTTGGGAGATTAAATCTACATTGTGCTTTAATCTGCCGGATGGCCGTTGCCATCAGTAAAGTGTCGACTCTGTCGGCATTCTTAATGTGAGGGGCACAGCCTGGATAATCATCAGCTGGATTCAGTGACATGTAATTTTATTGAAGGTTCAAGTGAGAACTTAACCCTCTTGATTCTTTTTCCCTTTAAACCCATTTTCCTACTTTTGATGGAATGAGGACGTGTTTAGAATTACAGTGAGTTCATTCTTGGTTTTAAACAAAATGTTTCTCACTCTTACGCCTAAATTTAGTTCATCTGAGAGGTTACGCCAAGGAGAAATAACAGATTACCAGAAAAAAAAAGTAAGTTTACAAGATTGAAAACATTTGATGTTTCTATCCTGTGCAAAGTTCCTATTTTTATAGTAGACCTTAGGTATATTTACATATTGTTTTTGAACAGAAGGGAGTCCTTCCCCCACCAAGGATGTAGAAGTATAGGAGTTACAATAATCCATTATAGTGTTCGAACCAACTTTTCATAATAGACTATGCTCTCTTTCTTCTTTAGGCTCAGAATTTAGGCAGGTAAAAGCAGAAATGTAGATTAAACTTTGAGCTTCTTAAATAATTCGAAGTTGTAAGATGTTACTGAAGCTCAGAAGTCAGATATTAAAAATGGAATCCATATTCTGCAGTTGTCATGCCAATAAAAACTTGATCAGAGCTTTTTTTATATTTATAAAATGTCACAATTTCACACTTAAGTGTATATATATATTTTATTAATGCTTAGAGAAGTATAACTGAAGTGAGTATTTTATTAATGCCTAGGGAAGTGTAACTGAAATGAATTGTATAGATCATTTTACAAGTACTCACTGTGCCTGGATATGTATGTTTTAAACCAGCGTAAACCAGGGCTGTAATTTGCTCACATAATAAGATTTAAAAGAAGCATATATTTATGTACGTGGTTTATTGAAAATATGAGTTTTATGACTTTCAAATCCACATTTTTGCACTAAAAGGAAATATGATTAGATTTACTTCTGGCAAAATTAAATCCTGTAATATTTGACAGTGACATTTTACATCTATCTCTTTAGTCAGAATAATTTTGGAACTTTTGTTTTTATCTTCAAATGACTCCACTTTGTCAGACAGTTCAATGATCAAGGAACAGCAGCAGTGGTGAGTCAACGGGAAGGTTGAAGTTGGAGAGGTAATGAAACACATTCTGAAATTAGGAAACATGGTTAATGGTGATGTTTAAATGAAACCTTTTCAAACTCACTGTCAAAACACAACATTTTTCCTCCTCTTGTTTGAGTCACACGGCAACCTCGCTACCTACCTTTCCCCGTGACTTCCCCTCCGGGATGTGTTTTCAGAATGCCTTTCACTTAATGGCATATTTTAGAAATCAAATTTTGCTGTCTGCTTCAGATCGGCGATGCCGTAGAAACCTAACCATTTTAGACTGTCTGGATGCTGTTTCCATCAAGTCATTAACATTATTATTGAGGGTGACACAAGGAAGTTCTCTCCCTTCATTCAGAGCATCTTATTTATATTAAAGACCACAACCTCCTTAACCTTTATAAAGGATGCGGTTTCGCAAAGTTAACTTTTATTCGGAGCTGTTTTCCATTATAATTTTAGTTTATGTCTGTCTGAAGCGCTTCCTGCCAAACTTCACAAGGTTTCTTCGTGTCAGTAAAGCACGCCTGGGTTATGAATAGGTGTTCTCGGGACCTTCTTTTTTAGCACATCAGAACCGGCACCCGGATGTCTCCTTTTAGAGATGAAGGGACTGAAACTCAGCTTGTTGGGCTGAGTTCGCATGACCTAACGAGCTCGATTGTGAATATCCTGATACTTCACGTGTGTTTTCCTCTTCCTCATCCTGCCATTTCTTACCGTCCTTATCTTTGTTAGAACAATATTTTGCAACCCGATATTTACATTAGATCTTCTGCTCTGGATCATTTCTCTCCTCTTTCTGTGGAATCATCAAGCGGGGCTGTCTTCGGCTTTGTGCCCTGATTCATCTGGGCTGAACTCTTACCACGAACAACACAGTTCACTATAAAAGTAGTGATATGGCTTTTGTAAAAGTATGCATGGAGTATTTGGGTACGCATTTAGAATGATATAGAATTAAATTAAGAAAATGCTAAAAATAAACAAATAACACCAATCACCCTAACCCATGGTTAATATTTATATTTCGGGAATTATATCTGATAACATGTCTCTGTGCAAAGATGTAGTTTTTCAATTACATATTAATTTTTGCCTGTTTGCAAGTATAACATAATATTTCACCAATTATGCCCGAGGTTGCCATTTCCTATAACACAACTAATACAGATCTTTGTCAATTAAAATTTTTTTTTACCATTCTAATCTACATGAAAAAGTTTTTTTCTCTTTCTAGCTCAGCAAGTCTTTAAATCACCTTTTCATGTTTTTGTTTTTGTTGTTGTTCTTATATGTATTGGGACAGATATGTCTTTCTTTTGGCCCTTGACTTATTTGTCAAATCTCTCATATATCTAGATACTATATTTACACTCCCTATACAATATTTTAAAAATAATTTTCTTAGTTTAACATTTTTTTTCAACTTGCTCTTTTTGTTCTTTTTTTGTTTGTGTTTGTATATATGTTTGTTTTGTATCTTTTGATACTGTAACTTTTTTTGTAGTGAAGATAAACTGGTTATCCTAAATCATGCAAGTAATTAATGAAATTTCAGAGGTAGGCTTATAGGTAAGTAGGTTAACAGGCAATAAAACCATAAGTTGTTTTAAAAAATCTTTCTGCAGAAGTAATATTGCTAATATCTCTGTAACAAGGATAAGGTGTTTTATTAGGCAAGAATAGCAAAAACCCAAGTGTGCGTAACTGGGCTAATTAGCTGCTTTCTGATATCTTACTGTTGGGCTAGCATCCTTCAGGCATTTAGTTCTTCATCTTGTTTTTGTGCTGAAACTCCTCAGTAAGTTGTTTTTTTTATTGCTTTGTTTTGTTTTACCTAAATGTGTCCTGTGTGAGAATAATTTCTGAGCTAATATATTAAATTATTGTCTTGAATTTTTCCAACTTGCCGTATGTCGTTTTATCATGGAATTGTGGAAATAAGATCATTTGCCGGGAGAAATTCTGCACTGTCTGAGGATGGTTGTTGCCACAAAGAAGTTTGCTCGACACTTAACTTTCTCTGTTGTTCATGTGTTCATATCGAGCCCTGCAGTTTATGACTGTCATCCTTCTTACAAAAACTGTTTTTTTCTTCTTTTTCTCATTTTGTTCTTTACCATTGCTTCTTTTGTGATGAAGATGTTCATTTTGTTTTTAATGTAGTGCATTCATTCTTACGACTTTCTATTTTCTTACCCAAAACTTTGTTGTTTTCATCCTTGGCTCACTCAAACACCAATGAAATAAAATTTAATGCTGGGTGACAATGACTTGAAAGCTTAATTCATAACAATGATCCAGTATTTAAAGGATTTTATCTACTTTTTGGTTATAATTAGGAGGTCACATTAACATCAGATGAAGCCAAAAATCTGTCTTGTATTTGCATTAATGCCTTCTGAGTGTGCATTATTTTTAAAACAGCAACTTTTAATTTCATTCCCTGCATGTACAGTGAAAAGGGCTTTGATTCTTAAAAAGCAAAATTAATCTTTGCTAGGAAAGGGAAGATTTTGATAATGATAAGACACTAAAAGTCAGCAGTATTTTGCTTCTAAGAGCAATAGGAAAGATGAAGAGAAGCTCATTGAGAAGGAAGAGAAAGAAGTCTCAATGAGTTGTTACTTTGGACACAAATTCCAAAAGGAAAATAATAAAAAGTAATTTTTAATTGAAACTGTGACTAAAGTTGAGAATCTTTTACATTTCTTGAAGGATTCATACCAAAATTAGTGAATGAGACGGCCTTCGTTGAGAATCTACCATGAATGCACATCAATAAGGCATTAGATGGCTCTCACTAAAAGAGCTCTCACTAGTTCCATTTTATAGATGAGGATATCAAATACATTGCAATGTGTTCAGTCAATAGCAGAACACCATATCTTTCTGGTTTCAAAAGCATGACTTTTTTGTCTCCCATGAGGGTCTTAGAAAGAAGAAAATTTCCCCCAGGAACAAATGAATTTGGTGAACTCTCTAGTATCAAAACATATACTGCATACAGAACAGAAAAACATCTCTCTATTATTCTGAGGAAGTAGAACAGAGGAAATATAGGTAGGCGCAAATGAATGATCATGTAGTGTTTTCTTGTTTGTTTCCTTGTTTTACTAGCACCTGTGTTTTCAAATTGGAAAGTTTCAGGTTAAATTCCTGAGATAGGTCAGTCTTTTCATTGTAATTTTGAGAGCATGCATTACACCTTACTTATTTTGTGAGGCTGTGTGAACCAGCACATGCCGTTCTGAAGTTCTGTTTATCTACCCAAGATCTTCTCTCCCCAAGTGAGTCTCTTCTTGTTCAAACTGCCCCAGGCCCCAAGCTAATAACATCATCTGCTCTTCTTTAATGTTGGAACTGTAGGGTGAAAAATATGTGATAAGTTTTTATTTAAAAATAAATATGAATGTACTAGGATTTTCTAATTTTTTATAATTTAACATGGGATTATTTCACAGTATTGTATGCACACTAATTTCAGTTTTGATCATTTAGTTCTAGGCTCATGGAAGCAAACAACATTATATACTTGTCTGAATATCCAGTACCCTGTACGCGATCTGATTTTGAATCAAATAATTTAACACTGCTAAAATAGAACAATTCTCTGTATCAAACTATTTTTTAAAAAGTGATCTACATGTTTTGCAGTATATTAAACATACTGGGTTTCAAAGACCTTTGACGTTTGTAGCTAGATCTTAATTTTTAATTATTAAAAAAACGGTCCTAGTACACCCAGGTTGTAGAGCCAGTCTTCAGTCAGGGCTCATACAGAAACAATGAGATGTTTCTGTCTGCTTGTCTGTCTGTTTCTTCCTGTCTCTCTAAAATCAGTAAATAATAAAAAAAGATGATTATAGAAGAGAGAGAGATTGATTTTTATTCATGGTTATCTACTGATTCATTGTATTACATGGCAACCCTACCTTATACACTTAAAATGCTGTTCTTTGAATGTGAGGATGACACTTCTAATGAGTCAACTACAGCATTACTCAATCTTGAGTTGTTTTTCCTGTTGAGTTAATTACCTTTCTCTGATTCACCTTCATTCTGTAGGTTCTGATTCCCTGGAGATATACAGAGTGCGGGTATAACATGACTCAGCAGGTTAGATTCTCCTAGCAGTGGATCTGAGCAATTAATACATGTATGATTTTTGTCTATATGTTATGTTATGATAACCACTTCAGCAAAATAGCTCTATATCCATATGATAATGTAAAAGTAACAAAAAAAAAGAAAAAGACAAAGAAAAAAATTTTATTTTCTTCATTGTAGCCCTTCTTTTATTCCTTGCCAATTGAAGGACTTAGAATACATGGTTTTTGAATATTCTTGAACTGTAGAAATGTATGGTTCATAAGTTCAATTTAGTTAAACTAATAAATCAATATTCATATGTTATTTCCTCACATAGTATTATATTTTGAAATATTTTTTAAATATTTTGTTTTTCTTGTTGTTTAGAAAATAAACTCAATGCAATGAGTATGTTCATGTCTAGAGCATTACAGGACATTACACCAAAGTATTTTTTTTGTTTCTATGTGACTTTTTTTTTCAAAGTTAAACTTCTGATTTATTTCATCTCTTATTTGTCCCTTATTGTTTCAAATGATAAGTTATGCATAACTTCTAAGCATAGAAAAATATAATCCTATTAAGGGCACGTGAAGGAGCCTTCTTGTCTATCTTGCAGAGCTGAAATGGTTTGTGGAAATAATAGCCTTTAAGCCTTCACTTTATACTTGAAGAAACTGAGGTTGAGATCAATATTGTTCTGCTAGTTAACTTCCCAGATCCTCTGAATTCAGGTCCTTGGCCCTAGACAATCCATAACACATTTCTTTAAACTGGGAAATAATTAGTAATAAGGTGTTGATGATGATTAGCATTTAAACCCAGCAGATGCAAGCCAGAAATTCTTCTTTGCTCTCCAGGAATTTCAGAGAGAAATGCCAACAGTGTGAAACCGTCTGTAACTTAACCATATTTCCTTTATAAGACCCAGAATTACCAGTTTCATGTTATTTTCCCCACAGGGAACTTTCTTGCTATAGGCAATCTACACCATACAACATATAAAATCATGCTGAGGAAATAGGTGAATTCTATTCATATAAACAGACGTATTTATATAAGCTGGCCTGGCCATTGTGAAATTCAGAAATCTGTCTCTGAAATAGCCTTCTTCAAAGTGTATACATAGAGAGATATCGCAGAATTATATTTCAGAATTGATAGTAGCTTTTGTCCAGTGGTCTTATCAAGATGATATCTTATGCGACTTGCAAATAACCTTTTAAGATCTGCTGCCTTTGCTGAATCTTTGGTTACTGCAGGTTTTAAATAAATACACTGAAGAAATGCTTGCCTCTTGCTCCCTTTTCTCAGTGTCTTCTCTAAAGGGGAAAACAAAATGATCATAAGTAAGATTAGGTGGAGCATCACTTGATTTAGTCTTTCTTATATGAAATGAAAATATTTGTTCTCTTGACATTCTGATGGCTGCAGCACTACATTTTAAAGGTTTACTATGGTACCATGAGGATGATTTACTGTAGCTCTGATCCACACAATTGTGGAAACATACCTTTGATCATGAGAATTTATAGCCCATAGTGAGTTAAAGGAACAAAAAGTGATTTTGCAGTTATATACAACAAATACAAAGTAAAATAAATTATTTTCTATTTATTAAAACCAGTTAAGGGAGATTTTGTGGCACGAAAGCTTTACCATTACCAATAAATGTCTCCCTTTGCAATTTCAAAGCTGTGCTCAAGTTCATGTGTTCTGGGATCACAGTGCCACTAAGGGAAATTGGACTTTTGCCTGTGTTATAGAATAAATTCCCCTTGCTCTAAAATTTTATGGAATGAAGAAGATACTGTATTGGTTTCCTGCCCAGAAGATGAGGGCTTATTCTCTATGCAGTTAGCTATTTTTTATTTGGTAACTCCAAACTGCCACATGTGGCTCTAGTACAGTGACTATCTGTTGGGTTTTATTATACTCCCAGCCGAACATTTAGCAATGACTGGAGACATTTTGTTTTCAGAACCAGTGGTGGCGTTATTGGCATTGGGTAGGTGGAGGACACAAATACTGCCAAGCATCCTACAGTGCACAAGTCAGGGTCCCCCAACGAAGAATTATCCAGACCAAAATGTCAGTAGTGTTAAGGTTGAGAACACCTGCTCTCATGTTTATTGCATTGTATCATAATCATGTATTTAGATGCCTTTCACCTCTACTGGTTTGTAAGATTTTTACTGTGCATGGACTACTCTTCTGCCTCCTAAATTGTCCTCGACGTGATAGGTGTCCCAGGAATATTGAATATTGAATGGCTCAAGTGTAGGTCTGACTGTGATTACTGCATTTATACTTGTTCTCTATATACTTATTGATGAGGTTGGGCAATTATTGTTTAAACTTTTGTATTGACATTTGGCACACAAATATTGTATATATCTTAAGTGTACAAGTCAAGAAATAACCAGAAATTGAACACATCGATATAACTACCTCATAGACCATAATGTACATGTTGCCAGCATCCTATATGTTTCCCAAGCACTCATTCTTACCTCCACTCCACTCGTAACTACCATCTTCATTTTTAACATGAACTTTTGTGTTTTGCAATTGTTTTCTGGTTCAGACACACCATATTTATGAGATTCATCCCCAAGTAGCATGTAACTGTAAGATGTCTATTTTTGTTGCTGAATAGTATTTCATTGGAATAATATATCACATTTTTATTCATTTAATTGTTAATGGATATTTTGGTTGTTTCTGGTATTAAGCCACTATGGTAGCTTAGACTATAAGTATTCTCGTACATGTCTTCTGGTGTGTCTATGCACATATTTTGGAGGGTATATACTTGAAAGTGAAGTTCAACTTAAAATATAAAGTGACATGATCCCATTGAAAGATAGGCAAAGTAATCTTTTCTTCTACTTCAGCATAGGTATAGTTTACCAGGAATTTGTTGCTGCTTGAAATAAAAATAATCTCTAACATGAATGACTGAGGTAGGCATGTAATTGCTTAATAGGGTCATGTTTTATTTTATTATCTTCATAGGCCCCTACTGCTTTAAGTTTTTCTGATTCTGCTATGACAACATAGGTTTAGTCGTTGTCACTGAATTTCACAACAGCTAATATTAAAGAGGGAGATTTATTTTATTATTTGACTTATGTCAAATTACCCTTTCCCACAATACACAAATGTCCCCTATGCTCAATTTATTTATTGATGTTCTAATTTTTTAAATTTTTTTAAATTTTTATTTTTTTATTCATTTTAGAGGAGAGAGAGAAAGAGAGAGAGGTGGGGGGAGGAGCAGGAAGCATCAATTCCCATATGTGCCTTGACCAGGCAAGCCCAGGGTTTCGAACCGGTGACCTCAGCATTTCCAGGTCGATGCTTTATCCACTGCGCCACCACAGGTCAGGTATGATGTTCTATTTAGAAACTTTTTGATCATATGTTTATCTATTATTTTTATTCCTCATTTTGCTGATCCAGATCATATTTATTCCATCTCATCATGGTAGTTTCTTTCCCGAATGAACAGTGTGCTTCTACAGCCACAATGATTAACACGTGATATCTATTTGGGTATGGGGAGAGGGATCATATTTAATATTCAGTTTACAATTTTATCACTACTTAGTACTAGGGTTGGGACTAGAACTCTGAGATTTGGACTCATATTCACAGGCTTTTCAATTAAGAATTAGGTATTAAGTAAAAACAAACATATAGACAGTACATAAAGTATGAGTATGCCATAGATGCACATGATCTCTGGTAGCCACCAAAATGCTTATTTGTAATAAAAACTATGCCTTTTTTCATATGGACATTTTTTACTATTTTTGAACAACTGAAGATGAAAACATCTTCAGGTTTAAAAAATGTGTGTGCGCACACACACACACACTTAATTTATTAACACCAAAGGAAGAAATTCTAAAAGAAACACAGAACTACAGGACTGGCTTTTGTTTTCTGTTTCAGCAAGTGTGTGTGTGTGTGTGTGTGTGTGTGTAGTATGGGTGTGTGTCTGTGTGTGTATGTGTCTGTGTGGTGTGGTGTGTGTGTGTCTGTGTGTGGTGTGTGTGTAGTGTGTGTGGTGTGTGTGTGTGTAGTATGGGTGTGTGTCTGTGTGTGTATGTGTCTGTGTGGTGTGGTGTGTGTGTGTCTGTGTGTGGTGTGTGTGGTGTCTGTGTGTGGTGTGTGTGTAGTGTGTGTGGTGTGTGTGTGTATGTGTCTGTGTGGTGTGGTGTGTGTGTGTCTGTGTGTGGTGTGTGTAGTGTGTGTGGTGTGTGTGGTGTCTGTGTGTGGTGTGTGTGGTGTGTGTGTCTGTGTGTGGTGTGTGTGTAGTGTGTGTGGTGTGTGTGTGGTGTGTGTGTGTATAGAGAAGTGGTGTTAATAAAGCACACTAAGATTGCATATTGGAAGTTTTTTTTTTAAAGCTTAATGTTGACACATATCCATTCAAACAAATTAATTCCCATTGTAATGGAGTCTGATGAGAATCATCAAAATCAAATTCACGTAGAAAAGTGGGAAGAAGCACAAAAAGAGAAGTAGAAAAATCATTATAAAATTTCCCACAATGTGAGCACTGGCATTGTTCTTTTCAATAGCAGTTCAGCTAACAATGTAATATCTGCCACTGCCTTTAGTCTAGAATACAGAGAGGAAATAGAATCTGTCCTCAGATACCAGCCTTCTTCATTCTGTGATCATGGCGGGGAGCACTACTTTGAGAATACGTCTGAGGCCGACTGCAGATTTATTAATAAGGAGTGGCAGGAACCTGCCAAGGAGGTGTCACCCTGCTGGGGACTGAGAAGTCTACCTCTTCAGCCTCATTCTTGCTGTCTCCACATGGGTTTCTCTAAGCACCTCACTGAGCCGCTTCCGACAGGAGTCCCTGGTCCGACCCTCGGCTGCGTCCCCGACACCTGTTTCATCTCGGTGTAAGGAACCACACTCTTCACACCCGTTGCTGGGTGACACTGCAGCCAACATTTCTTCTTTTATCCTACCTTGAATTCCTCTCCACGTCCTACGGGATCCACCTCTCAAAATCACCCCACAGTCACTCTTTCTCTACATTTTTCTGCATGCACCCCAGTGCCAGCCTGCGCTACCTCCTGGCCTGCTGTGAAAGTGCTCATTCTGATCTTCCTGAAGTCATGTGCACTTTTAGTCCCATCATAATCCCAAAACAGGCCTGGATAATCTTAAAATACAAAACCTATTACTCCTCTCTCTTGTAGAAAGCCCTTAAAAAGCGCTCCTTTGCCCAGAGGGTAAAGGTGAAAACCCGTAATGGGGTCTGTAGAGCCAGGGTGGTCTGTTCTCCAGCGATTCCCCTGAACGGCCTGAGGCTCTGCTTCACCGAGTCACTTGGCATCCTCCCCATCCAGTCACTTTGTAACATCCCCACCTGCTGTGCAGGTTTTGAGCAATACTAGCTTTCTTCTCTCTCAGTTCATGCAGACGTGCTCTTCCCTCTCCCTGAGAATCTCTTCACGCTCCCTCCATTCAGTTTGAAATCTCTTCCTTCCCTTTGAAATCTCAGCTTAAATGTCACAGAAGCTTTCCCTGATACCTCAACTTGGGTAAAATTTCCCAAGTACGTACACATGCTTTTGTACACAGTGTTTATTCTACTTTTTGCAATTGCAAGTCAAGTTGAATCTGCGTCTTTATTCAAGGTCTGTATTAGTCTCCTATGGCTGCTATCCAAAATTACTACAAATGTAGGGACTTCAAACAATACAGATTTATTATTTTACAGCTCTCTAGGTCAGAAGTCTGGAGTGTGTCTCACGACAGGACTGAGCTTGAGGTGTTGGCAGAACTGCAGTTCTTTCTGGAGGCTCCAGGGAAAGATCTAGTTTTCCTTTTCAGCTTCTAGAGGCCCCCTGCATCCCTTGTAGCGCCTCTCCATCTTCAGTGCCAACAATAGCCAATCAGGTGCTTCCCCTGACGGCATCTTTCTGGTCTGAATACTTCCACCATTTTCCTCCTCATTTAAGGGCCACTATGTTTATATTGGGCCAACCAGGATAATCCAGGGTCATCTGTCTATATCAAGGTCAGCCAATTAGAAAATGCAATTTCATTTGTGTATGGCCAGTAGTCACAGCTGTCACAGCTGCCTGGCTCATGCAGGTTCACATTAGATTCGGATAGACTACCGGTAATGAAACTGCGGAGCCAAAAACTGATGAGCCATCTTTTATTCTATCTAGCCTTGCACGGGCGGGCGAGTTAATACACACAGTGGGTAAAAACTTCCCTTTCCTTTGAGGGCTCCCAAAGCCACTGACTTTCTCCCAGTTTTCCTAGAATCAGAGGCCTCCACCAGTTCAACAGAGCTCACAGAGCTCCTCACCTCTGTTCCCCTTCAGCACCCTGCCGTTTTGGCTGCTTTCTCCCTGCAGCAATGTGGCCTCTACAGAAATAGCCTCCTAGCTCCTCTTTGTTCACAAACTTTTTTAGCACAACAACCTCTCCTCCAGCACACATTAGCATAACCAAGCCTCTTCCCAAGCAGGAAGGTAATTAGCTGTATCCCCTGATAGCATCATCACGTGGCAGAGGCCATTTTTAACAATAAAAGTAAACAAAACCAGAAAACACAGATTTTACAAATTCATTTGCCCAACAATTTGCAACCTCAATTCCCCTTGCCATGTAACATAATGTAATCATAGGTATCATGGACATTCTTCTCTTTATAACAGGGTCTATCTCACCAGTAAAATTTAAGCTCCCTGAGGGCAAGAACCCTCCTTGTCTTGCATAACTGCTAGATCTCCAAAACCTAGCATATTGCTCAGGACAGTATAGCACTGTACAAATATTTGTTGGATGAAAGAATAAATTAATAAGGTATAATTATTATTAGTTAATAATAGCAATAGGGACAGATAGCACACCTCAGTGTGGGAAATAGCCAACTTACCAGTTCTGTTATATCAAACTATTACTGAAGTGTACAGATTAATTGTCTGAACCTCTTTATCCAAATCATCTCACATTTTGGGGGAATTAAGAAAACAAGTGCTGCATTTTATTTTGGAATGCACACTAGTTCTCTCTGACCCCCACTGGAATGAATTTCATAATTATGTATGCTGTACAGGAATATCAACATAAATGTGCTTTCCTAAAGCATGCAGCTGTTCTCATTGAGGCTGACTGTAACTCCGACATATGCTGGGTGAAAGCAGATAAGTTTGGAATTAGTTGTGATAGGTAATCCACAAAATAGCGAGACTGCATGCCAGTAATCAAGAATTCACTGTGATTACTTTAATCTGTAATCGGCTCAACAACAGTGCATGAAAGACTGGCAGAGGAATTCTGCAACCAGAGAGGAAGTTGGTTAATTATTCTAAGACCATCTCTTTGTTCCCATATTGATTTTGAATTGTATGACCTTTTCCTTTATTCCTTTATATATTTATTCACTCAGTGGAATGTGTTAATTACTGTGGGAGCATATTAATTACACTAGAAACAAAACCAATAAAACATGTCCTCTCACCCCTCCTACTAAGAGACAGACATGTAAATAAGCCTGCAAGTGCAATGTTAATTTGCTTGCTTCATTGAAAAAAGGATATTGTGGACTCAAAGTTAGTCAACAGTTATTAGAAAAAAAATCCTTTAAATTTGATATTAGAAAGACAAATGATTGGAAAACAAAGATATACACAAATTCACACACATGCATCATGTTGTTGTTAAGGGGGCCAGCTTAGCTTACTGAGGAAAATAGTCTGGTTTAATTTGGTTTTATGTTTTTCGTTCTTGAACCTATTAGATATAGATTCTATACTAAACTTAAACGAGTGGCAGACTCTTTATTTCACAATAAAGTCAATCCATAAAAATTAAGTGTTTTTATTCTTCTAAAAACAGTTGTCTTTGACGATGAATAAAAAAGTTTGCGTTTTCAAAGTTCATCCGAGGAAACTCCTGATACTGTTCCACATTCCTAGTTACCAAGACACTGTGACTTCATCCAGTGTGTAAACATCTCAAAGTGAGCCCGTGTGCAAAAATCTTTATAGGCTGGATTAAAGGCGAAGTCTTCCAAAATACTATTTAATATGGATAACAGCAAAATTTTCAAAAAAACAATGTTTAAATGTAGAATGAGGGAGATAAACTGATAACAACATGCATGAAAATATAAAACTTCAGAAATTTCATATGATGATAAGTTTACCATAAACTACTACTGAGTGTAGCTTTCACAACAAAATGAGCTCACATGATTTTAGAGTGCTTGTTTAAGATGATAGTCAGGAAGAGAAGAGCCAATATGTGGTCCTACACTGGTCAGACCTTACTGGTTATATTGTTTGTTGTTAGAGGGCTTCATTGAGAAGACGTGATTGTTAGCTCGACTTGGGAAATTGGAGCCTCCTTACCCCTCCCCTGTCTTTGCATTGTACTTTTTGCTCACTTTCTTACAGTGGGGAGCCTTTTGCAAAGCAGTAGCCTTGAATGAGCAATGTGTTGTTGAGACCCTCTGGACAGTAAACGTGACTGAACTCAGCAAAAGCCTCTTATAAACTTCTAACATTTTGCCTGGAAGGTGACCTACTTGTCTTGAGGCCTCCCAAGACCAGCCTCATGTGTAACCTCCCTGCTTTATGGGAAGCCCTGCCTCTTTCTTTGATCTCTCCTTGCCTTCCATGGCTGGGGTGGGGTGGGTGGGTGGGAGCAGTTTCTGATATCACCCAGGAAGGTCCTGAAGTCTTAAGGTCCTGATCCTTATTTTCAGGCATCTCACAGAACAAGTGACATAAAACATTCATAAACTGAAATTATTGTTCTGAGGTCAGGATGATGAAAGGGGTTGGCTAAGAAAGGTTAAAGATATTAATAATATTTGACTTGGAAAATAGAAGACTTGGGATGTTTATAAGGCTTCATTTTTAAATTTTAAATATTTGAAGATTTATCATGTTCAGAAGGAATGAAGTTCTAGTACCCAGGAGAGTAATGGAAAGTTACAGGAAGAACAGTTTCTGGTCAGCATTAAAACATTCAAATGGGGCATATCCAAAAATGAAATGGGCATTCTGGCAAGTAGTGAGTGCCCATTCCTTAGGGATCTGAAACAGAGAGGCTGGGGTATCAATGACTCTCACAGAGCAGATTTGAACATCTGAGCAATGGTTGCACTAACAATGTTAAACAATGACTTGTAATCTTGTATTGCTGTGATAGTTCATGAGACAGTCATTAAAAGCCAACAGTAATTTATAAATACTCTTAAAGATTTACAATGGCATCATATTTTCAGGAAAATGACCTTTGAAAACTTCACAAAAAATAACTGATGGAAATATATATACCACTGTGTTTCTAACATTGTCAGTATTTTCTCTGGTGGTGAATTCTTGACTTCTAAATTGGGTACTAGCTGAAGTAGTTGACATACTTATAGAATATGTTGTCTGGAAACTATGTGCTATTTGACCGTTGAATTATACTTGCATGAAAAGATCATCACATCCTTGAAAGAAGGTTGAAATTAAGGCTACTAAGAGAAGAGCAGGTCCATTCCTATAACCTCACTCACATTTGGGGGCACACATTCATGGAGTGGAAAATTCTGGGTTTTTTTCCTCCTCCCTGGACCTCTACAGTTAAATTCCCATTTGTAAGTGAATATCATATGACTCCAGTTTTGTCTTTTTAGAACTCTATTATGAGCTTATAATCACATAGCTTCTTTTAGTTCATTCCATTATCCTCACTGCTTTATTTGGTAAAATGAACAAAGCCAGTATTTCCATATAAAGTCCTACATCAAGATGTTTAGCCAACTTATTTATATACTGGTAATGAGGGGTGTTTCAAGAAGTTTAATTTCACTTTTTGCCCAACGGTTTTACTTATTACCCAATGAGTCTACATGTATTTCATGAAATTCTCTAAGCTTTCCCAAGAAAGAAGTATTGCCATTAACATTGTAAATTTAAGATGACAGATACTTAATCAGTTTGTGTCAGCTAAGTCTGAGAAAAACTGAGATCTATGTGACCCTAAAGTTCACAGGCTTCTTATGACCCATGACTGCCTCCCTTATTTGAGTTAGACATGTTAAAAGAGGCATTGGTAGGCAGATTGCTATAACATGATAGCAGATTTAATCCAGTTTCTAACTTTTCTGCTTGGTGTCTCAGGTTGCATTTCTGTGCAATGAAGTGAGTGGGTATTTGGCTTCCACAGTTTTTCTGGGCAGTCATTTGCTTTCTAGCCATGACCATAAAAGGAAAATTCTTTCCACAAATAGTATCTTTGGCAAAAATATAGCATTGTTCCTTTTGATGTATTTTTACTTCTTCCTCTGAAATCCTTACATGGAAAACTGGAACAAGACAATAGTTCACAAAGAACTAGGGTTTGAAATGGGCAGATGAAACCCTGCAGGAGCCAGTAAGGAAGTTTCTGCATATGGCCCTCATTTCATAGGGCAGCAAACTTGCTGTTGTTGTTCTTCCCTCCGGAACATAGAGCTAGACAGAAGGGAAAACAAGAAAGAAATATAATCTTACCCTTAAGCGTGAGTTAAAAACAAGATTCATGAGGAAGAAATGGCAAGTTTCTCTCTAACACCTGCCCTAGCTACAATTGAGAAAGAGTTAGAGATCTGCTTGCCTAGGGTCATGAGATCAAATACATACGGCAGCCCCGGCTTCCTGTGCAGGTGCATGGACCAGAGCTTTCTGCGGCTTTCCAGAAGCTCAAACCACAGGTGGAGAATCATTGCCGGCTTGAACTTGCTTTTCTGATTTGATTTGGTTTATCCCATGTAGAATTAGCCTCATTGTGTTAAGGCAGTGAAAGTTAGGGCTGAAGGTGAGGGGCCCATGTAATATTTCCCAGAGGTCCCCCTCCAAGAAATTGTTTCATTTTTAAAGAACATACTACAAGCAGAAAGCGAATACGAAAGGTTTGTGATATGCTTTGTGATCATCAAGAACATTTGTCATACACTCCGGGGACACCTAAAAAGGAAATAATTGTTAAACAGGAGCTACGCAATAGGCTCTTTTGATATGGTACATGACATTTCCAGTAACTTTCGCGTTCATAGTCTTCAAACCCCCCCCCCAGGTATTTTTGTCTAAGTTGTAAGGTCTTTGGGGGAAGGAGAGGGAAGATTTTATGCATCCGTGTAGTCATCTGAAAGCCTGGCATAGTCTCTTGCCCTGTAGAAGCCCTCAGAGGGTTTAGTGACTCGTTGGTATTGCCACTTTTCTTGTAAAAAAGGAGAAGATAAACTGCACAAGGAGATTGGGAATATTTTTATTGCCCTCTGTCACCCATATGGATCACCTGAGGGAAAAAACAGCATTCATTTCTTTCAGACTGATTATAGGGCTATTCAAAAGAGCTACTTGAACTTTATCAGAAATGAAATCCTCATTCTGAGACACTAACATATAGTTCCAGATTAGGATGCAGTTAAAAAGTTACATGGTATTTTTAATACATGTTAGAATTGAGGTCTGTCAGTCCTGTTGGTGTTTCTACTGTAAGGGGACGTCACAAAACTTTCCCTAACAGAGGCTCAAATTTGGAGCCAGATTAGTTATTATTAATAGGTATTATTCATCATTATGTGTCTTGTAAAATCTATCATTTTCACTACTTTACAGGTGAGCTGTCAGAAATGTATCCTGATAGAAATAAAAATGCCTACACTATTAACTAGCACTTCAGTTAATGACATCAACTGTTATGAATGTTGACTTTTGGAAGCTCCGATTTCTGGAGAGATTTCTATATGCCAGGCCTGGTGCTAAGTGTTTTACATACATCACCTCTTTTAATCCTTATAATGCTATTTGGAAGATGAAAAAATAGTGATTTCGGTTCATTTGCATGTTAGGATCACATGAAATGGTACAGCTTGCAAACCCCCAATTTTAAACATTGTCCTTTTTTTTTTTTTTTTTTTCATTTTTCCAAAGCTGGAAACGGGGAGGCAGTCAGACAGACTCCTGTATGCACCTGACCGGGATCCACCCTGCATGCCCACCAGGGGGCGATGCTCTGCCCCTCTGAGGCGTCACTCTGTTGCATCCAGAGCCATTCCAGCACCTGAGGCAGAGGCCACAGAGCCATCCTCAGCACCCAGGCAATCTTTCCTCCAATGGAGCCTCGGCTGCGGGAGGGGAAGAGAGAGACAGAGAGGAAGGAGAAGGGGAGGGGTGGAGAAGCAGATGGGCGCTTCTCCTGTGTGCCCTGGCTGGGAATCGAACCTGGGACTCCTGCACGTCAGGCTGACGCTCTACCGCTGAGCCAACCGGCCAGGGCTTAAACATTGTCCTTTAGACTGAAGTGTTTTGCAACTTTGTCTCTGCTTCTCAATACACGTAGGAGTGGGACATTGTGTAGTTTCTGATGTAGCTACTCCAACGGGAACCGTCAGCGCTTCCCATTTAATGACACTTATTCAAAGACTTCTCTTTGTGTGATGGCAGCCATTCCTTGAGCTTAATTTTTCTCCCTATTCTTCTGAGTCTTGTGTGCATTTAAATCATTAAACTGATAAATGCTCTGACGGAAAAAAGAAACACCTATGATTATGTAAGTGTGACTAATGAAATCCAAGATCTCATATTGAAAATATTTGATCCCTGCCCGGGCCGGTTGGCTCAGTGGTAGAGCGTCGGCCTGGCATGCAAGAGTCCCGGGTTTGATTCCTGACCGGGGCACATAGAAGCACCCATCTGCTTCTCCACCCCTCCCCCTCTCCTTCCTCTCTGTCTCTCTCTTCCCCTCCCGCATCCAAGGCTCCATTGAAGCTAAGTTTACCTGGGCCCTGAGGATGGCTCTATGACCTCTGCCTCAAGCACTAGAATGGCTCTGGTTGCAACAGAGCAATGCCCCCGATGGGCAGAGCATCGCCCCCTGGTGGGCATGCCAGGTGGATCCTGGTGGGGCGCAGGCCTCCCCGTTTCCAACTTCAGACAAATACAAAAAAAAAAAAATTCTTGATCCCTAGCATAAGCCATTAGAGTTTGTTTAGGGATCCAAGAAAACAAAGGTGATTTGTTCTTTGACTCCAGCGGATCCTATGTAAAGCTGTCAAACTCAAACGTATTGTTCTGCACCTCTCTGCACAGCCAGATGTTGATGTCTGTAACTCTACCTCTCTGGTGTGTAGTGTGACTTCCATTCAAAGATGTCTCTCTTTACTTTTGTGAGGTTTTATCTATAAAAATATTTCACCACTATGAAAAGGAAGCTGTGAAAGGAAAAAGAGTGAATTAAAAATAGACTAAATGAAAAGAAAACTCAGGATGTTAGTGACCTTTTCTTCCCACAGAGAGTGATGAAGAACAGGATAATCTTGGATTCCCGCTGTCAGATAGCTCAGAAGTATTCCAAGGTAGAATGCCGGTTCCATGGTGGATCACAGACACCAAGCCTGCAGCAGCATACACCCTTAGGAAGACCCATCTGCAGTCTTATTAAGATTTATTTTTGAAAAATATTTTTTTGTAATCTAGGATAACAAAATATTATCAAAGATTCACTATTAAGTTGTAAGTTAGTTTATGCAAATTCAGAAAATTAAGTTAACTTTTAAAGAACAGAAAAATCATAGACTATTCCTATTTGAGAAGTTTTGCATTTGACATCTCATCCTTTTTTTATTCAAGACAGGTAAATGTTCTTTTTTGATGAGAACTTCTTTGGAGTTGCAGGTTTAAGTCCCCCGTCTTGACAGACACTGCTAAATTAACTGTGTTATTCTGGCTATGAAGTGCAGAAATAACACCAGTGGATTTCCATGCTGTCATCACTTGGAAGCCATTGTTTGCAGAAGAGAGAGCTGTCTGTGCCTCGTTCATTCACACCTCTGGTCTAATGCTTTGAGCACAGTCATGGTGTGTGTCAATTGATCTCTGGGCTGCTTTTCTTCCTCCGATGTCCACAACCAAGTCTTATCACTCGATTTTGTCATTCACACTACTGTAAACGTACTCTGTGTCCAAAATTCTGAGAGTTTACTCATTTTTTTGTTCATGTAGCAGTAGCTTAGATGTTCTCTTGTCATACATTTTATTTGGATCCTGTACAGGGTTTGTGCTGGTGGCAAATGTTTCTTGAATTTGGGTTCCTAGGCTCGTGAACGTGATATCGGTCATGTCTTACCCCACTTGGTTTTAAATATATTTATAGAGCACCTGACCTGTGGTGGTGGTACAGTGGATAAATCATCTACCTAGAACACTGAGGTCACTGGTTCAAAATCCTGGGCTTGCTGGTCAAGGCACATGTGGGAGTTGACACTTCCTGCTCTTTCCTCTCTTCTCTCTTTCTCTCTCTGTCTCTTAAAATGAATAAAGTCTTAAAATTAAAAAAAAAAGTCCTGGCTCGTTGGCTCAGTGGTAGAGCATGGGCCTGGCGTGTGGATGTCGCGGGTTTGATTCCCAGACAAGGCACACAGGAGAAGTGCCCATCTGCTTCTCTACATCTCCCTTCTTTCTATCTCTCTCTTCGTCTCCTACAGCCAAGCCTCTATTGGAGTAAAGTTGGTGGGCAGATGATAGCTCCCTGGTGGGTATGCCAGGTAGATCCTGGTCGGGAGCATGCAGGAGTCTGTATCTCTGCATCCCTGCTTCTTAATTCAGAAAAATAAATTTTTTTTAAAAAAAAGTAAATAAAAATATTTTTAGGCCAATTATAATATAACATCAACGGGGAGGTCAAGTTCTAGAGAGGGTGAGAAACTTGATTTTGTATTAAATCACAAGTATAGTCGATTTAACCTTAACTAAGTAGCATAAAAACATCTCAGGGGCTTAATTTAATAGAAGTTTATTTTTCTCTCACATAAAGACCAGCTGGCAGAGAGAAAGGTTTATTCCATGCATACATCCAGGGCCAGGTTTCTTTCATCTTATGACTCCATCATTTCTGGGGCTTCTGAGCCACCTTCTAGATCCTCTGCATCCATCCTGAAGAAAGCGGGCTGCTTTCACAGTTCCTTTGGCCATTTTGCTTCTGCAAATCTTCTGTTGATGAGAATCAGCCACATGACCTTGACTAAAGCCAAGGGGACAGGAAATATAATTTCCCGCTAGAATAAGTCTCCCAATTATGAGTCTACTAAAGAAAAACAAATTGTGGATGATCAGCGGGCAACCTGTAATACAGCATTCAAAACTAGTAACTTAGAGCTGTCTTCTGTCTCTCCATATGCCAGAGAGTATTGCAGTGGTTTCCTCGGGCTGATATAACAAAATACAACAGAATGGTTGCTTAAACAACAGAAATTTATTCTCTCGTGGTTCTGGAGACAGACTGACAACAGGGTTGTGTTTTTTCTGCGAGTCTGTGTAGAAGTTTTCCTTGCCCTTTGCAGCTTCTGGTGGTGGCTGTCAATGCAATGGCACTCCTTGGTTTGCAGCTACTCTAATATCTCCCTCCTTTGTCACATGATATTTTCTTTCTGTGTCTCTGTCTTCACTTTTTGTTTTCCACTTCTTATAAGGACAGGAATTGTATTGGCCACATCTTATCTTGAACTCATCTGCACAGACGCTACCGTCCAAATGACGTCGTATTCCTAGGTACCAGGTGTTAGACTTCAACAGGTTTTTTTTTAGGGGGGAAACAATTCCACCCAAAGGGGATGTTGAGCTCTTTTATTTCCTTCTTATATTTTCTTAAAAATTTCTGCCTATTAACAAATTAAATACAAAAGGTGGCAAGTATAATCATGGCAAGTTTCTTTTAATTTTTGCCTGGATCTCGGCTGGGGCCATTCCAGACTGTGAGGTCAGGAAACTTTTTGTAAAGGTGTAGACAGCATACAGCTTTGGATTTGTGGGCTATACAGTCTGTGTTACAATTGCTCAAGTCTGCCATTGTCGCATGAAAGCAGCCAGTTAATAATAAATGAATAAGCATGGCTCATGTAAGCTCTCATAAAACTTTATTTGCAAAAACTGGTGGCAGGCTAGATTTGGCCTATGGGCAGCAGATTTCAGAGCACGGTGCTAGACTATGATCCATTATAACCTGGATGTGAACATTATGAAAAGAATCTAGCTTTGAATTCAGACACACATAAATTCAAATTCTGGCCATCACTGTGTAGCTGCGACCTTGAACCTCTGAACCTCAGTAAGTGCCAGACCCTCATCCATAGAATGAGGATAATTCACATAAATCATCTATATGGTGCCCAGCTCTTTGTAGGCATTCAGATATAGGCGTCTGCATAGGTCTTCCTTTACTGAGGCAGTGTAGCAAGATGGACGGAAGCTAGCACAATGAAGCAAGCCAGACTGCCTCTTCCTGGTGTTTAACCTTGGGCAAGTGTTTTCATATCACTCTGCCTCATTAATCTCATCATTAAAATAGAGATAATGATAGCGTTTACCTTCTAGCTTGCTTATGAGGATTGAGACAGTTAATACATGTTCAGCAATTAGGCCAGTGCCTGGAGCTTATTAAGCCCTCAGTAAATGTTGCCTACTCATATTGACCATCGTTGTTACAATTGGCTTCTCCTGTGACTCAGCGATAGGATGTGTTAGTGAATTTTATTTTTGATGAATTTACGTCAAGGAGTAAACTAAACGAATTCATGATGATTATTCAGACATAAGCAATTTCTTTTCCTGATTTATTTATTATGTTAGGATAAAAAATAGGCTTTTAAAAATTCTTTGTACGATTTCTACTCTCTAAGGGAAGACAAAGGCATCAGCGAGTTACGGCAACCCCTCTGTCTTCCAGCCACACTATGTTTGAAACTTTCACACATGTTACAATAAGACTTTAAAGGAAAATGAAATTCAATAAGTAGGATTTTGCTTTAGAGCCTACATTGGTATAAAATATTTATCTATTATATCTGAGGCTTTGGATCCACTTTGAAAATCTTTTAAATTAAAACACACACAGGTATAATATAATTGGATAAAACTTTGTTAATGTATATTTGACAAATTTTTATGGATATGTGGCAGAGAAAACTCTCCTGGGTACTCATTTTGTCTGGTTACATTAACTTAATAATTTTCAGAAACTTCCCTTATTCTCTTGGAAACAAGAATGAGGATTTAGCAGAAGAATTAGAGTAATAATCTAGAATTACAATTAGAATAGTAATCCAGAAAATTTCTAATTCAGTTTTACTGCTAGTAACTTAAACATGCAAATTTAGTTTGGAAATATGTTTATCTAAATAATGAGAACTATTTGCAGAGAACTAATTATGATGATTATCTAGCTAGTTTCTTACTTTCCTTGAAGTAAGAGGAAATGTTGGTTATATTTTTTATTATGCATTTGATGGTATTATAGTATATTTATGAGTGTCAGTTTAAAATGGAATATGTTGAATATAAAATGTTCTATACATTGAATATAAAATGTGATATGGCCCTGTGTTATACTATAAATACCACCTGACACTGGTTTGAATAAATTCAAATCCATAGAAATATAGTTTTGTGTTTTTTGTAATTTATGGATATTTAGAGACTTTTTAATTAAAAAAATAAATGTCTGAATCACCTGGATAGTATATGAAAACTCTCTATAATTTAATGGCTCAGGAATTCCTAGTTCTTTCAGTAGAATTGTTTAATTTTAAATAGTGAGTTTAGAAAAATATATCATTATTGTTCATTTCATGTAGAAACTTTCTGAATACTTAGCTATCTTCCCATATTAATTATCTATGTGACTCCTTTTCCGCCATAATAAAGCCCATTACTTGTGTACCTTGGCCTTATTAAAAATTAATAGTTGCTCTTCAGCTATTGTCATTTAGGCTATCTATTGTTGTTATTGTTATTATGATTATTTTACAGTGACTCCTGAATATATACTATTACTTTTGGTAGCTCTCAGACTTGGTATATCCTACAAATCTCCCTCCCCTACTCATTTTTTTCCCAGTCCAGTAGGTTTTATTTTCAGAGTTTGTTGAAGTCTCCCCTCTCTCCCGATTATAGTATGCTAGAGTTTGAGACTCTATGTTTTTTAGGGCAGCTCTAATCAACCAAGTATTATATTGAATGTCCTGAATAACAGAGAATTATTTTCTCTCCCTTCTGGCAGCTAGAGGTTCAAATCTGAGGATCAGTACCTTCTGCTGGTTCAAGGGAAGTTGCTGGTCCAGTCCTCTCTCCTTGGCTTATATGACCATCTTTCTGTTCACATGGTGTTCTCCCATATCCATATCTCTTTGTGTCCAAATTTCCCTTTTTTATAAGGACAAGAACCATGCTGAATTAAGGTCCATCCATATGAGCTCACTTTAACTTGATTAACCCCATAAAGACCCCTTCTCCAAATATAGTCACATTTTGAGGTACTGGGGTTAGGACTTCAATATAAAGATTTTGAGCCTGACCAAGGTGGTAGCGCAGTGAATGGAGCATCGGACTAGGATGCTGAGGACCCAGGTTTGAGACCCCAAGGTCGCCAGCTTGAGCGTGGGCTCATCTGGTTTGAGCAAATGCTCACCAGTTTGGACCCAAGGTCGCTGGCTCTAGCAAGGGGTTACTTAGTCTGCTGAAGGCCCGCGGTTGAGGCACATATGAGAAAGCAATCAATGAACAACTAAGGTGTCGCAATGCGCAATGAAAAACTAATGATTGATGCTTCTCATCTCTCCATTCCTAACTGTCTGTCCCTCTCTCTGACTCTGTAAAAAAAAAATTTTTGGAGAGATATAATTCAATCTCTAACACAGACTTTTTAGGAATCCACCTTTCTAATATATAGATAAAAGACCAGACAATCTAATTGACTAATCTAAGCTTATACACTATGTTTGCAGCAGAATGAGAACAATCTAATTTCTTAACACTTTCCAAAATATTCTATTTCCTTTCTTCTAGATGAATACATCATTATCTTCTATACAAATGGACAGAAAGTTTCTCAGCACCAGACTCACTCAGGTTGTCTGTGAATTTATTGGGAAGTGGCCAAGGGTCATCTGAATCTGTACCTTCTCTGTTGGTTCTTGGCTCGAAGTTCTTTTTTAAGGAAAATTAATCCAATTTCTTATGTATCTTCTACCCATAGTTACCATGCATCCTTCAGCAAAGATTTATTAAGAAGCCTTGGAGTGCTGGTCCTGGCTAGACATTAGGCTGTTAATTTCAACAGGGTCTGTGATGTTCTCTTGTGTCATGCGAGAGAGGGTGAAAATTAGTTTCACTGGTTTTGAGCAGTGTGCTGTTTAACAGGTATATGCATAGTTTCTGTATTGTTTTCCAAAAAGCACTTGTGAATTCCAACCAAGTATGTCTGTAACATTCTTAAGTACTGTTGGTGTTCCCATTATGTCTGGGCAGAATGTCAGTCATACAAAATTTAAACTACCTTCCACCTACCTCATCCTTGATTGCTCACACATTTATCAACGAGCAAAGGTAAGGAGTTGCAATATGCAATAACAGCAACCTATATTCTTAATATTCTTAAAGCACATCAGAATGGAAACTATTTATAGGAAAAGTTGCAGTAAACATATGCCAAATATGTGATGTATTAAATGTATATTTATTTTGGGCTTAGCATACATAAGATATGAGAAACAACTGTTCTTATTATTACCTTTTTATATGTAAGATCCAAAAGTGTTTTTGATAAAGATAGTATAGATAATAATAATGTAGGTTTGCCCTATGCTTAATGCATTCAGAGGGATACTTTGTTATCATAATGTTCATTTGTATTATAGTACTGCATGCAAAATTTGAGGTACACATGTTAAGAGCTTTGATTTAGAAATACTTTCAACCCCAGAAAACAGGTATTTACTTGAGAAACACAAGGTAGAATAAGTCCCTTACCTATGACACATATTTTGAAATATATTCTGTACCACCTTGACAGATATGAAAACTTTCTTATTTCAATTGTTTTCCTCCATAAAAAGTCTCCTTAAGTAATGATGGGAAAACATTATGAAGGTTGTAAGAAGTGTTTTTGGAAACTAGCAGTGAATATTAGACAAAAAAAATATGACTACCAGGATGTAAGGACAGAGTTAGATGAGTGCATGCGGTTTGGGAGGGTGATAGGAATAGGTACAAAGAAGAGCTTGACAAGCCAGGGCTGAGCAGAAGCTGGACCCACGTGTGGGGAGTGAATGCCTATTAACGAGGGCCAGAACTCTCTACCTGGTGTCAGAATCAGGAAATAATTAGGGAAGATATGTGAAAAGTGTCAGGAAGTGGTAAGAGCCTTATAAAAAGGAAATTACTCTGGCACTTCATTGTGTATTGATTAGTGAGAGATGAGCAGTGAGAAGAGGAAGTTGTAGCTATCAAAGAAAAGTATGCCTAAGGCAACAAAGCTTGGGCTTAATAAAAATAAAATAAGGTAAAATAAGGCTTGACCTGAAAGAAACTAGGCAGCAAGCAAATAAATGATAAAGGCAGAGGGGAGACCCTTCTGCCTTCATCAGGGCTTACACTCTCTCCCTCCCCCCGTGCATAATTTACATCTCTGACATCAGGGTTGGGATATTGCTTTAAACTCTCTCCTGTTATCTTTTTTGTAATCTATTTTTTCCCCTACGATTTTATTCTTCTTATTTTTATGCTGGTTGCTACATGGTATTCAGTAGAAAATTTAGCACATACAGCTTTAGGCAAAATGTTCCTTTCTTAGACCACTTACATTGGAATCAATAAATGGAGATGGAAAAGTGTCATCGCTGATCCTTGTCTGGGTATGGAAATTTGGTTGGTTAGACAAGTCACCGTTTTGGAGACAATGATGATTTGTTTTGTTTCTAAATGGGAACTCTGAATTTTTATGGTGCCTATAGCAAAATAAGCCACTATGAAAAAATTTGTGGGATGGGGAGATGCTCATCACTATGCTTGTGTTGGAAGACAAGAGTGTGAGAAAGAGCAGCAAATATTATACTGACTTAGGATGTATGTTCAGTTGTTATGACATTAGTCCGAATAACATCAATGTCAACGAAAGTAGACTGTTATTTTTCTCTCACATTAAAGCCCATCATGCTGGTACATGGCTCAGTTCTATGCTGTTAGGTCCAGGCTCCCCGGCTGTCTTGCTTCCCCACCCTCACTGAGCTGTTTTGGTTCTCATGGCTCTCCAGGACAAATGTATGTATTTCAGCCGACGGTAAGAAAGTAAAAGGCTAATGAGGTTACCTCTGGTCTTTTAGAAGCATGATGCAATTTTCATATATCACTTCTGCCTACATGTTGTTGCCCATAAATTAATCAAATGATCTTACCTGCCTGCAAGGGAGGTTGGAAAATGTGCTCTTTCTGACCTTCCATGGAGTTCGTGTGATGAGCACAAGAGTGATAGAGTAAATATTGAAGAACAGCCAGTGGCTCTGAGAGAAACTGAATTGTGGACAGTGTGGTAAAGCAAGGTGAAAGGAATCTGGGCATCCGATCCAATGACCACTGGAAGCAGAGCTGTGCAGCAGGCTCGGGTCACTGACCTGGAGGCCGTGATGTGAAACAAATAGATTTCTGATATTATAAGCAACTGGTATTTTGGTTTTTTTTTTAGTCTTTTTTTTCTTCAGCAGCTTGGCTACCAATCTCCCTACTAACATGGCTAGATGGGAAAAAAGACCAAAAGTCTTTTTAATGGGATTTAATAAAATATACTAATTATTATAATAAAATTAAGAAATGAGAAAAATTAAAGCAGCTAAACTAAGAGGGAGATTGGAGTTTCCCTGCAAATTTGCAGTTAATTTTAAAAAAACAAAATACTTTCTTCCATTCTTCCTTTCTCTCTTCCTTCTCTCTTTCTTTCTTCTTTCCTGTATTGGGTTTTTTCTTTTTTTCTTTCAATAAATGTCCTGAAATAGTGATCTGACCTCAATTTCTGAACATAAAAGCACAAAGAGTGATCATTTTCCAGGATTAACATAACTGAATGTGCATTAAGAGAAAAATCTTTTATAAAATAGTTTTAAATTTTAGAATTGTGGTCACATAAGGCACCCTAGTGTATTTTTGCAAAATTTTGTCCTTAAATCCCGAATTCTGACCATTTACGTGACAATATCCTTGGAAGTTTATAAATTGCTCCTTAAGGTTTATATTTGTCTGGACTGCACTTAAATTGTGGTATCATGGAGCTGTGCTCCTTGAATTTAATTCGAATTTAAGTTCTACTTTGTGGCAGGGACCCTGATCACTGAAAAATAAAGCAACTATTGCCTAGATAATATGCAATATCAAGCTGATTATGTCATGGTTTATTTTACATATTCATAACCCTGCCACCTGCAGATGCTTCACGTTGTGCTGAAGCTGCCTTCCGACAACTTAACTAGAAGATGAAACTTCTGAAAACATTAGCATCCCTATTCCATTGATTTATTCTTTAAAACCCAAATTCCTTTGCTTACTTCTATTTGATAATATTTTATGGATTATTTGAAGAATATAATTTAGAGAAACGTAGAAACCTTTCCCCGGATAGCAGGGGGATTACTAGATTCACGTTCCTGGAATATTTTGAATAAATACAACTTTAGTGGATAACAAATTTTCTGAACCTCATTCATAGTTTCCATTTTGGAAAGGAATATTGGGAAACCTACTATTAATCAGTAGATTAGATTAAGTCATAGAGTATTTAATGGGATGCCCTTTAGGTACTGGCACAGTTTAAGATGAATACTTAAGAGTACTTGAAGGAATCTTAGACTTTTAACTAACAGTAGTAAAACATTCAGTGAAAAGAGTGGTATATGCTATGTGTTTCCTATCAGGGTTTTTAATGGGCAAATTATTGTTATCCATTGTACAGAAAATGAGAGACGGCCCTGGCCGGTTGGCTCGGCGGTAGAGCGTCGGCCTGGCGTGCAGGGGACCCGGGTTCGATTCCCGGCCAGGGCACATAGGAAAAGCGCCCATTTGCTTCTCCACCCCCACCCCCTCCTTCCTCTCTGTCTCTCTCTTCCCCTCCCACAGCCAAGGCTCCATTGGAGCAAAGATGGCCCGGGTGCTGGGGATGACTCCTTGGCCTCTTCCCCAGGCGCTAGAGTGGCTCTGGTCGCGGCAGAGCGACGCCCAGAGGGGCAGAGCGTCGCCCCTGGTGGGTGTACCGGGTGGATCCTGGTCGGGCGCATGCGGGAGTCTGTCTGACTGTCTATCCCCGTTTCCAGCTTCAGAAAAAAAAAAAAAAGAAAAAAAAATGAGAGACAAGAAATCAAAACAGTTTTTAAATTTTCTATACCAAGTTTATACTGCAAAGGACTTCTCATATAAACAGCTTAATTTAAATAGTCTAAATAACCCAATTTTTATATACAGTTTTAAAGCAGTGTGTAGACTATATGTAACTTTTACAGGACACAGGGGTACTATAATTGTGATTCACTGAAAAACAGTGAAATCAGTATTAGCATAGCTCAATACAAACACCTGTGGATTGAATTTCTAATAAAGTTCTTTACCCACTGAGGTATCATCTGCTTTGTGTCATACAACTTAAAGCAAACAAAACAAACACAGGAGCAAGAGTTCTTTGGTCTTCTGAGAAGTTTGTTTTTATTATTTCCCCCTTACTCCTCTAGTTATTAAGTTATCTAAAGCCTCAAAGGCCAGCTACTCCTCCTGAGCAAAAATGCAAGCAAATGGTTTCTTGTTAAGTAACAGAGAGTAATATAGAATAACAAGGATCAGGACATGGAGAAGTGAATCAGTGTGAGAGACACATGGAGGGTAGGAAATTGAATGGTTTTGCCAGCTTAACTGGAAGTCTAGGAGCAGAGTCTCGACATCTGTGTGGCAGGGTCTGGACTCAGACAATGGCACTGTCCTTGTTTTTCTTGTTCTTCCATGTGTTTGCCTCGCTGTCCCTCTTCCATGGTGGTCTCCATAAAGTCAGACTTATACTTTCCTAGCTCTAAGATCATGAGATTAGCTCCCTTGAAACCAACTCAGATCACACACTTACTGTATTGGATCAGTTTCTTTTTGAGCGAGATCTGTATGGATTCACAGGACAGTTTCCCAGCCTGAAATGATCGCTGTGGCACAGCGGAATGAGGAAGAAAGATCACCCAGGCCTAGGTCCTGTTACATATTCCGGACCTGTCGGTGGGATCAGTAGAGCATCATCCTGGGTTCAGGGAATAAGAGAGGAGTCATTTTAATCGGAAACTCTAGTTCTTGTATCAGAAGAAGAATGGATGCTGGACAACCAAAAGAACAACTGTCCACACAGGCATAGAAACAAACACATCTATTTACGACCACCAGAGGTTATTAAAGAATTTGTGTTAGCTCTTGCACGAATTCGGAGGCAATTTTGCTGAGTTCTGCTTGTCTTCTACCACCATTTCTAGTTTGTGACTGTAGTTAGGTCTCTTAACAGCTTTAGAAGGAGGTTTTTACATACCTAAAGGAGCCTTTTCATTTAAGAAATTACTTTGCCCAGAAAATTGAAAAGTGCTTTCAATAAGTCACACCATCTGCTGCTCTCATATTAAGTTAAAACTGGCCAAAATCGAATCTTCATTTACGTGATCTGCACGTTTCACCTTCACATTATTTTAGCAGTGTTGTTTAAAAGTTATCAAAACTAGTCTTTAATTAAATTGATCTAATTGGGGTTTTGTGCATTTTCTTGAGTCTAAAGTTTTGTATTTTCCCCCTTTATTTTCTTATTTTTATATTAACAAGGCTAAGATACAAATGTGGGTGATACATATAATAGTTGATAAAAAAAGCTTTTTTAACACTAAAAGCAGTTAAGGGCCAAAATGCAGAGCAACAGTTTTATAGGCCACCTAGTGAGGACATAGGTCTTTCTCTAGAGATCATCATTAAAGGCCAGAGATGCTGAGAATGCTTATCCTCTCCTGCTTCAGAGGGTGTTAGCCATAAACCTTTTTTTTTTCCTTGTAATGATTGGTTAAATAAATAAAATATGCACATGGTGAATCTACGACCTCTGGGCTTTGGTCATGTGGGGAAATAAATCTTGCATTGCATGCCTTGCTCTGTGTAAAGCTGAAAGAAGATGAAAACAAAGTAAAAGCTTTGCCTGTGGAAGTCACTGCCTTAGCAGTAGCTACACTTACTGGGGATTGAATTCATCATGCCAGAGGTTAGTAAGCGATGCTTCTTAGCTCGCACACTAAAAATCTTTCTGTATCTGTGGAGACTACGCCATGTCTCAAACACTTCATGTTTTCCATTTTATCACCCGTGACTCACATTGTCCACAAAACCAGCCAGGGATGGGGTTATCCTGTGAACTCAAGAAGCTGTGATTAACACACTTTGCTGGTTATCTCTCACTTTGCCATTCTTTGAGTCAGCGTTAATTTCTTCCTGTTAAACACACACAGAGATACACACACACATACACTCACACACACATTCTCTCACTTCTGTCCCTTGACTATTGCTCTAAATCACTGTACTGACTTTTGCCTAAGTAGCTCAGAGTCCCACAGAGGTAATTAGAGAGAAGGAATTGTTATCTTCTCTTTTATGGAGGAAAAACCCAAGAAACGTAAAATTTAATTGATAAATCAATCCACTCAACTTGTTAGTGAAGGTATCACCATCAAGCCAAATTATCCTCACACTAACTTGAATGTGAGACAGAGCAGAAAGGTACACACTACTCTTTTTAAGGGCATAGAGAGGTGAGTGTGTGTCTGTACATATTTTCATTTTTATTCTTTTTCCTGTGGTAATTTCAGAATATGGTCGGTCCCAGCAGTTATTGGAGCATGGAGCTGGTCCTGTATGTGCCCTGACTGGGCAATCGAACCGGCCACCTCTGTGCTCCAGAACAACGCTCCAACTGGCTGAGCCATTGGTCCAGGGCTCAATCTCTTTTATTTTCACAGAGACAGAGAGGGGAATGGAGAGAGAAAGGGGTAGGGGAGCAATCATTTGTTGTTCCGCTCAGTTGTACACTCATTGGCTGCCTCCTGTGTGCTCCCTGACCGGGGATCTAACCTGCCACCTTGTTGTTTAGGGCTGATGCTCCTAACTGACTGATCTAGCCAACCAGGGCCAGTAGTTGGTATTTTTTTTTTTTTTAAACAATCTTTTTTTTTTAATATTTTATTTATTGATTTTTTTAGAGAGAGAGGAGTGAGAGAGAGAGACAGAGAGAGAGAGAAGGGGGAGGAGCAGGAAGCATCAACTCCCATATGTGCCTTGACCAGGCAAGCCCAAGGTTTCGAACCGGCGACCTCAGTGTTCCAGGTCGACGCTTTATCCCACTGCGCCACCACAGGTCAGGCCAAGTAGTTGGTATTATTTAATCTTTCCTGACACATTAGTTTCTCTTACCATTCCCCCCCCCCCTTTTTTATGACTTTTCATTTCTGTGGGAAGCAGAAAGAGAAACATTTTTTTCCTGACTACCTTATTTTCTATTTATTTTAATATTATACATTAGATATGGTGAGTCTCTCTTCTTCAAAAACAAAGTCTAGACACCATGACCTGTGGTTTAGGCATATAATGATACAAAAAATAGCTACTATTTTTGAGTATCTTACTACTTGACAACACTGCACTCATCATATTTATGAATTTTTACAGAATTCATGGTGAGATAAGTGCTATCAATATTTACATTTTACAAGCAGAAGAAGGCAATATGTACATTGCACAAGGTCATGGGGCCAGAATCCATGTGAAAGCAACCTTACTTTAGTCCCCATAATACAGTTAGCTGCTTTCTCTCTGTGTATGTGTCTCTCATATTTTACTGACTACTTCTCATGTTATCCTTATATCCTAGGAATTCAGAATGCTATATAGTAATCATTCAATAAATCCTTTGTTCTGTCTCTAACTACACTGTCAAGTGCCAGATACAATTTAGGGTTACAGCAATAACACATTTGTTATCTAAACTATAAGGTGTTTTGTCATAATACTTCAAAAATACATAAGAAGATACATATGCTCTATTTTCCAGATAATTTTTTCTCTGTAAAACATTAAATAAGTGTTCTTACAATTTAGTCTAGTTTTTTTAATTTTATTTTTAATTATTTAGGCATGACATAAACTAAAAAGGCATGCAAAATCAATCTTACATGTAAAAGTTTATATAACAAAAATATGTAGACAAATGGATTTTTATTCAATGAAATTTGTATGTCTGCATTCACATAATATTTATCTGATTTTTATAATAGAAGTAACAATGAGCCTCTTCTTTTTAAAATGGATTTATATAATAGACTCACCATGATTTGAAAATTATAAAATTTAAAGTACAATACATAATTTATAATTTATCCTAGGTAGTCTTATAAAACACATACAGGATCTGAAAAGCCTACATATCTCCATAGAGAGACATGTTGAATTTAGCCACAAGATGAAATCAGCAAAATCCAGATTGAGTTAAAGCAGCAGCCAATCGGCCCTGGCCAGTTGGCTCAGCGTGTGGAAGTCCTGGGTTCAATTCCCGGCCAGGGCACACAGGAAAAGTGCCCATCTGCTTCTTCACTCTTCCCCCTCTCATTTCTCTCTATTTCTCTCTTCCTCTACCATAGTCAAGGCTCCATTGGAGCAAAGTTGGCCCAGATGCTGAGGACAGCTCCATGGCCACTGCCTCAGGTGTTAGAGTGGCTCCAACCACAAAGGAGCAACGCCCCAGATGGGCAGAACATCGCCCCTGGTGGGCATGCTGGGTAGATCGGGCGCATGCAGGAGTCTGTCTGACTGCCTCCCTGCTTCTAACTTCAAAAAACAAAAAACAAAAAAAAACCCTGTTCCTTTTTTAAAAAGAATGACAAGAATAACATAAAGTTAAAATACTATAGGTATTCTATACTATAGGAGCTTATTTAGATTCCATTTTAAAAATAAAGAACAAATCATCACATGTATGCAATAATTAGACATATGAACTCTGACTTGCCATTTGATGATATTAAGGAATTATAATTAATTATTTAAACATTATAATGGTGTTGTGGTTTGGTTAAGATAGTTCATATTTTATAGCTATAAGTAGTAGAATATGGATAAAGTGAAGTCAGAGCTGGCATTTGTTTCTCAGGGTTTGAGAACAAGGGGCCTAGACTGAAGAGTTGTTAAGGCAGTTTGCTCTTGGGATGACAGCTGCAGGGACTGGCGAATGTGTGCATGGGAACTTATTACACTGTTTTGTTGAATTTTGTGTATGTTTAAATTATCCATAGTAAAACACGTTTGAAACACTTTAGATTTGCTTTAGTTCTATCCGTTAAATTGACTTACATTAATAACTTGAGAAATGGCAGCACTTTAATTAAAACGTGCACAGGGTGATTTGATTAAATTAAATAAATAATTGTAAGGCAATAGGATGAATACAATTCAGCTGTGTGTTGAACTCCAAAGGATAATGATCAATGCACCTTGGGGGTCAGTGTGGACATCAAAGAAAATGTTATGTTTGTACTATGTTCTACGGGCAGCAATTGCTTGTGGTGATTTAAATCCTTAACTCGGAAAATACCTTCAGCAAAATTTCAGAAGTAAAAACTTTAAAGTTACATTTGCCATTGACCAGTATTTATAGCGTTTTCTTTTAAGACATAGTAAATGAAAATGACTGTCAAAGAGAGTTAAATTCATATGCCAAGTGTGTCTGATTTTCATTTAATGCAATTCATACTCATTTAATTTGAAGGATTCCGAAGCTGAGGTGATAGAAAAATGTCCTAAACACTTAATATACTTTCATTTTAATTGCATGCTTAACATAAATAAATACCTTAGACTAGTAGATGATTTATAGCGCATTTTGTTTTACGTGTCTGCTAAAAGATGGAATTGCATTAGACTTTATTATTTATTATTTTTCTCAATCACTGTATAGTCAATATCAACTACTAAAAATCAAGTGTTTTGAATACTTACACCTAAATATATGATCAGCACTGTTCCAGTGCACATTTGAGAATCTTTTAAGAATTAATCTATTTTGATGTACGCCCATGGAGTTCAAGTCACCAGTTCGTCTTTGTAGTTTTCAAGGTCAGAAGGAAAAAAAGAATCAATACTCTGATAGATTTCTTGGGAAAATGATATGCATATGATATTTATATAAAAGTGCATTGTACTGACATGTTTCTGAAAAGAAATCATGCTAGTTCTAAGGATCTGTTTAAAAACTTAGCATAATAAATGATATGATGATATTTTGTAATATTCCAAGTGAAGTAACTAATATTATTGAAATAAGCAAATTTTTTTAACAATTACTGTGTTATATCAACTCAGTTAAATGGAGCCTCCTCACCCCCCACCCCACCCCCACCGCCCCCACCCTTCAGCCAAGTGAAATGCTGGGGGGGATGCAGACTGCATGCGCCAGACTGGGATTCACCCGGCATGCCCACCAGAGGGCAATGCTCGGCCCCTTTGGGGCGTTGCTTGGCTGCAATTGGAGCTATTCTAGTACCTGAGACCATTGCTTGGCTGCAATATGGAGCCAGTCTCAGCATCGGGGCCAACTTTGCTCCAATAGAGCCTTGGCTGCAGGAGTGGAAGAGAGAGATAGAAAGGAGAGGGGGAAGGATGGAGAAGCAGATGGGCACTTCTCCTGTGTGCCCTGGCTAGGAATCAAATCCAGGACTTCCACACACAGGGCTGCCGCTCTGCTGCTGAGCCAACTGGCCAGGGCCTGGAGGCCTCTTTTTTTTTATTTTTTATCATTGATCCTGAATGAAGCAGCATGGACAGAATGCTCCCCAGGGCTAGGCAGAGGCTCACAGTCGGTGCTCCATAAATGCCTGATGGGAGGTGAAATCTCTCAGTGTGGTCACCCGAGACTATAGTTCATACATCCTCTGCTTGCTTTTTTTTTTTTCCAGATCACCTTCTCCAGCTCTGTTTAAATGAGGGAGAGGCCTATAATCACCAACTGCCCTTTTGATTTATGTATTAACCCCGTTCTAGTCACTAAAGTAGTTATTGGGTTTCTAAGTGAGTTTAATCTCATGAAATAGTAAACAATTATATTTATCATAAACAGAATAGGATAATACATTGATTATATTCTGGAGGTACATTAGTTGTGTTGAGCCATTCAGGGAATTAGAACAGGCTCATTATTAAGTGGACTGAAAGTAATGCTTTTCTCTGGAAGAATAAAGATTCTGTTGTAATTTCATTTTTTAACATGCATTGGGATATAGAAATATTATGCCTGATTTTGACCAGAAAGCCATTTACAGCATGTAAATATACGGAATAGTTTATATAATATCAACACCAAGTTGAATGTGTATTCAGGAAATGACTGGTTAAAATCTTGGGATCCTTGAAAAAATTTTCTTTCTCTGATGAGGAAATTATCACTTTCTGTGAGTGAACTCACTGTTGTGTCTGATCCAAAGCTGCTCTTTATTAACTTTAACTAAATAAAACAACAGCAGCAGCAACAAATTTCATTAAGAGAAGGAGGGAAGATAACCAAAGGTCGCCTAGCGATTAATATAAAACTCTTAATTAATAACTTGTTACACCCACCTAGTTGATCGTGTATTTCCCCACCTCATTTTCAGTTAGCTATTTTATTTTGTTGAGAGTTAAACTGTACTTTCCAGGGTCTTCAGTGTATAAATTTCTTCAGAAAATCCTGGGGTAATGTCTTTTTGCACTTATGTGACTTATAAGATTTTCAACTGATTTGGTCAGCAGAAAATGTTCCCAGGAATTTACATGGACCAGCATGAATTTCACATAAAATAAATTAAAAAAAGAGATATTCTGTCAATAAAGAATGAATGTTAATTAACTTATGGTTTTTTATGGTTTTACCCTAAACATCTTATTAGATAAGATACAGAAGAGGATTATTACATATTGAATATTACATACTGATTGTAAAATAGTCTATGTAAAAAAATTGACTCTCTAAACTGGATATCTGGTTATTCCCTAAGGAATTGAGAGGGTATTAAAATTTATTAGACTATATCACAGTGAATTAGAAGCCAAATCAAAATATGCTAACACAGTAGAGTAGCCATTTTAATTTTTATTTATTTATTTATTTATTTATTTTTTACAGAGACAGAGAGAGAGTCAGAGAGAGGGATAGACAGGGACAGACAGACAGGAATGGAGAGAGATGAGCAGCATCAATCTTTAGTTTTTCATTGCGCATTGCATTGCAACACCTTAGTTGTTCATTGATTGCTCTCTCATACGTGCCTTGACCGCGGGCCTTCAGCAGACCGAGTAACCCTTTACTGGAGCCAGCGACCTTGGGTTCAAGCTGGTGGGCTTTTCCTCAAACCAGATGAGCCCGCACTCAAGCTGGCAACCTCGGGGTCTCGAACCCGGGTCCTCTGCATCCCAGTCCGACGCTCTATCCACTGCGCCACTGCCCGGTCAGGCGAAGAGTAGCCATTTTAAAACAGAGTTCTTGGAGCTTTTATTATACAGTAAATTTTACAGTGTAGGTTAGTTTCTGTTAAGTACACTGAGTGCCTTCTTTAGATGGATTAAGATAGTAAATCATTATTAACGAAGACTCTTTTTTTGTGAGAAAGATAATCACATCCTAAAATGTCATTAACACAACATTTTTATATTATGTATTATGCATGTAGGAAATGAAATGACAAAGGAATATACATGTATTAAATGTGTATGTTTTCCAAAATGGAGGAAATATATCTGACAAGCTCTTTCATGGATTAGTATACTGAACAATTGCTATTTAAATAGTATGTGCTCACCCCTCACACCAGTGTATCTCTTCTTGTTTACCTTGGTCACTTCTTGCCACAATTTAAAAGTAAGTTTATTTTAATGAACTTATTTCAAAAATAAGTAGGTTACTTTCCAAAAATATCTAACCTAAATTAAACATGTATAAATTTGTATCTCTTTCCTAAAAAGAAAAAAAATCTGTATATATCTATATCAATATTTATATATCTATATATCTGTATTTATATCTATATCTTTAAAACTCAATTTCTTCTTGTATTACTATTAAATTTTGAAGTGTCATTATATCAATATTCAGTATCAATGGAAGTAGCAATATCTCCCTTCCTATTTCTTGACTCACTTATGGCTATTTCCACTTTTTTATTTAAAGTTGGCAATTTAGCACATATTCAGGTTTGCAGATATATGAGTTGATAGTCCTGCAGAAATATGACTTGCAATATGTGTGATTTGGAAAATTTATCTCCTGGTGATAAGGCTCATTTAGTTGAGTATCTGTAGTTGGCAAAGAAACCTATTATCATGTTTTCAGAAACTATAATCTAATTTGTGAATTAAACTAGAGGTGAATTTCATTTGCAACAAAATGTCTTATTTGTTCCACTAATTGTTCCTTAATGTATTATTTTTCATTGGAGAACCAAATGCCTTCCACATGAAAAATGGACTTTGCTTCTTACACATGCTTGAGCATATTACTGCAGCTGAAAATGCTAGATTAAGTGTCCAGGAAAGGATTGGTCAATTTTAGATGATTGTCACTAAGAATTTTGATAGTAAATATGTGGAGGGAGGCCACTGACAGATAAACCTGGTCATACTACTGTAGGTGACAGTGCAGGGTACCAGGCAGATACATATGTCACCTGGGAGAACTGAATGTATAATTTTTTAATATTGACAGCATTTATTAACTGCTTAGGTTATTTTATTTTGTCCTCAAAAAAATATTTTTGTAAGACTGTGAGTTTCACATTCTAAAGAATCATTTTCTTTTCTTTTCTTTTCTTTTAAGTGAGAGTAGGTGAAATACAGAGACTTACTCCCGCATGTTTCTCGACCAGGATCCACCTGATAATCCCAACTGGGGCTGATGCTCTGCCCATCTGGGGCTTCTGGCAGCCCAGCTATTTTTAGGACCTGAGGCAAAGGCTACACAAACTATCCGGAGTGCCAGGGAGGATCTGCTCAAATCAATTGGACTATGGCTTTGGGAGGGGAAGAGAGAGAGAAAGAGGGAAAAGAGATAGGGGAAGGGAGGAGGAGTAGATGGTCACCTCTCTTGTGTGCCCTGACCAAGGGTTGAATGCAGGACTTTCACACACTGGGTCAACCCTCTACCCCTGAGCTAACTGGCCAAGCTAAGCATCACTTTCAGGTGAAAATGTGGGACATTGGATTTGCTTGTGGTTTGCATTGCAGCTAGTTTAGACAGGCTTGGATTATCATCAAACCAAATAACAGTACCCTAGAGTGAACACTTTTCCTAAAGAGCACCTCTGATATTAAAGTCTTATCAAGTGAGAGTTGTTAGAAGAAAATATTTTCTATGTCTGTGGCAAAGTGTGTACTAGTGGATATTTATCATTCTCCCTGGAGTGATAGCTTCTCAGAGAAGCTCAATGTGTTAGAGTGTGATATTGATGAAGCCAAGGTCATGGTCTAGAGACAAGTTGCTTTTGGGAGAAGAAGAATCTGTTTTCAAGTTTCAACATTATTTTTTAATCTGGAAACATGATCTTGCTCATGTAAGCATTGATCATAAGCAATAGTTGATAAAAAATACAGATGCTTTAATATGGATAACATGACTATTACTAAATAAAAAAGCAACTTCAAGAGTGGAATGATCCAGAATCTGGTTTTACATTTTGAATCTTCCCCTTTCTGTTTGATTTTCAGAAGGTTATTCAACATCTTTGAATTTCTAATTTTATTTTCTATAAAATGGAGATAATAGTTCATATATCATATCGTCCTTGTAATGGATAAATAAAGCAATATTTGTAAAACTTCACACCTTATACTTAAATTGGTAGGTGGTAAATAAGTTATAATTTTGTTTTATTATTCTATTTTTAGTATACTATTATGTCATATGATTTTCATATCAAGTGTGATATATATCCTCTCTCTTTACAGAATTTTAGACCAGTAGTTTTAAAAAACTTAAACAGCTTCATTTTCAATATGAAAATGACAATTTCAAAAAAAACGAGTACCAACTTTGTGCAACAACAGTGGCAAATGCAAAGAAAGTCAAAATCCAGTGCTCTGCAGAAGCTTCCGATCTATTCAGGGAGACACATAGTATTTAATCAAGTGTATATTTAAGTGCTCTACCAATCTTCTTGTGCTTGCTTAGATCTATAACGTTCATGACATATGATCTCAGCTATGGAGGGCAATAGAAATATGTTTCTTATAGAAAACAATCAGAAAATAAAAGAGATATTTAGAAAAATAAGCTTGGTGAGGAGCTTCTAAACAGTTTGGCTACAGAAACACGATGTATTTCTAATGAGGGGTAGAGTATGTATAGCTAGATTTTACAACAAAGTCCCTCCCGCCTTCTCCATCTGGCTCTCCCATCAAAAAACTATATTTTCGGCCTTGGCCGGTTGGCTCGGCGGTAGAGCATCGACCTGGCGTGCGGGGGACCCGGGTTCGATTCCCGGCCAGGGCACATAGGAGAAGCGCCCATTTGCTTCTCCACCCCCACCCCCTCCTTCCTCTCTGTCTCTCTCTTCCCCTCCCGCAGCCAAGGCTCCATTGGAGCAAAGATGGCCCGGGCGCTGGGGATGGCTCCTTGGCCTCTGCCCCAGGCGCTGGAGTGGCTCTGGTCGGGGCAGAGCGACATCCCGGAGGGGCAGAGCATCGCCCCCTGGTGGGCGTGCCGGGTGGATCCCGGTCGGGCACATGCGGGAGTCTGACTGTCTCTCCCTGTTTCCAGCTTCAGAAAAAAAATACAAAAAGAAAAAAAAAACAAAAAAACTATATTTTCTTCTGTTTATTTTGCTTATACAGAGAGGCAGAGCAACACTTCATTATTCACTTAATCAGTGGTAAAAAATTTGAGAGTAATTTTCTAGTCTGCTACCTGTGGACCATCCAGGGTGTGGAAATCAACGCCACACCTCATCCCCACCCCCAAAACATGTAAGAACAGTAATGCCAGTAGCCCCAAGGATTAGCTTTGTCCAGTCCCATTACCTGCGACCGACTGTTCATTAGATGTCATCTTACTCAGGCTAAATTTATATGATAAACAAATTTGAATGACAATAAGCTCATTTGAAGTGAAGCTGAGCACATGGTGGGATGTGGTCAATGAAGACCTCTTTTTTGTGCAATGAATGTATCAATAATTCAAAACTCCAGCAGTGCTTTATTTTTCCATTTCTTTTCACGCACCCTACTAGAACTCTGGTTCAATGTCAAGGGTATACCAAGGGTTCCAGCTAATCTTATAAGCAAGAATGATTTTTCCCTACATAAGTGATAATGAGTTACAGGAGTTATTACTCCCTTATAAACTCCATGACATAACTCTAAATATTCTAGTGGCATACATCACACAAAGTGGGCTAAATGCAGTTATATTTGTATTGTAGGCTATAAGTTTGGTGTATCTAGAGAGAACTTAGTTTACAATTCAGTTATATGTGTTTGAACAGACACTAAATTCTTGAAATTGGAAACTAGATAAAATATAAAATGTTACTTGTTGAAAAAAAAATTTATTCTAATGTAGCTTAATTGTTTTTGTTGATTTCTACTACTATTCCAGTGCTGAACTAACTCTCAGTGGTTTTTTTTTCTGCAAATTCCCTCTGCTTTGGGTTCTAATCTACGAGGTTGAAAAAAATAACACATTTATATTTTTATAAACGTTATCAACTATCTTGTTCTTTGAGTATATAGTACAAACCTCATCACTGGATCAAGGAATGATTACTTTTTCCATTTTAGTCTGACAGATGATGAATGATTTAAACAGTACTTTAATGAATTAGATACAGTAAAACAACACTAATTCAGACTAATTGTGTGGAAAATTTTAATGAAGTGAAAAATTTGATGACTTTTTAAATAAAGTTTTATTTCTTCAAAGTATTTGCTATGACTGGTATTAATATCTAACTGTCATTGTACTGACTTCTTATACTGTTTTAAAAAGCAAAACCATGTAAATTATTTGCAATTGACACTTATCATTTACACTTCCTTGGACACTAGCATGCTTTGAATGTTGAGTCAAAACATTTTTCACATCTCTCTGCCCTCTGCCAGTCCTTTATTTTCACAACTAAATTGCCTCACAAACTTCTTTAAAGACATAATGCAAATATTTAAAGGGTTTGAAAATATGACATTATAAAATTATGTTCTCATATGTTGCCTTATTCATTCACAGTATTTTGTAGGCGCTGCCATCTACCAAATCATAACAAGTGCTTCAGTGACTTCAAATATTTTCTATGTCTATGCTGAGTTGTTCGTGGAATATTTTAAGGTTATTTTAAAGAAATTCCAAATATAAAATATTTCTAAATCTCTATAATCATCTATATTTCTAATCATCTATAATGATTTCCTTCTATTATTAATATAAAATAATCAATTCATATAAATCTTTTAATAAGATCATACAGAAGATTTTGATTTGGATACTAGTTGGATATATTTGTATTGATTAAGTCTTTTAAAAGGGAGATAGAATGTTTAATTCCTAAATTCATTAGCAGAAACTACATGAGCCAATAATTTTGTTCTTGATGAGAGTATATATAATCAGTCAAGTTAAACTAATTAAAACACATAGCTGTTTATCCTCTGAAATAAATCATATATGTCAATATTATACACAAATAAAATGAGATATATTTACTTTTCTGTAATGGTACCATGAGAAAGGTAATAAAATTGTTTCTAGTTTTATTTGAGAAATCGTTTCAAATTTTAGCCAATTAGTTCAATATATAGGCTTCTTCGGTAATGAAAGGAAATATCTTTACAGCTCAGCATAATGAGTTCTTAGCCCTGAAATGGTCTTCTGTACTGATGCATCTCCCGATTACATTGGAAATGTGTCTCTTTTGCCCCAAAGGTACATTTGTAATTGAACCCTAATAAGAAAATTGAGAAGTTAAGTTTTCCAATTTGTAGTAAGATAAATATACAATAAAAGTATAGTTTAGTTAAATTGGTTTAAAGTGTTCCTATTTTCTAACCATAAAAGTAGCCTCAGGAGAAAAAAACTCTGCATAAAATAAATTATAAATTGCATTTAAGAGAGTTTTCTTTGTGTGTGTGTGTGTATGCATGTTTGTGTGTGTGTGTTTCATTTTTTTTTAAAAATTGTTCTTGTTGAGCAACGCCAAGATCTGTAGAAAAAGTGAATAAATTGAAAAAGAAAAAGTGAATTCTGAAGGGTTTTTAATTTCTTTCTGGCACTCGGGGCCTCAATTTATTCAACTGTTAAGTATAGTGGGAAGCATGGGATTGAGTCCGGTCTAGCGTGGGCTCCAGTTTGGGTTGCAGGAGAAGAGAGGCATACAGGAGCAAGAAAGAAAGATGCCAGGGACAGTGAGAGAAGCTCTACCTGAAGGCACTTTTCAGCTTTGTAGGGCATAGTTATTTTAGATATCAGAGTCACATAAAATACATATTCTGGACTTTCATCCCAGAACTACTAAATGCATATCTTGGGGTAGAGGTAGGCCTGAAATATCCATTTTTAACACATGTCACTTTTTATCATGTCATAATTAAGACCTAGTAATAGGTCATAAAATCAGTTTAGCAGATCTTAACTATCATTTTAAAATTAAATTACAGCACTATAGAAAACATTCTGATGGTTCCTCAGAAATTTAAGGGTGAGTTACCGTATAACTCACAAGTCCCTCTTCTAAGTATCTACCCCCAAAATTTGAAAACATTTATTTGCAAAGATATATGCACCCTTATGATCATTGTAGCATTATTCATGGTGACCAAGACATGGAGACAACCAAAATGTCCTTGATAAATAACTGGATAAAGAAGATGTGGTAATTATATATACTATAGAATACTACTCAGCCATAAGAAAAAATAAAATACTGCTATTTGCAACAACATGGATAGACCTTGAGAATATAATGCTAAGTGAAATAAGTTAGTGAGAAAAAGCTAAAAACTATATGATTTCACTTATATGTAGGAGCATAAAACTGAAACTCACAGACATAGACAACATTATTGTGGTTACCAGAGGGAAGGAGGTAGGAGAATGGTGGGGGGGGGGTAAAGGGCCCCCCAAAAGGGAATGGGAGAGGACAGGATATGGTATACATTTGACAGAATATGGTAAACATATATACGTCAAAATGCCATTGCATTAACAAAGTAAGGGAAAATAAATATTTTTTATGAAGCCTCCCGTTTGTGTGTGTATGTGTGTGTGTGTGTAGGGTAGAAATGTAAAATTTATAAAAGAAAAAAGGCACCTTTGAAAACCACTACCTCAGAGTTCTCTTACACTTGTAGATCTGAGAATGACTAGAACAATGCAAATTTTAAGGCATTCTTATCCCATCCACTTTGAATAAATCTAAGCTCACTTTTATTTATTTTTTGGAAAGAAAACCCTTTGGAGTTTGGCAGTATTTCAGAGATTAAGGGATAAAATTGCCCCTGTTTTGAATTTTCTGACATGTCTATTTTGTGTGTATGCAAATTTTTATTGTTGTTTCTGTTTAAATAATCCTCCCTGCCTAATTTCCCATGCCTTATTATACCTAGTTCCTTACAGCTACAAGATATAGGTCCCCCCTGAGCCTGCCTTGTGTGAGGTAGGTTATTGCTCATCTGCTGCTGCTTTTACTTCAGCCTTTCAGTGGACAGCAGGAGCCAATCCACCAGGATAAGGCTGACTCACCTGGTCATTTCCAAGTTGTCTTTCTTTGAATTTGCCTCTGCTGTTGACTCCACCCTTTGCAATCTGTCTCCTTATTTCTAGAGTAGAACCCACTCAGCTATGATTCTCTAATACCTTGTCATTTTTTTTTACAGAGTCAGAGAGAGGGATAGACAGATAGGAACGGAGAGATGAGAAGCATCAATCGTTAGTTTTTCTTTGCGCATTGCGACACTTTAGTTGTTCATTAATTACTTTCTCATATGTGCCTTGACTGCAGGCCTTCAGCAGACCGAGTAACCCCTTGCTCAAGCCAGCAACCTTGGGTCCAAGCTGGTGAGCATTTGCTCAAACCAGATGAGCCCGTGCTCAAGCTGGTGATCTCGAGTCTCAAACCTGGGTCCTCGGCATCCCAGTCCGACGCTCTATCCACTACGCCACCACCTGGTCAGGCAATACCCTGTCATCTTAACTCAACTTTTATCTATACAGAGCTTTGTCTGTGAGGGTGGGCAGAACAATGAATGACTGGAATTCTTAGAATCGATTCTCACCATAACTAAATTTCCTGATAATGATTGGGCCTGACTGGTACTTCATTGTCAACTCTAAGAAGCATCTCAATATTAGCCACCAGTTCTCCAATGTTAGTAGCAATTTTAATAATAAAACAAATAATGTGTCAAGTGTTTTACACAAATAATGTGTCAAGTGATAGTTTATATCAGTGATTCCAAATTCAGGTGTGCATCACAATTATGTTTCTTTGCTTTCCTCCTAAACCAGAAGATTTTCTGAATGCGGGTTAGGGAGCTTTTTAATATTTATCAATATTCCAAGTGATCATCCTGAATGCAAATATTAGGACTCAGTGGATTGTCTAACTTAAATCTCTTAGCTGACATAAGTACTCCCAGCTTCCCCCCTCCTATTAAAGATTAAGAAACAAACTTAGAGCCTGACCAGGTGGTGGCGCAGTGGATAGAGGGTCGGACTGAAATGTAGAGGACCCAGGTTTGAGACGTTGAGGTTGCCAGCTTGAGCTCGGGCTCATTTGGTTTGAGCAAGGCTCACCAGCTTGAGCCCACAGTTGCTAGCTTGAACAAGTGGTCATTCAATCTGCTGTAGCCCCCTGATAAAGGCACATATGAGAAATCAATCAATGAACCACTAAGGAACTGCAACGAAGAATTGATGTTTCTCATCTCTCTCCCTTCCTATCTGTCTGTCCCTATCTGTCCCTCTCTCTGACTCTTTCTGTCTCACACACACACATACACACACACACAAATAGAAACAGACTTAGAGGAAGTACCCTATCTTAAATCATAGAGATCATAAATTGTAAAACTATTGTGAACAAAGTAGACAGCCAAGAGTGTAATTGACATGAGAAAAAGTAGGTATGAACTGCAAGTCTTGTGGTATTTCCAGGTAAAAGAAAAATAAGTGACATATTTATCAATTAAAGAGTTCAATCTCTTTTCTCAAAATTCTCTCAATCTTTATATATTCAATCCTCAAAATTTATACCACTGGTGAAAGATGTTCTTAAGATCTTAAGACACCAAGTACTTTGATAGGTTAGCAGGGGTCTCAAACTCGCGGCCCGCCGAACAATTTTGTGCGGCCCGCAGACTAATTCACGAAGTTCAAAATATTTTGGATAAAATTAAGTAAGCCTAGGGGCCTACTTGTATTTTTTATTTCTCTAGCATCCTAGCTAGATATTAGCTTAGTTAACAGCAGTTGTGATGTGAACTACAGTTTCTGGTCGTTTTGTGACACTGAGTAAACTGCATGTACGATTGTGCTTGTTGTACTGATTTTTTTTTGTTTTCAACTGCAGTGAGAAAAGTGTTGCGTAACAGTTGCCTTTTGTAGACCAAGTGTGGCCCCCTGTAAGGCTGTGATCTTGCTCTGCGGCCCACATGCTGAGTTGAGTTTGAGACCCCTGGGTTAAGGCATTCTGTTATCTGAGGGGATTACCATACCATTTAGAAGACAATGCAAAAATATTCTGGTTATCATTACCATGGATATTCACAAATGAGTTCAAAGAAGTCACAGGACAGAGGAATGGCCATCTATCTGTCTTAGACGATCAATGCAATATGTCAGTAGAATGACTTGAGATATTTGGGAGAAAAAGAAAGTGAAAAAAGTGGCATAAGAAATGGTAATGGGGAAAGAGGTGGTAAAAGCATGGTTTTCGAAATGTTTAATAATACTACCTTGTGGCCCCATTATATCTGAAATTTTCTACTCTTAAAGCAAGAACTTGTATATCGTAGTATGGAAATAAAGTCAAGAATAACAATACACATTTGACACATACTGATGAGAAATAAAGCTACCAGCAGTCAAACAGGACTAATTGTTAATTGAGGAGTAACCTAAAGTCATGTTTTTCCAAAGTAGATAAAATGAATGATAAAGAGCGTCCATTTAAAGTTTTTCTGTTATCATCTTCAAAATATAGGCTATCTGCTTCCAAAAGGATTTGAGATGTTTTATGATGAAACACATTCATAGAATGAGATTATTAAAATAGAAATGGTACCACAAAAACCACGCAGAGAGAAAAATAAGTAAATGTATCTACTCCACTTAGGTTTATAAATACATGATGATTGAGCACTGGGAATTCTGGCAGCTTGGCAGGTTGAAATTAGGAAGATTTTTATTTTTATTTTAGGATCAGAATAGATTTTCAACCCTGCTGACATAGATACTGAGCCCTATCCCAGAATAATTTTAGGATGTTGTCCAAGCATTAATAATATTCTCTAAGTTTTCCAGGCAATTCGAATATGCAGCCAGTTAAGGATAGCTGACTTGCGTAAAACGATGCCGGAAGGTTTATCGGACTTTTAAGAAAATGACTTAAGTGCACGTGGTCGAAGGAGAAATGCCTATCTTTCCCTTTATTGTTGGCTTAAATGCAACGACAGACTACAGAGAACATCCGGTGAAGTTTATATCTGAGTATGTAATTTTTCAGCCAAAGGAACCTCTGAAAATCCTTCACCAGAAGTAGCTGAAGTAATTGACTTTATTTACTTGAGGACTTGTTCTATCATCTTTTACTTTTAAATAAGCTCATCTGTGCTAGAATATGGTTTTGTTGTACTAGGGCTCTTGTCTATATGCAGAGAGGTCTTATTGTCTGTTTATAGACTGCTGAGCGTATAGCGAAGGTGAAGCTATTGTTTGGGGAGTAAGAACTGAACTGTGGATCACTAAGCAACTGCGTGACTGTGGGCCAGTTTCTTCCACCAGCATTGGCTTCTTCATTTACCCCATCGTGCTACTGTGACAATTGAATAAGCTTAGAATGGACACATAGTAAGCGATCAATGAGTCTTAGGGAATATCACTATGCATTTTAAGTACAGACACTATCAACTCTGTGTTAGGAGGCTTTGCCTTTTTTCAGGATGTTCTAGGAAATGCCTGCTACCAATTACTGATTACCCCCCAGAAAGGTGTCTACTTCTATTGATCAGTTGTTGTAGTGTTTAAGTCTCTTGCTCAGCCATGTACCTCTGTTTTGCTGCAGAATTCTCTGTCAGACTGGGGGAAGATAATATTTATAATGTCTAGTTAATACATAATCTGTCCATAGAAGCAGTTGTCATTCAAAAACTGAAGTTAAGCATAAAAAAAGGCCAACCCAAGATGATTTTGTTTCCAAAAGAACTTAAAATTTAACTTCATAACATGGTTTATTATTAATGTTATTTCTTAATGTTATATTCATAGATTGAATATAATGAGGTTTAAGGGGCAGAAGCACTGGGGAGTTGAACAGTTTAATAAGATATGGCTGTCTAAAATGTTATGTTAGTGTTTCTAAAGTAATATCAAGATCTCAACTAAGTTATATGTGCAAAATGGCAATGTATATTAACTTATGTTGGGGAAAATAAACAGAGGCTTGAGGAAGTCATACTGAAAATAATGAAAAAGAAAAGAATAAAAATATGTTATTTTATATATGGCCTCCCAAGCATCTTGTATATATGAAATATAAACAGGTTAGGAAGCCAATAGTAGTGGTGGTAGTAAAACATGATTGCCCTATGATGTCACTGCCTCATGGACTAACTTTCTTTTCTTAGCCTTTTTTCTCAAGGAGGCAGTGAATGAAACAAGTTGCTTTTGTGGCATTTAATATTAAAATAATACATGCCAAATATTGGATATTTAGATTACATTTTCAAATTACGGCTGAAATTTAAACTCCAGTCAGATTTTCTGGCTATCTACCCTAATTTATAAGAAGTTTTTTTGAGTCCTCATGTTAGGATCAAGTTGGGAGTACTCTCATTTTCCTAAAGAATCGTGACTTTTCAAGATCTTTTTTTTTTTTTTTTAAGATTTTATTTATTCATTATAGAGAGGGGAGAGAGAGAGAGAGAAAGAGAGAGAGAGAAGGGGGGAGGAGCAGAAAGCATCAACTCCCATATGTGCCTTGACCAGGCAAGCCCAGGGTTTTGAACTGGCAACCTCAGCGTTTCCAGGTTGACACTTTATCCACTGTGCCACCACAGGTCAGGCTAAAAGTGCGATTTTTTTTTCTTTTTTTATTTATTCATTTTTAAAGAGGAGAGAAAGAGGGAGAGAGAGAGAGAGAAGGCGGGAGGAGCTGGAAGCATCAACTCCCATATGTGCCTTGACCAGGCAAGCCCAGGGTTTTGAACCGGCGACCTCAGCATTTCCAGGTCGATGCGTTATCCACTGCACCACCACAGGTCAGGCTTCAAGATCTTTATTTGTTATTTGGTGAATATATTTTTCTTCTGTCCTCTGAAAACCTTGAATTTTTGTACAAAAAAATTCATCCTCCTAAAAAATGAAAATAAGAAAGAAGGTACCAGACGAGAGGCAATATCTACAACTATAATAACTTCCAAGGCACCGATTAGGATTTTTGTTCTTTTATGTGCCCTGACCTGGGATCAAATCAGCAACCTCTTGTGCTTTGGGATAAAGCGCAAACTGAACCATTCGACCAGTGCTAGATTAGGCTAGTCTTGAAAATCAAAACACTCAATATTAGTTTATTTTAGTTTTTCATCCTAGTTTGGTGGGAAGAATTTATTTCTTCCAAGTCCATAAATTTTTTTAAATGCTTATATCAGCTTTCTAAATCTTTGGCCTATAGATAGAATTTTGGGCACAAGTCACATTCATTGTTTATAGAACACCTAATAGCATAAAATCTGTTCTACTTACAAGATCAAACTGGATCCTCTTTAAATCTTTAAGTACAAATATTAAAATTTTATTTATAAAGGATGAGTTGTGTTCAGAAGAATCAAGTCAATTCCAAAGTTGTTTCATCTTATAGTAATTGATTTCAGAAAAAGACATTCTGGATTTTTACAAATACAATATCAATTATGTGATAAGAGAGGACTGAAATATAAACTTTCAGTGATTTCCCACGTAGATAAGTGGACCCAGATGTAGTCCACTGCATTTTTGTCCTTTATTTGTTATTTATATTTTTACCGTTCTAAAGAAATAATACATATAAAAATAAGGTTAGGAAGATGATTTTTAACATATTTACACTTATTAAACAGCTTCAACATAAAATAAGCAACACAATATATTTGAGTGTTTCATAGAATAAGTGTAATTAGTAGAATTACATGCTAGTTCTCGATGCCCTACCATAGGGTGATGCAGAAATGGAACGCCAATTTAAATGTGAATAACAACTCTAACCTCTTTTATAGTAAAGACTACATTCAATTGCTTTACTTCTTTTTTCTCCCTACCATACTTCAGACTCCATGACTACTGTTTCCTGTAGCTGCTATCATAAATTACCAAACATTTAATGGCTTAAAACTATGTTAATTTGTTGCCTTATAGTTTTTGAGGTCAGATATCCAACATAGGTCTCTCCAGGCTAACATTTAGGTGCCGGTAAGGTAGCCTTTGTTCTGCAGGCTCTAGAGCAGTTTTTTTCCAAATGGAGCATTGCAAGAATTTTTAAAACATGTAATACCTGACTATTTAGTCAGGGATACTAATTTATTTTTTCTTGGAGTGTAAAAAAAAAAGAAACAAAGAGAGAGAGAGAGAGAGAGAGAGAGAGAGAGAGAGAGAGAGAGAAGGGAAGGATAGGGAAAGGAAGGAAGGATGGAAGGAAAAAAGAAAAGAAAAGAAGGAGAGAAGAAAGAAAGAAAGAAAGAAAGAAAGAAAGAAAGAAAGAAAGAAAGAAAGAAAGAATAAAAGAAAGAGAGAAAGAGAAGGAAAGTCAATAGTTAACGCAATAACCTTCCAGTGTGAATGCCCTGTTTTGAATCATAAATATCTAAGTCATACAATAGAGTTGCATGTTATTGATCATGTCACATAATAAGGTTGTGTCTGATTGTTTATTTTCTGGTGCCAGAAATATATATACAATATATATGGATATATAAGTACAGGCACCTGATATTTTAGAGTCACTTTGAAACAAAAATTTTAATTACTATTATTTTTATTTGTTGCAAATTAATCAAAATTATACTTATTTTTGTCAGATTAGCAAAAAATATATTTTTTGGTGTGCAGCTGAATTTTAGTAATTAGTTTATGTGTGCCATGAGATAAGAAAAGGTTGAAAATCCCTGCTCTAGAGGACTATTTGCTCCTTATCCTGCCTTAAATTGTTCCTAGAGGCCACACACATTCTTTGACAAGTGTTTTCTTTCTTTCTCTTCGAAGCTAGACAAGATGAGTGAAGTTCTCACATTGTATCACGCTGACCTCATTCTTTGCTTCCCCCTTTTGGCTTTTAAGAACTCCATAGTTGCAGTAGGTCCTTCCAGATAATCTAACATAAGGTCAGTTGATTAGCAAACTCTATGTGCATGCGATCTTAAACGCCTTTTAGCATGTGAGGTCACAGATTTTACGGGCTCCAGAAATTAGGACTTGGACATCATTAGAGTCCACTTTTCTCCCATCAGTTCCACTTTCACTGATTTTTGGAGTCATTTGACTTGTACCAAGGAATGAAAATTAACATATACTGGGCATTGGATACATTTTTTTCTTGAGGACACTGGTAGCCTTTCTTTTTAACAAAGTGCTAATAAGCAAAAGAAAACAAATGAATCAGGGGGGATGGCAGAGAAAATGGGTTCACCTGGGTGGCAGAAGATTCTGGCTCAAGATTTAGGTTACTTCTTAGTATAATGATTAAATGCTTAAATACTATTTCAGAGCCTTACTCCGTTTGTTTGTCCTGATTCTTGTCACAAATTTTAATCCAACCAGACCAGAGACAACGACTTAAGGATAGAAAACTCCATTCCATAGAATATGAAAAGTCAAAGTTTTTAAATGTATATAGTTGTCTAAATAGATTTTACTGGCGCAGTTCAGGTGAAATATCTACAATTAATTAATTAATAAACAATAAAAAAATAAAAGGAAAGCAAGAAATAAAAAATAATCTGGAACACATTTTACGTGAATTCTAAAATGTACACCTCATTTTCATTTATTTCAGTGTGGGAAAATTAATTCAGGTGCTCATGAAGGCAGGCTCCCTATCTGTGCTTCTAAGCTTCTGTGCATTTTAGGAGATAGCTTTTTAAATGTTATTTTTCTATCCTTTTTTTGTTGTTTATTTGTTCACTTTTTAGTATTTTAGTTGTTAGAAACCTGGGCAGTCATATGATAGTTCCACCTGGTTTTCAGCATTGCTCCCTTGAACCGCTACAGGCTAACTCCAGCTGTGTGGTTTAAGACAGAGGTTTATCGACCTCATTCAGCTGCTTCTGGAACTCGGTGTGTAGGAGTAGTCATGCAAAGCAACTGAACGGCATGTGAACTGAACTTCTGATCATTATCACAATAGCAAAAAGAGAAGAAAAAAAAAGAAATCCTTGTATTCTGTGCGTGCTTTTGTATGAGTAATCTACACTTGCCCAAGGGAGTGTAGTGCTTGAAGTTGCAGCATGTAGATTTTTGGGCACAGTGGTAGGCACAAAGCAAGTGCTTAATAAGTCCTTGTTGGCTTGAATGTTATTGTGAAGATAGTCTTTTTCTCATTAGTTGCCTGTCAATATTCTCTTTGCCTAACTAGGACTCCCTCTGTCGTCCTGTTTCTCTGTGCATGTAATCATAGAAACTTACAAGGGACTATGTAGGGTCTAAAACAAACTAGGAGGTAAAATCCAATCATGGCTCAGCATGCTTTCACCATTGTATTTCAGACAAACCTTGCTAACCTCTGCTGTTAAAATCACACATTTGAGAGATAAGTGAGGTCTCATAGCGTCTGGCACGCAGTAGGAACTCAATGAATAGTTTTATATGGTTGAGTAAAGAAGAAATCACAGAGGAGGTGGTTTCAGAGGATAGGGAAGATTTAGAGGATCATATTCCACAGAGCTGACATTGGAGAATGTCTTTACTTTTTCATAGATATGGTAGGCCCAAGGGTGCTATACCATCTTGGTTGCTCTTCATTAAGATAATTGCCTAAAAGGTTTGATTATTATGCATATTTTGTTCATGATCTTTGTTTTCTGAGTTTAATGCATTTTAAAATGCATTAATATTAGCAATGCTAGGTAGTGTACCAAAGAATTTCTTAATGAGTGAATAAACACAACTTTAAAATTATTGACTTTAGCCATTTATTCCCTGATCTTAGACAACTGTCTTCTTAGTTTCTGAGAATTAAGGAACTGAAAAAAGCTATTAAATACAATTGGCTATAAGTCTTTTCTTTTAAAGTTGAAGGTGTTAAATCTGAAAGATTAATCTTTCCCCCAGATTTCTCACTTAATATCAGAGCCAGTACATGAATCCAAGACTCCAGATTCTCCAGGACAGTTTTTTTAAAAAAGGATGAGAACTATCAAAACGTTAATAAGTGACAATTTAATATAAACTATTTTCAAGGTACTGTGTTTGAAATAGAGGTATAATGGGTAAACACTGTTTATGGAGACTTTAAATACTAGTTGAAAAGTTCACATAACATTTAACAATATTAATACAATAGAAAAGTATTTTGTTCATTTGATGTTTTACAATTACATATGATTGAAAAAATTTTTAAATAACATTTCATAGAGTGGGAAAATTACAGAATATTCAAATTCTTATTTCCATGAATAACAATTTATTGGAAGATGGTCAAGCTTATTCAATTTGTATCTACAATGACTGTTTTTGTACAACAGCCAAGTAGAGTAGTTGTGGCAGAGACTTGTGACCTACAAAGCCTGAATATTTACTTTCTAGTCGTTCACAGGAAAAGTTTGCCAATCCTGAACTAAGTTTGATAGAAGTTAGCAAAAAGAGCAAATAATAGATCAAACAATTGTATCTACAATATAGAGAACCCACCATTTGTGTTTCAGAGCATAGTAACTACTTTTAAAGTTCTCAGAAAAAAAAATTGTGTATATTTTATTGAGAATTTTAAGCTTTGGCCTTCTTTTTTCTGATATATTTCATTTGGGGAAAATATAAGAAACTAATTTCTACTTTTAAGCTAGAGTAGTTATTGCTGTAGCTTAACTATTGAAATTTGTTATTTTTTTTCTAATTTGCAAAATCAGAATATTAATATGACCCACGTAGAGGTGGCATGAGGAGAAGTGACAATATAAGTAAAATCAATAGCACTTTCTTAGGACATAGTAGTTACTATCTTAATATTGTCGTTGTTCTTTTCTAATATTAAATAGTTTATGATCTACTGGACTAAGAACTAGAAAATATTACTTGCATTATTGGTTTTGGAGTACAACTGTAAACAAATGTGCCAAAATATGATTGTATACGAGTCAAAAAATATAGTTAACTACTTCCCCAAATCATTGTTTTAATTAATCCAAATGTCTCAAAATGCTTCTTCTTAGTGTTCTTTGATCTGCAATTGACTTAAAAGAAAGAAAAGCAGTTTGAATTAAGGGAAGTACCTTGAGATATTAGCAAAGGAAGACACCCCTAAAAAGTGAAATGACCCGATTAAAGTTTGTTTGAAGGCTCTGCCAGATATAAGCCAACTAAGCACTATGGAATCCTAGATATGTTTGCTCAGTAGCCCCAGTTGAAAATGTTTGCAGAGTAATCAAGTACTAGTTCTTCTGCACAGAAAGATCTCACAGTCTGAGCTCCTCTTTAAAAATAAAATTCAGCTCTCTTTATAATACTGCAATGTTCTGCTTAATGACTGTTTCAGTGCTTTACTACTGACAAAAAGAGTCATTGGAAGTCTGTTTGATGGACGTGACTAAGTGAATTGGAAAAAATAAAAAAAGCCTTTTCAGCCCATTCAGAAATAATTGATGTGCCTGAGACAGCTGTATGTGAGTTCCAGATAAGGAGATTTATGGAGAAAGAATTGAAGCTAAAAAGGAAGGTGCACATCTAAAGTTCCCAATAAAGTTGTCTGTGGGAAACAGAGCAGCATTCAACAAGAAGAGAGACTGAGGCAGAAGTTTTTTCCTGTGACATCCTTCGGGTCCTATCCTCTTGCAATAAAATCCCCATAAATGCGGTGTCACTAGGTTATAAGAAACGGACTCCAAGGGAAAATTTTTTGCCTCTCACCCGATTCTGTTTTCTCCTTTACTATAAATATTGTGTCTAATATGATATTCCCAAAGTCCAGCTGTTTTATTTTCCCTTTTCAAAAATTAGCCACTGCCTTATCAGAGAAAGCAATCTATACATATTTTTATTGCACAGGTTGTAACTTAGAAGATTTTGCTAACGATGATAGATGGAAGGCAAATATTTTAAAGTATTTCCTTTTCTGAGGCGTAATGTTTACTTTTATGGTGTGATGTTCATCTTTTAACCTAACAATTTAGAATGGGTAAAATAAAAGTATTTATATATTTTTAGATGCATCTGGTCTCGATTGCTTTTCCTAGCAACTTTAAATGGACTTAGTGACATCTTTTTTTGAAAAAAATTATCACTTGGAAATGTAGTTATATAGCTATATAGCTGTGGCCTGAGGTATAATACCTTTTATAGTATATGTCTTTAAGGGAGCTTAAGGCTCTTTTTCTAAACTATGTCATTATTCTTCAGGGAATTTTAAGTTAGTAAGAGACAAGTATTATTATCTTTATTTTATAGACCCTGAGCCCAAGGCACAAGAACCAAGGGTCAGCTAACTTGTGTGAAGTCAATAGGGAATCAATAGAGTTTTTAAGAATAGAATCTTTTTCTATTATTCCCAATATATTATTTTTTTTCTCATTAAACACACACACATACACACACATGCTCCTTGCATGGGTTTTCTCAATATATATTATTTACCTTACCTTTGTAATTTTATTTTTAATTTCATTATCCCTTATTTCTATTTAATTTACTTATTTTTTCTGATTTCTTTTATTCCCTGGTCACCTTATGTATGAGGCACCCTTTTTTGCTTGCATCTTCAAATATTTACATTAAAGCAAAATTTTATTCAATGCCATGAGGACAAAATATATATATATATATAAATTAAGCTATTAACACAATTCTTTATCTTTTATCTGTGACACTACTCTAATATGTTAACATTTTCAAAAGTAGGAGTCTATCTTCAACTTTCTGCATCTATTTACATGTTCTTTTTCTTCTCTTGATCTAATCTAGAATTGTTCTATAGAGTTTAGAGATGTGATAGTCACAGTGACCTTCTAATAGATTAATCCCATGGTCATAGTCATATGGTAGTCAGCATTCTCCTTCCTGTCTCTGATGCTTTTAATCATGTAAGATATTCTTTCTTTCCAGAAATGATTGACTTCCTTGGCTTTTTAGTTACAAAAGCAACCTGGCTTTTTACCCATCCTCATTTTTTTAATTTGCTGTTGGCCCCAACTATGAACTCTAAATCAGGTCTTTCATCTATATTATTTATCAAACTTCATTTAGCAGTCTCAAACCACAAATCTCTGTTTTGCAATATCTACTCTAAGTTCCTAAGCAGATTTCGTAGCATCTTTTTTTTTTTACCTGTATTTTATTAGAAAGTTGATTATATCTTGTCTATTTTTATATAGCTATAAGATTTAATTTCTTAAATGTGTAGAAGCATTTTTGGGACATCCTATAAACCCATAATGTGTGCAAAACAAATGTAGGTGTAATGAATTAATGACTGAATCCAATGAGCCACACAGGTCTTACTGCCCATTCTTATTACTGCTTCTCCATTGTTCACCCTTTTTAGCATAATTCTCTGCCTTCAACACTTTTACCTCCTTTTGTGTAAGGAATTGCCAGATCATGTGCTCAACTTCACAGCTTTTAATTAGGTCATTTATTTGCCTAAATAAAATCCTTAATTTCTGCTTCTTTCTGTTTACAATTCTCAAACACATCCCACTCAGAATTTTTGAAATGATTTTCATTGAGGCCTCTTTTCTTTCATGACTCATTCAATTTTCAAACACATCTTCACAGTTTCAAAGAGCTAGAAGGCTGGCTGACACAGTCAAGTTCTTTTGCTGTTTTCCTCCCTTAGAAAGACCAGTTTGCCTGTGTAGGACATGAACTCCTTTTTTCATATCCAGGGAAATACAAAGCTTAGACACTTTGGTCGCCAGATGTCTTCATGTCTACACTTTTTTATCTCAAGATGGACCTATGGTTTGATGACCAACTCTCCAGGGAAACTCTATGGACACTTGTGGGACCAGCTAGTTTCTGGGTCAATTCAGTCTGCTTATTCTCTTCCATATGTTCTTTCAATAGTAGGGTTTCTCCTTCCTCTGTTTGCCTTTTTATTTCCTGGAGAGATCTTATAAACCACTAATATCCAGTCCCATAATGAACACTGATTTTATTGTATGACAGGTATTGGCATTCTGATTTTTTTCTCAAGTGCTTTGGGTCACTCTAAGGCACATCTAGGATTAAGAAATACCACTTAAACCACTCTAATTCAGAATATCAGTAATTAACAAAGTGACAGTTACTTGTATTATGGAAACTCATTCTCTCTGTCACAAAATCGATACATTGCTTTACATTTCTGGATTAGTCAATATTTCTGGAATATATAAATAATATGAATTTTGTGTCATAACATTTTTTTGTAAAACCTGTTTTCTCAGTAGACCTCATCTGATTATGAAGGATGATGAAATACTTAACTGTTTATCATCTATCTATCTATCTATCTACCTATCTATCAATCATCTATCTTCTATCTATCTACTTACCTACCTTTCATCTATTTAAACTTACATATCTGGCTTACTATTACAATTATAGCTTATCTATTTCAGAATTCAGGATTTAGAATTCTGTACTAATTCGGTTCATGTTATCAAACTAAAAATTTTGCCATTTTATTTATTAAAATAGAGTTTAAGAGAAAGTAAAATAATTCTGATATTATAATGTAGAATTGTAATGAGATGTTCAGAAAACATAAAAATGATTGATGGAATAGTTTATCATTCATTGCATAATCTCCTTTATTTTAAATTTTTATTGTGAATTATTTTTTACTCATTTAGATATTATTTTAAATAAAATATTTTGTATAAAACAGAAGCATTCATGAAACTAAATATTTAGTATGTCTATTTTTTTTTAATTTAGTGAGAGGAGTGAAGGCAGAGACAGACTCCTACATGCACCCCGACTGGGATCCACCCTGCAAGCCAGAGATGGGTGATGCTCTGTGCATCTGGAGTGTTACTCCGTTGCAGCTAGAGCCATTTTTTAGCACCTGAGTTGGAGGCCGTGGAGCCATCCTTAGTGCCTGGGCCAACTTGCTACAATCGAGCCATGGCTGCAGGCAGGGAGGACAAGAAAGAGAGAGAGAGAAAGAGAGAGAGAAGAGAGAGGAGGGGGATGGAAAACAGATGGGCTCTTCTACTGTGTGCCCTGACTGGGAATTGAGCTTGGGATATCCACACGCCAGGCCGATGCTCTGGCATTGAGGCAACCGGCTAGGGGTTTAACCTTAGTATATCTATTGATTTCAGTATTTTAAAATAAAACATTTTTCTTTGCACCATTAAATTTAATACATAACCTAAAATATTTCTTGAAGATTAAAGTATTCACAATCAAAATAGGGTAAGAAAGTAAGAAAACAAAATTTACACATAAATTCATTGCAATCGACATATTATACATTCCAGAAAAATTATTATTTTTGACACTTGTTATTGCAAACATAGCTTATTATCTGTCTCTCTGCTATCTTATCATTACTTTTGGTGGAACCAGCATATAAGCACTCAAAAGTTACCCCCTTTTCTGTTTTGAATGAAAAAGAAACACCATTTCTCATAATTGCTTATTCATTATCCTTTTGCCAATTTATAAGTATAAATTATGTATCTTTTATATTTTGAATTGGTATGTCTCGAAATGATAATATGTCTCCATGATCCTTAGTGTCTTTTCTTAAAATACCATTGTTCAGTAGTATATACTTTGGAGAGTATCTTCTGTGTGCAGAAAAATGTGGTTTTAGGAGACTGTCAGTGTCTTACTTCCAAGTTAAGACTGAAGAAATAAAACACATAGGTAGTTTGACATTGATTAGGAGTTAATAATGAAATAAAAAAGAAAATATGTACATATAAGATAAAGCATCATAAATATAGTGTTTTATGTCATTACTTAAATATAAGGTAAAATAACACAATCACACAACTGTAAGTAAGAGAATTATTACTAGAATAAAAATAATATTTCTATAGGTTTATTGCCAGTAAATTTTGGCCCATGATGCTCATGCTGTTTGTACTAGAAATATTTTGTAATTGTTTTTTAAAATATTGCTCTCCAGATTCAGTGAAACATTATGAAAAGAGAGTATGCTTTAAATGTTTTTCATTGCAACAAAATTCAGCAGTTCTAAAAGTTTAATTTTGACATACAATGAAAAAGAAGATTTTATAGTGACCATACAGTACAAATAACTTCATGGAAGATGAAGCGCTGGTTACAAACACCAATAATGGAAAATATTCTCTCTTTTTTTTCACTTTTTTTTTTTTTGTATTTTTCTGAAGTTGGAAAGGGGGAGGCAGTCAGACAGACTCCCACATGTGCCCGACCAGGATCTACCCAGCATGCCCACCAGGGGGCGATGCTCTGCTCATCCAGGGCATCGCTCTGTTGCGACCAGAGCCATTCTAGTGCCTGAGGCAGAGGCCATATAGCCATCCTCAGTGCCCAGGCCAACTTTGCTCCAATGGAGCCTTGGCTGCAGGAGGGGAAGAGAGAGACTTAGAGGAAGGAGAGGGGGAAAAGTGGAGAAGCAGATGGGCACTTCTCCTATGTGCCCTGGCTGGGAATCAAACCTGGGACTCCTGCACACCACGCCAACGCTCTACCACTGAGCCAACCGGCCAGGGCTGGATAATATTCTTGGCCAAACTTTTATCTGAGACAAAATAATGAGATTTGTGGAAACATCTGTTTGTCTTTAGCAAAGCCAATTTATAAATTTCTCTTTCATAATCTATCATGTGTCTATAACCCCCGTTGTGATTAGTGATTTGTACCAGTAGCATTCAAGGTATTAAAGTGCAAAAAATGTTTCTATTTTCTGGCAACATTAGTTTTATACTTTATATTAGAAACAGTATAATTTACATGTTTCAAAATCTACATATCTATGCCATTGTCTAATATTACAAGAGCTTAAAGAGCTCAGCTATAGCCATGAATAACCTCAAACAATATTACAGAATCTTTTTCATATTTTTAAAAATATTATGTACAGAGTAATGTTAATGCATGGCATTCATTTGTTTTCTTAACAAGCTTAAACTTTTATTAAATTGTGTAATTACAATAATGTATAAATTTCGTGCAGGTAAATTTTCAGTCCAGCCAACATCAGTCATAGTAAATTGTAGGGTCCAATTAGATAAAGATTTGCAAATCCAGTCTAAACAGTGTACATGATGTTACGGTTTTTTAGAACAAATTAGTCATAGAAAACACATGCAACTAAACTTTTTTAGTTTCTTTTTCATTCCTTGGTTAAGATAACTTCTACTTACTATTTCAATACTACCCTTAAAATTTCAAGGTCAATAAGTGATATTTTTAATATGAATGAAGTAAGAAATATATTTCTATTTTTAGTACTATATATACATTTTTATTTATTAACTGTGTCTTTAATAGTTTGTCATCTACTAAAACACACATTTCTTAAACTATTGTATTGTATTATATGGAAAAATATTTAAAAGTGAAGTCTTCTTACAATTCAGTAGTTGTTGCTTTCCCAAATCACTAACCCTTGTTTTTGTAGAGTGTATTTGTGAACAGCATATTCAAAGTGAAGGCTACAGAATAGAAAAATATTGAATGTGTAAAACTAACAAAGATTTAGATGTGTGTTTTAATGAAATTGCTGGGGTTTTTTTTTCTGTGTTTCAGAAAGATTTTTGGCTTGTTCATAAAAGCTAAGTTCTAATGCATTGCCACAGATAATAGAGTTTAACCAAGTAGATTTCAACATACTGTTTTAACCATATTGTGTTGAATTAGTTGTCAGTAGATCTTAATGTTTGTGATTTATGTATTTTTAATAAGATAATTTATAATCTTATATCTTAGTGACATTCAGAATCTCTTCTTTTACAGCCATTTCGTAGAGTGACGTTTTCTGTTGTGAGTCAGCCTCAGGACCCACATCAGGGGTCACTGCAGAGTTGCTATGACAGCGGGCTGGAGGAGTCAGAAACACCAAGCAGTAAGAGTTCATCAGGGCCAAGACTGGGTGCCCTTCCACTCCCAGAGGACAACTATGAAAGGACCACGCCGGATGGCAGTGTTGGTGAGGCAGAGCATATGGAAAATGGTAGGGGAAAACACAACATCCACACACATAATCACGCTAGTGAGCCATAATAAGTAAACTCGTGAAGGTCAGTCTAAAACTATAATAATATAGCCAATGCTAAAACTATTCTCTTTGAAATAATAAATACCTCCTAACGTACAAAAATGCCAAATAAAGGAACATAATTATAAAGATAAAAGTCACCACTATAAAACAGCCTGTCAGACATAAACACATTTACAAATAAGAGTAGTACTTGTTACAAAAAGAAAAAAACCAACAAAAAACTAAATTAGTGCATAATACTGAAACAAGAGCAACTTAAGAAAGGTCTTGTGCTATTGTTTTCTTCTATTCATTTTTGTCATGCAACTATTTCTTCAATTGTTACTCTCTTAGTGAAAGGAAATGGCAGTAAACACAATTTGCTCTGTGTTCTTCTCCTAGGTATTTAGAAAAGCATTTTCAAGCCTTTTCTTTCAAGTGATAGCTGAAATGGAGTCAAGAAGGAGAACAGCATTATTCTTGTTCTCGAAAGTATATTGAAAATGCTATTAGAATTCCCCCCTCATTTAAGTACAAGGTTTTCTTCATTGTTGTGCAAGGAAACGGGAAGAAAGCAAATCATGGTATTCTATACTTATCCCGTTATAACATGATTGCCACAACAGGCGACCTCATGTACATTTTCCTTTAAGTTATCGAATTAAGATTGCAGATAGTACTTACAAAACTTTATACATTTGTTTATGTTCCCAGAAGGAAATTGGGAGATTTATTTCTTGGATTTCAGGTTCTAAGTAAATGCCTGTGGAATAGGTTTGAGTCTAATAATGGAATGGTAAATTTCTTAGTAAGTTTATTATTATTTTATCTCATAAAATCTTGATGTTTATTTGTCTTTCATCATTCCATTCCAAGTGAAATAAGACATTGTAACTTTTGTTATATACTAGATTCTTTAGTGATGATATGCAAATAGAGCATATAATGCAAGAAAAATTGATTTTTTTTCTGGAAGTCTACTTATTAATATTAAAATTCAACATTAGAGAATAATGTCATAAGTGATCCCAAGTGAAATTATTGCTACACTAAAGAGTATTAAATAATTGTTTTCCATATTGTTATCCAAATGAGAAAATATGATATCAGCATATGGTGATTGATAATCCCTTTTGATTAATTATCTGGATTTTTAAATGGCACTTTGCCTTATGGCTATAAAGGCATGCTTATCTGTGTGTATGGTGGTGTGTGCTTATGTGGATGGAAGTTTGATATGGTTTTTAAGAATTAATTTCAATATTTTTAAATAAGTATAAAATAATTGATATGATTTGCCATGTTGATGAATATATTTAAGGCAAATATGTTTGAAATGCTTTGCACAAAAGTAAATATTAAATTTAAAATACTTTAATAATATTTTATCTATGCACATGCACATACCCAGGAAGGCAGGGTTGTTTAATTTAAGGGTATTGCTATATCTGTGATTACCTTTTGATGATACCATATAGTATTATTTGTGGTTTTTAAAGTACTTGTCTCACTAGAGACAACATAATGAATAAGTACTTTTGATGTCAGCTATATTAATAGAAAATACTTTGTATCTTTGGCATTATAATCACAATTTAATGTTATTTATTGTTTTTTGAGTTTCAGAAGTTTCAGTGCCTTTAACATAAGAAAGAAATGAATAATAAACATAATTATATATGACAAACACACACAGGTTACTTTTAGGAAACATACATGTTATGCACTTAGCAGATGTGCTTGTTAGGAGATGAGAAAGTGTACTAAAAAGCATTTCTCAAAGAAAGCTTTTAGTTACTTTTTATACCTATGTTTTTAATCCTAGCAACAATAAAGACCATCATAAGATAATAGACATTTTTTTCTGATTTTATATGTATATGTGATTGACACTTGAAAAACTGAATTTACATAATGATTTGTCATCTGCTAGCTGTGATTCATTTAGCCCTGATCTATAGGTAATGGCAGAAGGAGATGTGATTCACTTTGGCTGATTCAAATGTAGCTGTTGACATTTGAATAAGAGTTTGGTTGGGTCCGAGTTCTCAGACTACCACCTAGCTGTAAAGTGTAATTGTATTGCTTGAATTCTGGTAATTTCATTTTCAATATTAATGGGTCATTCTGACATAAATAGAATTGGAATTGAAACCTGTCAAGTATTCATTTGTCACATTTAATTGGAATCCAGGTAATCGGCAGCGATTTGCTTGGTTAGGTTTTAATCAGGATTTGCATTGGATTTTCCATGAAAATACCATTTTGGATGCTGTCCTAGTTCTTAATTATTATTACCTCACATATTTCCCTTGAATTCTAACCTATGTGAAACAATGCAGTTATAACTATTTCTTTGGATTGATTTTCATTGAAAAATTTAGAAGATAATTTTCAATGCAATAATATACAGCATTCTAACATTCAAATGTCATAATGCAACAGGGCTTAAGGTGAGACAGGTAATGATAAAAATAAGTATTTACAGATTTTATAGTAAGGACATAACTAACCACAGGAATATTTAAGTAATAGGCAGTAAAATGCACATATTTTACAAAAATCTTTGTGTGGCTTCTATACTTTAGCATAATAAACAAAATTTCATTGAGATGGCCTGTGAATTAATTTTTTTTTCTTTCTTTCTTTTCTTCTTTTTTTTTTTTACATATTTGGCTCACATATTTTTATTTTTTTAATTTCTTTTACAGAAACAGAGAGAGTCAGAGAGAGGGATAGATAGGGACAGACAGGAACGGAGAGAGATAAGCATCAATCATCAGTTTTTCGTTGCAACACCTTAGTTGTTCATTGATTGCTTTCTCATATGTGCCTTGACCGTGGGCCTTCAGCAGACCCAGTAACCCCTTGCTCAAGCCAGCGACCTTGGGTCCAAGTTGGTGAGCTTTTTTGCTCAAACCAGATGAGCCCGCGCTTAAGCTGGTGACTTCGGGGTCTTGAACCTGGGTCTTCCACATCCCGATCCGACGCTTTATTCACTGCACCACTGCCGGGTCAGGCTAATTCTTTTTATAAATAGCTTTACTTTAAATTTCAACCCACGTTAGTGACAGATGACAAATAAGATTTTATTCTCTTATTAGGTTAGGAAAGGGAGTGAACTGTAAGAATAAGAATAAATACAATTTCTTGAAGACTGAGTCTAATATTTAGAATAAGATGAACTATTTTAATAAATCTAAATTTGGATGCTTTCATCTCATGAATTTCCAGAAAGAAATCATGGAAATTATACCATTTAAAGATATTTTAAGAAATCTCTTATGAATTATACGCTTACTGATGAAAAAGGTCACTAATATATTTTTCTTCCCCTTTTAATTATTATCAATATTATGATTATTTCAAATTGGTCCTTTGATAAGATTGGAGAGATTGATTATTTATTATTTATTTAGGAAAAGAAAATATTTTAAGATGTGGAATTTATGTTGGGCAGTAGAGTAATAATAAAATATTTGATAATAAAATGTTAAAATAATTAATACACCAATGAATTGATATTTCAAATGAAAACCAAATATTAGGTTTAAGAGCACCATCACATTAAAGGCAACCATTGATTATGCAAAAGTTTGTTCTTCTCTTAATTATGCAGGAGTCTTCACTTTCCCCTGGATTTGTATTTTAACAATTTCTTTAAACCTAGTGTATGTATTCACCTTGGCCCCTTTATTTATGCCATGGTCTGTTGATTCTTCCCAAAGTCCCCTCTCCCCAAACATATCTGCAAGGCTAGTTTGTCTTCACTATGGATCACTTGAGCAGATGTAGTGTTTAATAACTCAGATATAAAAAATGTTTTACTTGACCTATTAATTCCAAGTATGCCTTTATGATTGGGTAGGTCACTCCACTTGGTTCTGCTTCTGATCGTCTATAAGGCAATAAACTAAATTAACCCTGAATCTTTTCCAGGTCCAACAATCTTATAGTTTCTCCTTACATCCAATTTTTTTTTATCATTTTCTCTTCAGAACAGAAAGACACCTTTTGGGTTTCTTAGTGAGATGGCGAGTGAATTGGATAACATGTGTTAACGTGGGCAGGGCAGAAATAATTCTAGGACCTTCCTCTCAACCCACATATGATGTGTGCATTCTAATAGTAGATGATACACATGTTAAATAAATTAGAGAAGTGGACCGAGTCCAGCAGTGTGATTTCTCGTATAGGTGGGTGGAAAGGTTGGCACCATAGGCCAATGTGGGAGACAGTTTTGGAGCCTCCTTCAAATCACACTATGCAAGAGCCATCTGTAGATCTATTCCAGCCCTGGGTACATCACTCTCCCAAAATTTGAAGGATGATGATTAAATGATCTCACAATATAATAAGTACCTTTATTTTCTTATTTAACAATGTAAACTTTGGTCTTAGTAAGAGGGAAGAAAAGATAAAATACAGTATGTATTTTTCTCTAGGTAAACAAAAGTAATAGAACATAAAAATAAATTAACAGGAAAATAACGGTTGATCCAAAAGTCAGGTTTTAAAAAGTTAAATGAGGTCAGAAATCTGGCCATTCCAAATGTCTGAATCATTTATGCCTCTCAATTTTCTCAGATATTTAAGAGATTCTTTTGATTTACGTACATTAAACTTTTTGAATTCCCCGCTTCCAAACTTTTTCCTTTTTCTGTCTTATATAAGTGAAACTTAATTGTTTTATTCATTCTCACTCCACATGCTTTAAATAGTGTTTAGATTGCACTGACCTGGAAGGTTAAACCATGGCACAGTCTACCACAAACCCATTTGGTATCTGCATGAACTTTTCACACTGTTTGCAGAAATAAACAACAGTCTATGTGAAATATTATTGGGGAATGAACCACCATTTTTATATGACTAAAGGTAATGAGAATATAGAATAAACTCATATCCTTTTGTGAGATAAAGGACCCTTTCTTTCTATCTGATTTCCTCCCACCTTCCTAATTTTCAGCTGTCATCTGTAAGGTATTATCATCTCGTCACGCTAGGCTTGTGCTATTTTCATTCAGATTGAATTATGGAGTATAGCTGCCTCTTTCGTCTTTCCAAAGATGCACATGCACTTGTTAATGTCATAAGCGTAGTACTTCAATATGAATGCTCTGTGAATTTTTATTTGTAGGAAGGGGCTAATGTTCCTCCGTAAGGATTACCTTTCATGGCTTTGAATTTCACAATGTCACCCTAGCTGCCAGTGTGTAACTGAGGCTGCATTTTCTACTTTCCCAACCATCTGTGGAATGGCTCCATAGCTCCCGAATGCCCCTAAGAATTCCACATGCCTTTCCTTCGGGATATTGCTGTTTAGTCCTACTTCATGTCGACTATAGAGAAATAGTGATTATGAAGACTGTATCTAAGCCTGGCCTCAGCCAATCCAGATGTGCATATAGCAGCTGTCCAGTAAAATAATCAACCCAATCTAAAATAACCTAAAGGAGATATTGCCCTAAAGAAGTAGCAATGTTGTGGATAGAATGTAATGGTTTAAAAACAGGTTTGAGCATCTAATGGTATCAGTATGAATTCTGGTTTCTCCTCTTACTAGTAGTGTAATTTTCTGACCTCTTTTAGTCCCACTTTCTTGAATTTCAACAAATCAACAATAATAAATCATGTGGAAGAAACTAAATAAGATCATAACACCTAAGAATGTATAAATAAATATAACAGCCCCAATAATTTTATATTTATTGATGATAAAGTTATTTACTACTATTATTTAAATAATAATGAAAAATTATTTTGATTATTATCAACTAGGTAGATTGGAAATAACACAATGTTATCAAAACATCAGAAACTATTTTATCTCACAAAAATAGCATTCTATAATTACTGATAAGAACAATATTCTGACCTTGAATACCTTTCACTGAGTTTCTCATCTTTGTGGGGTGACAAGGGGCAACAACCAAAATCAATGACCTTTAGATCAAAGATCTAAAATGAGAGGAAGAAAGGAATCTATCTTCTAGCAGAAAATCAGCCCATCTCTGTGTTTTTATTCATTCAAGACGGGATAAAGACATTATTATTTTCCTATATTCTCTACTCTAACTATTTTTTATATTTTATACCCAGTGTTCCAGTTGAATGTTCGTCCGTTGTATATTTTTTTTTGAATCACTGCAAAATATTCACACTGACAGGGAAAACAAGCTGAAAAAAGTGTCCAATTAGTATGCTTACTGAATTCTTAGTCCTTTCTTTTTTTAATCTCAGTATTAATAATTAACACTAATAAAACATATGGCCAAATTACCCTTTTGATTCTAATTTGCTCCTTTAAACTAAATCACTGTGCTGAACCCTCATGACATTTGAGGACAGAATGAGCTCTCATGAAATCTCAAAGTGAGTTTGGAGGTCAGTTAGCGGGTGTGCTGCCTTCAGACTCTCAAAGCATTTGCTTATCGGAATTTCAGTCCACTTGTTAGATAATGCATTCTATGTTTAGCTTCTTATTTAGTTAAGATATTATCTCCATATTTTCTGCATTCTTTTTTTTTCTAGTGTTATGGATAAAAAGTTGATATTGCTGAAATTCAACAACTCTCTGAAGCATCATTTAGGTAATAAAGAACCTCTGGAAGTTGGCTTTTATATTGTAGTTAGCACTCAAACTCAGAGGTTAGTCTACTTATTGAAAAACTGTTTCATCTTAATATCCCTCTTTTAGGGTAGGACAAACTCTGTTGTTATCTTTTCTATTGAAGGGTCTCTTTCTTTTTTGTGTGTGAGAAAAGCTTTCTTTTCTTCAGTAAAGCCAAGCAGAATAATAACCTTTCTATTTCTCATTTAATGGAGTAATTATATGGTGACAAAGCTATGGTTATTAATTTTGAGTCAACAAACCTTAAAATTTAGACAAGATTCTCTAAGGAAGTCAAAGTGAATGAGAAAGAATTCTTGCCTCATGTCAGGGAAGATACGACCTTGATTACAGTGAATTCACTATAATATGAAACAAAATAAGCTCACTGGAGAAATTTAGAGTGGTATGAAGTACAGAGAAGGGAAGAAAATTATATAGATAAAACAATTATAAATGTATTATAAACATTGAAAATTTACACTTAATAAACAAGTTCTTGTGCCGAAGAGGATTTTGAAATGTTATCTGCATCATATTCTCTCTTTTTACCTAGCTATTTCTAATATAGTTTAAAAATAATTATTAAATTGATTTGTAGGCTTCAAATTAAACTAAATTAAGTCAAATTATTTTCTGTTTAAATCAGGTTTTTTCTATACCTTTCATTTTATGCTAAATTTAATTACTTTAAAAAACTTCAGAATTCGTTACTGATGAAATTGACAGCAGACAAATGAATCCAGGTTTAAACTGCCAAACAGCTTAGTTTTATGTCTCTATTTTCTCCTTGCTTATAAATATGAATAATTACTAAAAATATCTGTGTTTTGAATAAAGCCTTTCAAGCATAAGAACCAGTAAATAATCTTTTGAAGTTATTGTGTTTTTTTTGAAGACCAATTGTCTTAATCAAATTAAATAGATGATTAGGTTAGAGTCGATTGCATCAGATTAAGTTTATTTTTAAATAAACAATTTAATCCTTGTGTTGTGGATACAAATTGTTTTTGTAATTGCTGTCTCAAGATGCAAGTTAAGTTTCCAAATATTTGTCTTAATATCACATGCCCCTTCTATCTGAAGTATAGATGACAGGCTTACTTGTTTTTAATTCTTATTTCTAATAAATTTTACTTAATTTATGCAAATAGATTTTTTGACATTACTCTCATTATATTGTGTGCCTTCTCATTACTATCCAGAAAATATAATAAATTTATAACAAAATGAGAAAATACTTGAAACATCTGAAAATTTAAATACCCCATTAAAAACAACTTTTCAGCTAAAATCTGACAATCTCAAAATAAGCTAATTTTTGATATTTTATGTTCAAATGAAATCCATTATGTGTAGTATAAAATGTTTTGGTAATAAAACAATAGTAGAATAGTGTCCTGCTGTTTAAAAATAGTTTACTCATTCATTTCTTCTGCAAAATATATATTCTTTGACTATTTTGGTTCTAAAATGCTCAACATCTACATGGATGATGTAACTGGTGGCCCACACTTATCCAAGAGTGAAAGTTTGCTTTTCTGAGGTTACAATCCTGAGCTACAGGGAGCTGTACTGAATTGTGAGTGCTGTTCCTATTCACTGTGAGGCTGTCTTTCACTAACCCGGCATTTGTAGTAAAAGGTCATAACAGCCATAGATGAAGTTGTATACAATGAACAGAGAATTTGGAGTATTATGAACATTTATTAAGCTCAAGAATCATTTGTTGAGCACTTACTCAGTGCAGATTCCCATGGAAGATTTAAAGAGGAGTGATACATGCTCTCTGCCTTCTATGCATTTAGGTACTGTGGTGGAGAATAAGATGCTCAAAAGTAAAGGCACGAGAAGTCCAATGGAGATTAAATACTGTTAGAACCAGAGCAGGTTATGGATTGAGGATATGAAAAACTATAACCAAGCCTTCATGGATGAGTAAGGATATATTTGATGAGCATAAATATAGGTAATATTACAGAGAATAGTTAGTGATCCTAAGACTACCAACCGGAGAGAGTGGGAAAATAGTGGTACTGCTGTCAGTCTGGAGAATGGAAGAGTAGCATGTTTTCAAAGACTGTGTATGATTAAGGCAAGTGAGCTTTAAGGTAGCCTTGAAACATTCATGTGCTATCTAGCAGGTGATTGATAATGTAGATCTGAAACTTAAGAGTGCAAATAAGGAGGAGAAATATAGCTTTTAAGTCACTAACACCCTGATGATTGTGAAACCTTGGGAACAGCTAGGACAGTCAGTTCAGCATATACAACCAGAGAAGAGATGATGTTCAACACAGAATCTGAGAAGAAAATACTGAATATAAGAGAATAATGGAGAAGTAAGTTTTGAGTAAGGTGCCGATAAAGATATTTTTTAAAAATGTGCAAGTTGAAGAGAAATTTTGAATTAAAAAGGTGATGGTTATCAAATGCCCAGTGATGCAGAGATGGAGGGAAAGAAGGAGACACATGACTGCACAGATCTTGATCACTGAAGAGAAGTAGGTGACCCAGCAGGGGGCTTCATTGTCTTTCCCATCCTTTGCCTCCCACTATACTGTCAGCGGTGTGCAGGCCGACCTTTGCCTTGTTCACCGTAGCATGATACATCTGGAATAATCCGTATACATAGGTGTACTAAAAAAATGTTGATTTTAGTTATATGGCCTAGGAGTCCAATATTGCTGTTAAAGATTCAATAGAAGTGAGATAATTGAGAAAGCTGAAGACCAGGAAATGTAATGGAAGAATATACTGGAGAATTTCTTTCTCAGGTCAACCAATCCATTACAATGTCATGACCATAGATAAGGGCATGGTTGCATCCTTTTACATTTATTTTAATGAATTTCTAACCATTTTATGAGGATTTTCTTGCTTGTTTATTTCTTTTTACAGAATTTTCTGAAAGGAACTCCACAGTCTGAAATTTCTGTGTCATAGTTTTTGTTATCTTTCCTTGGGTTACACAGTAATTACACTTCTAATTGAATTTTGATCTTTATATGACTTTTGTATTTTATTTTATATTAGGCTATCAATTATCCATCTCACTGGCTTCCAATTAAAATAGTGTCTAACTAATTGGATTGCTGGTAAGATCCAATAATTGGTAACAGTTTCCTGGTCATCACACAAAAAATTAGTTTATGATTAAAGAATAGAACTATAATACTGTTATCGATAGTAACTATACAAGTAGAAATGCTTCAAAATGGAAAATAATAAAAATAGAATTTCCATGAAAATAAATTTAAATAGTATAGTACAAGATCTGTCAAATTCCAGTCTATTTTACATATAAAAAATCACAGACATGCAATGTTAAAGATGTTTATCACAGTTAGTACACCTTGCAAAAGAAGAAATCCCTCCAAATCTATTATGTGCAAAGACTTACTAATAATGATTTGCCAGGAAGATGTCATTTTTGACATTGTTTTTGTCTAAGAAAAACCAACCATCAATGTCACATAAATTTATTCTCCTTTCTCTATGTCCATTGTTGCATATTAGGAATTATGAGTAACGATTATATTGATAAAGCTTGTCTTCTATCCCAAGATAATTTAACCAGTTGCTACATAATAATTTCCCAATAAAAATACACCTGCTATTTAGTCATGCATACATCAGTGTGGTTCATCAAAAATCTTTAGATGTGTCTCTTTTTGGGCTTGATATATACAACCCCTATATCCTGGAATATTGAGTGGAATGTATGGAAATGCCAAACAAAAACCACCTATCTAGTTTCCAAGGAGCCTTTAGGTGGTACTCAGAAATTTTTTGTAGATCCAAAATTCACAATTTCATCAGTGCACTGAATTGTACAGAGCCAACACCAACTTTCAACAACATTGTAGGATCCTGAAGTATTAGTTAATTACATTTTAAGCAGAAGAATATTTCATTCAAAAAATAGGAAAGTCCTTTTTTCCCCTCTAAGGTAACACTCTTTGTATCTAAGGAGACCCAAGGAAAATCAGTGTACCTCTTAAAACACTGCGTGGTGACAGTGGAATCCAAAGAGGGACTTCTTCCCCCAGACCCAGTGAGCTGGATGAGCTCTGTTGAAACATGTCTACTGTTGACTGAGATAATTTCCTAAAAAACAGATAGCTTTTGCTCCCTAGGTTCAGGGAATATTTAGTCCCGGGTACTTACTGAAATCTTGTGTCTCTAAGTTGTGTTTGTTGACTGTTTTCTGTTTTCTTTAAGGTTGTCTCTTAAGGATTTTGCATAGTCTTAAAATAAGATGATGTTTTTAGTATCATCTTTAGGCATGCTTATATAGCTAGACTTAGTTTCCTTTCTTGCTTTGGGTTAATTCTGTAAGGTGTCTGCATTATCTAAACATTTAATCAATTATCCAATAAGTTTGTTGTTTCCTGGGTAGTTACCTGCTCTTACTCTCATATAAATAACTGACACTCAAAGCTGTGTGTCACAAACATCTCCCAGACTGATGTGTACTTTTAAAAATTATTATTTATATCATCCTCATTTTGCTAATAATTCTTACCCAAAATAAACTCAATCTTCATTTATAGAAATAGTTAAGGAAATTGAATTTAGGACTCAATTATTATTCTTCCCTTCACTTTGATCGAGGCCATAACCATATATCATCCTTGAAAAGGTGATTGAAAGCAACATATTTACACAAACCATATTATATCAGAATTTTTTTCCTAAAGCTTATTGCCCTTTATTCAGTGTAATCAATTGTGTTCAGCCTTCACTAGTTCTTTAAGAATTCAATTTTAAGAGGCACTTCTAGTTTCCTGGACAACATTGGTTCATCTCTTTCTCCCAGAATAATGAAGATGTAAAATCTAATTCTCACCTATTTCAGCCCCAGACTGTTTTTATCCTCTTTTGTGAAGTCAAACCCACATGCTTTTTCTTTTACAGCCCAAGTCTGAGAATTATCTATGTCCCTAGGATCAAGTAGCTATCAAATTAGTTCTATCAATTGTTCATGGTTTTAGACATCTTTATGTGTGTTTTTCGTAAGTAACCACATTTTATTTCAGAGCACAAAGTACAGGACTTCTGACTTGATTACTTAGCCTTTGGTTATTTTTTTAAGTTTTTGAAAATAGCATTACTCTTCTTTATCCTAATGGAAAATTCTGAGCTCCCTTGACAGTCATTTTATTTCTTCAGGGGGATTGGAGGACTGCCTTACAGATTGACTCTGAAGTTTCATATTTTTTCCTTATTTTATCCATTCTAATAACCTTATCCCTTTGCCTCTCCCAACTTCATCCAATGTACATTTTTTCCCTCATCTTTTTTCTATGACATTTGGAAGATCAAGTAATTCATTTTCTCTACCAAAAGTCATTATATTTGAGTCATTTCAGACAAGGAAGTTTCTGTATTTCTTTTGGGATACTTTTTAGAAGACTCTGTTCTATAACTTTTTAGTCTTAAAATGTCCTCCTTAAATCCAACTGAATTTTGCTGCATTGTGGCCTATAACAGAATATGTAGATTTGCAAAAAAGTTGATGCCAGACATTTCGATCCTAGCTCCATCACATTTTTTAAGAAGGAAACTTGGAACAATTCACATAATATTTCACTCACTTATAAAATGGCAACGATAATTATAATAATCACTACCTTATCCTCCTTTAAGCACTTATACATGAACATATATTTTTAGGTACTTAGCATTTAATAAAATTACATCAAATAACTATTATACTATGTTCACTTATTTCTACATACTTTAAAAATCCTCTAGTTCTTTAGTTTCTTTTTCTACATTAAATCAGACTCACAATGTTCACAATATTTATTAAATGCATGAATTTTTGTTTGCTTCCTTTATAACTTGCTGTAAAGGTAAGTTGTTACTTGGTTTCTTTTTTATATCTTGGTTTCCAAGGTTAAGAGCTCATGGTTAAGACACTTCAGTGAACAGTGTCAATATTTATAGCAAATATAATTTTGTGGAAACTATAGACAAAGAAAACATATTAATAATTAATAAATTCACATTTACTTTCTGCAGCAGAATGGTTTCTCTCTTCAAGAGGCCTGCATATATGTTTCTGAATTTGTTGTTAAGAAGTAGTAAGTGACAGAAACTGGTAACTCACAGAGATATCCATCACATAATTATTAAAGATTATTCCATGCCCAGTGGCAGAGCAACTCCTAAAAGGGTAAGATTACAGAGGACACACAAACATTCATGTCAGTAAGATAAAAATGGTCGCCAGTCACTCTGCCATTTAGACACCAATTCGTAGCACTTATTCATGTCTACTCTTAAATTGCTAATTGAGCCAAATATACTGGTAAGTGTATGAATCAACTTTTGGGTATATTAAGATAATTTTCAGAACACAGTGAAAAACACCCCATTTACAATACAGTTCAAGTATAAAGGGCTGAAGGGACTTAAAAGGGACCAAGTCATCGTAAAGTATCTCTCATGTCAGAGACAAATGAATTTTAGATTTATTCACTCCCTCTCACACATACACACACAAAGAGAGAACGACCAGAGAAGAGCAACATAGCACAAAAAGGATAATCTTTCAAGACTTCCTTGAATGATGAAATATTATCCTTAAGTATCTAAAAATAAATGATAAAAAAGGTAAGGGAAAATTGAACCAATAAACATATTTTTACAGTACATTCGTGCTAACCTGAAGGTCTACATATTAATTTGTTTTATAGAATCATTCTGAGAAGGATAATATCTTTATTTTATAGATGATTAAAATAAGAAGATATGTAAAAATTGTGGTTAATACCTGATAACACTAAGTGTTCGATGAATAGTGGCTGTATGTATTGAACTGTATGTATTTATTATTCTCCTTTTGTTGCTATGAGGTCTCAAGAGCTATATTTGCAAAACTGCACTCAAGGTCCATGAAAACCTATTGTAGCCATTATAATAATTTCCATTTAGAAAAATAATTAGTTTTGAATTTATATATAATAAAAGCACTAATTAATTATGTAGTTTTGGGCAAATTACTGATCTTCTTATTGTCTCATTGTCTAAGGCAAACAATAATTCAATCCCTAACTACTTCCAAGGGAGATTCCTCTTTTTATTTGTATGAATTATAAAACATTACATTTTTCAGTAATTTTGTGTAAAGCCATATTTTATTTCATCAACAAGAACCACTTTAAATTGTGATTAGACATAAATGTTGGTACCTGGGGTCACAAGTGAAAGAGTCAAGTATTCATACCACAGAAATCTGAAAGAGGATAATGGATCTTTTGTCCTTTAGAATAACAGAGTAATGGACTTGATATCATTATATGTTATTTAGCTAAAAGTCACAGAACTTATCACCATTAAGTTTGGACCTACTGTGCAGTACACTTTTAATAGGGTACCAATTAATACCAGAGGTTTTATTCTGGTTAAACTTAATTTTTATATTTCTAATGCCTCCATTTTATATCTGCATTCTACACATACACACACATTATGCACACACATCCATCTCTGCGCCATCTTTCTGCCAAGGTTGGGGAGGTGCCTCACTCAAAGGCAAAATACACGTACGTCTAAGAAAATAGAGCATTAGAAACCTGCTTTGGGAGTCGGTCCCATGACTTTCAAAGATTGTAGAAACAAAGCAATTAGTTTTTTAATTATGCAAACCATTCAATAAAGCAAGCACTAAAAAGATGTTTAAGCAGTTGAAAACTTTTAATGTTATCTCAGTAATGTTGGAAGTGACAAAACAGAGCAAAAAATAATAAATCCTTAAGCTCAGTGTGCAAACTTAGTGATATTTTTCAAATTTATCTTTCTATAAGATAAACATAGGGAAAATATTTCCAAATTTAAAAACAACTTTCATACTAGTAGTTCTGCCATCAGAACTACTAAACAATGTTAAATAACATGATTTTTATAACATATGTTCAAACTGGAAAATATCTTAGCTATTTTGATACTTGGGCATACATTTTCACCTGCAACACCAGCTCATTTGCCTCTCTAGGAAATACTTATTTTAATTAATGCTTATCATATTGAACTTGCTTAAGAATAAGAAGTTTCTTTACATACAGTAACAAAAAAAATTGGAAATGAATTTTGAAATCACTGGCATAAACAAATTAAAGGTCATATATCTCATCTGCAGCACAGAAGAATTTCTAATTTGTTTATTCTCAAGTATTATGTATTGTTACATTTTTTAGTAGTCAAGAGAAGAGATGTTTTACAAAGGTGGATCGATGACTGAATTGGTGCTAGCATTGGGGGTTGGGAGAGAGGCAGGGAGAGAGAGAGACAAGAACATGGAGCTGCTCCTGTATGTGCCCTGCCTGGGAATCGAGCCCGCAATCTTTTCGTTTTGGGAGGATGCGCTTAACAGAATGAGCTAACCAGCCAGGGCCATATTTTGTTTTTATACTAAAATAAGAACATTGTTTAAACTTATTTGACATGAAATCACTTCATTTACTTGGAGACACCCATGCAGAAAAGATGATGCATATTTTAGTGTAGGATAAAGTAAAAATACATTTTCACTGAGAAGCTGGAATATTTAGCTTGCTAATAATTGACCTAGCTCTTTACGCAAGTGAAAACCTCTGTCTGCTCTGCCATTCATTTTAAATGATTTTATATACCACTGCTCACAAAAATTAGGGGATCAGGGCATGTGCAGAAACTCTAGTACTTTCAGACTTTTGTATAGTGCACTTTCACCGATGAAATAAAAGTTGGTTTTGCATTTCATTTGCATAATCAAACAACTTTCTTTGACTTGTTTGCTTTTCTAATATTCTTGTTTAATAAAAAAAGTCAAATGCTTCTTTCTTTATCACTTCATATTCATTTTGAAATATCCCGTAATTTTTGTGAGTAGTCTATATATTAGAACCAGTGCTAAGGATTTCACTTTCTTCCTTGGGAAGAAGGCATGCCACCTGTGAAGTTAAGGGAGTTCTCTTCATTTGAACAGTTTGACAAATACTGCTACATGTTATTGCTCAGACACACATCTTTTCTAAGTGAAAGTTACTGCCATTGATTTCAAAGTGCAAAAGAATCCATTTTCATATTTTTCTGCACTTCATTTAGCTGGAGTTCTTATAGACTGGACTTCATGAACTATCTGCATGTACTTGATATGCCTTCTAAAACATTTTTGAGGACATATGTTTAATGTGATGGCTAAGCATGTGGAGAATAAGAACTCCCAGTTCCTGCATATTTTGGAAGCTCATTTGGAAATGTGTGAGCAGCCTGTAAGAAGATTCAGCACTGCTCACCTGAGAAACACACATGCACGCATGCATTTCCACATACACCACTCTTGTTAGGCTGGGTTGACAAGGCGAAAGCACATCTTGGAAGTAATTTCAGTAATAAAATAAGCCTTCAGAAAGATTTTATTTTGGAGATGTTCTATTAAATTAAAGTCAATAGTTTCATCAATTGCACACTTGACCACCTTTTACTGTTTAAAGGCTTTAGAGCATAAATATAAGTAGTACTTTGCACATTAAAGAAGGTTTTATTAAATTGTAAAGAGAAAATTTGTAGTATATGTGTCTTTAAAATTTGGGTTATTTTCTTTCAATACTTAACATAGCACCTTGGAATTCAATATAATCCTTTAAGTCAAATAGTAATAAAAGGACTTTAAGATTAATTTAAGACTCTAGTTTTCCAATGACTTCTATTGTTTAATTTTCTCTCAAAAGTAATGTGTATAATTGCATGTTTACAATATGAATTTATGGAATCACTGATAAAGTTAAACTAGCAATTTGGTAAGTATTTGGAAATATTACTTCAAGATTATTTCACTGGATTGCTCAAATAGTTCATCATTTCAGAATATCCTTTACACCTAAAGGTCTGGCTTTCCTTACAAGGATATTGTTTTTTAATATAAGCCTAAACATCCCTGGGAACACTTAGGTTTGGCATTGCTAACACGTCATAACAGGTCTCAACAAGAAACACTGTGCCCCGAGATTGGTGCTGACAGAGTTGGTATTTCAAGTATCTGTTAAAAATGTATGATAATCGGATATAAATGTACCAGTTATTTATAGTAGCAATTTCAGTATTGTGGTGTATTAAGCTTTTCATGCTCTTTCACTCTGCACTAGAATCCAGCCATAACTCTGCTTTTAGCTTCTGCAATGCTTGTTATAATGAAGTCCTTCTATTACTAGTCGTAATAAACCTTCATGAGGCAATCTAAGATAGACACTATTGATAGCTGAATTCTCTGTAATAGTGGCTAGTGTTCTGGTGAGACTTAGCACAGTTCTTTTCCTCTAGAGTTAAAGGTTTTATCTTAAAATGGTATTTATTTATTTATGTATTTATTTACATCATTGAACAGTCTCACTGGTATGAGTAAGAAAATTGCTCCATAAAATACTTGGTAATGTAAATGTGAGAATGAAAGGTATATATCTGGTGATTTATTAAATTTATGGCTTGTAGGAACATGACTGTCTCCATAAAGGAATCTAATGTGCACATTGGAGGATATTCTAGCAACGCCTTGTAAAAATGGAATGCTGTTGTAATTTGAAATCTCAAAAGCACGAACCACTGTAGAGGTATGCCTTTGGCATTTCTAATCATGCATGGCCTGGCTTTGCAAATCAAATTTGATGTAAGAAAATTTAGAATATGCATTTATTTTACAAATACATGCTCTTACACAGACTGTCACATTCCATGAGCATACCTGCTTTTGATATATTTCTTGACCATTTTTTTATTGGCAAGAAAGGGGAAGGTCAATTAAGAGTATTATGCTTAATTGAGTTCAGGTTAGAAGAAAAACAGAACAAAGTTGATAAGGACAAGCCTTGGATTTGGAACCAGTGATTATCCCAGAATGAGCAATATCGATGTATAGGCAAGAGGGACCCAGGGCTATAACCAACTCTCTGAAGCTGCATTTGGCTTAGCAAAATATCTTTACCCAATTTCTTTGTCTTTTAAGAATTACACTTTAAAAGTTTTGATACACATTTTGAAGAGTGACTTTTTTTTTGTCTTGAACTTTTAAAAAGTTTTTATCATCACATTTTCTAAAATGATTTTGATTGAACTATATTAAGAAAGTTAATGTATTCAGTTGGTAAAGTTTTAACAAAAAAAGGTGATTTTAAGATTTTTTTAAATAATAGAATCCAACACATTGATTAAATAGTTAAAAGGAACTTAAAATAGTTTAGCTACAAAACATTAAATTTCATGAAATTATATTGTTATAAAAAGAAAAATATATAAGAGCTAAATACAAAATCATATTTTGAGCATCATGTACAAATAGAGTATGATAAGTACAAAAACAAAGATTTATTTTTATGTAACATTCTTAAAATAAGCTTAGCTATTATATTTTACAATGAAATTCATGTGGCATATGGATTATTTTCAAGTTCCCCTCTCACTCAAGAAATGTATTATTTAACTGAAATATAAAAGAGCATATATGTTGGGAGTGGGGGAAGAATAAGTTCTTCAAGTAGATTAGCAGTCCCATATGCTGTTTATTACATTTGATGCTAGTCAACCAATTCAGAAAGCTGATTGAAATTTTTTAAAAAATCAGCATTTTTGTGCAAGTATGAAAACATGCACACATGTACCACTCTGATGCAGTTTCATCATCTGTCAGACTGCTCAAGAGCATACCATATTTTGTAGGCTTAGAATAAAACATGATGAATTCATACATCTATAATGAAATAAGATACAGTATATGTTTTGAGCGAATAGCATTACCCAAAGTTGACATTTCAGTTCATGTAATTTAAATGACAGAATTAAAAAAGGTGCTTTCATGTATTAACTGAATTTCAACTTACAATATGCTGTTTAACTCTTTGGTTGTACATGAATATGTTGAGAAGAGAATAATACCAAAAAGGAAGTTTTACTGAGTGTCTAAAATATTTGATAGTCAAAAAAACAATGTGTTTTAAAAATAAATTAAAATACATTAACTAAGAACAGTGTGCAAAGAATTTAAGTATTTCAGATGAAGGATAGAGTGAACAGACTGTTTTACTTTCCTTCTATTCTACATTTCTCTGAATAATCATTTCTCGAGGTTCAAAATTATAGGTAACTGTGCAGATTGGAGTTATTTCAACTTGACAAAGGATATCATTTTGTTTTCATTTTCACCTGGTTAACCTTAAAATGGCTTTGCGTAGCTTCTGCTAATCTTATGTAAGACTGAACCATTTTTGACAAAGGCATGTTTTCCAATTGTGTGCAGATTTTTACATTTATGTGTCTAAATTCACTCAGAATTTGACAACCGTTGTTTGACTTGACTAAATTAGAATATGGTAGTTGGTACTAAGAGAAGGGAGGTAGCAAGAAAGATAATAAAGAAAAGAGAAATTTCAATGAAGAATCAATAAGTAAACTGTACACTAAGAAAGGAGGGCTAAATAGAGAAACTTTATCCAGGAGTTATCACCATATGTTTTTAAAATTTTTATTTTATTTAGACAATTAATTTCAACGGGGTGACATTGATCAACTAGAGTACACAGATTTAGAGAAAACATCTCCAGATCATTTCGACCTTTGATTATGTTGTATACCCATCACCCAAGATCAAATTGTTCTCTATCACCTTTTATTTGGTTTTCTTTATGCCCCTCCCCTCTCCCCACACTCTCCCTCCCATCCACTACCCTCCCCCTGGTAACCACTGCACTTTTATCTATGTCCATGAGTCTCAATATTTTGTCCCACCTATGTATGAAATCATACAGTTCCTAGTTTTTTTCTGATTTACTGATTTTACTCAATATAATAATGTTATCAAGGTCCATCCATGTTGTTGTAAATGATCCTATGTCATTATTTCTTATAGCTGAGTAGTATTCCATAGTATATCTTCTATTGAAGGGCTTTTTGGTTGTTTCCATGTCTTTTATTTTTTTATTTTTTTATTTTATTAATTTTTAGAGAGGAGAGAGAATGAGAGAGAGAGAGAGAGAGAGAGAGAGAGAGAGAGAGAAGGGGGAGGGAGGAGCAGGAAGCATCAACTCTCACATGTGCCTTGACCAGGCAAGCCCAGGGTTTTGAACCGGCGACCTCAGCATTGCAGGTCGACGCTTTATCCACTGCGCCACCACAGGTCAGGCCAGTTTCCATGTCTTGGCCACTGTGAACAATGCTGCAATTTACATGGGGCTGCATGTGTTTTTACATACCAATGATTTTGAGTTTTGGAGGTATATACACAGCAGAGGTATTGCTGGGTCATATGGTAGTTCTATTCATAATTTTTGAGGAACCACCATATTTTCTTCCATAATGGTTGTATTACTTTACATTCCCATCAACAATGGATGAGGGTTCCTTTTTCTCCACAGCCTCTCCAACACTTGTTCTTACCTGTTTTGTTGATACAAGCTAATCTAACAGGTGTATCACCATACTTTGATTACTATATCTTGCCCTCACATATGTGCACAAATACATGAGACCAGAAAATGAAAGTAAAATGATCATCTAATATTTTATTTCTACTAGTTAGCCCTAGATAATGAGCACTAAGTAGAGTTAGATACCTGTCTATTTGGCTTTAGAGCTTTACACCATGCACTAACAAAGGATGAGAAAGGTTTTAAAATGAAGAGCTTGTTTTCATTTTCTATGATATGTAATTTTTACAACAAAATTTTCTTGAAAATAACTTTCAGAATTATTTGTATGTGCGCTGGGAGGAATGGGAGCCTGTACTTACTTGTTTATTAAATGTTACCTACTAGACTTTGTGCTCCATGAAGATGTGTGCATGTTTATTATATCTCCAGCTACTAGAGCAGTGCTTGGCATAGAGAAGATAATAAATACTTGCTGAGTTAATTCAAGAACAAGTTAATATTTTCTGAGTCCAACATCCACCCACACTTTTCACCTTTTTTATTTTACTTTACTTTTCACCTTTTATGGCTTTTATGCTTTGTTTTCTTTTTCTGTTCTTCTGATAAGTTAGTCTAGGTTAATTTGTAGTGATGAAGAAATTAGTCAAAGCGATTGAATACCATAAAGAATACCGTATCATCAAATAAATAGGCAAATTCTAAACTCTGTAGAATATTGCAAATTTTCCCACCTAAAATTCATACTGTTCTTACTGATCTTTGGTGTACTAGTATAGTGAGTGTTTGTATATGAGACACAATATTTGTTATGTTTTATGAAAGTCAAGTCCTGGCTTTGATGAAGAGTATATTTTACATTTCAAAACCATGCTTCTCTACTGAGCATATTTTTATCCTCTGTGTCCTAATTGACACAACTACTGTGCATCAAAAGAAAATGTTCATTTTGTAGTTGAGAAGTACTGGATTTTAACATTCTATCCATGAAGGTCCTTGAGGATCGACGATACCATCTGGATGTTACACACCTAGCATGGGGAAAAATCATAACATTCTCTGCATACCATATTCATAATAAATTATTTCCTAGATATTTTGACATTGAGTAGTAGACTTTATGATTCCACTAATTTTCAACTCCAGTTTGAGAACATCATAGTTGCTAGTTCAGGTTTTTAATGTATTGCTCTTATTGAGTTAAATATATGTTTATTTTTATATTTATTTATTCATTCATTGTTTAGGAAAATATATTTGAAATCCGATTTCAAATAATGCTGGAAGATTTAAGAAACCTCTATAAGCTGTGGAAGAGGTTGGTTAAATTTTTCTTAAGTAATTTTTCCACCATTCACCATCCATGTTATTCTTTACACATTCCCTTTGTATTTATAAATATCTTAGCAATCAAGATTTCAATACTTAGAAATCAAGATTTGCTAAGTATTGACTAAAGTTTGGAGGAGACATTTTCTCTTTGGACTTTCCAAAGCAGTTTATTTTATATTATTATATTTGTGATTTTCAAATTACTCATATCCACTTTAACCTCCATACTGATTCTACGTCATCACTGCCTTTTACACCCTTGTTCATATCTTCCATCCCTCCCCCACTTCATTGTACTCTGTTTTCTCAGCATGGAAACCAGTCCTTAAATATGCAACAACAACAACAAAAATACTACTGAGTTCTAGTTAACTGCCACACATGTGAATACTTTACATATTTTTTTCTCACTTCATCTGCACGGCATTCTTAATACATAGGTTTTGTTAATTAATAAGAGAATAAATGGAAGCTCACAGACTTTAGGCGATTTGCTCAAAGCCATGCAGCCAGTGAATGTTTGTAATAAAGTTTGAAGAAAATTTGTTATATATATAAAAAAAGTGCTCTTTCTGTTACATCATGTTGTGTCTAGCCATGCCTTTCTCTCCCTGAAATGGCCTTAAAATTTTTCATCTACATCTCTTTTAGTTCTTTCTTTGAAATTTACTGTACCACTTCTTCTGTGGAGCCTTTGAGGACAGTTTTCCTTAGCTCTTTGCATATTACACACCTGTATTAGCGTATCATATTATCACTCTTCTTGTTTTTTATTTGTTTTTGGTTTAAAAATATAGCAATAGCAATAATTTTTCATAAAAAATTTATATCAGCATAAAATGAATTTGTGATGGTTGTTTTCAAATACCTTTGCAATTACTTTTAAAGTGCCTTAATTTTAATTTTGAATATGATGAATATTGATGATGACATACCCCAGATAAAATTAAAATGACTTTGGTTCCTCTGGAGTGTTCAAAACAGCAAAGAAGTTCTGCAGCCCAAATGTTTGAATAACTCTGGCTAAAGCAGTGTTCAGCACAAAGCTTAGCACAGATTGTATACTCATTGAATACTTGATGAACAAAACTGAATAATGAAACTGATATTACAACCTTTATTAGCAGACTATAGCCTGACCTGTGGTGGCGCAGTGGGATAAAGCGTCGACCTGGAAATGCTGAGGTCGCTGGTTTGAAACCCTGGGCTTGCCTGGTCAAGGCACATATGGGAGTTGATGCTTCCAGCTCCTCCCCCCCCTTCTCTCTCTCTGTCTCTCCTCTCTCTCTCTCCCTCTCCTCTCTAAAAAATAATAATAATAATAATAAAATAAAATATTAAAAAAAAAAGATATATTAGCAGACTATAAATGTGCTATTTGAGGGCTTAGGTTTTCCATAATTTTATAAACTTACATAAACAACTGTTAGTCAAGAAAGGACAGAGCTAAACCCATATTAAAATATACTTTTTTTAAAAGATAATAAATTTAGACTATTACTTGTATCAATTGAGTAAAATCATATATTGATTAAAGTATAAATTCCAAGTGAACATTTCCCAGTGCATTAGTCAATAATAATAGGAGGGTGGTTAGTTTGTATGAATGATCATGCTATTCAGCTATAAATTATGAAAAATTTAGAAAGCAGATTTTAAAACATTAGAAATTTTAAAATAACCTAAATATAGACTTGCTAGAAACTTTATGAAATGTTTTCAATGTAACTAAATCTCAAAATTTTAATGAAATTGTCAGAAAAATCTATCCCAACTTCAGATTTGTATACAGTTGCACTATAACTGGCATTATGAAATGTAGTTTTTAAGACGTAATCTGTAACATTAAATGAAATTAATGAACACTTTTAGTTAAAGATAAAAATATTTTTCATGATTTACTCTAGAGTTAAAAATCTTTAAACATCATATATTAGCACTAATACATTATACTTTAAATTTATAAATTTACCAAACCCAATTAAAATGTAATTTAACATTAGTAACTAAGATTTACACTTAAATCCTTTGTATATTACTTCTTAAGTTCCTCATTGTACAATCATATTACTAAAAATGGTAACTGATAATATTCAACACTTCTACTTAGCTGACTTTTATTGCCATTAATCTATGCACTCTACCTTTGAATCATCTTTTAATCTTAAGAATACAAAATATAATACAAGATACTAAGTACCATAACACTTACTAAAAGAAAACAGAATAAAGGAGTAATAGCTATTTTTTCATCTTAAGTCAGTTGTAATCCTTATTGATTGAAAAAATTTCAGGTGGTGCCAACAATAATTTTTTTCCTTGTATTTTGTGTTTTGTTTTGTTTATTTTCTTCCTGTGGTCTCAGTAGTTAAGTCCTGACCAATAAATAATCTCTCTCAGGACAAAGGTTTATATGATTGCATATTTTATAACTTAAAAATACTGTTTGTTGCTCATAACAATAAGTGAATTGGGCGATGTCTCATCTGCCATCGATCAATTTCCTGAGTGCTACAAGAACATGCCGCATTCCTATCTCTACAAAGGTTTTAAATTTCACCTATTGACCCCAGCACCCATCTTAATCCTGCCACACCAGTTAGCACACACAAACAAGCCAGCCCTTCCACACTCCAGCCCTGCCACTATATACTACAACACTAGCATTATAAACACAGTATTAAAATGCCCTTTTTTGATATCCAGCCTGAATTCGCCAGAAGGAAAATGAAAGAATATGAGCCGTGTCATTGTCCCGTGCCTGGTCTCTCCAGGGGAATATACTGACCTATCTCTGTTCAGAAGAGTCTTGGGTAAGAATGTGATGTAGACCCAGAGCAAAAAATATGTTTTCTCATTGTTAGTGAAAATTTATTTCTAAGGAATACTTCATAAATAGGATAAGGAAAACGGTACTGTTATCAGAAATGTTTATGCCACATATTAATAGGTCTTCCTCATATATTCTTGTGCTAGAAACATCAGATTTTGATAAAGGCAGAGGACAGAAGTCCCACTGCCCAATTCATCTTTAGTCCAATATATTGTATGACATGTCTCTTACACATATCACGGTGTGTCCTACTGTCCCTTTTGCCACACAACTCTAGTTGGATAAAGCTCAGACTCATCAGCACTCAACAACTGCCTCTCACCACACTGTGTTAGGCTGCGTAGCTTCTTTTTCTGTATTCTGTTTTTTTCTGCAATCCTTTATTTGTATCTTATCCAGTCTTTAGGAAGAAAGTCAGTATCAGTCTTGTCAAAGTTTACTTCTCTTACCTATTGCTTTTAACTTGAAAGCACTCTATAGTTCACCCTTAGTTTTACCCAATTTGGAGATTGTATTCCCTGAGAATACGAACCAAGACTTGTGCCTTATTCTTCTCTCGCATTAGAATAGGAAATTGTGTTCATTTCAATCTGAAACGGCGTTCTCCATGCTTGTTTCACTAAATCACACACCTGCAAGTATTAATATTAGTATTTACAGTTTGATCATACACATTTTCAAAAACAGAAACTAGATGAGGTCGACTTTACAATGGACCACCCAGAGTATTACCTAGGACATTCCTGTTGTTTCAATTACATGACAGAGAATTTCTAATCCTTATCTTTTTGGAAAACCAGTATCATTACAAACTCTTTATTGTCAATGCCACTCAATAATAATCACAAACCATCTTTCTATGTACTTTTTATTTTTATGTAACATAGGGTTCATTTTCCCTTTTTTATCTAGGTGAAAACCTAGTTTATATTGTTCATCAACCATTTTCTGCCAAACACCCCATTAGTAGTACCAAGGATTATTTTATTATGCTGACCTTTAAAATATGGAGAAAAAAAGCTTTCACTTTTATTTCCCTTCATTCATAAAGGTGTATTCTCCACTCTATTAAATCATGACTCTTTAAATTTTCAGTTTAATCATTTGTTATCGGTCTATGTTATCTCAGTTATTTTTAAGCTCATCTGTTTATAGAATCATTTTATATTGCTTGCTACATCTTGGCAAGATATACTATTAGTATTCTTCTGTGTTTTGTGTATATATGTTTATTTTGAAGATTTTCTCTTAAGTATACTTTTGGTTATTTTTGTGCTTCTTACAGTGCACTGTTTATTTCCAAGTATATTACTGCATAATAATAATGTGCTTTTCCTAAGGTCAAAGAAATTATTTACTATATATAAAATCCATAGATAATTATGAATGCACTTGCAAAAATGTCATATTTCATGCAAGTGTCTTGTTACAAATTAAGAGCATGTAGATTCTTTTTTTTTTTTCTTTTTTCTCTTTTGTTTATGAGATTGCCACATTTGATTCTTCCAAAGAAAAATGCTGGTACTAAAATAATCACTTAGGAATATTTAAATGTTGAAATAATTAGATTTAATTATTTTAACTTTGATATTACTGGAATATGTAGGTTTTCATTTTGGAGGAGGATTTACATTTTAAAATATTATGTATAACAATAATTAATTATTTAAAAGAAATAAAAAAATAAATTTATAAGAAAAAAGCAAAGCTACAAAAATTATGTTCAATCATATCAGAAAAAATTAAGTTTACTACTTTGATTTTGTTTCTTTTAATTTAACAAGTCTGGATACTGCATATGCTTTCAAATTTTTGGATGTTACTCTAACGACATCCAATTATTTTCCACATTTTTCAATTTATGGGCTGACTAATACTATGGCTTAAGCATTAGGTGGGTCATGTCATTTTAAACAGATATGATGGGTAACAGTAAGCCATGTGTCAAAGACCTGAAGAGTTGAGAAATTGGAAAGTTTTGAGACACCATGTCCAAACAAGATTAAGACAAGACCAAAAGGATTATCATGCTTCAAACCCCAGAGATTTTTTGATAGCTGCTTTCCTAAACAACAGGATTAAAGGTTAGAGTTACATTCAGACACAAGAATGCAAACATGCATTCAAGAAAATTCCTGTCTTTAGAGAAAAATTCAAGAATGTCCCGCCCTTTTTTGTAAATACTGTAATACAGTAAGAAAGGTATTGGTGTTGGGGTCAAAAAACATTTTTTCCACAAAAAAAGATTAATTTCTATTTTTTTCTTTTTTTTTTAACTAAGATTTTAATTTTTAAAGGTGTTTTCATTTTTAAAGCAGTTTAGGCTCACAACAAAATTGAGAGCAAGCACAGACATTTCCCGTATACCCTCTGCCTCCTCACATGCATATCTGCTCCACGACAGACATCCCTCACCACAGTGGAACACCTCTTTTCTCTTTCATAAAACAGACATGTTTTTGTGAGTTTGTTTCCACCATCTACAAAAGCTACTTTAAATAGTGTATGAAGTCATTTTTCATATGTAATTTTTGTTTAATTGTAAGCATACAAAGTTAAAGATTTCTTAAAGAAAACTAGTACTAAAAGCAAAATTGGTAGCCGTGTTTGGTTTTCAGGTGTAGTATTATTTTACATATTGATATTAGCAAAGCAGTTAGTCACTATTGAAATTCATATAATTTGTTAATATCAACTGTTTACTAAACATTTTTTATTTTTTATATAATTCTATATATTTTCTTTTTAAAACTTACATATAATCTGGATTAAACTATGTCTACAAAAATACAAGTAATACATGAAGTTTTTACAACTTGTATTAGTCCTTTTTATATAAGAATTCTACTAAATTTAATTTTTTAATTAAGTTAACAAGTTGAAGTGATTCTAATATCAAAACTACATATCCTTAGTTCACTGAATGTAAAAGCGATGTTACATTGTGAGCTAGTTGACTTGTAATTAAGTAGAAATAGGTAGAGGAAATGATAGTAATGCTACAGTGTATTGGAAGAAAAATACATATGCATAAACTACATATATATATATATTTGGTATTGTTTATCCTATAGGTTTTCTTAAATCTGTTGTAAAAAGAAAAGTTCTATACCCACATAGTGAAGTCCTGCCTTCAGCTGCCCTGTTTAGTCCAAGAGTGAAAATAAAATGGTGGCTCAGTATGTGTTGCAGACCCCTGCCTCTAGATTTGGAAAATTATAGTTGCAATACTATTCAGATGAACTTCTTTCAAAATACCTACTTTGTTTAAATTATCTTTGAAATTGATCTAGATTTAAAAAAAGAAAGAGAAAGAAAATAAGAAAGAAAAAGAAAGAAGAGAGAATGAAAGAAAGAAGGAAGGAAGGAAGGAAGGAAGGAAGGAAGGAAGGAAGGAAGGAAGGAAGGAAGGAAGGAAGGAGGAAGGAAAGAAAGAAAGAAAGAAAGAAAGAAAGAAAGAAAGAAAGAAAGAAAGAAAGAAAGAAAGAAAGAAAGAAAAAGAAAGCTCAAGGTTTTGGAAATTGTGTTATTGGCGAGATCTATGGATGGACACCATGGTGTAGTGGCTGCTGATTTTCCCTTTACGTATTTCCCCATCTCCCTTCCCCAGGTGTTGCTGCCATCACTACCTTTCCCTTCCTTCCCTTTCCTCATGGCAAGACGCATGGAAGAAGAGTGCTGTTAAGGCCTCTCCATTAATCAACAGGTATGGTGGTTCTCACGAAGCAGTGCAGCTGTCCCTCCTCTGCGTTCTCTATTAATAGTAGATCTCTTTTACGTTTAGAAGATTCATTTACCCACTACACAGAGCCTACTGAACTGGAAGAGTTGTTCAACCCAAGTATATCTTTACATATTTCAGTATGCTCTGCATTCCATAATTTCTTACTGTTTTAGATTTATTTTTTAAATGTAAAGAGTACAGAATAATTAACGACATCCTTTTCAAAGAAAGGTACTATGGCGTGTTCTTAACTAATTATACAGGAAAGAAAGGAAAGCTGTATGTTTATTTAATATACCACTTTCAACATTCTTCAAAAAGTTATGTATCATACCTTTGAAAAATGTGAATTTTAATTCAGATTTAATTATTATAACATTTAGATTTTCAATAGCATTGCTCAGAATTTTAGGCACATTAATTATAATGCTTACTTATCTGGTTATAGAAATTGGGTATAAGCCAGTTCTAACACATCTAAGGACCCTACCAAGCCATGCCATTCAGATGTGAGAGTTGACTGTATGCTCATCTCGCTCTGCAATACTTTCTCTTTGAACTCACTGGGTGGTGTTTGAGGGAGACACAGGACGGTTTCCTTTAGCAGTGTCAAGATGACTGCTTTCGGCTACTGCATTTTGAAAGGAGCTAGTCCCTCAGGGCTCAAACTGCAGCAGTCGTAACCTATAAAACATAAGCCCTCAGTCGTCACAGAGAAACACCCACATTCTTGATTTCCTTTTACACCAGAGAAACTGGTCCTTCTAGTTCCTGCAGGGGCCTGTTTTGAGGATGGGTCAAGCTCTGCATTACATTCCTGTGACTCTCAGGATCTTGGAGACAGGACTGAAACACTCCCTTTGGGTTAGGAGGAGAATTGGCACATGTCTGTTAGAAAAATAAAACAGTGAGTGTGTCTACAGGTGTGCATGTACATTGCAGTAGTATTCTGTTATTATTTTTTTTAATTATTTTTTTTTTCTGAAGCTGGAAACGGGAGAGACAGTCAGACAGACTCCCGCATGCGCCCGACCGGGATCCACCTGGCACGCCCACCAGGGGCGACGCTCTGCCCACCAGGGGGCGATGCTCTGCCCCTCCGGGGCGTCGCTCTGCCGAGACCAGAGCCACTCTAGCGCCTGGGGCAGAGGCCAAGGAGCCATCCCCAGCGCCCGGGCCATCTTTGCTCCAATGGAGCCTTGGCTGCGGGAGGGGAAGAGAGAGACAGAAAGGAGGGGGGGGGGTAGAGAAGCAAATGGGCGCATCTTCTATGTGCCCTGGCCGGGAATCGAACCCGGGTCCCCCGCACGCCAGGCTGACGCTCTACCGCTGAGCCAACCGGCCAGGGCCTCTGTTATTTTTTTTAAATGTTAGCATACTGACAATTTGTTTGTGTACAGAAACAAAGCAAATCATTTTGATTTACATGCATTTTCATTGATGCCACCATTAAAAATTAAAGACAGAATAATTACTCTTTATTAAGTAATACGTGGCCTCTGATACAATGAAGCTCAGCAATCATTGGTTGGCTTTCATGATCCTCTCTCTACCCATGTTTCTAGTTTATATATTGTGCTTTTATCCTGGATACACACTGTGCTTTGGCCTCTACATCCTTCTCAACTGATACAATCTTTCACGTTCACAGGTCGTTGCATAGTTGGATCACTCCATTGCAAGAGTCTTTTTCCCCCCCGATCTGTTAGAAAAAATGACAACAAACAGCTAACATGCACTGAGATTTACTGTTAGTCAGGCACAGTGTTAGGGAGCTTTATCTCCATTATCGTAATTCATTCACAAAGGAGCCTTGAGTTGGAAGTTATTATTACCCATATTTTATGGATAAAAAAAATGAGGTATGGGAAAATAGAATGTGGCTAGGATCACTGAGAATTGACTCCAGTAGGGTGAGCCTTAAGTAGCATCTCCTGAATCCTCCCAAGCAAAGTTGGGACTCACAATCTTATCTCTATGAACTCTCTCTCCTATGTCCATAGTGTTTATAACTCACTTATCACTGAAGAAATGAATAAATGTTTACAAACAGTCACTTAGAGTTTCCACCCTCATATGGACCCTTCTCCTTGTGCATATTTCCCTCTACTCTGTTTTGATTCCCTTTAACCTCAGGCTCTTGGCTATTATTAGCTTCACTGATGACAATATATTCTATCATAAAAATAATTCATTACTTTTCCCAAACTTAAGACTGGTATTTAAAAAACAAATAGGTATAAAATTGTATATACAATATAAAAATAATTTATTTTTTTTATAAAATGTATCGTCTAGTGGTACAAAAGAACCATAGGTATACTTATTATTCATATGGAAATAAAGAAATTAAACAAAATGTTATAAAATTTTGAAGAAAGGTAATCAGAAAAAGTTATTTTTTACATTTACAAAGAAAATGTGTACTATAGTTAAAGGAGTTTTATATGCTTACATACAAGAAAAAAGTGGAGAAATACAGTATAGGTGAGGAAAAGAGGATGAACTGAAAAGAAAAGAAAAAAATCTTTGAGAAAAAAACCACAAAAATATTTTAGAAAAATGAATAAATGGAAAAGCAATAAGAATATTGAAGGAAACATAATTAAAATCCATGGAGACTGCGAGGACTTTAAAAGAATATGAAATAAAACATGGAGGGGAAAAATCAATGTAGCTAGAGAAAAATAACTTTATGAGTTTATGTTTCCATTATTTTTGGAAAATACGTTGAAGTAAAATGTCTGGAAAGAGAAAAGTCACATTAAGATACATTGATTTGTGAATACTATATTTTTCTAGGACTTTTCTTTCTGTGGAAACAGTGCTTTTGAGAACAAGATAAAGGCTTTAGCATTAATCTGGAACTATGTATTTAGAACTAAAAAGGTGCCTAGAGAATACAATTGAGACAGGGAAGGATCACCAGGGTAATCACAGAATACATCAATCAATCTGTGAACATAAAGATCATTTCATGTCTCTGTTTGTAAATGGGGAATGTTTGGAGTATACAACAAATGTTTATTGCATTAATCATGGGATTTTAAGACTCGGTAGAGAGGTAATGGTCCAACAGTCCAGTCTTAGATTGTGCATATATCTCTTGTCGCCATTATAAGAATCTCTGCTTGAATAATTCTGTTGACACAAAATGCAGAGGTAGCCCCATTGTATTTTGGAACATCTTTAACTTCCCAGCTTTTTCCTGTATTGGATCAAATATCTGCCTTCTTTACTTGGATAACTTGAATCCACTTATCCTGGGTTTTCCCATTGGGGGGGAATACAAAATAAGTTCTATTCCTTTTCCAAATAAAATACTTCCAAGATCTAAATTCAGACAGACACTTTGTCATTTTGTCTAGATGGACAATGTCTTTCTATAAATTCTTTTCTGGGCTAACTGCTCCGGTCTTTCTAACTCCTTTCTGTTACTTGGTTGCTAATCCTTTCAGCATTCGTTTAGTGCAAAATGCTTTTTTTTAATAAACCAAGGAATTCAGGATGTGCTCCTGCAGTTTATATTCTTATATTTGGTTAGTTTGAAAACCCAGAAAATCCATTTAAATATCTTTAGAGAAAAAAAATGGTACTGTTTAAAATGGCATATTGCTTTGATCTGAGTATATAATAGAGATCTGGTTTCAACAGTATATAGTATAGTATATAAATAAAATAAATGTAAGTATGCACACAATTGGATACAAAAAAGAAAAATAACAGCATTAAAATAAAAGTAAAGATGAAGGTAAAAATAATTTTCAGTCTTTCCTTTATATATATATATATATATATATATATATATATATATATATATATATCTCCTTCCTTTTCTGAAGATGGAAACGGGGAGGCAGTCAGACAGACTCCCGCATGCGCCCGACCGGGATCCACCTGGCATGCCCACCAGGGGGCGATGCTCTGCCCATCTGGGGCATTGCTCTATTGCAACCAGGGCCATTCTAGCGCCTGAGGCAGAGGCCACAGAGCCATCTTCAGTGCCCAGGGCAACTTTGCTCTAATGGAACTTTGGCTGTGGAAGGGGAAGATAGAGACAGAGAGGAAGGAGAGGGGGAGTGGTGGAGCAGCAGATGGGCGCTTCTCCTGTGTGCTCTGGCTGGGAATCGAACCCGGGACTCCTGCATCCCAGGCCGACGCTCTACCACTGAGCAAACTGGCCAGGGCCCCTTTATATTTTTAATTGAATGTATATATTGGTTTAGTTGGTGACTGAGGTTATTTTTCTACAAAGCCCATTCACTGATCTTACGAATTGGGCACTAAAAATATCTTTAAGTGGATAATATCAGGAGAAATAAAAGAGAAAGAGAACAAAAGAAAAACAAAACTATCTTCTCAGTGCAAATTAGACTTTGATGACTAAGTAATAATATGGGCTCACATATGTTACATGGAGGTCAAAATTGCACAAAATAAGATTGAAAGCTGTGTAGGGCATACCCTGTCCAATACGGACTTTCCCTAATAAAAGTTAGTGAAAAGTAAATCCTTCATTTATGGGAGTTCTTTCTTTATGCCAAATTGCTGTCAATGTCTCTTGGTGAGTCTTAGTTATGAGTAGATTATGGCACTCTCTCGGAGGCCCTGCGTATCTGACTTTCAGTGAGTGCCTACACAGAATAGATGGCCTTTTCTGGAACTGGGGAACTTATTTAATTTGCTGGCAGAGAATGCCTGTTATGCCACATGCCTTTTTCCTGACCCTACCCAACGTTTTTATTTTCAAATGCACTTCATATATCGTGAACCTATATAATCTTAATGAATGTCTTCCATATGATAATTAAAGTGCTGGACTTTATATTCCCTAAAGCTCCGGTGCCTACATAAATTTTTTCTCTGTAATCAACTGAATGTTTCTTTATAAGGTATATGAATATATGCTCCTATTCTGCTTTCTTTAGATTCCACTCTCAAAGCAATACCCACTAGGTGTTTGATTACTGTATTTCCCCATGTTTAAGATGCACCCTTTTTCAAAAAATTTGGGGTCTAAAAACTGGGTGTATCTTATACAATGGTTATAGATTTTTTTTACTTGCCTATCCCAGTTTTTCGAGCTTGATGAGGAGTTGTATGAATTTTATGATGAATAAAACTTAAGTTCAGTAACGATGTAATACATTTTTTTCAAATTTCAGGCCTCAGAATTAAGGTGCTTCTTATACATGGGAGCATCTTATAATGGGGAAATATAGTATATATCAGATTTGTAGGTAGTATTCTTTTCGTTTTTATTTATTTATTATTTATTTATTTTTAAATGAGAGGAGGGGAGGCAGAGACAGACTCCTGCATGCACCCTGACAGGGACTCACCCAGCAAGCCCAGTAGGGGGCTATGCTCTGCCCATCTAGGGCTCTTGCTCCATTGAAATCGGAGCCTTTTTGTTTTGTTTTTGTGCATGAAGCCTCTGGAGCCATCCTCAGTACCCAGGGCTAACTTGCTTCAATTGAGCCGTGACTGCAGGAAGGACAGAGAGAGAGAGAGAGAGAGAGAGAGAGAGAGAGAGAGAGAAGGAGGAGGCGGGAAAGTGGGAGGGGAAAGGGGGGAGAAGCAGATGGGTGCTTCTCCTGTGTGCCCTGGCCAGGAATCAAACCTGGAACATCCACATGCCAGGCCAAAGCTCTACCACTGAGCTGAACCAACCAGCCAGGGCCTTGTACATAATATGCAATATTTTTAACAGCAGAAAACCTCTATCTGCTTTGTCTATTCCTGTTATTAAAGATATATGCTATGTGCAACAAGTTTAGTTTAATATCTTTCTCTCTGCCTTTTAGTATTTTAGAAAGAGAGGAGTAAAATACAGGAGATTTAATCACTTTATCTCTCAAGACCTCAATTCACTAAAATGAGGGATTAGACTAGTGAGTTGTTGAAGTAATTTCCAGCTTTATACAGAATATAGAAGACCAGAAATTTTAGAAATTGCTATTGGTTTTAGGTTTGCTAATAAACCACATTCAACCTCCCTGAGACATGATTTCCTCATGTGTAAAATATGGACACCAAGCTAAATCAGGGATATAGTCTTTAGCAATGACATATGTTGAATTATTTTTCTTTCTGGAACTTTCTCTTCAGAAAGATTCTAAGAACTTGCTTTAACTCAATAGCATGGAGTGTTATGATTATGTGATCAATTACTTTTTATGTGCAGGTTTCTTACATAATTTTAAAGGAGGTTTCTAATTCAAAAAGAAATACATCAATGATTATTAACAACTTAAGCTGCTTTTTCATTTCTTTTTGCTATATATGTATACACTTCTAAAAAATATCTGAATCCAAGAAAATGTTTGCTCTAAGAAAAACAAGTTGAGAAAAAGACAGCAATCTGAGATATTTGAATCACTGTAATACAGAAGAGAGACAAAGGATTTTACTCACTCTTTGTGATTTTTGAGGGCAGAATAAATGCCAGTGCTTAAATGGGAGAAAATTGTTTGCTTATAAGGATGAAATATATTACCATAAGAAATGCTTAATAAAATCTTCTCTGTAAAATAGCCTGTTCTGAAATCATTATCACTGAAAATGTTACAACTTAAGTTTCTTAATAAGTTTTGAAAACCATTGTTTAATGAAGTCATTCACAAGATAACGAGTGAGGCAAAATGAATCCCAACCTTTATTGTCTGTGAGTCTTTGATAATCATCAGATATAATAATAGCGATAATATTGTACTGGAATATGGTGACATAATTTTCAAAGATTTCATTGAACTTGGTGCTGGAGAATTTTTTTATTGAATTTATTAAGAAACTAGTTAATGTAATTATACAGGTTTCAGATGTCCAATTCTACAACACATCTCTGTACAATGTATTGTGTGCTCACCCCTCCAAGTCAAGTCTTCCTCTATCACTATTTATGTTCTCATATCCTGCTCTACACTCCCCCTCCCAGCAATTACCACACTGCTGTCGGTGTTCATGAGATTGTTTTTTGTCCTTTTCTGTTCTATCCCTCTGCCTCCTTCCCTAATCCACCTGCCACACCCCATGGCCATCTGCCTGCTCTGATAATTATGCTAAGTGAAATAAGCCAGTCAGAGAAAGACAAGTACCAAATGATTTCACTCATGTGTGGAATCTAATGAACAAAATGAACTAATAAGCAAAATAGACACAGGTACTTGAGAATTTTTAACACAAGTTAAAAATTCTCAAGTTTGCCAATGTTATGGCGCTCTAGTGAAATGCTTTTATTTTACCAAACCTATCCTTCTGAGAGAAAATCACTGATTTTTATTTGTAAAGCCATCACTTCTGTTTGTGTGTGTGTCTGGAGACTCTACTCCTTATTCTATTTTGAATATTATTTTATTTCTAAAATTAATTATTTTTTTCAAGTAAGTTGACATACAATATTAAATTAGTTTCAGGTGTACAACAAAGTGATTAGATAACTATATAACTTATAAAGTTATCATCCCAATAAGCCTAGTATCCATCTGACACCATACATAATTATTATAATATTATTGATTATATTCTTTAAGTTGTACTTTATATCTTCATGACTATTTTTGTAACTGGTAATTTGTACTTTTTGAGATCTTTTAAACTTTTTCACTCATTATACACCCTAATTTTCTGCCTATCTAGCTACCATTAATTTGTTCTCTATGAGATTTTTTGTTTTGTTTGTTCAGTTATTTTTTAGATTCCACATATAAGTAAAATCATATGTTATATGTATTTCTCTGTTTGACTTATTTCACTTAACATAATACCCTCTAGGTCTATCCATGTACTTGCAAATAGCAAGATTTTATTCTTTGTTATGTCTTTGTAAATTCTATTCTATGTATTCATCATTTCTTCTTTTATTTCTTTTTTTTTTGTAACAGAGAGATAGAGAAAAGGACAGATAGGGACAGACAAGCAAGAAGGGAGAAAGATGAGAAGCATCAATTCTTTGTTTTGGTTTCTTAGTTTCCTTAGTTGTTCATTGATTGCTTTCTCATATATGCCTTCACCAGGACGGGGCTACAGCAGAGCAAGTGACCCCTTGCTCAAGCCAGCGACTATGTGGTCATGTATATGATCCCACATTCAAACCAGCAACCCCACGCTCAAGCTGGTGAGCCCTCTCTCAAGCCGATGAGCCAGTGCTCAAGCCTGTGACCTCAAGGTTTCAAACCAGGGTTGTCCAGGTCCCAGTCCAGTGCTCTATCCATTGTGCCAACCCTTGGTCAGGCACAATTTCTTCTTTATCCAGTTGACTATTGATGGAAATTTTGGTTGCCTCCATATATTGGATCTTACAAATAATGTTGCAAAAAATGAACATAGGAATGCATTTTTTTTTCAAATTAGTGTTTTGAATTTCTTTGGACAAATACCCAGAAGTGGAATTGCTGGGTCATATGGTAGTTCTATTTCTTAATTTTTAAGGAAAATTCATACTATTTTTCATATTGGCTTTACCATTTTACAATCCTACTACAGTGCATAAGGGTTTGCTTTTCTCCCCATCTTCGTCAACACTTGATGAAAGCCATTCTGAAAGGTGTGAGGTGTTTCTAATTGTGATGTTATTTGCATTTCTTTAATGATTAGTTACATTCAGCATCTTTTCATATATGTTAGCCATGTATATGTCCTCTTTGGAGAAATATCTTTTCAGATCTTCTGCCCATTTTTAATTGAGTTAATTTTTTTTTTGGTGTTAAGTTGTAGGGTTCCTAATATATTTTGGATATTAACCCCTTATAGGATATTTCATTGACAAATATCTTATTCTATTCAATACGTTGATAGTTTCCTTCACTGTGCAAAAACTCTATATTTTGATGCAGTTACCTTTTTTGTTGTTTTTCTTACCTACTTATCTGAAATCATCAAGCTACAGTAGGAGAGCGAGCAAACAATTTTATTTTAAAAAAATATGAAAACACTTGAAATTGTAGTCTGTATTCTTAGAAAGGAATAAAAATTGACATCTTGTTATAAAGTTTATTTTACAATCATTCTTTGTAACCAACTAACAACTTTTGTCAGAAGTGAAACTAGTCAAAAATATATTCCAACTTAAAATCAGGATCTGCATAATAAAATTTTATCTCCACTATCTTGTGACTGGGACACCACAGTATGCAGTTTTTACATTGAGTAAAGCGGGACAAGTGATCAAAGATTTCCAATCCTCAGCATGAACCAAACTCAACCATCATTATGTAAGCCTGCCTGTCCACTCTAATCAGGACAACAGGCATCAATTAAATAAATAGAACACCTGATTATACAGAGAATTGTTTACAGAGGCACATTAGCTGGTTGTAATAGGATATTACCTAATTTAAAAAGGGGAAAATGTCCTTAGACACGGTAGTAAATACTGCTCAGGGTTTTCATTCTTTCTGATCTTTGTTGAGTATAGCAACACGATAAGCCATTGTGTTCAAGTAGTAACGAAAACAAAGGGAAATACACAACAAAGAAATGCAGATCTGATTTTAAAATCATTCCACTTTTGTGAGGATAATGTACAACTTGGCCATAATGCTAAATTAAAGTTTTACTGATTTATATGTTTCTAATGAGAAAAAAAAATGAAGTTGATTATGTTTTGCATACTTGAATTTTAATATTGTGGTTATGCCTTAGAGACTGAAAATGCATGCTGAATTGTGACAGGTAGAGTGTTTTGAGAAAGTAGAAAGAAGAAGAGATCAATTAAAATTAGGGAAAACAAACTCTATGTGCATGGAGAAAATCAGTGACGTAGGAGGTTATAATTTTTAAAACATACTAAACTTTTAGTTAATTAGTTCTGTTGCATGACAAGACACACAAGTGAAATGGGAACATAGAAAGTAAAAGTGAAGAAGATAAGAAACTAATAGTACCCTGCCAGGCCTGCTAATGGCTTCCTCTTAGATGTCTCAAATGCTTAACTGGGCAGATAGGTTCTTCACATATCCAGAATATGTGTCGTAAGTATGTGAATGTTATGTGAACATAGCAATATATCAACCATGTTTCCAAGAACACAACACCTATTTATGGCCATCCAGGTTACCTTAAGGGTTGTATCAGTCTATTATACATCACAAAAGAAATTCATCCATGTACAACTCAAATGATAATTTATTATTTTTGGATTTATAGAATAGCTTTAGAAATGGAAATATATTTTATGTAATTAAATTCTGCATCTAACAAGACTTTTTTGTTTTCAGAAGACTTATTCATATATTTTTGGCCAATCACTTTAAAGTTCTCCTGATATTTTAACAAAATAAATTACTTTAATCTGGAGTCAAACAGTTTATAACTGAAATAAAATTATAGGGCATCATTTTTCATAGTGTTTAGCATTTAGTCTGTTTCTTTGAAAATAATTTTAATATTTATATAATTTGATGAGGAGCAAACACTAATAATTCCATGCAATAAATTATTAGAATCATTAAAATAGTGACCGACAAAAGACAAATAAAATTATCTCATCAATTTAAGAACAGATGTTTAAGAAAAGAAAAAGTATCATGAACAGATAAATGAAAAAAATATTTTACTAATATATTAAAAGTATATTATTACATATGATTTCCCAGTCAGGGCACATATAAGAGCATCTCCATGTTCCTGGCTCTCTCTCAAAAAAAAATTAAAAATAAATTCAAAAAGTATAATACTAAGTGAATATATTTTTTCAAATATAGCTGTATTTGTTAGCCATTTTATTTTAATAGAACTAATCAAGGTGAATAATCCTTCAAAGAGATATCAATTATGTAAATGTATGTTATATTTTATAGAGGGGAGCCTTTTAATTATTGTGGGGACCAAAGCACTAGTTAGCAAACTTAGATGGTTCTAAAAATTGAAGAAAGTGATGAATCTTCTACAATTTAGTAAAAATATTGCTAACATTTTCCAAAGATATCATTAGTCAGCATTGCAGGGATCTTTTAATATACATTTAGCTTTTACCTTGAATAGCAATTTATTTATGAGATTCAGTAATAAGAATGACTATGTTTTTAAATTTTGTTCATAAATTGAAGGACACTAAAAGGAACATTTTAGCAATATGAAGATTTTTTTAAGCCAAAGATTTACTATAAATAACAGATTTCAAAGTGGATTGCTCTAAGGAAATAGGTGATATATACAACAGCATTCGTAATTAAATCAATCAACTATTTTCGGGGCTGTCATACAGTCCCAATGTCAGAGATATAAATTATTTTGTCTTATTGAATTAATTATATCTTTTTAGGAAAAAGCAGAATTAAATATTGTAACTGCTTATTGCTAAGCATATTTTGGAGAACAGAAACATAAGTTATTGCTATTAAATATTATGGAGTTTACTTTGACATAGAAACATGTTTCTTATAGTTGTATGAATATTATATGTATGCAAGTAAAATGTGTATATTACTTATTTTTCCAGACGTCGAATGGCATTAAATTAATTTCAAGTGTTTGTGGCTTACTTTAGCGCCTATGACCCTGGCACTGAAAGATTTTCTTTGTTGATAATTAAATTATTAGACACTTGGCCCTGGCCGGTTGGCTCAGTGGCAGAGCGTCGGCCTGGCGTGTGGGGGGACCCGGGTTCGATTCCCGGCCAGGGCACATAGAAGAAGCGCCCATTTGCTTCTCTACCACCCCCCCCCCTTCCTCTCTCTCTCTTCCCCTCCCGCAGCCAAGGCTCCATTGGAGCAAAGATGGCCCGGGCGCTGGGGATGGCTCCTTGGCCTCTGCCCCAGGCGCTAGAGTGGCTCTGGTCACAATAGAGCGATGTCCCGGAGGAGCAGAGCATCGCCCCCTGGTGGGCAGAGCGTCGCCCCCTGGTGGGCGTGCCGGGTGGATCCAGGTAGGGCGCATGCGGGAGTCTGTCTGACTGTCTCTCCCCGTTTCCAGCTTCAGAAAAATACAAAAATAAAAAAAAATTATTAGACACTTAAAACTGAAAATGAAAGTTGCCTTTTACCTGAAATGTTTTATAGTGCTAAAACTGTGTGTCTTCATCTGTTCTAGTTAGTGGTTATTTATGGCTTTATCTCTTTTACTTTGAATAAATAATTGAGAGCTTCCATTTTATTTAACACAAGTTCTAAATGACAGCAGACATAGACTTAATCAATGAATAACTGACTGGCAGAGCAAAGCACTTACACTAAATTGTCATCTGTTAAATTTTGATAGACATTCTAACCATTCTATGTTCTATTTTCTCACCTGTAAAATGATAACATAGTGACATACATTAAACTCTCAATAGTTCATGCAAGCATTATACAGATAGTTTAAAATGGAAAGAAAGGAAAGGAGGATGAAAAGAGGAAGGAAGGAAGGAAGGAAGAAAGAAAGAAGGGAGGAAGATAGGAAAGAAGATAGGAAGGAAGGAGGATGAAAAGAAGGAAAGAAGAACGAGAGGGAGGAAGGAAGGAAGGAAAGAAGGAAGGGAGGGAGGGAGGGAGGAAGGAAGGAAGGAAGGAAGGAAGGAAGGAAGGAAGGAAGGAAGGAAGGAAGGAAGGAAGGAAGGAAGATTTTTTTTATTGATTTATAAAAGGGTCAGTTCCTCAATGCAATTTGGAGATACAACATCTTGGAAAGGAAGGCATAGAGAATAGATACAATAGACTATTTTTCAGTTAAAAATGAACATATCTGTAAGGTGGGCTTAGAGAAAATCACTGAGGAATAAATTAGAAAATGAGAATTGGCTGTGCCTAGGTCATGTAACAGGGCCCTATGCAGACATACTGGTAAACCAGGCAGTTATGGGTAAGTGCAGGTGTAACTCCTTCTGCATATCCACTCTTGGGGGATTAGTTTTTTAGATAACTCTTACACAGTAGTCACAGAAAAGCTCTGGTAAAGAAATTACAGGTTGTAAGTTTCATGCTAAATGTCAGAGGAACAATTCTTACACATGAGGATACTTTTTTAATAAAACAAAATTAATCAAGTGTGGAAAATGTTGGGCTACAAATAATTTGCAAATAAGAATAAACAGAAAAAAATAAACATGAGATTGAAAATTAAGTAAGAACTGTTCATTTTCAAATATCAGTTAATTAAAATATCACTTATCTTCCTTTGTATCTTATGTCTCCCAAGATTTTCTGGGTAGTATTGATACAAATCAACTTTGGCTGCTAAAGTGGACTCCTACATTGATCATATGAACTTCAGTTATATTCACATGATTTTACATGACACAAAATGAGAAACTAACAGTAGGACAATAAATTAATCCGAAAATATCTCTACTGAGTCGAAAAAAAGGGAAATAAAATTTATTTTTTAAATATTTTAATTTATTTTTAAAATGCTTAGCTCTCCTTGAATACAGAATTTTAAAAATTAGAGTTGATTTCAATAGAGTCTATGTGACTAAAATATATGAATTCAGAAGAAGTATGTCATAGTTGTTATTTGACATTGAAATGACAATTTAGGTGTTTATGGGTCTTCTATATGGACTATTTTCTCTTTCAACGGATCTCAGCCATAGGACTAGTCACTATTTCTTTAATGGGGACATTTATAAAATATTTACCGTGTTCTCAATGACAGTTTAAAATTGTTTTCATTCATATTTTATCTTATTCAAAAATGATTTAAAGTGGCATATAAAATATGTATTATAAAACCCGACAACTTGTCATGGTTTTATAATGTCTGTAGTATATCTAAATCTACCAAAACACAGTTCTTTTCCCACTGCTACCCCACCCTCATATTGTTCTTGTGACTGGAAAATGTAATCTTGGCGATTACTCATCACATAAGACTGTTGGCAAGTGCAGAAAACTTATCTGTTGTTCTTCTGGTACCATCACATTGTTTTTACTGCTGTCTTTCTGTTGCAAACAGAAACAAACCAATTCACCTGTCATAGCAGATATGGCTAAACTGCCTGCTGCTACTTTGGTCAAACAAAACATGCCCACAGGGCATTGTTTCAAATGTTGTCTTAACAACTTGAAAACATTTCCTCTGACCTAACTAGTCTCCCTTACTCACGTTTCTACCCACAAAGTAATCTGTTTGCCAGTGTTGGCAATCTGCCTCTTCCCTTCCTCAGTCAACACTCACATTTATTCAGTGCACCTCTTCTGAGCTTCACATCAGAAATAGAATTTAGTTGAGTGAATGTTCATTAGTTTATGAACGATTCATGTTGGTCTTGAAGAAAACAAACTATTTGAGCTGAATTTCTACTTACATATGAAAGACTATTAAGATCCTAAAACAAGGATATCAGCAGTTAAAAATTGTTTAATAAACAGATGTCTCACTAACCGAAAGATATTGAAGAAATATAAAATGATGGGGAAATTTCTGGCATTGCAGTTAAAGAGTTATGGCCACAAAGACGTGTGCCAAGTAATATCACCTAGACTTGTTCAAGTTGGACAGCCTGTCATTATATTTTTAAATTATTAGTCCTCAAATTATTAAAAAGCTACAAGGCATGTGTGTGTGCACACTCATGCATGTATGTTTGTGTGTATTTATTAAAGAGAAGCAGGGAGGCAGAGAGACAGACTCTCGCATGTGCCCCGACTGAGATCCACCTGGCAAACCCTCTATGCTCTGCCCATCTGGGGCTATTGCTCCATTGCTCGGCAACTGAGCTATTTTAGCTCCTGAGTAGAGGCCATAGAACCATCCTCAATTTCTGGGACCATCTTTCTCTAACAGAGCCATAGCTGCGGTAGGGGAAGAGAGGGAGAGAGCGAGAGGGGAGAAAGGGAGGAGTGGAGAAGAACAGATGGTCCTTTCTCCTGTGTGCCATGACCGGGAATAGAACCCAGGACATCCACACTCTGAGCCAATGCTCTATCACTCAGACAACTGGCCAGGGCCAAATGTGAGTATTTTCAATTAGGGTAGAGAGGTGGTCAGTTAAGTGTAGTCATCTATGTAAGTGGGAGTGAGAGTCTTGAGACGCAGTTGAGAGTCTTGACCTTATATTAGTACAATGTTTATCTCAATAACTGTCTCACTTGTTCATTATTTCTGCTGAAGTGACAACAGCCCAGCTGTGCTCCCTCCAGGAAGTAATCAGCCTGCCGACCTAGTTGTATTATTGTCAGCCTGCTAATCACAATTTACATTTCAGGTATTTACCAGCCATGGGAAGTAGGTTATATTACAGCTGTTGTCAAGATGAGAAACATTGAAGAGGCATGCCATCAGTCCACTATCGAAACCATCGTGTGAAACTCCAACCTTGGCTAATGATAGCTCTCCTCAGGAAGATCTGATAGGGGCTGACTCACAGATTCCTCTGGCTTTTGGCCTAAATCTAGTCAATCCAAAATAAGGCTTCTAAGTATAAAATATCATTCCATATGTGAACTAAGCATATAATTTGAAGCTTAAAAATCTTTAGAGATTTTATATTCCTTTCTAACTTTTTAAAGTTGCTTTTTCTGGATAATATTATTTTCTCAATTTTTGAATATATGCTTTATATTGATATTGGAGATCCCTAAACTGTGATGAAGTTTTCCCAGTTCTTGGTGCTTGTTTAAGACCAAATAATATATTTATATAGTTATATTATGATGTATTCTTACACAAAATGGTAATTAAGGGCATCTAATAATTAGTACTACTATAAAGTAGCCCCTTTGTGCTCAGTTTTGTGCTAGGTGCTAAACCAAATTTATAGAATTTTATATGTGATTTCTATTGTTTTTCTCCTTTTTTCCATATTTTATTGCAAAGAGAGTAGCTGTATATTCCTATGTTTTTTACAGTTCATAATAGAGTAAATAGTATCATATATCCAGTGCATTTTAGATTGCATGGTACCTGCCAAGTCTAAGTGGAATGTCAGAAAGCAGGACAAGAAGAAACAGCACAACTAAGCAAGCTACTCTTTTTTCTCATTTCCAAAATAACGTTTTCAGCCTACAGAAATTTTTCTGTGAGTTAAAAACCTTTCTCAACTCTGCAAACCAGACTTAAATCAGAAGATCACTGAGTTTAATGGATCACGATAGTATCAGAAGAGCCACATGTTTACAGGGATGAACCATCCCAGGACAATTTCTACAATATATTAAATATAAACATATTATCTTCCCACTTTGAATATATTTGTCTTATCTTGCTCCCTTGATGTATCTTCAGTAAATGCATGCATTTCGGATTTATAAGAAATTTTCCATTTTCAATTACCATTAAATGGTCTACACTTTATTTTATCCCAGTAACAGTGTAAAGCACAGTCTTCCTGTTGCTCAGAGTGTATTTTCTTAGGGGAAGGTCTGATTCACAGCTTTGGTTTGCCATCAGGGAAATGACAGGATGTATCAGGCTCCTCCGGTGACAATAATTATATTTATTTGGGGCCGTATTACACTTCATTTTTCATATCTTTGCATATGAGCACCTCAGATGTATTTCTTTTTCTCATCGTCCTGGTGTAGGCAGAAATAGCAGGAGATGTGCAGATTTGGAGCTCTGAACAACGAACTCAGCCATACTAGGAACACTAGCATATAATATAACAAACGAGATGAAATCGTTCAACTTGCATTTCCACTCATTCAGGCAATTCCTGCTCTGATTAGAAAATCCTTCCCCTTTTTCACATGTTATAAGATTTGTCTTTCTTTTTTTCTTAATGCCATTCCCAGTCGTGGAGAGTCAGGAAGCACTTTCCATACCATTGCCTATCATTCCCATTCAAAGAGAGTGGGCAATATTCAGAGAGTTGTTGCTATAAGTTTTGCTTAATTGCTTGTTCTTTAAATTCATGTGTATGCCGTGCTTTTTCACACAAAGGACTTGAAGCATTTTTTTAGAATTCCTAAGAAACAAATATATGTTAATTAGCTTACATCCATTTATTTTAAATTCAGTAATTCTTAGTTTCCTTTGGTTTGTATTCTATTACGATTTGCAATACTTATGTAGTATATTTCATAGATGGTCTTTAAGGTGAAGTTATTTATATTTTAAATATTTATGAGTTTAGGCAGAATAATAAAATATGATAGCTATTTTCTGCAATGTAAATTTATGTTTGATCTTGACTCACAACTGGGAGATGAAGTAAATTAGATCAGATAAAGCGTGCCAATGAAGGAATTGATTAAATATTCAATATTTTCCTAATTCTAATTATATAGAATGACATCTTTTAAATTAGTAGCTAATTTTGGGGGGAAAACATGAAATTTTATTTTTCCAATCTTTTTGAGTGTATTGGGTTACTGTTATCAAAATAATTTTATTTAAAATACGTTTGAATATTTTATTATGCCCTGCTTTTCTCTGAAGCTATTCCATCTATAGATGACATGGGAAGATATCAAATCACCTTTCACTAATCATGGAAAGCAAAAGATGCAAAATTTGAAGCATTTATCCCTCATAAGGGGTGTTACCTCATGTTGTTGAAACTTCCTGTTCTAATTAAGTTTCTTCCTCATTCTACACCAACACTGAAAGAAATTAAAGAAATAAAAAGTGCAGAACTTGTCAGCTTGAGCTAGTCATGTTAAATATTTTGCCTTTTTGCGGTCTTTTATCTGAATCTTTCCTTCAAGAACAAAATAATATTTGAAGTTTTCTGGAACTTCATGAAGAAAATTTCTAAAAAGAGAAAGTAATGTTTTCTTAACTTCAAATATACTCACAGCCAAATTATTATGAGTGATCTTCAAGCAATATACAGACAAGATAGCCATTTTCATCTAAAAGTATCTCTGTGGAGTAAAAAAAAAAAATCATTATTCTCTTAGCATCTTTCCTTTTTTTGTTTTTTTCTTTTTTCTTTTTTTATTTTTTATTGAGAGGCAAGAGGCAGGGAGGCAGAGAGAGACTCCGGCATGCACCCAGACTGGGATATACCCAGCAAGCCCTCTATGGGGAAATGCTTTGTCCATCTGGGACCATTGCTGCATTGCTCAGCAACTGAGCTATTTCAGCACCTAAGGTGATGCCATGGAGCCATTTTCAGTGCCTGGGGCCAACTTGCTTGAACCATTCAAGCCATGGTTGTGGGAGGAAGGAGAGGATAGGAGGGGAGAAAGAGAGAGAGAGAGAGAAAGAGAGAGAGAGAGAGAGAAAGAGGGAGAGAGAAGAGAGAGAGAGAGAGAGAGAGAGAGAGAGAGAGAGACTGAGAAAAGGAGGATTGCAAAGCACATGGTCGCCTCTCCTATGGGCCCTGACCAGAAATCAAACCCAGGACTTCCACACACCTGGCTGAGACAACCAACCAGGGCCAGTATCTCTCAATATAATTAATTTTCACTGCATGCTTGACAAAGGTGGATAACCTGGCCTTGTTAAACATATACACAGTTTCTGACCAACATTATAACTCAAAGCTCTTGCTTTCCAGAGCAAGAGCTATTTAAATCAAAGGGTTTTCATTTTGGATCCCTGACTGCTGCTGGCTAGATGTCAGAGCTTGGAAGACACTCTCTAAGTAATTGTAAAGCACTGTTCTCCAATCAGCATATATTATTGCAGGCAAGAACTACCCCATCAGAATTTCTATTGAAGTTATAACTCAGTCATTTAAATTTTGTGTCATACATACTTAAATGTCTCCACTGGATTAAGAACATGCTACTTTCTTCCCTTTATATAATGGTGTTCAGAATGAAAATAAACTTGTGTGAGTTCTCTAATTACTCACTGGGGATAGCTGTTGTTGTTTGTGTGACAGGATCTAATTAATATCCATAGAGTGTTTCATGGCTTTTTAAATGTTAGCCACCAAATATAGAGTAATAACTTTTAAAAGATAGAAGAAATTAGAAGCCTTTTTATATGAGAAGATAAACACATTTAGTATTTTGGTTTACGTTGGTTTTGTGTTAATATTTTTAAGAGAAGTGAGATATGGATTGAGTAACAAGCATTTGTGTTTGTCTCCAATTTTCAATAGAAACTAAAGGAAATCACATGTAAAATCCTCATTAACGTTGACCCAAAGATTCTGTCTTATTAGTAGAACAGGAAAGGGAGAGACTTGTTCTCTGAGACTTGTTCGTGTTACAAATAGGGAGTAAAGGTTCTCTCAGACCAAGCATCAGCTTACTGTTAAAGCTGAAATAAAAGTCAAGGTTATTAAAATTGTTTTCAAGGACAAAGTTCCATTATTCTTATAAGAGAACACAGTTTAGCAAAAGAGCATCAAAATAGGAAGAAAGAACTTCTATTTTAGTCCTTCTTAGGAAATAAACCTGGTCATCTGTCAGCCTCTTTGTCCCTCAATTTCCATATTGTGAAACTATGGCATAGGTTAGAGACTTTTCATCTTATCTCAAAGGGATTTTCAAATTTAATTTTTTTCTTCATGTTGAATATTTTTAAATTTGTCAACATAAATACAACTGTGGACACTTAAAATAAAAACATTTTATCATAAAAGTTATAATTTTTAATCCACATCAAGATTGAGGCTAAGAATAATGTTCATTGCATTCAGAAGGGAAAGCAATGACTGACGTTGCAAAAAGAAAAAAGAATTCTAAATCATAAACACAATTGATTTTTATCCTCTTGCTTTTGGTTTTGTTTGAATCAGACCATACTTTCAAAATTAATCATAAAAGAACCTAATAGCTGCAATAGATATTTTCTAAAATTGGGCCCAATATAATTTTCTGCACATTTATAATCAAGCAAGTCTTAGACTTTGTATTATTCTTTTCAGTGGACAATGTGTGTGACCTCCTTCTGACTTTGCTCTCTTTGTTTAAAATTATAGTTCATGCTTTTATAAGAAAACTATACAGACTGTGATTGGCAGAAAATATGACAACTGTTAAACAAAAGTGCTCTTTGAAAAATAGAAAACACTGAGACTTATAGAAGTTTATTAGATCTTAGAGGTATTATTATATTTTCTTTTGTCTCAGATAGATATGTAGAAAGATAGGTAGATGATAGATAGATAGATAGATAGATAGATAGATAGATAGATAGATAGATGTACTACACAGTATATATACACCTATATTACACCATCTATATTATATATAAACATATATATTATAGATACCTTCAAACTGAGACCTTTACAATGATACCAAAACTAAGTACATTAATAAATGTTAGTCGTTAGACCCAAATGTTTCCTAACCCCAAGAACCAAACAGGTTAAGAAATAAGGCACCCATGCCTTCTAAGTCCAAACCTTTAATGTCTAATCTTTAGGACTCTTTCCAAGGAAAACCCATGGTTTTAGACATTTGTCCTGGAAACCAGTAAACTGAACTAACACAGGTGGATTTCATACACACTTCTAGCAGTGACAGTATTATGAGTCTTAGTCTGTGCACCTAACTCTTGCACTGTACTGACAGTTGTATGAGTAAATGGTCAATGTCCGCTTCACTCACAACTCTGTCTTATACTGTAGTTTTTAACATACATTTGATGAATAAATATATTTTTTTATTTTATTAAAAATATACCTGTAAAAACTAAATGTCACACACAGAACTTGTGTCTGTACAGTCTCTACTGTTTCTCTTTGACTTTATTTTGCAAATTGTTGTTGAATAGATACTGTATTCCAAGTACTGTTTAGCTTCCAGGAAGAAAAAGGATTAACCATGTGAGTCCTTTCCTTGTACAAATGCAGGACTCAGTGGGAAGAAGAGTGTAAACATTGTTAACAGAGGAAAAAATGTGATCATAAATGTATAGAAATGATATTATGGCAGAGTAATAAAACAAAAATAGCACCCTGAGTCCAGGAGCTTAGATTGATGGAGAACCACATGAGCAGAATCTTTTTTGTTTCTTTGCTCCTTTAATCACCTAAAATAACCTTAAAACCCCATGCTTCTTACACGTAACCTTCTACTCACATAATTGTTCATATTTTTCTTTTTTGGACAAAGAATAGTTTATTTTTTTAATCAGGGATTTTCAAAGGTTAGTTAAGTTCACTTGCAGGCTATTCTAAATTCAGTTTTAATAAAGAACTGCCTGACAATGTTTAGTTTGTATGTCTCCATGTAAACAAGACTGTTACCTGGCTTAAAGTACGTAATTCTCATTAAATGTTGGAACACTGAAAATGGCATTTAATAAGCTGTAGTGACATAAGACAACTCCGGCTTTCTCAAGCATGCAGGTGCCTGTATACGTCTGTGATTCCTTTGCCCCATTACAGTCATCTCTCTTTTCTTTTTGGACAACGCTTATTCATATATTAATGGCCACAAATATCATCTCTTTCCGCTAACTTATATAACAGCTCCAGGATCTTGCACAAAATGATAATCTCCCCTTCCCTTTCTAACATTTGGTATGTATCTCGGTCAGAGAATATTTACTGAGAGGCTGTTTTGTTGAAAGCACTATGCCAAGAACAAAGAGTCACTTCAGCTCTCCAGGCAGGGCTGTTTTAGGCTGGAATGCAGAGCATAGACTTACTGGTTATTTACGGCCAATGTCCATTCTGAACATCCCATGTCCTCGCTGGACTGGTTTGTTGAATATTTTCAGTGTTGCTCCTATATACAATGTAGAACAAATCTCTGGGCACTTTCAGACATGTCATCACATCATCCACATTTCTTTCATTAAAGCTGCACTACTGCATACTGTACCTATGTGGCAAATTCCTAGATCAGAAAGGAGTTTGCATTTGTTTCCTCCTCCTCCTCTTTATTTTCTCAGACATTCCCCAGAGGATGGTCAATTTCTATTCTGTGAATCCTTCAGGAATTGAAGGACACTTTGGAAAAGCAATTTAGAAACGATATGGCAAACCCAAGTGACGGAGAGTCATTGGTGCCTAGACATCTTTGGAGAACACTGGAAAAAGGAGGAAAGCGATGATGGAGAAGGTGGCCCAAATCTGCAAGCCGTCTCTTAAGCCTCACCTTTCAAAGCATATGGCACTTTTGAGTGTAATCGACCCAAGACTGCTTGGGAAGAAAGGAGAAAAGAGAGTGAGAGCGAAAGAGAAATGAGAGAGAAAAAATATCAGTAGCTGAAGATTCAGAATGAAATACATGATTGTAAGGTATCTTATCTTTCTTCAATGTGTATGAAACAAAATTCATAGGTTTAAGTCTCTGAATTTAAATAACAACGGTCTTAAATGATGATTAAATTTATGGACATAAGAGATAACTTTTTTTTTTGACAGAGACAAAGAGAGTCAGAAAGAAGGACAGAGAGGGACAGAAAAACAGGAAGGGAGAGAGATGAGAAACATAAATTCTTTGTTGTGGCACCCTAGTTGTTTATTGATTGCTTTCTCATATGTGCCTTGATTGGGGGGCTACAGCAGATCAAGTGATCCCTTGCTCAAGCCAGTGATATTGAGATCAAGCCAGTGACATTGGGCTTTAAGCCAGCGAGTTTTGGGCTCAAGCCAGTGACCCCATGCTCAAGCTGGAGACCTTAGGATTTCGAACATGGGTACTCCGCTTCCCAGGCTGATGCTATGCCACCACCTGGTCAAGCAATAGATAACTATTGATTACGAATCACTTTCTGTCTATCAAACTTTTTTTACAATTTTTATTTAATGATTAAATTAATTATCATGACAATCTTACTGTCCCTATTTACACAAAAGGAAACAGAGGCTTAGAGTTACTCTCTTTATCTTGCTCACCCTCATCTACCAAACATCTCAGCCCAGTGGTCAGTCACAGAGTCGGTAGTGTGCATACCATGCATACCATCATGTCATGCATGCATTTTCTTCATGGAGGGCCTGGCATGTAGTAAGTGCTATAGAAATAAGGTTTTATTAATAACAAGTTCAAAATAGACCTATTTTGCTCCAGACATTTTATTGTAAATTACACAGCACAGAAGTGTGACAAAGTGGTAGTTTTGCTTTCTTCCTGGCACAAATAATACTTTATACAAGTTGAATGATACCTTTTAAATATCAGATAATACTTTTTTCTCTGATTTCCTTTTGTGAGACCAATAGGAAAACATTGTTTTCTTTACTACTTCTGAGTATCCCAGGCAATCAATACTGGCTTACAGAACATATTGCTAACTATTTACTAGCTTTGTCAGGGGGAAGAGGGATTTCATGTATTTTCTGTAGCTACAGAGAACGTATATAATATGGTGTCATTGTATATAGAGCATTAAGAGCCTGGGTTTTCAGATGCTGTTCTGTGAAGGGGTGAAAGTCACTTCATCTACCTGAGCTTCTGCTTTTTCGTGTGCACAGTGTAGAGTGAATTCAAACACCAATGACACTTCTAGCTTGAAGGTCAATGTTCCCGTTAAAGTCATAAGAAGGAAATTTATAGGCATCTCAATAGAATAACTCAAGTTATCTAAATATAGAGTCATCTGCTTTTAAAGTTACCAGACCCATATCACTCGAATTACTCAAAAGAATTTTGGAGCAGAGGTGATTTAAAAGGCAAAACTGTGTAGAGTTGAAAGGTGAACTATATTAGCTCCTATAGTTTGCTTCTGACCCTGTTTGTTAAATTGCTCATATAAACTAAATGTATATGTAGTCATGGGAACCTTAGGAAAGGACTAACAGAGGTCATATTCAGCTTTCTTAATCTGGGGAAAACCAAACCAAACCAAAACACATCCCAAGTGGACTGAAGCCAAGGTAACAATTACTTTGTGAATTCTGACAGCAAGGCAGTAAGAAAATAAACCCACACACCTACTGTGTGTGTCTGTAAATCAAGTTGAGTCAGGATTTCTCTAAAAGGGGATTTCTCTAAAATGTCTCGGGTGGCTGTGGCTCAACAATTTCGGTTCTCTTGATTGGTAACTACTTTAAATTTGATCAGTGCTTCTTAAAATGTAGTCCCCAATCCATCTGCATCAGAAGTACCCTATTAAAATTTCAGATCTTTGAGTCTCCCCAAAATTTTCAATCAGAACCTCTCACTGTCTCCCGCTTTTCTTCCTTATGCTCCCTATTTTTGACCAAGGTGCACAGTGCATATTTCAGGTTAATCTCTCCTTTAAATGATAGCCCCATAAGAGCCACACTAATCATTAGTTCTCCATAAAAAGTTCTATTTGATTAAAATGATAAGCTACAAAGGTCAGCTGAACAATAAAATACTGAGAGGCTTTGAAATTTGCTTAACTTTTATATAACATGTAAAAAGCCCCAAGGAAAATAGAGACATTCATACCCGGATAGTAGGCTGACAGCGGTGGGTGAGGGTGGGGGGCAGGGTAGGGTGACGGAGATAGAGGGATAGAGCAAAAAACCACCATCAACAACAGAAAACTTATGGAAATGGACAACAGTGTGGTAACTGCTTAGGGAGGAAGAGTAGAAGAGGGAATATGGGTGATAAATGGTGATGAACGAGGACTTGACTTGGGTGGGGGGAGTGCACACACAATATGGTGGACAGAGTTGTGTTATAGTATCGGGCACTTGAAGCCTGAAAAATTATGTTAACTGGTGTCATCCTTATAAACTCAATTGAAAGAAAAAGAAGTTTCACTGTCTGTGATAATAGATGTTAGTTACATTCCTTTATAAAGACGAATGAAAAATGTTTTATAACTAATATGATTCTCTAATTGTCAGAGTTCTTATTATGGAAATAAAAACCTTTGGTATTTCTTTTTCTGAACACCAATATTTAATTTGCATTGCTAAACTTTATGGACTATTATGGTAATTTAATACAATGTATCTTTTGATGAGTTTGTCAGCTGACATAATTTTTTTAAAACGTTTTTGTGTATAGGAGTTTTTTCACTAGAGTCTATTTCAATTCTACGTCTGTCTCACAGTTAAGATGATGACTATAAAAGGTAAACATGGGGAGATGGCTGTCATTAGAAAATAAAGATGTTTAATAATGTGACTCATCATAGTCCCTTCCAGCTCTGAAATTTAGTCAGGTTCTGATATACGTACACTCAACAGGTCTTCCAATGAGCACACAATGCTTTCAAAGAGTGAAGTAACTAAAACTATTATAAATGACTAACCTATTATAAATGCCAACTATTATAAATGTCCTGTACCGCACAAATTATCTCTAAAACTCAGTTATATTGGATACTTCGCAGATCTTATTTTGTATATATAATTACTGGCCTCACCCATATCGTCCCACACCCTGAATGTCATAACACTTACATGACATATAATTACTTAGGCACAATTAGGACCAGCCCATCTCAACTGTGCCCCGCCCTACTCCACCCCACAAACATAGAGTCACTTGACAATGTAAACTCACACTCATCCTCAAATGAACTAATTCTAAAATGTATCTCTTACTATCTTGTTTACCATTATTTTTATTTCCTTCTAGTATTATATAAACAATTTCATTCTTATACATACTTCTTGAACACTTTCTAGAAGAGAAATAATTCTTACTAAGAGATGGGAGGAAATGATAAATTTCTTTGCTGATCTCTTAAAAAAAATGACATGCATGAGGAAACAAGGCATCCTGAAATAAATTCAGAAAATATTTGGGACTATGATGTTGGATGGAATTAAACTCATAATTAATTTGCTGTTAATTGGCCAAGTGTGCAGTATAGCAAGAAATAAAAAATTCAAAAACTAGGTTGCAAGAGTAAGAAAGAGTATGGGCAATGTCATGAACAAACTAAGCCTCCAAAGTGAATAAATTTTGGATAGGTGAAGGGTTAAATGAAAAGGTACTCAAAAAGGGAGGATTAAGCATAAGCAGAGATTGGGAGATGCTGTAGCATGTTTGGAGACAAAAGGGAAGATTGGCTTGCAAAGAGTATTATCTGGGGAGATGCGTTTGGATAGATGTGTTAAAATTAAATCATAGAAGCCTTGATTACCTGATCAAGATATTTAACTTTGAGTGTGATGAGAAATTGCCTGCAGTTCTTGAATAGAAAAGTACCTTAATGGAATTTTGGGCAGCCTGTTCCAGTGACATGCCAAAAGATAAAATAAGTAAGACTTGAGGAAGGGAAGAAAAGCCAAGCATTTATATTGCTGAATGCATTCTATTAAGAGAAAATGATGGCAGTAATGGCAGCAAGGTACTGGTTGAACCGAGGTATGTACGAACAAGATATGCCAGGACAGCTGGAGTACTAGGGGAAAGAATCTCCATTTCTTTATTCCTTAGCTTAGTTCAACTTCCATTGTATTCAGTTTGTACTTGAAGGTGAAGATTTTATTAGTTTTACTGAAATAACTCTCAAAATTGCCCTGAAAAAGTTATCCAAGCTATCTTTTAAAAAAAATACGACCTGAAATTTGCTGAAAAATGTTGTTTCTAGCCTGTATGTGAATTTACTTTCTATCTTTTAGAAAGAACAAGACTTGTTCAATCACTAACAAAACAATGTCAAGAAGGAGTGTTTGCAATGGTGAGAGGTGTAGACTTATGGCAGGTATTTGTTGCCTAGCCCAGTCTCCTCTAGAATTGTATAGCAGAAAAAACATGCCTAGTATCTTTTCTATTTCTCGTTGCCAAAAGCCTAAGTTAGGGTGTCAATAGATAAAATCTGATCGTTGTTGATCTCTTTTGTCTCTTGATTTTTTCCCCTCCTCCCTCCCTAGCTCCCTCTCTCCATCCCTCCCTCCCTCCCTCCTTCCCTTTATTTTTTCTTTCTCTTTTTCTCTTTTTCTCTTTTTCTCTTTTTCTCTTTCTTTCTTTCTTTCTTTCTTTCTTTCTTTCTTTCTTTCTTTCTTTTTTTCCTTCCTTCCTTCCTTCCTTCCTTCCTTCCTTCCTTCCTTCCTTCCTTCCTTCCTTTCTTCCTTCTTTCTTTCTTTCTTTATCTTTTTTCCCTTCTTTTATTCTTTTTCTCTGTTTGATTACTAGGTGCTCTGCAACTTGAGGGAAAATAAAATAGAAATTCTCTACTAAGACAATCAATTTTCACTAGATACATATGTCTTTTAAAAAACTTTTAGTTCCAACATGCCTTATTTCATAACCAAAATCAGAAACTTAATGAACTAATATTGCTAATAGAGACTTTCATCATATAAGCCTCTTTTTTTGTGGGTTTTTTTTTCATTGTTGTTTTGGTAATGATAAGAAATAGTGAAAACCACCATGGGACTTCACTACCAGATACTACCAACTGTGTTGGCTAAGTAGAAAGACTAACCTTTCCCTCAAGCTTATTTCTGCTAATGAACCAAATTATCTAGGCTTGTCAAGAAAAATTAAGCATATTATGATAGTATTTTATAACCTCATTTGGAAAACATAGCCCTACTCAATAGTCTCCATGGTCTGGCCATATTTAATATAAGTAAGCATTCAAAAAATGCTAGAGTACCATCTTTTCTTTTTTTTTTTTTTTTTTTTTTCTGTTTTTTTTTTTTTTTTTCATTTTTCTGAAGCTGGAAACAGGGAGAGACAGTCAGACAGACTCCCGCATGCGCCCGACCGGGATCCACCCGGCACGCCCACCAGGGGCGACGCTCTGCCCACCAGGGGGCGATGCTCTGCCCATCCTGGGCGTCGCCATGTTGCGACCAGAGCCACTCTAGCGCCTGGGGCAGAGGCCACAGAGCCATCCCCAGCGCCCGGGCCATCTTTGCTCCAATGGAGCCTTGGCTGCGGGAGGGGAAGAGAGAGACAGAGAGGAAAGCGCGGCGGAGGGGTGGAGAAGCAAATGGGCGCTTCTCCTGTGTGCCCTGGCTGGGAATCGAACCCGGGTCCTCCGCACGCTAGGCCGACGCTCTACCGCTGAGCCAACCCGGCCAGGGCCCTAATCTTTTCTTAATGATATGAAATGGGAGGCTATTTGGAAGGAGATAGAGCTGAGTGAAGAGAAGCAAGCTGGGTGGAGTTAGTAACAATACAGAAGGAGTTCACTGCCTTACATTTTTCTCATGGTTTCTCACTATCCTTTAGCTCAGGTTAAGCGCATCAGTTGTATCTGACTGGGAAGAGCCCTCGGAACTAGGGGGCAGCTGGACTACCTTTATCTGGCATGTGACTCATTTGGGAGCTGTCAGCCAGGCTGACTGCTAGCAGAAAAGTTTCAGGGCGCTGACAACCCTAAGAGGTAGAGAGATGAGGACAGACAAAGCAGTGCTTTCCAGATCCATTCTGTGTTTCTCTCTCTCTCTCTCTCTCTCTCTCTCTCTCTCTCTCTCTCTCTTTCTCTCTGTTTCTGGGTATATTTGTGTATGTGTGTGGATATGTGTGTGTATTCTCCTACCAGGAACTGGGCAAGGGTTCAGTTTCATTGAACAATGATTGTATCAAGATACTCATGGATTGGCTTATAAAACAGCCATGAAAAAGACTCCCAGAGAGGACATAGCACTCACGCTGGATTGTTCTAGAAATGAGTAATATACATAATATCTTGAAATTTTTTTTATAATTACCAACATAACTACAGGCCCTTGTTTCACTCAGGGAGAATCATTATTATGCAAGAATACTTCTATTCATACAAGAAACCCTGGCGTTCTCAGTGTTTTTATATATCCTACCGAGACTATGTTCAAATGATCAGCAACAGACATTCCCCAGACACAATTAATATTTATTACTTGTGCCCACTTGTCTTATGTTTCAAAGGTATTTACATTTTATAAATCAAGATGATGTTAGTTTCCCTAATTTTTCTTGTTAAATTTATTTGTTTATTCATTCATTCATTCATTTTTAGTTACTGATCACTTATATTCTGATAGCAGCTAAGAACTGATTCACTCCTCATGTTACAATAATGAAAAATCCATTTGAGCTGAAAGCGTAATTATTTCAATATTTATCAATGTCTATTGTCTGTCACTGTTAAAGTTGTCCCCCACATTCTTTTTTGTGTATTTGAACCAGATAGGAACTTCATTGCCCCCCAGACAGCTTTTGGGTCTCTAGTCAGAGACCCCATGAAGTATATCCATTATGTCTTTCGATCCTAGCAGCCCTGAGAAATACCGACCTGCTCAGTTTAGCATTTGTCTTACTTTGAAAGAATTTACAATCCTCATAATGCAGTTATTCACAAATGCTATTCTCTCATAATTATGATTCCCTGGTTAAAAAATGCAAATGATTGTCTCCTTGAGCTTTAACATCTAGTTTCCAAAAATGAATCTCTTGAATCAAAGACTACCTATTTTGTTGGCAAAATAGATAGAGCATTAACCTGGGATGCTGAGGTTCTGGGTTTGAAACCTCAAGGTGTTGGCTTGAGCTTGGGATCAATGACATGAGTGCAAGCTTGCTGGATTGAGCAAGGAGTTCCTTACTTAGCTGGATCCCCTCCCCTGGTCAAGGCACATATGAGAAGCAATCAATGAACAACTAAAGTGACACAACTACAAATCGATGCTTCTCTCATCTCTCTCTCCATCATTCTCTCTCTCTCTAAAAAAAACCCAAAGACTGATTCATAACACCTCAATAATATTTTATATCTATTTTCAATATAAAGTGATTTTTTTAAAAGCCAGTAAATAAAACTGTATAAGAAATGTTCAGTTGTCATTAACAAGGTCTTATTGCCTACTTCTAATATAATTATTTTCAGAAAGTAAAACAAAAGCCATTGTTAAATAAAATTAAATAGTATGAGATGACTTTCAAGACCAATAAATGAGAATTTTTACATTATTAAAAGTAATCACTAGCTAATCTGGAAACTGTGTAAGTTCTCAACTAAACATTTACCAAGTTTAGTATCACAAGTACTGTAATAGTATTTAAATTCATGTTGTGTTTATTTGTAAATAGCTATTCTTAATGAAAATATATGATTATTTTACTTATCTGGATAAAATTTAAAGACCTCAATCTTCATTAAACACACAAAATTGATAAATAAGCAAGCATTTACAATATATTCCTTTAAAAGCCTTTTATATAACAGATATGAAAAAATCTTAGTAATACTCAGGACAATTTTTTTATTTGCAAATGTTAGAACCAGCATCTAGGTCCTTTGCACTAAGTTCTATTCTCTATGTGACCTTTGTATTTGTCCTAAATCTTCTCAGCCCCCTCCTAGTTTTTTTCTGTTCCTTTGCCACTTCCCAGATAATTGGGCCCCATGCTATCTAAGGAGTGCTCAATTAGCTGTTCAAAGTCAGGCCTGGACCTGCCACATCTTTCAATGGAAGACTTTCTTCTAGAGACAAGATAAGATTTTTCTTTTTTCTTTCCTTCTCTCCTTGGTTTCCATCTTTGAGAGTGGTGGGGTGGTGGTGGATACATTTTAACCAAGTTTGGAACACGGTGATTAATTAAGAAGTGCCACCAATTGCAGATTTTTAAACACTATGTTGTTTTCATAAATTATCTACCTGAATTCCGCTTCAGGATTCCCATTACTCATTCTGTCTTTTTCTTATTACAGTGAGAGGCATGGAGGCTTCACGTAAGCCTGTGATTTTTCTCATGCAGCCCTAATTCTGGGCTTCTCCTCCTCCACTGCCCCTCAATGTCTCTGGTGGGTCAGGTGTTTTGAATGTGTTAAGAGCTCTAAACAGTGGTCATTTCCCTCTCAAAGACCTGTATTGAACACTTTTAAATAAATATCATTTGGTACTTAAATAATATGCAATAAATACAGACATAGAGATGCTATTCCTTATTTTCATATAAATCTAAGGTTGATTTATTTTTTCCTTGCATACTCTGATATTTTTGTTGTTGTTTTTCTATATGAGTATTGTTTAAAAGGTCATTATAATGTTCCATTGGAGTAAATATTGTGTGTATGACCCAATTTATAGTTAGGGACACTCTTTTAAAAATCTGACTTCATAGGGTCCTGACTTCCTTGTGCTATGTTACATGAGAAAATATCTATTAAATTAATCAGGACCTATTAGTATCCAGGAGAACTTGTTTATAATTCTTGGCTCTACCCTCAAACTGTATGCCTATGGGCAACACACGTTACCTTAGTAAGCCTTTATTTTTTCACCTATAAAGAAAATGATTTTATGTCACTAATTATTTTAGAAATACTGTACTTTTTCCATACTGACATTCCATAAGAATTATTTAAACCTTCACACAATGTTATGTTTCAAAATCATATAGCCCAGAGAGAATATAAATTTAAGCATGTTTTTTAGGCAATATTTTTGTACTTTGTACTGAGAAATGTTGAGATTTAGTAAATTTGAACTAAACCATTGAGAAAGTATGGTTTAGTTTAAATTTACTTATGCTCAAATCTTTATTTACTGGTAACTATGTGATCTCAAACAAATTATTTAGACTTTTTGACCTTTGATTTCATCATTTGCAAAAAACTTTGGAATAGTAATATATTTAAGATTGCCGTGAGTATTAAAAATTACCTATCACAATATCTAATAATTTGACATTTAATAAGTATCTGTAGACTTCTTTTTTTTTTTTTTTAAGAAATACCTGTCATTCAATACAACAATGACTAATTACTACATGTGACTGGTTGTCAAAATTCAAGATACTTTTCGCATTTTGGTAAATAATACTCACTTTTCACTAAAATTAAATAAAAGAATGGCAATGAAAAGTCATTATTGAATATAGCTGAAGCAGTAAGTTATGTCCAGCTATTAATAAAAATAAATGATTGTATTATTAAGCTAAACCACAAATCATGTTTAATATCTGGAATTTGTCAAATTAAGAACAGTTTTTACAGATAAGAAAAGATTACTGAGTCATCAAAAGAACTGAATAGGTCCTGGCCAGTGGCTCAGTGGGAAGAACGTCAACCTGGTGTATGGACATCCCTGGTTCAATTTCCCGTCAAGGCACACAGGAGAAAGGACCATCTGCTTCTTTTCCCCCTCTTGTCCCCCTTCTGTCCCTCTTCCCTTTTTACAGCCAGTGGCTCAGTTGATTCACGCATAGCCTTGGGCTCTGAGAACAGCTTGGTTGGTGCAAGCACATGAGCCTCAGGTGCTAAAAATAACTTGGTACTAGAGCATTGGCCCCAGACCAGGTTGTGGGTTAGAACCTCGTTGGTACATGTGCTTGAGTCTGCCTCACTATCTCCCTTTCTGTCACCTAAAAAAAATCAACTAAATAAATGATCCCACAGAAAGTTTTTGCCACTACTCAAAATCAAAGCTGACCCTTTGACCAATAATTTGTTTAATCTTTTTGCCTAGTAAGAAGGTGTTCACGATGAGAATAGATATTAAAATGATCAATGTCACAAACTTTAATACTGGTTGACTAACTGAAACATAGATCAAAAGTTGTTTGACTTTTGCAGTATCATCTAATAATATAAGATAAACTGCACACTACACTAGAAACTTCTGTCACTCAAGCAGCAGTCGTCTGGCAGACACACAATATGGCAGGTAGTGTCATGTGATGTGGCAGTCCAATCTGTGTTTTGTTCTCATTGACTAATATTGTTACTTTTTTTTTACCTAGATATGTTTTGATATCCAATTACATCAAAAAAACCCTTAAAGTTGGGGACTATTTCATCACCTATGTATCTGTCCCAACATCAGGTCACAAGCATGCATGAAATGAATTATTTCCTTCCACACTTGTTGCACTAGATTCTTATGAAAGTGCATTCCATACAGATGGCCTTATCTGTCATGGTCTACCAAGTTTTAACTCACAACCTCTGTCCGATGGTGTTTATTTTTCTATACACTGATATGGCCTTGTAACTCCCATTCGAAGAAAATGTTGGGACCTTGCTATAAAAGAAAATTGTTGCCACCATTATATTAACAGTCTGTCTGAACAATGGTACTTCTAATTCTTTTTCTGTTTGTGGACTGTTAGATCAACTGTTAATAGTTTTAGAGAATAAGGAGCCTTCTGATTTCTTTGTTTGTAGATATTAAAGCTAAAGATTCTTCTTGCTTTAAGATAATAGAGGGTGTTATTTTTACTTTACATAGAATGAGTCTCACATAAAATAACGTTAATCGAAAAACATTCAACATGACTATTTGCACTAGAGCTTTCTGGTAACGAAGTACATCTTTTCTTAAGAAACACACTAATAGCCCAAAGTTGTAATAATCTGAAACTCACAAGATCATTATTAAAACTGAAATGTTACAACTAACTTAGATTTTATTTTTGATCTGATAAGAGCACGTTCAGCTACCAGGGACAACATGGGAATTCCTTCCACGTTTCACAGAATTTAGTCTGGGCCACTGATAGTGACAGACATGTAATAAAAGCAAACACAAACATTAAGAATTATTCCTAAATTCAATATCAATATTGTGCTTTCTGCAATGGAATCCTTTTTTTAAAAAAAAGAAATACAAAGCTTGTAAAGATAAAATGAATGTGTGATCATACTCAGACAAATAATTCATTCATTGTCATTTGAGAAAAAAACTTAATAATTTAAACTGCTTGTATTTTTATTCTTCAAAATTTTGTACAATTTTTAAACTTAAAAATAATATTAGTTTTGGTTAATTTTGGCTAAATGTAAATTCTATCACAGTATGGATTTACCTATGATTTTGTTTGTTTACAATTGTGAAAGACTAAAAGTAAAATAGAGCTCTAATGGTCAGGACAAATTAACCTTCCCTTGTACCTCATTTTCTTGTTTGTAAATTATTATTAATATTATTGTCAACTATGTAGATCAATAATTTATTTGTTAAGCAGTTTAAAACCATGAGAAAATGTTGTACCATTTGAAAGCTTTATTAATTTTATTGACAGTAGATTATTGTCAGGAAACATATTTCATTTTTGGATGCCTAGATTTATGACAGAATTAGTTACAAGGGAAATGAATTTGATGGATAATACAGGAGGCTTTGAGCTGCATGGAAAAATATTACAGTGTTTCATAATATGACTGTCTCGCATTGAACTATCTGCTACTTTGCTGCCCAAGGTTGAAGCAAATATTTTATTAGAAATCAAATCACTTTCAGATAATAAAAAGCCCCTATTCTGTCACTGAATGAAGAACAAGTTCTTCAAAGATCCTCTTTTAAATTAATAAAATATATCAGTTTATGTATTATAATGCACCAACCAAGAATAATAAAGGACTCAGTTTTCACCCTTCTTCTTAACCCTGCTCCTTTATGTGAAGCCTTCTGCTGCCCGTGTCGATCTGATATGGAAATGCTTTGTACTCGATGTAATGGACATTTTATTCTTTTATAATGGTACTCTTATTCATTTCTTATTTTTGTCCAGCCAAGAGTAGTCGGAATTTGTTATGTTTTACACTTTAGACTACCAGACACCTTTATGGGTCAGCTGTGTTCTACTTCTGTTGGAACATGGACTCCATTAGGAGGGAAATGGAGGGGCAGTGAAGAAAAGGAGCGTGTGAGGAGGAAGAAGAGGGAACAGGGATGTGTCCTTCTCTAGTTCTTTTCTCCTTTTCCCGTGCATCTTGCCACCGGAGTCTTCACGAGTTTCCTGTAAACTCTCCCATCTACAGCATCTCTTCCAGTTTGGGTCCTTTCTCTCCTTCATCCCACTTTTCTTGGCAGATCTGATTATGCTGATTCTCTCTCTCTCTCTCTCTCTCTCTCTCTCAAGAAACCCTCCACCACTTTCTCACCCTCATGGGATAGAATTGTGGTGCCATTCGAAGGAGAAACCAAGATTTGATCTGATCTTCAGGAAAAAGCTATCATCTCCACCCAGACTCATAATATAAGGATCTTTTTTCAAATTTCCTCCTTCTCAAATTAATTAGCAAAGTAACCCTTAACCCTTTGCATGATGGATATGAATTGCTGCATTATCTGTAAAACTCCATCGGGGATGTCAGCATTCCCAGTTTTCCTTTTTCTTTTTTTTTTCCTGCTACTTTACTGACCTCCTTCCCGTTTAACGGTAACTTCTTCCGCTCTTCTCCTTGTGTCATCTCCTCTACTGTCCTTCACGTCTCCAAATTGGAGGGACACTGGAATCTAATCCTGATGTCACCTAGAACATTCCTGAAGAGTTGAGGGGGAATTTAGAATTTTTCTGTATTATTATTGATTTTAGAGGGGTTTTAAGATTTGAAGAAAATATTTCAGTGCTTTAAACTTTAAACATTAACTGCAATTAGTATGTCACAGGTATGTGACATTTACTTATTCAGACATCTCTTGCCTTTTGTGAAAATCAAGGGAGTAACTGCAGGGGTCCCCTTTGTCACATTACTTTGGTCTCTGAGTTTTTTGACATAAAGTCAAATTGGAGTTACATTGGCCAAATAATTTGAAGTAAATGTTGTCTGAGTTACTATTACATGAACAGGCAGTCCCCAGGTTATAAACGTGGTAGGTTTTGTAGGTTTGAAAATGTTTAAGTATTTATATGCACAGAAAGGTAAAACTAAATACTATGTTAAGACAAACATCTAAGTTACATTTAATGGGTAAATGTTCCTGTTCTAACTTATATACAAATTCAACTTAAGAACAAATTTACAGAACCAATCTCATTCATAAGCTGGGGACTTCCTGTGTACACAAATATGTATATACATATATGTATATGTATATATTTTAATATTTATTTTCATCTATCTAATCTATAATGTAGTTTCCACTGGAAAAGGAAAAAAAGTAACTTTTATTTTAAAGGAGTTCTGGGTTTCATTAGACAAAGATGAAAATCAATCTCCAAAATAAATAAGAGGGAATAATAATTTGTTTTAAAATCAATGCATGGGTTATGATCCACCTTTCAAATCAGATATACTATTTATTTAGAAAAGAGCTCATTTAACTTATGCAATGTCAAAAAATCACAGCTTTTAGTGATTATCATTCAAAATCTTCACCAAATTTACATTTTTAAGTAAAAATGAAACAAACTTATCAAGGTTGGTCTTTAAAAAAACTATAAATGAATATTTCATACTCAGAAAAATAGTGTAGTTGTACATTTGCATGGTTATAATAGTTTTGTTTTGTTCATTAGATTTTATGGCAATCCATATAGGAGAGATTTCTTAACCCCTAAAATGTCAACATATTTTTTTCTAAGTGTATGTGGTCTGCCATAAATCAAGTGGCCACAATCAGTATGCATTTCTTGTAGAATGGAAACATAAGTGACATTTTGAAATATTTTAATTGCATGTTCAGAGTGCTAGTGGATATGCCAAAGTGAGAATAAGATCCTGAAACTAATTAATGTGGTTCCATTTATCAAGAGCGCTAGAGCTGTTATAAATACTAATAATAGCATCGTAACAGTATATTTCCGTTTGTCTATTGATAGTGCTGTCATAGTCCACCACACCACTGAATCAAAGAGAGTCTTTGTGTTGATTTAATAAAAAGCATACCACATTGCTCTGTAGTAAACTCATAAGACTGTCTATACTAAGGCTTCTTACACTACTACTGTTCTTATTGTAGTATCCCTAGTACTAAGACTGACAGTCTTGAAAATAAATTGTTTTTATTATTTACAAAGCTGGAGGATTAAGGGAGTCAGTAAAAACATTTTCTCAGTTTGAGGACATTAATTAATAAAAAATATGTTAAATACAAAAAATAATCACATGACTATACTTTGAGGACGGGACAGATGAGCAAAGATGGAGGGATTGATGTGCAGGGGTTAGTTTTAATATAAAATCTTGTCATAACTGAACTACATGGCAAAAAAAAATTCTTCAAAAGGCATTCTTGGATAAAGGCCAGTCTTCATTTCTCACCTTTAAACAGGTGGGAATCTGCTGGAGGAGGGTTTGTCTACCACTGTTATTGTGAGAACAGGTGGAAAGAGCACTGGGTTAGGAATTCTAGATTTGGTCCTGAATTTTCCATTCCTTATTAATTTTTTTTTAAATCTAGTTTGATTTCTTAGGTCTTTAGTTTGTTCATGCATAAACATAAAGTATCTGGGCTCACCAACATTATAGGTCTTTTCAATTAGCTCTAAAAGGCTGTGATTCTGTAATCATTAATATAAGATGATTGACGTCCTAAAAAAAAAAAACCCACACAAAGTGAGAGCAAAATGTAATGGTTAGAATTATGTATCCAGGAGAAAACTGCCTGCCAATACATAATGCCAACAAATTATTTGTGGGTTCTTATGAGTCACCTTTAAAAGCAGCCAGTTTACTACTTGCAGTGGCAACGAAATCTCCAGGTCAACTACAATTTTCACGGCAATAAAATGATCTGAGTAGAATGTGGCAAAGACGTGTTGAATCCAAATAAAACACTTAGAGAAAGAAAAGCCAGCCACGATGAATGTAAACCTATGTGAAGAGAAATTTCGCTCAGACTTGAGATATGCTTGTCATCTCTGGCAAAAGGCTAGACTAGCAGCACCATTAAAGGAAGGACACGTTGATGCATAGTTTTATGTCCTCTTGCGTGTAAGCTTCATTTGTCTTTGCTTTGAGCCCTAAGTTCAGCTAATTACTTACTGAATTTATATTTGGATTTCTTTTCAGAAAGCTTTATAAATTATCATCTTTATTATATCAACAAATATTATTCTATATTAGGTTGGTTGTAGAACAGGCCTTGAACTTCAGATATTTGAATGTGGTAAAAAATGATAGAACATGGCATAGGGAAGAGGATGCCTTGGATTTTAGTGGTGACCAAGCAACCAATTTACTAGCTTTGTGACCTTGGAAATTTTACTTAGTTTCATCGATATTCTGAATTCTCACTTGAAAAATTAATAAAATTTTTAACCTCTTAAACTCTGTTAAGGTGAGATAAAAAAAATATATGGACATGCAGCATAACATCTATCATAAAGTAGTCTTTCATTAATTCTTAAGTGATTTCACTTCAATTTACTCATCCTCATACTGAAATAATTCCCAATTTTTCGAATTTGCAAACCTGCAATTTAATCCTGGATTTGCTACAGGATGTGTGACCTTGAGCAAACTATTTTCCTTTTCGCCTCTAGTATTCTTATTTGTAAACGGAAGATTTGAACTATATATTCTTAATTATTTCAGTACCTTGTCATCTAATTTTATTTCTTCTGGTTTATTTAGTTTTAAAAGAAGAAGAACAACAAAATAGATGTACTACCATTACCCAATCCTGCAACAAATGTCAATAGTTTTCTATATAACATTTTAAAATTCAAAAATATATTAATTTTTGTGGCTTTCTCAATGCAAAGCTTAGACCTATGAGAGAATGACCTTGAAAAGCATTCTAATTACCACCTGGAATAGTTAAAAGACTTGGGATTCTGTTTAATTAAGTATTCACATTATGGATTCTTCCTTAAAATGGAAGATTTCCTTCTACTATTAATAATATTGATTCATAGAGATCTAAGTTTTAGTTATTTTGACCTACAGTTGATTTCTCTTTGTCTTCTAAATGGTGGCTACTGATTATATTATTATTCAGATTTCTCTCCTGTCTGTCTAAAGACTATTTTTAGTTTTTTAACAAAATTAAGCTCTTGTATCTCTGAGAATAAAATTATTCTTATTCCTCATGAAGATGGCTTGTAGCTATAAGGGGCTTTCTTAAAATATACAAACATAATATTATCTCCACTTCTGATCATCAAATGATTCACTGTTATATAAATGTTGTTACAAGTCTGTGAAACAAAACCTGTGAGAAATGCATAGGTAATCTGTATTTCACTTGTCCCCTGTCCAAAAAAAATGACTGTAATATAATTATGAAGAAATGGTTGAGCAATGACAAAGGTGATCCTTTACAATTTAATTCTTTAGCTAAAATTTAATATTATTCTAATATAGTCAGGATGCACTTAAATGTATCTTTGTCCTTGGCCATAGAATTCTACAGTACATTGTGATATTTCACACCTACATGGAAATTACCACTTTATAGGCTGTAGATTAGCGAGACTGACCCTTTCCTCGGTCCGTTTCTTTATGATTTTATGATGGAGAAATCTAATCAACATCATTCTTTTACCATATTCCAAAACCTTTCTTTTCTAACTCACAAGGAAAAGCAAAGATAAGTAAATAAATAAATAGCAACAGACACAAGATTTAGTACAAGAATAAGAATTCTTTCATTAATAAATTAATGTAATATTCATCATTTTGCCCATTTACCTTATATAAATATCATGTAATTAACCTATAGATCATTTAAGAATTTGAAGAAAGTGATCAACTGATATTTGTTTTCTATAAAGGCACCTAGTTAATGTCTCTAAAGTTTTTAAATATAGATGTCAAATTAGCTTCTTAAACCTCATTTAATAGCTATAAAAGATGGTAAATATTATTTATAGCATATCTTGGAAATTTTGTCATTAGTAGTTCTCAAATTATTTTATATAGTTTTAAATCATGAGAAGGACCCTTAAAATAGTATTTTCTTTCCTTTTTAGATATGCGTATAAGATTAAAAGATAAAATACATTTGAATATATTTAATATAATTTTCTTAGAAATACCTCAAAGCATGGTAATACCACAGAAATATGTTTTAGTTTAGAAATTTGTTAGAAATGAAGTTACAAAATGAAATAACAGTGCACAGTTATATCTGCTGACCTAGGAAATACTTCTCCTATTAGGCAATTTAGGAATGTGTGTCAGGGGGAAAAGAACATAATGCCCTTTTGGCGTATTAAGTGGTATTTAATTTTTAGGGAGAGTGTCATATTACAAATGATATTCATTCATTAGGTCACTGTTAGAGTGAGACTGAGTTAAGACTGGAATGCAAATTATCATAAAGCCTAGTTTGGCTTGTATAAAAATATGCCAACTCATAGAAAACACATAGACATGGGTTGCATAAAAACACCCATTCACAAAAATTGTGTTCTCTCAATTTGATCTTATGAATCACTTCATTAAAAAGAAATATTAAAACATTAGCCATTGTGAAAAGCAGATGGAAACTTCATGGTAATACTATCTGATAAAAAGTGAGGAAATATCTTTTTAGAAAACATATTGTTTTGGCCTGTTTATCAGTGCATGGCCACAGTATATAAAATGTATTACATTTACCTACATGGTAAAAACCAAGAATAATTAGATTTGAGGTGTTTAAATATGCCAGATAGATAGATAGATAGATAGATGATAGATAGATAGATAGATTTATCACCTACATACTCTGAATTATAAGCAATTGTAAACACTATAGTGTGAAATAAATTTAAACAGAATTCTCAGAAATATGAGAAACCCAACATTTTCCATATGCACTGTCATATTTCATTCTTTTTCTAATATTCATATTTCATTAGCATTTAGTGCACAGGCCTTGGGATTTAAAAAAATATATAAGTATATTCAATTTTGAAAATCTGTGAACTGTTTATCATTTAATTTGCCATCAAGGCCTACTTGGTTTTGTGTAAGACACTAAATGAATCTAAATCTCATCTCTTTAACTTTTGATATGCAAATATTTTTACTCTGATGTTGTAGCAATACAAATTGAAGTTTGCAACATGAACTGCTAATGTTAATTTGATTACCTCTGTGTTATTGTGGAATGCTACAAAAATAGCAGAGATGTTTAAACAAATGAAACTGGGAATGGAAGAACTCTTTCTCTGCAGGCCCTCTGCAATGATGGTAGTATTAATGCATGTACATGGATGCTTGATGGTTCTCAAAGAGCAATGGATGGGATTTTTAAACCAAATATTTTGGAATATTTAGAAAACCTGACACCTTGACTTTTAAAAAATTTTAGTTCATCAGAAAGTCCTCATTTTACCTTTGACTAGCTCAGAGAGTACAAACCTATTGAAAATATTTATTGCAGATCGTAAATCATGATTTTTTTTTAGTAGTAAAGATGTTTATCTACTATAGTATAGACAAGGTGCCTGAATTGTGAATTCAGTACTTTTTTGGATGGAAGTGAATCAGGCTTTTAAAAAAAACTATGAACTGGGTTTTAAAAGAAAAATTATAAATTGATTTATTTGATAGATCCGAGGAGATTTCTAATAACTTATAGCAGAAAGGACGATGTATGTATCTGGTTGCAACTTGGGAAAACAATTTTCTCTCTCTTTTTAAAATAGTAACTGAAAAAGGTATCTCACCAACTTGAAAAAATATATATATATGCTATATCAGTAGGCTATCCCACTTGTGGAACAGCAGTGATACCTGCCACCTGTAGTGTGCCTGCAGCGTGCATGTTGCTTGTCTACCCGTGAAATGTCTGTGTAGTGTCTGTCTGTAATTTGATTATGCCTGAAAGTCTTTATGCTCATTAACCTTTTACAGGTGCTGCACCATTCCAAGGAACCGCAGGTACTAAGAGAATGTGCACTACTAATAAAAGCAAAGCACAGCACACTCGGGAGCTCCAAGCTCTTCTCAGGCCCACTCTAGGCCCTGGTTTAGAGATTTCTGAATGAATTAGCATTTTTGTGACCAAGCTAAAGAAGTAAAACAGAGAAGTGGCTAAGTCTTGAATAAGCAACATGTTGTATATTCCCAACATATTATTGACCATTTCACCACCAGCAACAAAAAATTGATGTAAAGAGAGAGAGAGAGAGAGAAATTGAGTGCTATTCCTCAAGATGTGACTAGAAAAATGTTTTAGAATGTAGGCATCTAATATTGATTTTTAAAGAGTTTCCAAAGAATGTATGTAGTATATGAAAATATAATGCAGAGATGAACTATTTAGAAATATAATGCAGAGATTAAATATTGATGAATAGAGAATAATAGGCTAATGGATCATAAACAAAATTAATTATATTCAGGATTAAACATTGAATTCTGTTGGGTTAATTCTTTTCATAATTATAATAGATTTTTTATGTAGTTAGTCAAAGAATATCAAACTTTCAGTTTTATTCTACATTTGTGGAAATTTATAATTTGCATATATAAGGAGTGATGACCTTGAATAAGTGAGGAAATTTTTATATACATGTATATATGTTTATATATGTATATGTATGGTGGGGCAAAAGTAGATTTACAGTTTGTAAGGAAAATAGTACAGTAATAAATAAATAATACAAGAAAAACTCTGTTTTGCATAGTCACTGCTGTTAATCTACTTTTGCCCATCCATATATATATATATATATATATATTTTTTTTTTTTTTCAACATGATAACTGTAATAGCAGAGAATTTTCTTCCAGAATTCTATGGTGGTACCATAACTCTTTTGTCATAAAATTCTTAACCTGTATATATAGAAAAAAAAATTCACTCACAAAAAAATACTAATTTCCTTTTTTGAAAAAACCACAAATATTCTTACCAATGTGTTCTTTTATATACAATAAAACATTTTAAAATAATTTAAATCAATCTACTTTGATATTAAATAGACTTGAGGAAACCACTGATAAAATCCAACAACCGTATTAGAGTTGGTGAGTTATTGTGATTATGTAAATCATTAGTGCTATTAAAAATAATGATGCTGCTGATACTAGTCTTTATCACTGAAACCATTTTCAAGGGCTGAAAATGTGGCAAAGCACAACATGAGCACACTCTGCTTACTGGGTTCACAATCTAAACTACCATCTTGCTCTTCCTCTCATTTTAAAAATGCAAATCATTTTATAAGTCAATCATGAAAATTGTTACATATAATAATCCCACATTCTTTTTTTATACTGGGTATAACATAATTCTCTAATATTCTTTACATATATAGTGAAGAAAATTGGGGTTGGTGGAAGTAAGGAAAGAAGGCTCTTATTTTTCTCACTTTTAAAAAGAAAGTTTTGTAGATGTAAATTCTCATTGCTTTGCTCATCTCGTCATTTCTTTCTCACCTTACACTATTTCTATCAATTCAAATGTCATGGTTTTAAAAAAAAACTCTGTTCTAAAACTCTTCCTCTTCCAGTGTAATCTGGAAGTACTCAAGTCACCACTGAAATGTGTCTTAAAATTATTTCTCCTGAAATGTGCCACTGGCTGCTGCTAAGAGAAAACTGAGCTCTACTCTGCACCCTTAAGTCCTAAAGTCAGTCCCTGTTTTGCCAGCCTTCATCCTCATTTAAAAAGACAACTTGTTTATTGAACCCTGTTAAACATAATGAGAAAATGGCAAAGAGTTTGTCTTCTTCCAGAGTGTGTACTGCACAGAGGCTGAACAAGGGGGAGAGAGTTAGGGTAAACTATCCTCAATGAAAGCATGACTTTGTCCTTAGTTCCATTTAGATCACTACTCATATGACCACACAACTGACTTTTTAAAAATTTTATTCCATCTTAATTTAAATTTAAACAGCCACATTTGGCTAGTGGTTATCGTAATGGACAGTACTGATTTAGACATTCATGTTCTCATTTAACTTGAACAGGCAGATTAAATGGTTTCAATGTAGCCTTTGAAATAGACCCCAAAAGAAGAAAACTGGCCATTATGCTTTTGGAGAGTCAGTGTTCCTTTTGTTAATTTCAGATGGTTTTTCTTGGTTGCTGTGTTTTTAACCTCCTTCTTCATTGCATCTAATTAAAATATATCCTACAAATTAGAACTATAGACATATATACTTATGTATGGGTATATGCATATATAATTTTTCTTCACTAGTGGGATTTCAATAAATATATTAAAATATCAATAAATGTATATAAAAATATTTTGTGTGCTATTAGCCATAGAGCTTTTCCTAACATTTATCTGGTATTATGGTTAAAGATATGGCTTTCGAGTCACTGTGACATGGGGTCAAGTTCTAAACCTTTGACCAGCTCAGTGACTTTAGGAAAATAAATAAGCTTCTCAAGTCCTAAATTTTTTCCTTAGCACATGGAGATGATAATATTTCATACATTGTTAGGATTGTGGTGAAAATTAAGGGAGCTGGTAATTCAAGGCCTGGAGCTTTGTGCTTTCTTCATAGTACTTGTTAAATAACTGTTAGCATATCAACCAATCTCATTCTTAATGTTGCATAAGGGGTCAGATAAGTACTACATGTTCTCAAAAGGAACATTTTTATTTTCTTTTAAGTGGTTAACAATGGATAATTCCCAGCCTCGTTGAATATAAATAGTGCTAGTGGGTTTTAGCACTTCCTCCTCCGCTAGCCTAACAAATATAGAGGGTGATCTTACAGGTGCCTCAGCACAACACTTTTACAATGTTTGGGAGAAATAACACTATTTTCAAGTATTTAAAGAATTATACCAAGGAAGGGACAATCTATTTTTAAGTTTTACTTTTAATAGTAAAATTGTCAAGCCATGTACCTACTGGCTTTCAGCTGGGGCTAATTACTTGATTATAGCCAAATTTAGGGTATGGTCCTTGTAATTTAGGAAGCCTTCACCTATAATCTTACAAATCACAAGGTCAGTTGAAGGAGAGAAAGATGACATCACCAACTGAATAAAGAAAAAAATGACTAATGCTAAACTATGTATAAATTCTTCATTTCTAGCCCAGCAACTTCTAGCATTAATGTCAATGCCCAATGAGGAAAATTGTCTAACTCATTTTTTTTTTTTGTATTTTTCTGAAGCTGGAAATGGGGAGAGACAGTCAGACAGACTCCCGCATGTGCCCTACCGGGATCCACCCGGCACGCCCACCAGGGGCTACGCTCTGCCCACCAGGGGGCGATGCTCTGCCCCTCCAGGGTGTCGCTCTGCCGAGAGGAGAGCCACTCTAGCACCTGGGGCAGATGCCAAGGAGCCATCCCCGCTCCCGGGCCATCTTTATCCAATGGAGCCTTGGCTGCGGGAGGGGAAGAGAGAGACAGAGAGGAAGGAGGGGGAGGGTGGAGAAGCAAATGGGCGCTTCTCCTATGTGCCCTGGCCGGGAATCGAACCCAGGTCTCCCACACGCCAGGTGGACGCTCTACCGCTGAGCCAACCGGCCAGGGCCTGTCTAACTCCTTTTTGATAAACAATCCTCCCACATCAAACCGCCAGGCATAATGGGAAAGATCTTACTCACTTCTTAGGTTGCAATAAAAAATTGTGGAAGGATTATTGATGCCCATAATCTTCTACCATCACATGCCGTTTTGTAAAATGTCTGCTTAAAATCTCATTAAGAATTAACTATACATTTTGCCTCTGTATCAATTACCTCCAATTATAAGAATTTGAAAGCTGCAGACTGTAGCCAGTCATAGGGAAGGTGGCATCGAAGTCCCGCATTATACCTGCCAAAGCCCAGCAGTTTCAGCTCTGTGTCTGAAGTTACCGCGACCCATGACTGCTTTGTGGCATCTGTGTTGAGGATAGGAATAAGCAGCCATTTGTAAGTAAACAAAAAAAAAGAAAATTCATTTTATTTTAGTTTGCTTTGTACGACAGAAATTTGGTTTCTAACTTTTAAGTGTAAAAGTAGAGTATGTATATATATAGAAATTCAAATTGGGAAAAGTTGATGATAAAAAGCAAACCTGTATGAAACTCAAAGATTGGCTTTCTGACATGCACAGTTAAATGCGTGAAAGATAAGTAAAAACCACATCTTTACGCTTAGTGGAAAATAATTCGTATGTTAAGATGGTTTTGCTACCATTTAAATTTCTGTGCTGATGTGTGGACGATTTGTACTATGTCCTGGTGAAAGTCAAAACAAAAGCACTTTGTAAATCTATAAATAAATCACAATCTTTTAAAAAAATAAATTAAAGTTATAGTTTAAATCATATGAATATATTCAAAGCCATCGCTAAAATTAGTTTCAGAAAGCTAGAAGATCTCTGTACGTGGATTTGCGGTGTTGAATACAGCAGCTACCCACCAATTGCAGCAAACAAGCCATTTACATGTGGCTAGAGCAAACTGAGATAAGCTGTAAGAATAACACTGACAGACTTGGAAGACTTAGCACAAATAAAAATAATGTAAAATATCTCTTTTTAAGTTTTTGTTTTTTTGATTTTATTCATTTCAGAGATGAGAAAGGGAGAGAAGAGAGAGAGAGAGAGAGAAGGGGGAGGGGCAGAAAGCATCAACTTCCATATATGCCTTGACCAGGCAAGCCCAGGGTTTCAAACCCGTGACCTCAACGTTCCAGGTCGATATCAGACAATGTAAAATACATCTTTAATAATGTCATATTGATTGATGACATTGATTACTCTTTTGGATATGTTGGGTTGAGTAAAACACATTATGAGAATTAGTCTTCTTTATTTTTAAAAACATGGCTACAAGGACATTTTAAATTAATCATGTGGCTCTTCTATGAGATTTGCATTATGTTTCTATCAGTTGCCATTGATCCAGATGGTGTTTATGTTTAAGAACAAAAAAAAATGAGGCAAATGTATGTGTGTGTATGTTTATTTCTTATTTCTGTTTTCGTGAATTATACCAGTAACTTAGTGGATGAAAACAACCTAAATATATTATTTTACAGTTCTGCAGGTTAGAGGTCCAAAGTGGATATAAATAGGCTAAAATCAAGGTATTAGCAAGTTTTCATTCCTTTTGGAGGCTCTAACATAGAATCCTTTTTCTTACCTTTCCCAGATTCTAGAGACCTACCTCCCACATTCTCTCACTAGGGGCCCATTCCTCCATCTTCAAAGCAACAGGCTTCTAAGGTTGTCATCTCTTCCATCCTCTCTGCCTCTTTATTCTGCTTCTAAGGACCATATGAATACTTTGGGACTATATGGATAATCTAGGATAATCTTCAAAAAAAATACACATGCTCAGTGTATACATCTTCCCATAGCAAAGTCAACTCTGTCACCTTAATCCTTCCTTGGCAAGTAATCGAAGGTATTCATTCACAGGTTCTCAGGATTAGGTCATAGACATCTTTGGGCATCCACAATTCTGCCTAGCACAATGTGAATATATATACTTATATTTAATGAAATTTAATAATAAATAAAAATCTATCATCTATCTTTGTCTTCTCTGTATTATGATAAAAATTTAGTGCTTTTTTTTAGACCCTTTTTCCCCCCTTCTGTACTAATTATTTTAATCATTTATTTAAGTCTCCTGAAAACTTCAGAGAATTTTTGTTTTATCCAAATAATCATGGCAAAGGTCGGTATGATAACCCAGAAAAACTAAGTTATTCATTTTAATTTGGTTGGTCTAATTAGGGGAGAAAAAACTCTCAGCATTTGAAATTGTTTGCTATTCTTCTCAGATAAATTAATTACAGACAGAGTAGCCATTTGAGAGGAAAACAACTATGATTGTCAGCGGGAGAGCACGTTTTATAGCATAGAGAGAATGAGTAGAACTTGCATGAAGAAGCTTTGAAACAAAACCAAATAAAGGAAAGAGGAAAAGTCCTTCTCTGTCTCTCCAAGGGATTTTGTTATTTTAGGACACCTACTCAGATCTTTTGAGATTATCTTGAGGCATGCTACTGTTAATTGAAAAGTGGGTGTCTCAAGGAACTGTAGAAACTTAGGAAACATTTGGTAACAACATTCACCTGGTCAGATACTGTAGAAATTTATTCAGTCTTATTTTTAAAGTACAGTGAGAACTCCATAGCAGGTTTCCCATCCAAGGATTCAACCAATGGCAGTTAGAAAATATGTTTTGAAAATGTTACACTGCTGCTGACATGTAAGATATCCTTGAGCCTAGGATGGTTGCATTTATAGCACTAAACATTGTATAGACATTTTTCCTCTTCATTATTCTCGAAACAATACAGTTTAACAACTATTTACATAGAAATATATAGGTACTACAAGTAATCTAGAGATCAGTTAAATTATATCAGAAGGTATGCATAGGTTATGTGAAAATATGGCACAATTTTATATAAGAGATTGGAGAATCTGAGGAATTTAGGTTAGTGTCCTAAAATTAAGTCCCTGAGGATATGGAAACTAGCTATATAGTGGATTAAACACAATTTTCACCATTGCTTTTATAATATTGTGTGATAATGAAGCTTAGGTATCAGATAATTGATGAGAGTAGAGCTTGGGAGTCAGAATTCGGTCCTCGTAGTTTTACACAAAGTGACTCAAAGAACTTTCCGAAGGTAATCATCCATGGCTTTAAATTAAACCTACTTTTTACAGGGGTCATACTCTGAATTGCAATACTTAAATTATTTATTTTCTTTTTTTACTGTAACGAAATGGTTTGACTAGACTTAGAAAAGTGTTAATTTACCCTATTAGACTAAGCTAAAGTAACTATTCAATACTAATTGTCACAGAGGTATAACAGTAAAACCAGTGGGCCCTAAATACAGTGATTTAAACACAGGCTGAGTGTTTCTTCCTTTTCTTTTTTTTTCTTATTTTATTTATTTATTTTTTTTATTATACCAGTGCAATTGAAGGAACTTTATTTCTGAAAGCTTTGCATTATTACCATCTAAGTAATTTTTAGGAACATATACTAGCTAAAGATAGATATAATAAAATTAAATGATTGAGGAAACCTAAATAAATTGCTTTTATAATTTTGTAATTCACATATAATTCTCTCTTTATCTTATAGTTATTTTTTTAAAAAGTATATAAGTAGTATTCATAAGTTGTTATATGCCAAAAAAAAAAAGATTTTATTATAAATTTTAGTCCACAATAGTTTCAATCCCAGGATGGATGTTAGATTTTTAAAATGCATTTAGTATAAGAGGTCTCTTGTAATAAATTTAAAGTTTAGACTATGTCTGCATGTTTTAAGTGTGGGTGGTTGTAAATTTTAAATGTTCATGCATTGGGGAAAATCCTTAAAACTGAGGGTGAAGTCAGGTCAAATCTTGAGGCACTAATTAAGATGAACTCAGTATATATTTAAAGGCAGTGACTTAAGTTCCACAAAAATAACTGTATTGATTTAGACATTTGTATCTCAGAGACACATGCCTACACAAGTTGTTTTGCTAAACTCCTGCAGATAACATTGAACTCTTTCTTCAGTACAGATCGGCATTAACATAGTGTGTTGGAGGTGATAATATATGCAATCAAGACATTTTCAAAGAACACTTAATACAGGGAAGTCAGCAGGCCAAAACAAATTATCTGTTTTTCCTCTTTATTTTTATTAGGATATAAGAGCCAGAAAAAAAATAATCATAAAGTACCTGAAGATAGTTAATTTTTTTCAATGAAAAAATAAGCAAATAAAAAAAAAAAACTCCCTAAAAGGACCAACTGTGATATTGAATAACATAATGAGAAATTTAATATAGCTAGTACTAAGCACAATAGGAGATCCGACTATGGATTTATTAACTTTGCCAGGGGAAACCTAGTCATATTTCAAGAAAGACCACGACCTTCTGAGTAAACTTTAAAAGTTAAATAGAAGTTGGCCAGATTGCGATTAGGCAAGCTTTTATACAAGGAAAATAACTTTCAGGGCAGCAGCCTACCGTTGAAGAGATTCAAGAAGTCTTAATTAGTTGTATAGCTTTAAAAGATTTGTGTTTTTATCCATTAAAATTGTAAGGATACATGGGGAAAGTGATGATTGATATAATTATTTTTGTTTCTATGTGGCCAAGTCATGATGAGAGCATGATGCAATGTCTATGTACAAGAAATGCAAGAATACACAGGCCAGGGCTTCTCACAATGTAGTTGTATAATCAGAAGTATAGACATCACCAGGCAACTTGCCCAAAATGCCAGCTCTCTGAGGCCTCGTTCCAGATCTATGGAATCAAAAATTCTGAGTAGGTCCAGCAACCATTTTTTTTAAGTTTAATTGAAACGTAGTTGATAACAACAATGACAAAAATGCACATGCTCAGTGTATACATCTTGTTGAGTTTGGACATATGCAAACACCTATGATACCATCACCAAGGTACTAGACATATGTATTGCCTCCAGCAAACTATGTTTTAACAAGTCCACTGGGGAATCTGAGGCACACTAATATTTAAAGAAAACTGCCTTAAAGATATATTTGTAGAGCTGAAGCCCCGAAATTGAGGATTTGATTGGATTTGAAGACAATGTGGAGGAATCAGGAACACTTAAACCAGGGGTCCCCAAATTTTTTACACAGGGGGCCAGTTCACTGTCCCTCAGACCATTGGAAGGCTGGACTATAAAAACAACTATGAACAAATCCTTATGCACACTGCATATATCTTATTTTAAAGTAAAAAAACAAAACGGGAACAAATACAATATTTAAAATAAAGAACAAGTAAATTTAAATCAACAAACTGACCAGTATTTCAATGGGAACTATTCTCCTCTCACTGATCACCAATGAAAGAGGTGCCCCTTCCGGAAGTGCAGCAGGGGCCGGATAAATGGCCTCAGGGGGCAGCATGCAGCCCACGGGCCCGTAGTTTGGGGACCCCTGACCTAAACTTTCTATTTTAAGCAACTGAGTGAAGACTGATATCATTAAATGAGATAGGATATATGAGAGGACAGTAAGCCAAAAGAGTACTTCTGAAAACATTGAAATTGGCAGGGAAGGTTTCATTTCAAACAAAATTAGAGGTCTCAAGTCAAATGTAAGGAATTAGACTTAATAGATAATTTTTGGTTTTTATTTGACCGTAGAATCTGTTATGAATTCGTTTGTAGTTTTTTCCCTATAGCTAAAGAGCTTGAGTAGAAGCTGAAACCCCATTAGAGTATGTGGTGTAGAAGAAGGAGTTCTGGGCTTGTGGTCAGAGGACCTAAATTATGGCTCTGACTTAGAATATCTATAACACCCTCTGGCTGTGCACACTACTGTGACCTTTGGAAAATTACTTAACTTTTATTTGCTTTTTTACCCTTCCCCCAATTAGTAAAATGGAAATATTGTCTTTTATAATGATTATGAGAAAAGTAATATATAAAACCATAGAACAGTCATTGGCAATGGAAGACATTTAATATATGGTAGATTATTTTCTTTCTTCTAAACTATTCGCTGGTTACACAGCATTTCCTTTTCATTTTCAAAAAACTTGGCTGACAATTAGTGAATTTCAAGAAAAAAGATTGAGGAGAGAAAAAATGAATTCTCAGGATACTCTCAAATATTCAGAGGAAATCAAGACTACATAGTGACCTGGAAACTTTATTCAAATAGTGAATCTTTAATATAGCCACATGTAGTTTCCTAGAGAAAAGTTTTGAGCACTACACTTAAGAATATTTACAGAGGGAATTCAGAAAAAGAAAATGGACAAGGTTCTTTTGGAGAGACATGGGACCAAAATATATGTCGCATTTCAAATATAATATAGCAATGCACTATAATGTTTTGCTATTAGCTACACCAATTAATGCAGATGATGCTAATTAAAAGTAAATTTAGAGAGTGATTAGGTTCTCTCACCATTGTTAGGGAGAATTGATTCTTCTATAGATCTAATATATTAAAGTAAGAAGTTAATGATATATTGATGGATTTTAAAGCACCTAATTTAGATTATAATTCTGAGGAAAACATTTGTGTTAATACTGAATATTAAATGACAAACGTTTTCTCTTGGAAAAGCAATGGCACCATTTGTGTAACCCTAGAGCAACGCACATGTTGATGTTTCGAATAAATTATTGTGTATGTCTGTATAATCTCAGTTTTAGTCTTATAAAACTTATAATACAGAAATTCTATTGCACATGTGCTCATTTATATGGCAGTATACAGCTGTGTGTGGTATAATAACTCTATTGAACAAAATTATGTGCTGTAGAACTTGCAAAAATTTCATGGTCCCATCTGGACTTGCTTTTGCAATTGAGAAGGCTAAAAAGATTTTACAGGATTGCAGAATACAGCAGTGGGTTTCTGCTGTCAATTTAATATTTAGAAAATAAGGTCACTAGGTGGTCAAGTTAGAAAGACATCTATTTTTTATACTCCAAGGATTTATTTATTAGAATTAAAAACACTCTCACCATATGACAGTCCTCAAATATAGACAGAGATATAGTTCATATGTACATGCAATGGTCTTCAGTTACTGTGTTCCTAAAATCTGCTCTCTTAAACGCAGTGGAATAGTTGATTCTTATATTTCACCAACATAGGCAATTAAATTATCTCTGATCCTGGAAAATTATTTTCTGTAGGCTTAAATTTGGCTAATGATATATAAGTCTTAGCTATGCTATTTTTTTTTTTCTGAGGAAAAGATGTAAGAGGTTAATGTAAGTATGAGGCTGATTACATGGCAGGACACAGCCATTCACTGCTGTCTTCTAATACCATCCATCTCATTTCCGTTTTCTTCTGTCCTCCATTCTTTCTCCTCCTTTCTTTTCTTCTACCCAACAAAACATGTGGCAAAAAATAAAGAAAGAAAAGGAACAGCATGACGTCCGTCTATATAAAATCAAGTACAACTCAGTTTGGAACAAGAAAATAGTGTACCTGTATTCCAAAAAGATAGTTCATATATCTAGAAAATGGTGTCAAAATGGAGGTGCTATTTTACTGTCTTCATGTTGACTAATCTTTCTACTATGATGATGGGTTATATGTATTTCAGAATCAATCCATACACACATATACACACTTATAAAAATGGTGAATTTCAGGAAATATATTAATTAGATGGTGAAACTACTGACATTTGAGTGGTGGTAGTGTGGAGGAAAGTATGTTGATGATAAAAATGTATGCCTAATAAGTATTTAATATCAATATAAGCTATTATTTCCAAGGATTATAGGGAGGAAAGCTGATTAGATATTAAATCACCTGTAACAAAAGCCTGTGAGTAAAAAAATAATAAGACAAATATTAAGTGTTTGTAGGTATAAGTTCTAAAATATGTTTTATATATATTTTAAAATTGCTTAAAACATTAGTGCAATTGTTTTATAATAAAATATTAAACATATGTTTTTATATATATAATACAATAAGATTAAAAAGAGATTAAGTTATATATGTACATCATCATATATAGTCATTGTACAATTACAGGCATGTATATGAAGCATGCTTTCAGTAAATCAGACCTCAGTTTTTGTTGATTATGTGATGTATTTTTTTAAATCTATATGGTTACATACTTGCTATGTTAGATGATCATCATGCATATATATTTATTTCAGTGCATAGAGACTCACAGACTTCTATTCAACCAAACATCTCACACACACATTTACCAGCATGGATTTGCATTTTAAAAGGAAGTTAGCAAGCACGCCTACTTACACAGTCATTAAATCATGAGGTGAAGAAAGAGTGAGCCAAAACTTGATTATAGAGAAGCTGTTTGGAACAGTACCTTTTGTTGTTACTTTTATTGTTGAGAATAGTTAAATAAGTGAGGAGAAAAAATTGCTAGTATGTTTATACTTGATGTTGGGAACAGAAATATTTACCCCTATTCTATGATCAACACAGTAATTATTTTCTTAACAAGTATAATATTGAAGTCCAATTAACCAATTGTATACAACAACAAAACAACAAAAGTATCACTTGGGCTGTACTATTTAAACTAATTATAAACTTTTGAAACTAATGATCAAATATGCTGAGTTAATACGATAGAATATAGTAGATTCTTTTAATATGTAGAGCAAACTGCTTTGTTATCATAAACTACCATAGCAAACAACCCCTCCTTCAAGTCTACCCCTACAAATTTTGTTCATTGGCTTCTTCTCCCCTTGTCTGTCTGTCTTTCTTTCTTTCTTTCTTTCTTTCTTTCTTTCTTTCTTTCTTTCTTTCTTTCTTTCTTTCTTCTTTCTTTCTTTCTTTCTTTCTTTCTTTCTCTCTTTCTTTCTCTCTTTCTTTCTCTTTCTTTCTTCCTTTCTCTTTCTTTCTTTCTTTCTTTCTTAATTTTTTTCTTTTTTTCTTTCCTCCTTCCTCCCTTTCTCGTTCCCTCCTTCCCTCCCTCCCTCTCTTTCTCCCTTCCTCCCTCCCTCCCTTTCTTCCTTCCTTCCTTCCTTCCTTCCTTCCTTCCTTCCTTCCTTCCTTCCTTCCTTCCTTCCTTCCTTCCTTTTATTCATTTTACCTAATAGAAAATCACCAACATACTTATAAATATATGTACATGAACATTTTCAACAGAAAAAACAGAGAGACCTTTATACAGCCAACAAAAACAAGCATGATTTGTGTCAAAATCCAATTCTGGGGTTTATTAGCGTCTCAAGGAGATGGAAGAGTAAGCTCCATGTGCATTTCCTGCCCAGGACATGTTCACACGGTTCCCAGCGAGACCATCACCACTTCTTTGCAGCAGTGTGCATGACTGAATAGCAGTAATAGCCAAGCATTTTCACTGCACCATTGACAATGCTCCAATTTAATGTAGACCTATTTTTCTTAAAGTAAATTGGCATAAATAAACTTCCAAGAGTTATAGGCTCTAGCTCAGTTTTGAGAATAGAAGCCAGGAATTTTGCAATGATGCTAACAAAATAACACAAGTAGGAATAAAGATATAATTCAAGAAAACAAAAACAAAAAATACCCCATTTTAAGCCAATAACAAAATTTCACTAAAGTAAAATATATCTTTAAACAGAACTATGCTTTACTAATTATTGCAAATTTTATTGCAATTCTGGCATGAAATAATTATTCCTTGAGGCAGTCTCAGCTCAATTTAATAAAAAAATCAAGGGAGAGAATGATGTTTGTGTCTGTTATATTGATTCTGTCTGTAGTTAAAGCCCCCAATATTTTGACATGTGCATTCCCGTAATACCTGAAGCTCTGTTCCATTTATAACCAGAATTCTCCTGCCAAGAACACAGCTTGTGCTGATGCCAGCGTATGCCTCTTTCCTTGAGGTCAAAGAAATGTAATTTATATATTTTAATTACTCTCAACTTTAGCTCTGAATATATAACTTTATCTTAAACCCTAACACTTCCAGAAATAAATGTGTCTCTTGAAGAATAATAGCTATTTTAACATTATTCGTTTACATACAGCATATTTAAAAGGCTCTGTTGGTGTAGAAGAAATACATTATGCTTGTTTAAAATTTATTTTGAAAAACTTGCCAAGTGTTTATGTATTTTAAGCCTTTTGATTACCTCCCAACCTCCTTGCCGGAGCATACTTCCATCTAAATGTGTAACTTTTAGATTCTTGTTACTATGCAGAGTTTCCAACAGAAAGATTTTACTATAAGGACAATAAATGTGTACAAAGTGCATCTGAAGTAGTACTATCTTCTCACCAGGAACCTTTTTTGTCTGTCAGGGGTAATACCTGAGTGATGCTTCCACACTCTAATGATGTCACTGGAAAAAATATGCTAAAACATTTTTTCCCTAGAAATTGCAGCTGTCCTCAGTTTGTTCTAACCTTTGATTATTCATTGGTCATCAAATACAGGAAACTAGGTTTTTCACATTAAGTTACATGAATGACACGGGATTTCTTCTCTTTTGTATAGATCGGCACCAGTATTTAGGTTGTGGAGGCAAAAAATAAGACCATTCTCCACAAACCCATTTGGTCCCAGAACCGCAAATGCACAAATCTGGCTAAGGTTCCTAAAAAGAACTTCTTTATCGGCCTTAGAGATTTACTTCACAATGGTTGCCACCACATTTCCCACTATCTAACTGAGGGACATCTCTTCCATCTGTAAAAAAATAGCACATTGGAGAGAAACATTAATTTCTTTCTGTATGTAATTGATGATTATAGTCTATGTGCTTCCTCAGACTAAGTTTGGTAGATGAGAGAGAAATAAATAAATAGTAAGGGACAGAATTCTGGCCTAAAATAAAAACACAGGAAGAAGCCATATATGCATTTGATAACCGATTCTCAATAAAAAACAAAATGGCCTTTACTGACTAGGTTATGAAGTATAGGAAATACTCAAATAAGGAGTGAGACTGATTAATAAGGAAAATAAAAGTTATAGTAATATTTAATATTTATTGAGCTCATAAACCTCTATGCCTATAGGCGAGACACTGATATACTTTCTATTAACTCAAAATTTTCAGCAATCTTATGAAGTAGAAACTACAGTATATATATTATTCCCCTTTCAAAGATGAGAAAACAGAAGCTCTGAGTGGTTAATTTGCCTAAGCTGACACATCTAAATAGCAGAATCACCAGTAAAACCCAGCGAGTCCAACTTCAAAACACGCAAGATGACTCAATAAAAGGAGGGGGTCTAAGTGAAGCACAAAGAAAAAAGCAGAAGAAAACAAAAACCCTAAACTCTAAATTAAACAGTTCACTGTGTGAAATACCATAGTGCTTTTGTGAAAATTAAGCAAATCAGACTGATGAGAATAGCTTCCCTTTTCAAATAAGTGCAATTGATCGCATTTGGCCTCCAGATTGCAGGGTTTCTTGAATTTCAAATATTTTATCTTGTAAAGGAACGTGGGAAAACTGCTCTGTAGATGTTAGTTGTTCTACCCATTATTAAAGGCTTTTTTTGTTTTGTTTTGTTTTGAGTTAAATGAGAAGCTAAGTGCTGCTGAAGCTATTTATCATGGGGAAGTTTGGAAAGCTGGAAGCCCCACAGTTTGGCCTATCTTACCTGTGAGCCTCTCCCAGACACAGGCTTTAACACAAAGTGATGTGGAAAGAAGAGAATGCATTTGAACGGAGGGGCCACAGGCAAAGCCACCTTTGCAAGGGAATGACAGCTGCCCGCCCCTAAAAGCATAAGGGAGCTTCCTTCACTGGAGGAAATAAGAAATTTCATTAATTCATGTCATATCACCACCCTTTCTCTTAAAAGGGATACTCTTTGAAAGGGAAAAAAAACACACTCAAAATAAGTTTCCTATACGAAAAATGTGAAGTGATGTAAGCAATAATTTGCAAAGACGTTCGCCCTAGTAACATTCTGTTAGGGTATCAGCATATTATGATTTTAAGGACATATAAAACACTGTGTGTTTTAATATTACTTTAGGAATCAGATGACTTAATTTTACCATTTTACAAGCAGAAGTAGAAACAAGCCTGATGTGTACTTTTTTTTTTAATAGAAAACATAGCGAACAGGCAGGGTAGCAGCACTATCCCATATGCTAATCACTACCTCACATAGGGCTATTATTTTTATATTAATTTAAAAATACAATTTAAAATTTAGTTTTTCACTATTTTATAGCCCACATTTATCACTGCAGAAAGTTCTTTTGGATGGCATTGGATAGAGTTGTGGTTAACAGGCCGACCTAGAATCTAATTTCTAAATTCTAGGCTCCATCTAGGATTCATTGCTTGCTAGCAGTGTGACCTTGATCAAGTTCCTGTTGAGCCTCTTTCCATATCTGCAAAATGAATATAATAACGATACCTATTTCATATACTTGTGACAATTAAATAAGATAATATACTTAGCAAAGTACTTAGCTTAGTGTCTGGCACAAAGCTTAAAAAATGTTGGCTATTATTATTAGATACTAGGCATGTTTTTAGAATCACTAAATTAAAGATCATTAATTGGTGGAACAAAGATCAATTGCACATTTTAGTATTAAAATCAATCTGATCATAGGCCCCTAAAAATTTAATAGTAATATTTTACTTTCATATATTCATATAATTTTTGTTCATTTAAAAAGGAATTTAGGCTATTCAATTTTTAAAGGACAAATACCACAGAATTGAAAATGATTAAAGTAATTTTAAAAGACAAAGCCTAAATTGGTTAAAGGAGGGTGTCGTATGAAAGTCCACTGGTAAAGAAGACTTGTGCAACTGAACAACAAAATTCTTAGCCGAGGCTCCTGGTAGCTGTGGTAAAGGGGAGACTTCTATTTAGGCACTGTATTTTATTGTTGGTATTGTCTACTTCTTTTAAATTCAGATGAGATCCAAATAGATGTAAGAAAAGTTTCCCAGATGAATTCACACCCAATCTGCAATTCATTCTTTATTAAGTAGCAGAACCTTATAGAATTGGTAGAAAATGTCCTGTCATACGTAGCTATTTTAATAACATATCTGTAGCGCTTTTTTTTTTTTTTTTTTAGAAAAACAGATATAATAGGCCCTACTAATAATCAAAAGGAAAGGTATATAAATTATCTTAGGTATATCTGCAAGCTTAGAGGTAGGGCACTTGAATAACGGTATAGCACTGCAAGCATTTACTCACTGCATGAACCCAATCTTTCTCTTATATTAGGGGCTGAGTGACTTGGAGAACTACTTAGCCCTCTGTGTCTCAATTTCCTATCAAATGGAGAGAATAATGGTTACATTCTCTTGGGTTTTTGTGGATAATAAATAAGCTGGTGCTTATAAAGTAGACTACCTGAAACTTAATGTATATAGAATACATGCAGAATTTGATATGAACAACTTTGAGTGGCTGAGTGTAAGTTTGGAGAATTGTACTTATTCCTTTCTTCCTTCATTTCCCTCTTGCAAATTTGGTGTAGGGGCAGGCTTTGTCAATTGCATTGAAAAGATAATCACGGTGTAAAATACATTGTACAATTGTAATATAAGAAGTCTAGTTTCAATTTTTATATTTTCTTTAAAATGCTATGTAGTATTTTTGTGTGTTTTGATGCAGTTTCTAGAGGGTATATGTGTTTTTTGTTGTTGCTGTTTGTTTCTTTTTAAATATTTGGACAATATTTAATAAATAGTTAACAGTGGCATAGTTTTTTCACTCTGGGGTGGGGGGAGGAAGGCAGAGAATACATGCTAATGGAAATTACTCAGAGAAATCTGAGTAAATCTAGTAATTGTGTGCCATCTGTGGCAAGGAAATTAAATAGTGCACTTAAAGTGATTCAATAATTAAATATGTATTTATTAAATCATTTGTAATAGCTTTAGTGTATGACCTCGGGACTCAAAGGCAACCGCGTGATGATTACCCTTGAAGCTTCATTGAAAAGGGAATTACAGAATCAGCTTTTTTTGTCTTTACTGCCCGAACATGCTTTTTACCTTGAAGCCTCATTGCAAAAGAAACTTCCCTGTTGCTCACTGCTTCTGCACACTACTTCAGCTCCGCAGTATGACCCGGGGAAGGAGTTGCAGGGGGAGACGGGGAATGTCATGAACACTGACAATAAACAGCAACAGTCAGAAAATTACCGGTGGGAGGTGGCAGATGATGAGACACGGAGACAGAAGGCAGACACTCTGCACAGCAGCTGGAGAGGAGAAAAGGTACATTAGACCCATGAATTAAGAAAAAAAAAGGAAATCAATTTCCAGTGAGGTGCTATTTTTTTTATACTATTAAGTTTTTCTCACGTTTTGAGATATACGTATTAGTTGCCTTTTTTTTTTTTTTTTGGTCAGTGTATTACTTAGGGCAAAAAACCCCACAATTTAATTTCTAGCTTTTGGGGAAGAATATAGAACTCAAGTGATTTCATTAAAAATGACATTGTTTCACTAAAAAATGGAGAAATTTTAACTTTGTTGACTTGAGTGCTTTACTTTGAAAGGTCCTATTCTCACAGATCATGTCCAAATGTTTGGTTTATAAATCTAAGAATTAACTCTCTGGATGAATTTTTCTTACTCTGTAAGCTAGGTTTCCTTGGCAATAAGGTGAAAATAAACAACTAGGAAAATTTCAAATGAATGTTAGTGTTTCTTTGTTTTCCTAGTTTCCTCCTAGAGAACAATTGTAGAACAGCCTTTGTGGATCCTATTTAACCTTTGTCCTATTTCCTAAACCAAATGGACAACATTTTATTATTCTCACTCCTCCACCCACAGATGGCCAAGCTATTTTGTCTACCTTTATATTCTACAGTCCAGTAAAGTTTGTATTAAAGAAAATCCCCAAAAAGTAATTTGAAGGGAAAAGTTTTCCTATGGTAACATAGTTCTTATTTCTTCTATTTTTAACTTCAGCTCTTAACTTCTTTTCACCACGTTCTCAAATGCACAGAGTTATGTAATTTTAGATAAGTCCCTTGGCAATTACTTATGGTGCCACAATGTGCCACAATTTACATTCCATCAAATGATATCCCAAATCATTTTGCACCTGGACATAGTTCAATCTGGTTGCTTTCACAGTCAAAATAGATATTTTGGAAAATCATTAACATATAAGTGAGAGGCATTAAAAATAATTCCAATTTCCTATATCATTGGTTCTATGCAATTACAATATAAAATATTAACATTGAGTTATTGTACAATGTCTAATATCTTTCTTATAGATTGACATGACAGACCAGCTTTACTCCAGTAATAAGTTGTCCAACATACCCTTTCACAGGATAACATATAGTTTAGGCCATTTGTTCCCCTTGCTTCTCCTTTTCCTTTCCATGTTGGAATGGTCCTCCAATTTGTGAAGCATCTGTTTGCAATGTCCTGGAGAAATAACTGTATGATTGTGGCAAGTAAGTAACTGATTCATATGAAGATTGAAGGTACACATGCACACACACACACATTGTGTGTGTGTATTTTTTTGTGTGACAGAGACAGACGGAGAGAGAGACAGAGAGGAACTGACAAACAGGAAGGGAGAGAGATGAGAAGCATCAATTCTTCCTTGCGGCATCTTAGTTTCTCAGTGATTGCTTTCTCATATGTGCCTTGACCAGAGGGCTACAGCAGAGTGAGTGACACCCCCAAGCCAGTGACCATGGGTCCAAGCTGGTGAGCCTTGCTCAAACCAGATGAACCCACGCTCAATCTGGTGATTTCAGAGTTTTGAACCTGGGTCCTCTACATCCCAGTCCGACACTCTATCCACTGTGCCACCGCCTGCTCAGGGTATATTTTTGTTAGTATGAGGAAACCAAGAAATCTGTATAATGCCTGCCAGGAGTCATAGCAGAAACCACCAACCGTTTGTATCAAGTTCGGACAACTTCTAATTTAGCAAAGTTCCAATCTTTAAATTAAATATGTTATGAAAATTAGAGATTTATCATTAATTTTCAATTAATTATATTGTTGTCAGGGTATATTTTCTTATGTCTATGTATATTCACCATCTCTATCTTGGTCTGTGGAGCTGGACCAATCATGTATTGGGACATTTGGGAAAATTTAATTTTGGTTGACTTTCCTTAAGATTTTATCTATGCTGTAACAAGTCCTATCTTTAGTTTTGCCTGAAGTACATTATTGTGGATGGTCAAAATAGAGCTGAATAGTTGTTATTCATTGACTTTTGAGATAGAGATGAATGGACTAGTAAAACTACAGGAAGCAATTCTTAGGAGGCAATATTTTTTTTAATTGACAAAGGGCCAAAAGTGAAACCGAGATAAAAACTAGCTTTGTCACTTTTCAAGTACATGCTAGAAAGGGGCGGGGCGGTGGGGGGGGCGTAATGTGTTGCCTCCTGAACCATAAAACTCTAACAGTGTCTTATGCCTGTAAAATTCAAAAATACCTTATTATATATACCTCAAACTTGGAATGCTGTCTTCCTTATTGTGTGGAGAAAAATGTATTGAGAAAAGAAGCAGCCCTGGCCGGTTGGCTCAGTGGTAGAGCGTCGGCCTGGCGTGCTGAAGTCCCGGGTTCGATTCCGGCCAGGGCACACAGGAGAGGCGCCCATCTGCTTCTCCACCCCTCCCCCTCTCCTTCCTCTCTGTCTCTCTCTTCCTCTCCCGCAGCCGAGGCTCCATTGGAGCAAAGATGGCCCGGGCGCTGGGGATGGCTCCTTGGCCACTGCCCCAGGCGCTAGAGTGGCTCTGGTCGCGACAGAGCGACGCACTGGAGGTGCAGAGCATCCCCCCTGGTGGGCGTGCCAAGTGGATCTCGGTCGGGCGCATGCGGGAGTCTGTCTGACTGTCTCTCCCCGTTTAAAGCTTCAGAAAAATAAAGGAAAAAAAAAAAAAAAAAAAAAAGGAAAGAAGCAATCCACATTCACATTTATAGATCTGTGAGGGTTTTGAATTTATGCCTGGATGAGCACCTTAGACACATTTTCCTTGACTTCTCAAACTGATCTTTCCACTGTGGGGCCATATTAAGAATTAGGAACCTAGGAACATAAGGGATATCAAAGACTGAAATGTAATAACATGTTTGCGCAAACCCTCTTCTGTCTAGACCTGATGGAGCTTATCATTCCTTTGTTTGTTTCCGTAAATCTTGACCTCTTTCCTCCTCACTTTTTGAGGTTAAATTAAGAAACTCAAAGCAACATTTTACTTAATGATTACAACAGGCCTAAATAAATTGGGAAAAGTTAAGGTAATGTGAGGTCCACCGATAAGCATTAACTTGAAGGTGATCTGATGACCTTTCTTGTTTGACATTAGAAGGTAGAAATCAAAATTATGTTTTTTAAAAGCCTTCTAACTCAGAGATCATGCTTTTATGTTAAAAACACATTTATATTTTTCCAAATATAAAAGCAATATTATTAAGCATTCGAAAAGTAAATTTGACCAGATAACTTATCTAATTTTCAATTCTTGTCATATGCTTCATGTGGACATAGTCGTTTCAAAACAAGACATTTAAGCAGACCTTCACCTACAGGAAATAATAAAGAAAACTCGAGAAAACAGAATTTGATCATTTTGAACCTCATATTTCTCATCAATCATCTAATCTAATTAAATAATTAGAATGATAGTTACAAAATGTAGAGCAATTTGGAAACAATTAAATTGTATTGACATGATACAAAATAAATGCTAATCTCCTCTTCCCCAAACATTTGTGTTGAAAATTTTTTTCCTCTATATTCAGATAGCTGATTTCTTCCCTGTCCTGGGCATACACAGAAAATCAAGCTTATTATCTTTTTCATCGGTTCTGATAACATATAACTTGTCTCTCAGTTAAACTTTGTGGTCAAAATAAGTTAATAGCAGACAATAAGTTCCATTGACAAGGGCAGCCATAAGGTCAAGGTTCTGTAGCTGGTGTGGAAGGTATCGCTAGATTATTCATCAAAGAAATCAAATAGGAAGATAAAAATGCATTAAGCCATTTTACAAGAGGGCATTAAAGAACTATGCTGCTGCACGAAGTGTATCAAATTGCTTTTTTATTCAGTATGTCAACTGAAATATGGACACTTGGAACTTGGTCTTTTGTGAAATTCAACAGGGATCTTTTATTCCTGATTTTTGGTTCCTTTCCAAACATTTGAGTGTCTGGTGAAGTATCTTGAATTACAAGCTAATAGCTGGTACTTTTAATCGAGTCCTAGGCTTTAAAACATTCTTCCCTTCTCTTGCTCTTTCCTTCTTTTCTCCTTTCCAGTTAAGGTACCTGCTAATGTTCGCATACCTTTCAAATCAGAAACTGTATAACAGACTGAGGAGGAACCATAAAATCATGACCACAGAAAAGACTAAGGACAGAAATGGATTATTAAAAAAAATTTTAAATGAATAATCAGGGCAGTTTAGTCCATTCTCAACTTTATTATCTATCAAGTAACTACCACATTTCAAAAGTATTAGCATGATTTATTTTCTTAAAATTAATATTTGAAACCATACTAGTTAAGAAAATTCAAGTCACATGTGGAAAATGGAATATGCTTTCTGAGTTTTTGGAAACAGTAACCGCTCTATATAATGATTTCTTAAGGTCTACTTTTCCGATGATAATGTCATTTAAATTAATACAAAGAGTGTATTATTTTTACTATAACATCTTTTCTTTCTGTTGAATATTTTAGTTATTTAAGCATTTACTAAAAACAACTTATAATTTATTCAGTCACTGTATGAGTTAGCAATATTTCACTTATCACCAAACCATCTCATTAGAAAAAATGGTTATAGTTTAAATCTCAAAGTTTTCCTTTTTTTTTTTTTTTTAACACAGAGAGGGACAGACAGGAACAGAGAGATGAGAAACATCAATCATTAGTTTTTCGTTGCACATTGAGACACCTTAGTTGTTCATTGATTGCTTTCTCATATGTGCTTTGACCATGGGCCTTCAGCAGACCAAGTAACCCCTTGTTCGAGCCAGCGACCTTGGGTCCAAGCTGGTGAGCTTTGCTCAATGAGCCTGAGCTCCAGCTGGCAACCTCAGGGCCTCCAACTTGGGTCCTCTGCATCCCAGACTGACGCCCTATCCACTGCGCCATCGCCTGGTCAGGCTCAAAGTTTTCCTTTGAAGTTGTTATTAGTGCATTAAAATCTGGAGAACATAATCTCTTGTCAGACAGACTTTGTTTTGTTATCTATCAATCAATCTATCAACCTATCTATCTATCATTTTTTCTTTCTAATCTATCTAGACATACGTATATCATACTTTTCCTCGGTAATGTATTGATAGACTATAAATTTAATACATACAGAGAGCTGCTATTGCTTATTTGTTGGATAAATTCTATATCTTTATTATGTTTTAGAATGATCAAGTGTATATGATTAGAGAGGGCTCCCTTGGAGAAAAGAATTGAATAATTCTGGAATTTTATGATTTACATGTAGAATAAATGAGATTTTTTTAATGGTCCTGTCACATAGAATTCTATTCTGTTACATTGGCTTTCTCATTATTTATAACCTCTTGTAAGCGCAAAAAAATTTTTTTTCTAAGGCTTTCCAGTTTAGGTTGAGATTTTTAAGTAATTATCTTTGGAATTTAGGCTAATATTTGCAAAAGAGTAATACATCAAAGAAATTCTTATGAAGACTTTCGAAAAAAATGATATTTTAAATTATGATTTGGTGGGGGATGGTATGTTTGTTTTTGGTGTTAAAGCCCTTAACCTAGTGTAAACTCATTTAAAATCCTGGTTAACACAGAAATGTGCATTGCTATAGAAAACAGAAAGTGGTCTATTTAAAATATATAGCAAAATATAGTCGGCGGGGGAGAGGGAAACAAAAGCATAATTATGAAAATGTTTGAAATTTGGGTATTAAAGAGTAAAATACATACAGATATATTGAACTTTCGAATCATTAAAAATGAGACATTTAGTAATATGTACTTGACTCTTTTGAAAGTTACCTGAAATCACTTCTATAACTTTTCCTCAAAAGGCTTACAAGAATGTGTTTAGAAATTATTTATTTCTATAGCTAACTTATCATAAGCAATAAATACACAAAAGAGAAAAGAAGAGAAATGAAGGTCAGAAGGAGGAGAGGAGAGGGGAAAGAAAGGGAACAGAGAAGATGGCTGATGGGACCAGCCCCAAAGGGAAAGGAACATAAAGCACAGAGGTTTGTTGAAGAATCACTCAAAAAAAAAAAATGAATGGCCAAAACACTAAATGAGAATACAGTATTTTTTTCTCTGTCCCTTCCCAATGAAATACTCAGAGCTATAAATCTTGAGGTGTGTAATAAATTCCTTAAAAAGATAGTAATAGAAATTTTAAAAATGAGATCAAAAGGAAATTATCTGTTAGTAATTTGGGGAATTGGGATATCATTTACGTTTCAGGTAAATGTCACTTTAAAGAAACCTCTGTGGACCCTCTCTAATTTTGTATCCTGTCACTCTATTTGAATTTCCTGCACAGGGTTTATCACTACCTGGTCACTAGGTGTTTATTTATTTGTTTCTTATGTGTCCCCACTATTACGATGTAAGCTAATGAGAGAAATTGTCTTGCATGGCTTATCGAAGACAATCAGTATTTACTAAATGATTGACTAAAATACATAGATATCTAATTTTCAATTTGACCAAGTTCCCTTTCAATGGAGATAAGTTTCGCCCTGTCATCCATGACAGGACCTCAGGACCCTCTTTGTACCCGAATATACACATTGGTGGCTGACTCTTCAGGTGTGCAATGAGAAAGTATGATATTTTGTAAGTTTTATAACTGTTCTTTGCCATAATGGCAATGGCTTCACTTTATGCCCTGACTTCTGTCAGAAAATCAGAATGCAGAAACTCAGCGAAATACCACTTTCTCTATTGTGCAAACAAATACAATCTGGCTATTCTGGATTCACATTGGCACTTGCTGATGAAATGCCAAGTCCATGACAGTGACATGAAACAATGTTACAGAAGTGTACTGAGAATTACTAGCTGGTGATTTTCAGTGTGTTTTATAAATTTTATTGACATAATAAGTCATATGTCTGTCAAATGAAAACACATGATACAAAGCATGCAATACTTTGTTTTTATCAATCAGGGATTACCATGAAAATATGTATATGATAATATTTTTCAAGCTTGACAATGAAAATCCTCATGCCTTTTTAAGACCCAATACAAATTTCTTCTCTTCCATTAATTCTTCTAAAATATCAGACTTCCCAGAATCTATCTCACTCTCAACTCCAACATAAGCCTTACCCAGGCCTGCACTATATTACTTAACACATTCTTTTCTAGTCAAGTTAAACTATTGATAGACGAGTCTTAGGTAAAATAACTCTTCTCACTCTATATTATAAGTCTTTAGGGGTAGTGAGAGTGCTTATTTTATGTCCTTCTCAAACTATCTAGAATATTGCCTTATCCATAGTTAAGACCTAGATCACCAGTGTAAGAACAGACTTCAGTTAATACACAAAATATCAAAATTTAACATATTAACTTTAGAGTCAAATATATTAATTATGTCCATATACATATTTATTAATTTTCACAGGTTTTTTTGTGGTGTGGTTACAGTAACCAAGATACTTAACTTCTGGCAACAAAAGAGGATGGGCAGGGATAGTGGGTATAATATAATTTATTATATTTTATGCAACTAGATTCTTCAGAGCTAGCATTCCACCTGCCAAATCAACCAATTATTACAAAAATGTAAGGAAGTGTTTTTTAAATGTTCAAGGATATTAAAGTAACACCTATTAAAGGTCAATGCTCAGTTTTTCTTTATAGTTTCAAGTTAATGTATAAAATGTATAAATTCCCAAATGACCCAATGAAAACATATACTCTTATCTATAATTTGTAATGCAATATCTACACATTCACAAGGGTGATAGGGGTTTTCAAAACTATTTTATAGACAGAATGATTTGAGTAAGAAATAAGGTTGAAAAGATTCCTCTGGGATGTTTTGAGTAATTCTTTATGAAAATTGGCTCTTGGTGTTTTAACAAGCATATGATTTACTATAGGAATTTGCAAAACAACTAAAAAGACAGGTTTTGCTGACAGAATACCACTATTGATTTTAATAGGCAGGAGAAAAAAAAGGAACCATGGACTGACCAGGCAGTGGCACAGTGGATAGAACGTCGACCTGGACACAGAGGACCCAGGATCAAAACCCCAAGGTCGCCGGCCTGAGCCTAGGCTCATTTGGCTTGAGTGCAGAGTCACTGGCTTGAACATGGGATCATAGACATGAACCCATGGTCGCTGGCTTGAGCCCAAAGGTTGCTGGCTTGAAGCCCAAGGTCACTGGCTTGGGTCCAAGGTCACTAGCATGAACAAGGGTTCACTCACTCTGCTTCAGCCCCCTGGTCAAGGCACATATGAGAAAGCAATCAATGAACAACTAAGGTGCCACAATGAAGAATTGAGACCTCTCATCTTTCTTCCTGTCCCTGTCTGTTTGTCTCTCTCTCTCTGTCTCTGCCTCTCTCACTAAAAAAAACCCAGCAAAAACCCATGTTTTCAACCTATGGTTCAGCTATTGGTTTCTGTTAAACAACTCCAGGGCATTCCATTTCCATAGAGGACAATGGGAATGGACTCATGCAATGCAGTAGCTTTGGTAAGGAATGGCAGCTATCATAAGTAGCATTAGCAAGAGGTATTAGCAAGGAGGGGAGGATTTGTTGAAACAATTATTATTCTTTTGTTTTTTTGTATCAAATTAAATTTAAAAGCTACTTTTTAAAAATGCATTATCACATAAATAAGTATTCAGTTGCCAAATGAATTAACAAATTAATATATAGAATAATTTAGTTAAACTCTTATGTAAACTATCTCAATGCAGTATCTCAAGGCAAATAGTTAAGCATAAGTTTTTTTTTTAATTTTAAGATTTTATTTATTCATTTTAGAGAAGGGGAGAAAGAGAGAGAGAGAGAGAGAGAGAAGGGAGAGAAGGGAGAGAAGGGGAGAGGAGCAGGGAGCATCAACTCCCATATGTGCCTTGACTGGGCAAGCCCAGGGTTTCGAACTGGCAACCTCAGCATTCCAGGTCGACGCTTTATCCACTGCGCCACCACACATCAGGCTTAAGGGGGATTTTTAGTGTGCGGGGAGGTGTGTGGGTGTGTGGGTGTGTTTTGTATCCTATTAGTTTACATTATTGAGCTTTTCTAATCCATATATGCCTTGTAGCTTACTTAATTTATGTGATAATACATTTAATAAAAGTACTTAGAAATGCGGACATGTGATATGAGAGAACTGGGCTGGTTGGTGAACACACAGTAAAAGCCAGGTAGAAAGGAGTTATGTGTACCTACTTCTGGGCAGAGTCTAGAGTGTTTTCCATCTAATGATCTGTGGTGCTGATCCACTAGAAATTTTGTGTCGGTCTGGGAAGGAGTTAACCACCCTGATAATGTATGAAGATAGACTGGTGGCTGGAAAACACTGGTTTCTATCTTCCAAAATTCTAGTTTTAATTCTAATTTTGGATTACATTTAATGAGAGAGATTATTTAAGTGACAAATAAAAAATTGAATTGAGTGATATATTATTTAAAATGACTTAAATGCATTCTGTGCATAGAAGTATAAGGGTTACAATGTAAGCTAAATGAGGTCAAGGGCCTTCTTAGCTGTCTCATTAGTACATATACAGGTGCCATATATATGGGACCATATGAACAGTTCCCAACACATTTTGCCAAATAGGAACTCAAAGTCACTAATTGCCCAAATGAAGATATCCTGAACAGAAGAAATTAAGTAGAATATCTTCATGTTTCTCAAAATTATGGTATAAAGTTTCAGTTACCAAATGAATTAACAAATGAATCCACTTAGGGATTTTACTTAACACATACACAGAGAAAGAGAGAGTGAGAGATAGACTCAGTTAGACATGGAAAGGGATGTCTACCTAATGCATCTCACCCAACACCCTAATGTGAACTCACACACACACAAAGTTTACATAACTCGATTAATCCAAATATAATACTATGCATGTCACTTCTACTAAACAGTATCAATGATTGTACAACAAAAGCAATGTGGTCTATTTGGTTGCTGTAGTAATAATATAGAGAGGAGAAAATTAAGATTAAAATCATAGTTAGATAAAGGTGGGAACAAAAAAGAAATGTACTTTATGGTTTACAATACTTTGATTCATCCTTGATTACAGGTAAAATGTTGATCAATATATAAGAGGCTTGTAATGATGGCACTACAAAGATATAATTACTAATGCAGGAGATTTTATTTTGTATTCATAATAAATACAATGAGATTTCTACCCAATACTCTTATAGCAATAAAACTTTTCCTTTACATGAATGAAATTTTATTCAATAAAGCAAATTTCAGCTTTGTTTTAATTAGAATTTAGACAGTTTTAATAATTCCCAGATTTATAACATCAGAGTATGAAACTTTATTTTTCAAACCTCTAGCATTTATGAATATTTGAAAATCTTAATTAACTTGGTGTAAAGGCTGGAAAAGATTATCAGCATGTGGTGATTGACAAGATAATGAAAATTTTCTTCTGCAAAATTCAGATATCTTTACTTGATTTGGGTTTCTTCCTATATGATGTTATCTCAGTGTTATTTTTAGTTCGGCTCAATCAATACAAGGGAAATATTCACCAGTGTGGTTTGTGATAAAAGACTCTGTTAGCAAACACATGTCACAGAAATGCAACCAAATTACAAATAGAGGTGGACTAATTTCTCCACAACAGCATTCTTAATCCTGTCCAGCAATTTTCCTGCAAACTACAGATGTTTTCCCTGGTATCATTTACCCTTTTACTGTCATCACCTATCTTCGTATCACAGCTCCTTCCCAGCACCGTTCAGTTCAGTCCCTGTATATGACACCAAGCTTTCTCTTTTCTTGTTTTAGTCATTTATAATCTCATAGACATAAGCAAAGCCTTGAAGCTGTGCCCATTGTGTTATGTATTCTTATACAATTTAATAGAGGTTTCTAAGTCAGTTATATTTTGGTAGAATAAGAATTGAGGCCAGAATCTGGGACCACCCAGAACCCTGACATGAGGCGCTAAATCCACTGAGAATTTGTAGACAAAGTGAGACAATTGATTCCCTTCTGTATTTGTTTTTGCAACTTGTTTCTCCATTGTATTTTTTTTTTTTTTTTACCTCCTGCCCAATTCATCAAAAGATCAGGATCTATTTTGAAGTCTTTCTATAATAGTGGCCAAAACTTACAGGGAAATAGCTGAATAACTCTAGTCTTGATTTTACTCCTAGGTAGCTAACAAAGGGGTGAAAACATTGTATCCAGTTATGACTAAACTGAAGAGAAATAGTTACTTTATTTATATGTGATGAGAATGGATAAATCTGCACCACCTTTAGCAAGATAATTCAAAAATGTGTACCACTGATAAGGGTGAAATTTTGGGAATTTATTCCAAGAAGGAGATAAGCACCTACAATGTATATACACTGGTGTATTTTGCACCGTTGTGGATATTTGGGGACAAAATAAGATAAATGACAAATGAGAGCATTTATCGTATACACACACGCACACACACACACTAACATAAGAGGGAGACCCTGATGAGGTCCTAAAAGGATAGTTTCCATTGTGCTGTGCTAGGATTGGGGAGTGGGAGGATTCCCAGGAGAGAAGGGAAGATGTGGACATGCAGCCGGAGAAAAGGTGATTAAGAAAGTAGCAGGAGAAACTCTGGGCAGATATTTTCCCTAATTTTCTCTCTTTGGGGAATGGGATTGCTGCTAATTTTCCTCTTTGAAAACACTTTTTTGTGATGTTTGACGTTTTTTGGGGGGTTTTTTTGTGTTTTTTTTTTTCATTTTTCTGAAGCTGGAAACGGGGAGAGACAGTCAGACAGACTCCCGCATGCGCCCGACCGGGATCCACCCGGCACGCCCACCATAGGGTGGCACTCTGCCCACCAGGGGGGCAATGCTCTGCCCATCCTGGGTGTCGCCATGTTGCGACCAGAACCACTCTAGCACCTGAGGCAGAGGCCACAGAGCCATCCCCAGCGCCCGGGTCATCTTTGCTCCAATGGAGCCTTGGCTGCGGGAGGGGAAGAGAGAGACAGAGAGGAAAGCGCGGCGAAGGGGTGGAGAAGCAAATGGGCGCTTCTCCTGTGTGCCCTGGCCGGGAATAGAACCCGGGTCCTCCACACGCTAGGCCGACGCTCTACCGCTGAGCCAACCGGCCAGGGCCATGTTTGACGTTTTTTTACAAATGAGTACACATTGAATGTATAAACAGAGATAAAACTTTTTTTTGAAAATGATCTGGCTGACAAAATGGTGTAACCTGTTATTAAAATGAGAGATAACTAACTGCAGCTTGGTGTTAATTAAAAAAAAAAAAAAGTTAAATGTGTCGACTTGCAAAATCTATACAAACAGACCCTCAACGTGTCATTGATACTGTATACCCCATAGACAAAAAAATAACCAAGTTATCATTTACCTTTCCATTTAAATATTTTAAAAACAGTGTATCTTTCCTTAGAGGATTCAAACATGTCAGAATGAATGGAATCTATTAATGAGGATTCTATCATTCAGTGACTAGAAATATAGAAAGATTGGAAATATATAACCTATTAGGATTTATTTCAAGGTGTATGGTGTTGTGTGTGTGTGTGGGGGGTGTTAGAGAGAGAGAGAGAGACAGAGACAGAGAGAGAGATGAACATTTTAACAACACTGTATATTGAAGCAGCTTTTAAAGTGTTATGGTTGAATCAAGCTCCGTTTCATAGTTTAGCAGTAAATTTGGGAGGCAGTGCAGTTGATAAAACCTCTTAAACTCTCTCTGGTATCCAGAGCTACCTTTCAGAAAACAGAAAACAGTTAAAGAACAGGGAAATGCTTCAGGATAGGTTCTCAGAAGAGGTGTAGATTCAGAAATGAATTCTTTGCTATAAAGTGGCACAAGCTTTAACACCCAGCAGTCTTAGTTTAGTGAATTAACAGTAGGCTTCTGTCTGCTTTACTACAAATGCAGTACAGGCCTCATTACAATTATTCTCAGCAACGCTAACCATTTGTTTGAGTAATGCAGGGCTGTACATATTCCCACTGTGAAATCTATGCTTGAGTAGGATTCACATTGATTTTTACCCACTGATTGTGTGTAGAGATTCTCATCCAAATTGATTGTTTGTCCTCCTCCTACCTTCCTTTATTTTGCCCTCTGAATGGTAGAACTCAAGCAAGATATTTGTGTGCTGTGAAAAACGTTATTTTTCTCTGCTACATTTCAAAATAAAATAACCCATTAGGAAAGTATTCTGATGAATGTCGGGAACAAACAAATATTTCATACATATTTAGGAGGAAAAATGATAAAAAAAATAATAAACTATGCATGGAAAAATAAAAATAAAATATTTTCACATAAATTTACCAGTTTTGTCTGACAAGCGATGGATATGAACAAGGGATGTCCAAAGACAAAAGGCCCAGAGAATTAGACGTCATTAAGATGTTTTCAGCTGTTTTGCTGAGTGGCCTCATGCAGACCCTAAGTAAATGCATACCGAACCATATGCCAGATTCATCACAGCTCAAACAAAAACTGGAAAGTTCCCCATTCAGATTGGCTTTGGAGGAATTATCTATGATGAAAATGGGTATGGCAAAAATCCCTCATCAAGTAAAAGGACTATATACCTTTGAGAAAGCATTTCTGAAGTTGTAATGTTCAGCATAAGATAACTGGTGTAATTAACAGCCCCTGAATATTAGTGATTTAACCTAATAGATATTGACTTTCACTTATATAATAACTGACTGGAGATGTTCCGGTGTATCTTCCCATTGAACTCAGCGACCCCCACTCTTTCCATCTCGTAGCTCCAGCTTCTCCCAAGGCCTTGGGCCTGGGGGTCCTTTTGAATCTTCAAGGAGATAAGGAAAGAAAGAAAGAGCAGCGCCTCTGCTTTCCTATTATTTTTTAACGGGTCAGCTCTGAAAGGGGCACACACCCCTAAGCCCCACGCCGCTTTAGCCAGAGTCACACGAGTATGTCTACTTTCTAAGGAGGTGAGGAAACATGGCCTCGTCTGGATCCCCAGCAGAATAAAAAGGCTGTTTGCATGAGCACCTACCTAGTTGCTGTCACAGAAAAGAATTCATTGAGAAAGTTATTTATTTTCTTTAGGAAATAAAGAAATACAAAATAGAAACAAGAACGAACATTCATCTTAGTTGCTTTGAAGTTATAAAATACATATGCCCCAGATTAGAAACTCACATATCTTATTTTGTTTAAGTAATGTTCTGAGGAGAATTATTTTCACATAAAGATGTGAAATATAGAATATTTCCTTTAAATTACCTCATAAGAAGTCAGTGTTTAAACTGGCAAGGCTCCTGGATAGCAAATAGTAATGCATCTTTTGATTTTCTGTGGCAACAGCCTCTGCTTACAGCTGATTGTATGCAGGTACCCCTTGGGTATTAATAATAACTTTTTTTTTTACAAATCTCATGCGTTCCACATGGAAAACAACTAGGTTTACTGATAAAGATATTCTTGGCAGTGTAGAGATTTTGTGACTTTGCACAGTTGATGTCTCATTATTTTTAATGGTAGAGGAGGTAATGACTTTAAAAATTTACACTATAAGCTCTAAAAAATCCTAGTGTTTAGTTTTATTGTGCATAATTTTGCTTACGGTATCATTAAATCTATTTAGGTAAATGAAGCAAAACATTTTCTGAAGCATGGTGAGAAGGTAGAAGAGTACATTAAGAATAATGCATGACTTAAAATTTTGTGTTTCTTGTGTGTTCATTTACTATAAACACACTCTTGCAACAAAGATAGATGAGATTTTTAAAACAAGTTCAACCCAGATATTTAAATTATAAATTAGATTTATCAACTTGAGAAATAAGTGGATCTTTTAAATTCTCTCTCATTCCTAAGCTTAGTTTTCCCATAGAACTTACTTGCAAATACTGAATTTATCTTTATTGTGATGATAATTGATTATGAACTATTATGTGTAAACTATCACATTAGCCTTGAGAGAAATACAATGTTGAATCAAACTTGGACCTTGCCTTTTAAAAAGCTTACACATAGTAATAGAAATAGGATCTAAGCACCATCAACGGCAAACGGTAGCTATGAGATATATGACAAGGAAAATTAACTTAATAAAACAGGAGTTAACAGCAAAGAAAAATATTGTGAAGATAAAGGAAAAACATTGGAGAGAAAATTTAAGTTTGAGATGACAGAGAAATAGAAGTAAAATAAACAGGAAAATGATGCCAACTATCCCTACTTTGAACAAGAGACTAGAGTTAATAAGGTAATGCAAATAAACAGAGAATGAAAAATGTTTGCAATGGATGTTGAATCAAGACCTAAGCAATATTAGCAAGGCACTCCTGGATATAAGGAAATGATGGTTGGTGGTGAGATTAAGTACTAACAGCAGAGAACCAGTCAACAAGGCTGATGTGGTTGGAAATAGAGTCTTCCACTCGCACATTCACACTTGATTATTGGCAGGGCCAGAACTGCTATGCGCATGGAAGCGGACCAAGTTTTAAAATGCACTCGAGGTTGTTCAAACAGACTGTGGAGCTCAGCTGAGGCTCCTGCATGTATTATATATTTCATTATCTCTGTGCTTATTCTGACATCTACACCTCCCTCTGCTGAGACATTTGGCAGAAAGAACAAGAGTTCAGAGACAGACCAGGATTAAATTTTAGCTCTACTACAAATTAATAGTATGATTTCAATTTTTCTTTTTATCCACTTAAAATTATTCTTAAATGAAACAGGGGAAAATTTCTAATTTGCAGACCTCTTGTTAGGAGTAAGTGAAATAGTGTGTATTTAAGTATATCTCTACTCTTTGTATCATATCATATTTATTTTTCATTTTCTGGACTATAGCAATATTACTTATTACAAAAACATATTTTTTCACTTACTTGATAATTATGAAGTACACTCTAGTAAGCACTTTGGTTTTCTCTGATTTTTTAAAATCTTAACTTATATTATAAATAATTGTATTAAGAAATAATAATCCTATTTATGATACGGCTAAAATCTTCTCTTGGGGGGGGGGAGCTGCTTAGGAAATAAATAATTCTATGCCATTTTTCTCTCCAAAAGTATAAAAGCAAAGGAGAAGGTTAACATAAATGTCACAAAATTTTCAGAGAAATTGCCTCACGTATAGGACACATTGCATTTAACATCTTGCATAGCATCTGCCCTTAATTTTCAGCTATGAAAAGCTAAATGAAGTGGCGATTAGTGTACAAACAACATTAGCAGAGTGACTTGTTTCTTAATGTAGTTATCTTAGGAGTTGGAAGGAATTTTAACTCTGGCAAAGAGTATGAAAATCTGGTAGAATTTTTCTTTGTGTGTCATTCAGCTGAAACAATTTGATTCCACTTAACTTAGAGTCACAGTGTTGTATTGTTCGTTAAGTACCAAGCAAATCTAAGAGATGGTTTTGAAGTGGATGATTTGTTTTTCTAATTATCATGGGTGATTAACAGATGAATAAAAAAGAAATGTTTCTATTTGCTAATTATTTAATACAAAATTTCTCTGAAATCTCTCTATTCACACTATAATATACAGCTCCATATATGTATTTTTATGTATATAGTAAGATCTAGTTTCTCCATTATTTCAAAGATTCTAAGCCTAATGATTTTAATTAAAGTTGCATTTTGGGACTTTAGTCTTTGTATAGGTTAAACTTAACAGTGTGGTGATAGCCAGAAAGAAAGGGGTGTGGGGGTAGGTGGAGGTGGGCAGAAAGGAGGAAAATGGGGACAGAGAGACTTTGCTGGGGCGAAGGGTACACAGTACAGTGTGCAGAGAATGTTTTGAGTCGTACATTTGAAACCTATATGGTTTTACAAAGCAATGCCACCACAATAAATTCTACTGAAAAAACTTAACTGAATAGATTTCATGGCACCCATAAAAAATATGAATATTACAACTATCCTCTCTTTATACTCAAATCTTCACAATAAAGCTGGAACCTTTTAGGACATACAGACCAAACAGTAATGGTGTTTAATAGATAAGGCAAATATTTTCAGGCAATCACTTATGAGGTATACATGTTTATAAGATTTTACACAACTGTAATTATTTGTATCTATCAAATATTTTAGCATGTGTTACTGTGTGATATGGCCCACACTGTCATTACTGAAATTCCAGATAACACTGAGATTTCACTGACATTGCTGTACCAAAAGGTTTGCTAGGATTAGACTTGGATTAATTACTTATTAACCATTTTATATTTTCTGCCTCCACACCCAGTCATCTGTGAGATTGTTCCTGCATTCCCTCTAATCCAAGGAATTTTACTTGAATGGTCTTTCTGAGTACAGTTTTATTTTCTTCTACTTTCGTACCACTACTGTGCCTTTGATATATTTAAATCGAAACTTCTTATTTTGATGTGGAAGTGAAGTAACAAGAATTCCTGAGGCTATGATCTGGAAGACAACAGCCAGACTAGCAGCAAGAGAAGTTGAGATAACAACAGTGGGCATACCCAAATGAGCATGCTGTTAAGACACGTGTTCCTAGTTTTATGAACATATTATGGAGCTGACAGATGCTATGATAAATTTGTATAAAGACATTGTCGGCAGCATAATTTTTATGTATTTCCTTTAAAGCTGTAAGTGTATGTGTCTGTGAGCAAATATGTATTAGCATACGTGCCGTTCCGCCGGCCTCATTTTCTCTCGTTGGGACACAACATTCTGCCATCTTGGCACCCCGCAGAATTAAAACATTCCCACACATCCCTGATATTTGTAGCACCTCTTATTTTTGCCATAAAGATACATTGCATTATTTAGCTTCCTTTTGGGGAAAAAAATAAGTAAAAACATGCATATGCATACTCACAAATACACACATACACACACACCTGTGAACTTATGTTCTAAAATCTTAGCCTAATGTTGCTTGTCTGCAACATTAAATATATATATTGAATCATGTCACAGAGCTGATTGGTTCAGGTTCATTCATAATTTGGTTAATTAATAAAGGTGATTTGCTTGATAGTCTTTTGAAGAAAGCTTCAAATGATTGCATTTTAAAGAAAAGTGAGACTAAGCAGCTAGTTTTTTTTAAAAAAAATGTAAAAAGCTAATCTAATGGAACTATTGCACCAGAATCCTCTAACAGAGACCCACAGAACATTAGTGATTTGCCATAGGTAAACCCAGCTGCAGCTCTACTGACTATTAAGATAAATTTATCTTTCCCAAACTCAACGGTTAGTGACTCTCTGCTAAGTCTTGATGATGAAGCTAAATTAATCCCCCCAAGGACTCTTTAAATGCCAGGTGGACTTCCTTGGAACCTTCTTTAAAAAAGCATCATGTTCCATGTGAAGAAATTTTCACTTTGCATTTGATCAGACACCTTGGTTGTTTGAGTTTTGATAGAGTTTTCTACAACATTTTTTTACTGTATTCTACATTGCCAGTATTTTTTGTAAAAATTCTGAAAATACTTTTCTAGACATATTATAGGTATGTGTTTGTGCATAAAATATATTTATGTTTATTTTGCATGCATAATTTTTTGTGTGTATTCAAATGTGAGTCTTTAATAAAATATTTTATTATTAAAATATATTATTAAGGGAAACTTGATTCTGACTACAGGATCCATTAAAATTATGTAACATTTTACAATGTGAGCAAATCTGCTTTGTATCTATTCCACTTATTCTTTATTGGTATTTTATCAACTTGATTTAATTCGACTGTAGAAATGTTTGAATTTCCTCTGGAAATTAAATTAGCCAATTTAATTTTAGGTATAGCAACTCTTTTTGTATTTAGATGACTTATTAATGACCATAACTATTTATACCTTTTATAACTATTTATTTTAATTCAATGTTTTTCTTTTAAAACTAAGAAAAGTACTGTAGAAAGTATTCTTAGTCCAACTAAATTATTTATTTTGTATGATAATGACTTTGAGTAGCTTGACATAATGTTCACTAACATGGCTTTGGTATACTGGGATACATAAAAATTGAGATGATATGTTTTGTTCTACATAGGAATATTCATAGAGTGAAAGGGTTTAAGTATAGTCTTTCAAAGCCATTTTTAAAATTTTTGATATGCATGCAATACACTACACTCAAATTTAATTAAATGGAAAAATCTCCTTCAAAACAGAAGAGAGGAAGATAAATATTTCATTTCAAAATTACTGCAAATTCAAGATTAATATTAGCTATTTAACTAGATCTTTAAGCCTTACTTACACTACAGTTTTTCATGATGGATAAAACATGAAATGAATATCACTGAGAAACACCCTAATCTTGCAAAAATTAACCAAGGCATCTTATTAAAGAATATTCTGAAGATGTAGAAATTGTAATATGTATGGAAAATATAAAAAAGATTGTCACAAAGCATAACATTATCCTAAAGATAAGAAGCAACCCCAAACTGACTGTGTGTCTGATTTATTTTGATAAATCACTATGCCCAGAACAGCTAATAAATCAAGTTTATAAAAATGTTATAATTTGGTCCAGGTGGCAGTAATTTTTACACATGATTCAAAATTTTATTTTCTACTCTCTGAAATGTATTTAATATGGTATGATATATATTTTTGAATTTAAAGGCATGGTTAATTCATTTTGTCATGGTGGTGTTTTTGTGACCAGGAGAAAAAAATTTAACCCAAATTAAAAGCATGATAGCTCTATTTTTTGTGTAGAGATGCTTTGCCTATGTTTACTAATGTACTATCTGTCATAAACTACAAATGATAGCCCTTCTTCTGAAGGTTGTGTGTTTTAGATATGAAAACAGGGTCAGGATTTTCCTAGGTGCTAAGACATCCAGAGTAGGTCTCCACAGATGGGAGCCAATGGAATATAGAGCGAGGTCCTTTGTGTAGGGTGGATCATAAGCAGAAATTAAAGACATGATATTTATAGGCCTATCTGAGGGTCTGGAGGTGACCCTGTCCAGCTTATCAGGGGAATATAGCAGCACCTAGTTGTAGCACTAACAAGCTTTTGCTTGTCACTCTAGCAAGGAAGTTCAAGGTGAACTTCAAAATCAGACATATTTGGATGTGCATTTTAGACCTGCCTCTCTTGATTAATGTTATATTCCAGAAGAAGTGGTTCAGAATTCCAGAAGGTTTTTCTAATGCCGGTATGGGAAACCTTGACAAAGTCTGGAAGCCTAGGCAGGCAGATAAGCCTCACAATGAAGGTCTGATATCAGATAACAGGACCTGAAACTCTGGATTGAAGGACAGAGGAACAACTTAGTCCTTAAGTGTTATTCTTTGGTAGGCAGACCTTGGTGTCCAGATAGTTTACAAGAATAAAGAAAGAACCTGACCAGGTGGTGACACAGTGAATAGAGTGTTAGACTGGGACAGAGAGGATCTGGGTTCAAAACCCTGAGGTTGTTGGCTTGAGCGCAGGCTCATTCGGCTTGAACTTTGGCTCACCAGCTTGAACGCGGGGTCACTGCTTGAGCGTGGGATCATAGACATGACCCTACTGTCACTGGCTTGAGTCCAAAGGTCATTAGCTTGAAGACCAAGGTTGTTGGCTTGAGCAAGAGTCACTCATTCTGCTGTAGCTCCCCCTCCCCTGGTCAAGGCACATATGAGAAAGCAGTGAATGAACAACTAAGGTGCCGCAATGAAGGATTGATGCTTCTTATCTCTCTCCCTTCCTGCCTGTCTGTTCTTATCCATCCCTCTCTCTGTCTCTGTCACACACACACACACACACAGAATAAAGAAAAAGAAACCAAGACTAATGCAGAAGTAGTTTTAAAACAAAACAAAAACCTTATTACCATAGAGGTGAGGACTTGAAAAAGTGCTCAGTTTCCCATTTATGCATGAATCTGCTCTGCAAAGAGCCTAATGCTGAGCTACAAACAGAATCAGTGCCTCTGACTCTGGCAGAGATGGTAAACTGAGTCTAGATTGGGAGTGTGCACGGTGAGGTGTTGTTCAGTGGCAAGATTACTGACTGTATTCACTTGTCCTGGAAATGCCGGCCTTCCTTGTCACATCATCTCAGCGATCCTTCATTGTATCCTCAAATGGCTTTGTCTTCCTCAGGGCCTTGCCCTGGAGCTGGAGAACCCAGGAGCACTCACCCTTTACGTGTGTCAGTTCCAGTAGAAGGAAGGGCGGCAAGCACCGTTCTAACAGTCCACCTCATTTATAAACTGTCTTGTCCACCACTTACATGCCATGGGAATCAATGTTTCATTCTGCCTCTCACCTTCCATTTCAAACCTTAGTTCAGCAATTTAGTTTTAGGGTGTTATGCTTCTTCACAAATAGTAGAGCAAGACCATAGTTATTTGCTTTGCTACCTATTATAGCCCAATGTTTTATACTATTTAAGAAGTCTATCCAAACATTAACCAGGCTTAACCACAGGCTTAGAAAGAAAAAAGAGAGAGAGAGAAAGAAAGAAAGAAAGAAAGAAAGAAAGAAAGAAAGAAAGAAAGAAAAGTCTACATTGGTTATCCAAAGTATTTTTCTTCAGGCTGAGATCCAAATTACATTTCATATATATATATATATATATATATATATATATATATATGAAATTATATATATATATATATATATATATATAATTCTGAGCAGCATAATTTCATCTTATTTTAAATTGTTGGTGCTTAGAAAAGAACAACTAAAAAAAAGACAAGTTTCAGTGAATTCCAATTACTGATGGCTTAGCAGCAGTAATTGAAAAGCTAATTTGTTTAGTAATGAACTTTATCTGCAGAGAGAAAAGACAACAAGACCATTACTGAATCCAGCAGAAAAGACTTACTCTCCAGTTTTACACACAAGAAAAGGAAATAGAACTTGTCAATACCACTTTTCAGATTGGTTGATATTAATCATATTTTATCTTTTTGAAATCTATCGTGTAAATAATGATGTAGAGGCTACGAACACAGTGGTCATAATAATATTGAATATTATATAATTAAATACATGACAATTACTGAGAAATAAGAGGTATAGGGGCTTATCCCAAGAAAGCCATCATGGATATCCAAGAAAGAAAATGCATGAGTTCAGTGTTCACATAAATTTTATTTCAATGTTGTACATAAGATTTGAACATAAATACATGTAATATATAGAAGTATAAGATTGCTTGAATAAGATTCAAGTGGTTAGTAGAGTAAGGAGGATGGAAAGATCATATTTGATCGAGGTCTGAAAGGGGAAGGATGATTAAGATTTAACCAAGTATATATTAAGGAATTAAACAGTGATTCCAAACAGGGAGCAATTTTGATCTGTGTTCCCTTTTCCTCAATGGGACACTTGGCAATGTCTGGAGACATTTTTGTTCATCACTACTAGGGGAATAAAACTGGCATTTAGTGAACAAATATCAAGAATGCTCTAAACATCCTATAATCGGCAAGACAAGATCCACAGGAGATGTAGGCTTAGAGATGGTTGGAAGTGTGTAGTGCAAGCAACATATTTGTTTAGCTCATAACCAATTTTCACTGGGTGAATAAAATCATATTGTTAATAAGTAGAGGTAACTCTCTATGGATATAAATTTTAGTAGGAGAGGATGCATCCCTAATCTAAGTGTAAGAAAAACAAATACCATCTTTTTGGAACTAGAAATATCAGAGAGAAAGAAGCTTTGCCAGCAAACAACGGAAAACAAAAAGCTGATTATGAGTCAAAAAACTGAAAGATAGAAAGTCAAGAAATTAGAGTAAATACAGAAATCCAAAGGTCATGGGTCCATAGGTGATAAGATGGTTTCTGCTAAATGAAAAACCTAGCTTCTCTGAGTCCTGAGCATCATTCTTAGATGTATGTACAGAACCTAGAAGACATGTAGGAACTACAACATTTCTGTGACTTAGACTTAGCGCATGGGGCATCTATTACTTGTAATATTTTATAAAAGTTGATTTACAGTGTTTTAATTAATACATGCTAAGTTTTCTAGTAGATGCTGTCACTTGTGTGTGATATTGAATATACTCAGGCTTTGTGTCAGAAATCTAATTATACCTGAATATGTTCTCATAATTATTGGTGCCAACTTAGACCTATTTAGCCAACTGGGATGGGCTAACAAGTCTCCATGACTGGCTTCTACTCACAAGAAATGATGTGAAGATGACATTTAGTTACTTTCTTCGTTGAGGGTCATTCTCTCATCTTTCTGCTTTTCCAGATAATTACAGTGGCTGCCACAGAGCTAAATTATTGTGTATCCCCAAGTATGGTCCCTCCTTGCCTGCTTCACCCCTTGTGTTTTATCTCTAAGAAACAGTGTATATAGAGCTCACACTTCGCAAATGACGCACATTACCGTTTTATAGGTTTCAATTTTTAGGAAAGCTGAAAATGCAACTGAAATAAGTTTGAAAATAAATACAAAAGAATATGTTATCAATACCACCATGAACATGAAAACAGTTATTGGGATAACGAAAAGAAAAAAAAAAACCCAGCCCACCATAAGCAAGAATGATCCAGCACAGTCAGTAGTGCTAAGATTGAGAAACCCTGGAATAAGGAACAGTCCAAGTAGAGGGAAGAACAGCTGCGAAGGAAAAGCTTGCACCTGTGGGGAATCCCAAATGGCATAGCTTGCCTGAGGCGTAGGCCATGTGCCAGAGTAGGAAATAAGCAAAGGCTAGACAGATAGTTTACGGCGACTTCGAGGCCAGATTAAAGCACTTTGGTTCCTTAGTTGTTGGCCTTCCCAATATCACTTACTAAAAATATTTCACATCCGATATAATACAATGTAAAAAATACCTTACGTTTTTCAAACAATATTATTTCAAGTATTTAATATGCTTCACTCTTTTTAAATAGCCCTTCCCTAATTAGTGTAAAGAATGAACAAATCAAGTAAAAACATAATCAAATAACTCCTTGGGGAAATGTTCATATTACGTGCCAGGTTCCCTCAAACTTATTTACAAAAGGGTAAGAGATTGTTTCCTTGGATAAGTGCTAGAGCTCTAGCTTAAGCCTTTCATGATTCTGGCATGACGTTTCTCCATTAAATATTTAATTATTTTATGGCATTTTATGATTATTTTAATTACACATAAGTACTGTATAATATCTGTACAGGGCTAACTAGTTTCTGTATGGTTACTTATTTCACTTCAATTAACCTTTTAAAAAACCTTTGTTATATCTGCCTTAGTAAAATTATTTGTTTATAATTATTGGTATGTGTCAAGTCATGATAAACTCTCAAGATCAAAGAAACTTTTTTTTATCAGATAATGCATCTTTCTTGAAAGGTTTGGCTTCTAATTATAAAGTTGTATATGTGTACATTACATATAATGTCATATTTTGAGAGAGTTCTAACATGGTTCATATTCCCTTTCAAGAAATTATATAACTTTCATAAAAATATAAATATTAGTGGACTTAGGAAATAATGCATGTCATTTTGAACCTTTGACTTTTACACATGTTAAATATAAATAAATTAATAAATTGTTTTAAAACTTAAATGAACATGTTAAAACAGTTCACTTTTATATGAGATTGAATGATCAAATTTTGCCATAAAGTAATATTTGATCTTTGAATCTATTTAAGAGAAATAATAAATAACAAATAAATTTCATATCATAGCTGTTTCCTTATTATCAAAACTGTGCTTCATTGGCATTTATGTGCATAATAGTGTTTATTATTTTCCTTTGTAATTCTTCTCTCTTGTCTTCCATTGCCAGTTAATTCAGCATAGAAAGCATGGTTAACATAATGTTAATTATGTGATGGTAGGAATTCAAAAAATATAACTTCGAAGTAATATTACCTGATTTTTCTTCCAAAACAATTTCCCCAAAATACAAAATGCAAGCATCAAATGCAAAATGCAAATTATATTTATTTCACCAGTCCACTCTATTTTTTTTTAGCTTGATGGCATGAAAGTTAATAGAAATGCATTTTAACATTTAATCAACATATAAATGTTACTGGATTTAGTCTTTTAGTAGCGGGCCCCACGAATGATAACTTACGCAGTCTACTAATAGAGTCATCAGATTAGGGGCAGAAACCTAATAGAACTACATAATATTGCTTGAAATTATAATGTCTTTTCATACTTGATGAGAAAGAAAGACTAAGATTGGAGAATTCTTGCTCAAATAATAAAAGTAATATATTAGTACATATTTTTTAAAAAATAAAAAAATTGGTTAAAAGGAATATACAGTGGAGAAAACCATCAAAAGTATATTTTGTTTTAGAATTTGCCTCTAGAGACTAACTCCAATTTTATCACATTATACAATTGGAATCTACATCTTCTTCGAAGCCTCAGTTCAGCATGTTAAGCTTTCTACAGTTCTGTTGATTCAGATATTTGCTTCATACTTGCATAGCCAACTTAATAATCGCATGGATTAAATTCTACTTTTAAAAATTTTTTTCATGCTATCCTTTGTATCCCCCTTCCTGTGCTTCCAAAGCTCTTCTCTCCTCTTTCATAGTCACTCTCATCTTCATTTGCTAGCTTTTTTTTGTAGCTTTTTTCTTTTTATGTTAAAACCTATCCAGATTTTTTTCCATTCAGAATAAAAATAACCCAACTCCACTATGTCATCCTGGTAGTTCTCACGCTGTTCTGTTCCTCCGCATTCTAACACGGACCGTGAAATCTCAAGTCTTCACCCTAGAAGCTCACGGAACGGACTTTCCTTTTTTGTAACTGGCATAATTCCAGTTTAAGAAAATCATTCTTTCTTTCCCATCAGCGGTCCCATGTATCTTTATGCCCCAACGCCTTCCCTTTCTCTTTCTTTCTACCCTTTCCCTTACTTTCTACCCAATTGGGCCTGGCCTTCAAAGGCACTGCATTAAAGTGTTACTTTTCATAGAAAATTATCCCCTCTCATACACAATTCCAGGAGCAAAGAACAGTTTATTTAATCTAAAAAGGACATAACAATTTATGATAAGTATTTTAATGATAAGTATAATATAAACAGCCATTGCGTGAGTTGATTTAGGTATTTAATTTTCACAATTGATTGTAAATATTAGCATGAGTTGACGATGCCTATTTTAAAAACATATTTTTAGGATGAGTACAGTTGATGCCAAGCTGCTCCGTACCTTTTCAAAACAATTCAGATAAACATCGGAATTGAAAAATTGCTATTATCTAAGCTTCATTTTCCTACTGGTAATGCTATTGCAGAAGTTTTTTTTAGGGTTGTAAAAGTCTATCATCATTTTCCTACCCATGGCTTTCCCATTCATTTGGTAATCTCGCCATCTGTTTCACTGAAATGGCAGCCCCCAAGGGCAGGGAGCGTGTCTTATCTGTGCAATGCTGTATATAAGTGTGGATTCTCTGTCAGCGTTTAAAAAATAATACAACTTCAAATAGGGTTGATTTAAGCTTCCCTAGTCAGCAGTTAGTCCTGATGACATGAATCACTCTTTCAAATGGTAATGTGCACCTGTTACCTTCATCCACAGGTTGGAAAACACTTACACCCTAATTAATTACACCCTTGCAACGTGGGAGATTGTATCCTCAACTCTTGAGATAGGGAGACCAGGAAAGAAAGAATCAACAGCTTTTCTGATATTTCAAAGCAGATATTTGTAGAAGAAAATTAGAATCCAGGTCACGTTTCATTGAGTGATCGATGAGGCTCTTTAGGAATCTGTGTCTCTTGTGGCAGAAAACATGGTGATGGCATCCCTTCCAGTAAGAGATGTGCTTGTCCTTAGCTTTTTTTGTAGCATCAATTCAGCACGACCTCAGAGGACATCTATGCTTCTAAATAACACTTTCCCTCTTTGCTGTTGCTGTGGCTGATGTCATCCAGGCAGCCAAAGAGCAGGTGGCGTGCAAATTACTTGTAGGTGAGCATACTATTAGGATATAATTCCCCAAATGGTGGTCCTGCCATGTAATTAAGATGCAACTAAATGACAAGTATCTGGCATCAGATAATCTTTTAATAAAGGAAAATGAGAGGCGGTTTATTATTTTAAAATGTGTGGGTTTTTTTTTTTAAGTTCTTTGAGGATGAGGATTTTCTTGGCATACAAATGATCTTAACATGTGGTGTGTAATTATTGCTGACACATTTAGTAAAGTGTGTATGGTAGTGATGGGTGTTCCCATGGCAGGTATCATTCCATGATCATAAGGAGTGTAAGTGAACTTTCACCTGGGATTTTTCCTTCTCAGGGAAATTGTCATCTGGATTCATATGCTTTCAATTCCTTGAAGTTGAACGAAACAAAACCTTAAGAATTGCTCAGATAAAAAAACTTCATAAGGTGTTATACATGTCATTTGCATCAGTAGATACAGTGTATTTTTATTATTTTAATTCATAGCTTAACTGGTATTTTGCTTATTTGTTTTATTTTCATTGAAAATAGAAGATAAGAAATTTTAGTTCCTGAAATGTAACAATAATAGATTTTATTTCCAAAAGACTCCAAAAGCAACATTTGTATATGTAAATGAGATAAACTTTGTTATATTACAAAGAAGAAAATTAAGTTAGAGAGTAAACTGTGTAATACTCATTTTTTTATTATATTTTTTTCATAATCTATTACATGCAAGGTAATCTACTCTGCTAGTAACTCAAAATTAGAAAAACTTTTAAAATTTCATACCCTATTCCCATTCTTACCTGTCCACTGTCATCTCCTTCATTTTGAATCAACTTTATTTAATTCATAATTATCTTATGTTATTTTCTCCTTGGTCTAAACCCCATCTCTGCCCCATTCCTGGCTCTATTCTCTATCTTCGAAATCATACAGTAATTAGTGAGCATCTTGAGAGGATGCATTATGAATGGGCCTTATGCTCTTCGTCTCTGTGTTTCCAGTGCTAAAGACATTCAAGAATCTCTAAATGTTGGTCAACTGAATGACTGAAGAAATGCTGCAGGGAGTATAACTATATCTGACAGTAGGTGGGAGCAATTCATTTTCTCCTGCTGAACGCGTTTATTCTTTCACACCTTTTGCTTCTTTTCTTGAAAAAATGCTGATTATTCAGCCAGCTCTCATTTCTGCTACTATATTCCAGCAATTGTGGTGTTGGTTTTTTTTTTTTGCTTTAAATGATGGAAACCCAGATGAACTATATGATAGTATGTTAGTAAAGCAGGCCGTGACTCAATCAGACAGGTAGATGACAGGTGACACGTGTTTCCTGGCTGATGATCAGAGTTCATTCACAGAAGTAGATGGCAACAAGCAATATTCAGAATTCAAGTCGGCAAATAAATGGATTCAATAATGGCTGGCAAAAGATGGTTGGCGCCCATGTCAAGACTTCTGAGAGTAAGCCCGACCCTCAATTTTAGAATTATGATCAAAGTAACAATCTAGTTGCAGGGAATAAATTACAAGATATGGAAAAGAAGGGTGTTCTCAAGAGTTTAGTCAAGATATGTGGCCCGGGGAAAAATTTAGATTAAGTGATTCTATATCAGGCTTTGATTGACATTTATTAGTAGCAAAGGAACTTGCCACATAATTTTATTTAACAATGTTATATGTGCTTAATTTCTGATAGTTGATGTTAAATTTTTACTTTATTACTTATATTGCTCATTATAAACTTAAACATCATTAAAATGTATTATAAGAATTATAATATAATAAATAAAAACAGCAATTATTATTTCTTTCTTAGTTGTAAAAAGCTTAAATATAAGAAATATAAACACAAAGTTAGCTAGGGAACTATTTGAGATGGAATAAGAAATAATATAAAAAGGAAATGGGATTTATTGTATTATATTTTTTATTACCATTTATAGAAGTTATATGCATCTCTAAAAACCACGTTGCTTTGTTTTCCATGTATGAATTATATATAAAAATTACCATACTTTATAGAGATGGAGCAAAATTAGCTTTACGGTTTTTCTTATGGAAAAATAATACATAATTAATAAATAATAATACAAGAATAAACTGTGTTCGACATACTCACAACTGTAAACCTATTTTTGTCCCACTCTGTATAATTGAAGGCCTATATACATCTATATGAGTTTATTTATCAATTCTTCTATTGATAGATATTGAATAATTTCCAGTTCTTTGCTGTAACTAAGAATGTTCCTATGTATCACTCTTATGCAGCACTGTATGGTGTATATATAATATTTTAAAACCCTAGCTCCACCACAAATATGCTGCTAAGCCTGAGGTAAGCTACTTCATTTCACTTAAAGACTCCTTCTTTGTAATGTAACATGCTATACAGAGCCTTTGCACAGAGGGAATATTAACAGTACATAGCAAGTACTTAGAACAGCACCTGACCATAAATACAAAACAAATATTAACTATAATTATTAGTATTACCACATAGCAATGAAACCATTTCCATGTTGCTCATTGACCCTAAAGATCAGAAGATACATGCTTTTTTTACCCAATTATTATGGGTGGAAACATAAAAATCCTAGATTCCATGATTCCATTGGGCATTTGTTTTCAGTATGGCAGAGTTCACTGTACTTTTGTGAAAGTGTGAAAGCATTTGAGTGTTCATCATGACTCCTTGCACCATCAGATGAGAAAATGAAAGCCTCTGAAGGCAGAAAGCCAGTTGGAAGCTCTCCCTCCTCAGGAAGAGGACACAGGACTTGAAGTAAGGTGGTCCATCATTTACAGTATGTGGTTTTTGATATCTCTTCTGTAGAGACCCAAGTCTACCTTCTAATGCTTTCTGATTTCTGGCCCTTACTCTTAGCTCTGGAACAACATAAAAGAATTCCTTGACTCCATACATTCTAACTTTGTTAGAAGAGCAAGTAAATGACTTATATTCTCTAAAGTTTTTGGTTGTTTGGGAGGTGTGTGTGTGTGTGTGTGTGTGTGTGTGTGTGAGCACACTTTATAACTGAAGAAAGTTCAGTCATACTTCATCTTAAGCTAAGGGAGCTAGGAGAATAAATTAGAAGCAACAATCAGAGGATAATATATCTGCCAAGAAGAATAGGTAAATTTCAATAAAGCTAAGGTTCGCAGACCAAGGTTGTCCTCCCCTAACTCGGAATCTGCACTCATTTAAAAAATCCTAACATTAACTGCAAGCAGAGCTTCTGAAAGGGCTTCTAGGGTTGTATAGTGTTACCTTCTTTAATAGGAAGGCAAATGGCCAGGATGAAATACATAGATTTTTCAATGTATATTTCAGTGAGTTTTGATAAATATATATATATTGAATAATTTAATTACTTAACTCATTAGGTCAGTATTTACTCATGACATGCTTAGCCATCCATAGAATTTAGTAGTGTTCTTATAATCTGGATTCTTTGAGGTAAAAGTGCTGTTATTAAAGACTCAAGTTGCCCAAATAAATGGCCTCTTGTGGATATGTTTTGGTTTGGACACTTAAAGTCTAATTTGAAAAACTAAATCATATGCTGCTTAGTAATAAAAAGCGTTGCCCCCGTATGTCATCATTCAGGTGACATACGTGTTGAGAAAATACCTGGACCAGAAAAGCCCATGGAGATACAGAGCTGAGGAGAGAGGTGGAAAACATCTCTCAAGTTTCGGAGATAAGAGAGGTTAACAAGTGATTTTTAGTAGTACTGACATCTCCTTAACAGGGCTTGCAGAAAGATATTTATCATTAAACTTTTAAAATTCTATAATGCTAAACCAATTTAGAGCAACAACTCTGTAGGGATTTTGTTTTGTGTGTGCTCATCCATTTCCATGACTCTGAGGTTGCAATTCTGCAACTAAGTGCTGCTGAACGAGGATGCAATTCACATTTTCTTCTGGAATGTGTTTCTCCACGAGGGAATTACCTGGTGTATGGTATTACCTACCCACTGCTAGAATTGTTTGCTCGAATATTCTTCCGGAGACACTTTATGAGTGATAATTATGTTCTGGAAGGGTCCTGACTTTGTACTCGGGTACCTGCGCTTTATTTTTCTTTACATTACTGTCTCCTATTCGGCACGTTTGAAAGAGCAAGCTCCTTGTTTAACATGTTGAAATCCAGTCCCTGCTAATTGTCATGGCTGCGATTTCCACCTTCACAAAGGAAAATCAAATCGTGGACTCTTGAGTGTGGGAATCCATGGACAGTTCTAGGGAAGCCCAAAGGAACATGGTATAGCAGGCAAGTTCAAGTGCAGCCAGCCCTTGCTTGAGCCCTCTTACAAAGAAGAGAATTGCCCCTAGGCCGACCAGCATTTCAGCTGGCATTGCTTGGGCAATTTGCTTATGTAGCTTTTTAGCCCAAACAACCTGCTTTCTCACATTGAAGAATATGTAGAAATGCCACTGAATCATTTGAGCTATTTCTTTTTAAGTAATGCTGCTGTATAAAAGCGCATTTAAATATCTCTAGGGAGTAAATAAATGTTATCTAAGGAGCATAAAAGGAACCAAGAATAAAAAAAAATAAAATAAAAGCTTTCTGTTCATAGAACTGAATATCATTTCCTTCAAGAGAGTTGCGTGTAACAGGGGACAAACGGTAGCAACGGGAGTAGGAAAGTTAATCAAAAAGGTAATCATGTGAATCCAGGCGGCATTCCCTCTGCAACTAGATCCTGGTGTTTCTCATTGACAGTGTTCAGCGAGTTAGGGCACTGAGGTTTCCATCAGCAGAGTGCGCAGCCTGGCTCAGCAATGTGGGAATGAGCTCAGTCACTCATATCATTTGAATATGTGCATGCGTTTCAGGGCTTGATTTCCGCTCCTCTGTTTATTTGTCTGAGTGATTGTTCTCTTTCTTCTTGGCTTTTTTTAGGTAAGGTCAGAGGACAGCAAAGTTTAGCATAGCTTCTCTTTTCCTGGTAATGGTCAAATATTAGAGTAACAGCAGTGAAGCAGAAATTCTTGTTAAAGAATCTTTTCCCAACAGAAGTGTTTCATTTCCTGTTGATCCTTGCCTGTTGCTTTGATGATTGGCAATTACACTGACATGAAGAATATTTTACTTTTTTGATGAGTAAGTTGCAGTAATTCATCAAAACTGTTATATTTACATCTATATGCATATATTGATATATATATATATTTATGAATAGTTTAAGCAGGCCGTATCAACTAAAAAGAGACTTGTAAATGCACTTTCTGCTTATTTTCTTTGGAGCGCAATGTTAAACATGGGGGAAGGATTGTATATGGCTGTTGGTCTCAAGGATGTTACTCTTCGGAGGGGAGGAAACTACATAGAAATTGATGTGAAATTCAGCAAAGTGTAATAACTGCCATAAAAGTCATACAGATAATTTTCTGTGTAGATAAGGGTAATTAAAAATATTGCTTTCAGCAAAATAATGCACATAGAAACTTAGTGCAAAATGCCTGGCTTAAAATGGTGTGTATTACATACACTGTCTTCATGGTGGGGGATTTAACAGGTCTTCATAATGTACATGGTATTCACCTGCAGAAGAAAAGGATATCATTGGGGTAAATGAACTTGCAGAAAGGGCAGTAATAGCTTAGAAAGATGAATAAAGATAAAGAGAAAACCACTAAACTTGTGTCAACTAACATTATGATTGGATGATCATAGGACACACAAAATATTGGGAAGCTAAAATGGAGCCAGATTAAATAAGGTCGTAAATCTGCTTAAGACCACCAGACTTTATCTTATACGCAAAGGCAAGTTTTTGCACATCTTTCAGCTTTAGAGAGACCAATCTGACAGCAAGAGACAATCAGGTAGAATGAGGAAAGACAGGAGGCAGAAGGCTACTTAAAAAGCTATTATAATATTGTCATAAGCAAGAAGCAATAGCAAAATTCAAGAAGAAGTTACACAAGAGAAAGATAGTAAAGAATAAAATGTACAAAATGTGATAGCCAATCTGATGGGAAGACAAATTAAAGGGAGGTTTCCAAGAAAATTCTTAGTGATTTGAAAGCCATTAAAACATTTGGGAACAGAAAACAGAGAGTGACTTACGGAGGCTTTTGATGTTTTTAATTTTTGACATAATATTTGAAATGTTTAAAATATTTTAAACATAAGAGGATGACCAAATATATAAGGAAAAGATGGACATTAAGGAATTTGAATCTAAAACAGAAATACGTTTAGAAATATAGATATATAAAACATCCTCGTGAAAGTGATTTTTTTGTGTGTGTGTGGCAGAAATAGAGAGAAGGACAGATAAGAATAGAAAGACAGGAAGGGAGAGAGATGAGAAGCATCAGTTCTTCATTGTGGCACCTTAGTCGTTCATCGATTGCTTTCTCATATGTGCCTTGACTGGGAGGTTACAGGAGACCAAGTGACCCCTTGCTCAAGCCAGTAACCTTGAGCTCAAGCCAGTAACTTTGGGCTTCAAGCCAATGACCTTTGGGCTCAAGCAAGCAACCATAGGGTCATGTCTATGACTCCACGCTCAAGCCAACGACCCTGCACTCAAGCTAGTGATCCCATGCTGAAACCTCAGGGATTCAAGCCTAGATCCTCTGTATACCAGGCCAATGCTCTATCCACTGCACCACTGCCTGATCAGGTGTGAAAGTGATTTTTAAAGCCATGGCATTGCTGAAAGAATTATTACAGAAGAGAACAGAAAATATATTATGGAGAACAATTAAGTTTAGGAGGTGTGTGGATAGGTGGATAGAAAATCTGACACACAGGAACATTCAGAGAATGAAAGCCAAGAAAGTGATGTCATAGAGGCCAAAAAGTTTAAACATGTCTCAGTATTTTCAGGAGATTTAGTGAGGATGAGTCCTGAGCAGGCTAGAGAGTGTGTATAGTAGATCTTCGGAAGGCATTGGGGTCATGTGAGTACAGTGAAGGGATTAAGCAAAGAGAAAAAAATCCTCATAGACACAGACAACAGTGTGGTGATTATAAGAGAGAAAAGTGGGTGGGGGGAGGCAGAGGGAGGTAGAGAGAGGATAAATGTGGATGAAAGTAGGTTTGACTAGGGGTGGTGAACACGCAATGCAAATTCCAGATGACGTACATAGAAATGTACACATGAAACCTATATATCTTGGGTTTTAAAAAGATAATAATCACTTATTATATGTTGGATAATAAATTAGAACTATACTTGTAAATTACTGAGTAATTACTAACTAGTAAGTGGTGAAGCAATAAAAATGTTTGTGTTCTCAGTGATATAATTTGATGTTTTAGCAAACAACTATAAAAGAATTTCTTAGTTATTTAATTGGTTATTTTTAGTAAGCTTGGTGACGTTTCTTGGGAGAATAAGTATAATTATAAGATTCATTGCAGCTTTCTTTCCTTTCTTTAATTTTTCCACATTTGGTAGTTAGTTTTTTGTAAATATTTCTCAACCAGGCAGAGCTGAAACACAATGGGCGTAGGACATGCAGTGGCTCTTGGGCCCCACACTCCTCTGCATCAAGTTTAACATCCAGCTACCAAAGTGTGGAGAGTCACTCCCAACATGGTATCTGACTTTTGCTTTCACCTCCTTCATATCTCCTGCATGGCTGAGAAAAAAAATCTAAATAACCAGCTAGATTTTTCAGGACATAAGCCAGCCTATAAATGAATGGCTTTTAATTTCCAAGCATTTTAGAAATTTGTTCTAGTACGATTGATACATAAGAATTACTGTGCCTTTAAGAAAGAAAACCCATATGAACTTTAAACTTTGCTTTCTTGCTTTCTTAATTTTTTATACTTTTCCTGAAATGGAATCTCTGAATCTCTGTCTTTCTGATAAAACTTTTGCAGCAATTTTTTAATGTTTGTGTCTTTTTTTATTGCTTTTTATTTTTTTTTTTAAAAAACTCCAAAGATGTTTCATGGGTATTTGTATTTTGATTGCAAACATTCAGATTTAAGGAAGGATGTATACAATGTGATTGTGTGTTTGTGTGTGTGTATGTGTGTGCATCTAGAGCACAATATTAAGAGCCAGAGGGCATTCTCACTTCTATAGGAACATAAAAGTTCTAGATTCTAGAAATAAATCAAGACTGTCACAAACATTTAGATTGGCAGTGACACTTGTTCTGTTAGTGGTCATACCAAAGTAAGCAGCATGGCAGGCTAATACTAACCATGGTACATATTTAGAATCCTTGGTTGAATACAATTCCTATTTTTCTATTGTTTGGTATGGATTTATGTTAGGAAAACCTTCTTGGTTGAAATCCTCAGTACCAAGCCATAATACTCTCTGTACATCCAATTATTGCAGAATATCTTTCCTATAGTTATGAAAAACCAAAACCACATGATTTGTATCCTTGCATTAAATATGATAGTATTACAAAGGCAGGTTTTCTTTAAGAAAAAGTTTGAAGAATCAGTGTGAATAGTTTTTTAATTGCATTGTATTTTTTTTAATTGTAAAAGTGAAAGGCAGTGATTCCAAGATATAGTAAAAAACAATTTGCCCACATAATTCTGGGATAGACAGCTGGTGTCAAATTTCAGTAGCATCCTCAAGAGGGCACTGTCACCTGTTTTATATAGTTTATAATTTGTATCTTTTATTGATAAGACCCCTTGAAATACTTGAAGAATGATTTTAAACTATTTCTGTCTGAAATGCAATGTTGTATTCTTTATATCACTCACAATCTTACTATGTATAGCATCCCTAATCTGTCCATTGTTATATAACATGGGTTGACATATATCAATAAGTTCACATCCTATGACTTATTTTTATCAGTAACATTTTGTAGATTGCTACTCTTAACAAGATAGCTAAGACTATTTAAATCTTAGTTATCAATTAAAGATTATTTTAATTACTTCTTTTATGTTTATTTATGAAATTGATATGAATAGGTAGTTAAGTTTGGTTATGAATTAAGATTTAGTCTTTGGCTGATTAATAATTCATTTTTGCAACATCCCACTTAACATTAATTCTTTCCACATTTGTATTAAGATATAACTTATAAGTGATTTTACTTTCCGTGATAAGTATATACATGCCATGCTTAACTCTGGAGTCAGACATCCTGGGTTTAAAGAGCAGTTCCACTATTTATAGATGTGAATGTGGACAAAACGACTTCCCTTCCTTGGGTTTTTAGGAAGATTATGTGGATCTAATTTTATATAATTCAAAAATTCTCCATTACACTTGCCATAACTCAAATTATTTAGCTTTTAGTTTATGCAAAATACAGTTAGTTAGTAATGATTGGAAATGTTTAACTTACCCAAAATATATATAATACTTTTAACAACTTAGGCATGGAATTCATTTTGAAGACATTTCTGAAAGTATGTGTACACACACACATATCTTTTTGTGGAAATTTAGTTCTACACGGTCTTTAATTATTCAAACAGGCATATGGTTTTGAATTAAGTATTCTAAAGCATAACAAGTTAAACAGTTTTAAAATATGATTTTTGTTTAAATGCTACACACATATATCATATTAAAGTATTTCCTTTGCAAATATTAGATATTTATGAGAACTAATTCTAACATGATTATTTTTGCACAGAAATAGCTATAAAGTTTTACATTACAAACCCAACATAGGAATTGACAAGCACACAATGACTGTTTAATAACTGATATGAAGAGATAAAGAAGAATGAAAGAACCAGAGTTGCTGCTATAATTTTCTGGGCATAACAGACCTCATTTATATTTGATGTTGACAGTATGTGAATAAATTTGACCATATATGGTTTCAAGTTAACTAATACACTAATAAAAATATTTTTAACGTTCAAATAGTCAACACTTTCTATTTCTTTTGGGCATGCAAATACTACCTAACAACAATTTTAAACAAACAGAGAAAATGAACTCTAAATCTTCTTAAAGATTAAAATAATAAAAACCTTCATGTGGATTTCCCCTCAGCTGTTGTTGAGGGCAATTATTCAAAGCCAAATCCCTTGCATTTGTCCACTATCCATAACATGATTGCCAATCTATACTCTTCAAATGCACACGAGTACACTAGTGCTTTTGAAACTTGCTCATCACTTACTTTCTTAAAAAGAAATTCTGAGATGACACACAGTGAGACATACACAGCTGCGTCTGTGGACAAATGCTCGTTGTAAGAGGAGCCCCCGTCTCTGCCTCTCCCGGATTATCTCATAACTGTTACCACACAAGAGTCAAAGAACTGTCATTTCTCCCTTCTCAAAACTTACGTCTTAAGATACTCTCATCTATACTGAAAAAGAAGTACTGATTGGATGGCTGATGGATTTTAGAGGTAGGTTTCTTTAGGAATCCATCATTTCTACATTTTGAAACCAATGTGGCTTTATCAAGTTCTGAATGATCGGATTTAATTGGATGCCTCTCATAATTACAAAAGCAACCATGTCAGATGCCTTTACCTATAATTTACTCAATTTGTTCATATTGTTCCTTGAGGCTAGTATTTATTTCTAAGCTCAGAACTCACTTGAGAGACATCAAAAAAAATCATGCATTCTCAATTGAGAGAAAATCCTTTCAATTTAATCTGTGTAATGGATTCTTCAAGTTAACATTTAAATTTATTTTATTTTATGTTTTAATACTTTAGGGTTTTAATTCTGGTTCACATTTTACATTTTATTGGTCAGTTTGGAAGAATGTTGTAAAGAAGATGTGACACCAAATGGCATGACTGTTTTGCATGTTCTTCAAAGTTTTCTGAAATCTTAGGGATGGTCAGCACTTTGAAAGAAAGGGAAATTGAGTTGTCTTTCTCTGCTTCTAACCAGCCCTTTTGGCTGGGTTAGGCTAATGCTTTGGGTCCCTCCCTGGGTTCTGATTAAAACTGTCCCATAGTGCCTGATGTGATGGGAGATACCATGTATGCTCTTTCATTAAAAAGCATTCAGATGAACTCCACCTCCTCCAGCTTATTGCAGTATAATTAATTGGCAAGTCAAATTATGAGATATTTAAAAGGTTACACAGGCACAGGTAACTTGTGGCTTGGTTATATATTTAACAATAACAAATATAGTATAAACTGCATAATATTTGTACTCCTTTAAATATTAATTAAAGAATGATCTGTTTGAAGAATTGTTAGAATGTTAGTTCCATAAGGAAAGGAACGTCTTTTACATAATTTTATCACTAAATTACTGCAATTATGGGTACTCAATGAATACTTTTTTAGAGGACTGTATAAAATAAAGCTGTTATTAATTACCAGTAAATGACAGGTAAATGAGTAAGAATATTTCAGGAGTTTTGAAAACTGAAAGATTAACAGGAGATATTTCTGGATTTCTTACCCATGGCTATATTCAGTCTCCAGACAAGATGTATATTTATCAAGTTCAAAAGCTCATTAATAATCACAGTGTTACAATATTGGGTAAAAGCTTTTCTATTTTCTAATAAAGATGAAATGTTCTAAGGGATATATATTGATACTTTCTAATCTATGGTAATATAATTATTACTATTCCTTAGGTCTGATGCCAGTTACAATCTTTCTATGTCAGTAGGATTCAAGAGTAATCTGCTCTGATTAGCAGAGAATTGCTCTGCAGACTTTCTCTTCATTTATGCTAGGACAGACCTGTTAATTCTGACCCAGTGAATGCATATGAGTTGCCCACAAAAGTCACTGGAAGCCTCAAGCTTTTGCTACAAATAGTTGATTTTTCCATATGCCAGACACTCAGGTTTTCAGAAGAGAACACCCCACTGGTGCTGTTGAAAAGAGTAAAAAGGAAAAGCTTAATTCCTTAAATCAGATTGTGGTCACCACTCAATAAAAGAAATGCACTTAACCCCAGTGAAGTTTAAGTTCTTCTTCCAAAGATTTTAGTAAGACTATCACTTCAGAATGGTGTCCTAACAGAGCCCCGCAATATACAATATAAGCAGAAAATGCCCTCTGAGAAAAAAAAGACTAGTGAGGAAAAAGACAGCTGTGATGACAGGAACTAACTCAACTGTAAACCAGAAACAGAAAAGCATGCTGTGTGTATAGCATTAAAGTGTGATTGTATATTGTTACTTGAAAGAGGCTTCGATATAGGTAAGCTTCAATGAGAATAGAGTAATTACAAGCGTCAGGTCACATGAAAGATCATTTAGTTATGGATGAACATAACCCATTACTTACAAAGTCACTGACAGCATGTGACTGAGCAGTGTGGAGGTGAAGGTTGTACAGGCTTAGAGTTAGGAGGAGACAGGTGTGGATATGCAAGAGGATCTCAGACAATAAAGAGCAGAACAGTATAGACATAAGCTGCAATTTTTTTCTTGCTAGTAACAGGAATAAAGCATCCATTGTTAATGTTGATTGTACCTGTCAATTGCATTGCAAGCGACAGAAGACTTGCTCCAAATAGGCTTTTATCACAGGGGTATTCATCTCTTAAGGCATTTCAAAGTTTGGAGTTTGACCTGGCATCCTCTCTTTACATCCTCAGAGAAATCATTTTCTGCCATTACAATATATACATAGTTGCTGTCAGTCATTCAATCACAGTCTCAAGGCTTCCAGTGGGTCACATGGACACATATGAACCAATCAGGTGAATGGAAGAAAGTGATACTCTGATTGGCTAAAGCCAAAATCACATGCCTACCTTAGAACTAAAGATAGAACTCCTTCCACAGAAGCAGTGTGGGCTAAAAGCTGAGGACAGTATCTTAAATGGAAATAGTGTGTGCACATTAAAAATAAGGGAAGTGAATGCTGGCAGCAGGATGGCTCTGTGGCCTCTGCCTCAGGTGCTAGAATGGCTCTGATTGCGGCAGAACTCTGCTGCAAGATGGGCAGAGCATCGCCCCCTGGTGGGCCTGCTGGGTGGATCCCGGTCGGGCGCATGCGGGAGTCTGTCTGACTGCCTCCCCGTTTCCAGCTTCGGAAAAACACAAAAACAAACAAACAAACAAAAAAACATGGCAGATGTTTATTGCAGTGGTCCATACATCAGTAGTCACAGTGAAGGCTCATCTCTGGTTGAGAGCTAGGTACTCAGCACTTCCTTATAAGGTCCCTGTGTTCAGTCTATAGTTTGTCTTCAGGAATATGCTTTGGGAAGTGTGTCCTCAGACCGGCCCTTGCCAAATGCTGGGTTTGTGTCAGATTGCCCATCAACTTCAAGAAACAATTTATAAAAATTTATAAAAATATTATTTTGGAATTGGGTTTTGATTTTTTAACCACTGAACTCTATCACATAGACTACAAAACCATTTTTTATTATACCAATTATAGACATATGGGTGGGGTAAGTATTAAAAATTAATTTTCACATTATGTAATAATTGTACTTGCAATTACATTGAGCTCAGAAATAAAGCAAAATGTTGGGAAATATAAAATTATATGTACTCAGCGAGGTTGCAGACACAATAAGTTGTTCAGGTACTATTTGATAGTAAATGTCTCCTAAATATGATTCATGCTTTATTATGGATTTCTCTGTTCAAGAACTAATTAGATTTATGGATATTGATGATAATGAAGTAATACAAAAAGACTTTAAATGTATCAATATGTTTCTCATTTTACTGAAATAATATTTATATTAGAAAGAAATGTGAAATATGCCTCTTGGCCTTTCTCTTCCTAAGAAGAATACCTTTTTTTTTAAATTGAATTTATTTGGGTGACATCGGTTTACACAATCGTACAGGTTTCAAGTATATATCTTTATAACTAAATGACTTCTATACTCATTAGACAAAACATTATAATTAGATAAAGAACTCTGTGAATCCATTTTTTAAATCTATATTCTAGAGATTAACAATGGGGTTACATAAATTTTCCAGGGTCACTTCACTTTCTTGAATTTTTAGCAAGATCTTCTGCTTTTACATGATCTGGCTTCCTCTACACTGATACATTTCTAGCTAGGTATTATTTTGTGAGTAACCCCTGAATCTTAGTCACATACTTCACATACTATTTATCATTTTTATTCATTAACTTCTATTGAAATTACCCTGGAAACTCCAATTCTTTCTTCAAATCATTGCTCACATGCCACTTTCTGTTTAAGGCCTTCTTGAATATCCCCCAAGCAGTACGCCTTGTCTATCATCACAGTTGTATTGTACAAGCATCTGTTAGCACATCTTACTCTATTATAATGATTTGTTTACATGATTGTCTCTCCAACTCAACTGTGAGTTTCTTGAAGGCAGAGATCATGGCTTATGCATCTGTGTATGCTATTGATTAGTATTCTAGGAGTTTGGCACCTGAGAATTAAATAATCAATGTGTGATGAATTAATGAATGAATCATGCATACCAGAAACAAAGCAGCAAAGCTATGCAGATAGAGTGCCTTGCTGGAGCATATTGAAGTTGGAGATAAGAAATTTACAGCCATAGTTTAATAATTCCTGGATATTATATGTAGGGTTTTTTCCCCCCACTGTTAGCTTGCCATCCCAGAATTACAGTTGAGTTTTTTTTATTTCTTAATCTGCATTTAAAGCCCTTAAATAATACCCTTTGTTTTAAATTTAATTCTTAACAAGCACAATAAAACAGCACCAAATCACGTTTTTCATGGGTTTTTATGTCGCAAACCTTCACAGCATAAAAATAGCAACCTTGGGTTGACACTTCATCAGGTATGCAATCTTCCGAAGAAAAATCTTACACTTTGTCTTAAATAGAAGCAGCCTTGATCTTTTTAAAACAAAAGTATTGTTGTGTGTCTTTGTGTATGTATGTGTGTGTGTCAGTATCAGCAGAAAATAGATGACCTTTAGATCTGTGATGATTGTATTTGAATATTGTGACCTTAATTTGCTTATCAGTGGTATTCTATTAAACTATCTTTTCTGTGGTTTCATAGAAAGAGATGATTATTAATTTGGCAAGTATCTAAACTAAGTGTTAAGGTTATTGCTTTATACACTAATAGAAGGCTAATAGTATTTTTGTCTTGATACTAAATATAACTGCCAGTTTTGTGTTTAGGACATTAGAGAAATGTTAAATCGGTGTAGAAAAGAATGGATTGCCATGGCAGTTCCTTATTAACCTCTGCTTAACTAAAAATATGCTCTATATCCCATTATCCCAGGACTGGTGTGTTGAGTTTTGTTAAATTGAAAAAGAATTTCATCTACTCTTAGTACCATCAACCTTTGAGTGGTAATGTCAATTTCACCAGTAAATACTTTGGAACTACACAAAAGAATTTATCACTGTACTATTGGACACCAAGTTACTTATAGACTCTTAGAGTTTACAATGTAGCTGGGATATTTTTTTTTAAGTTTTATTGAGACACGGTTGGTAATATGGCAATGAATGTGAACAAATATTTACATTTAAAAAATATATGTTTTTTGAGGAATATGAGTACCAGTTATTTAGTCTTTGCCCTCAAGTCAACTCTGCCAAGTATAAAAGGCTCCTTAGGAAATAAAAATAAAACAAGTGACCGGGAATCAGAATATTTATAATAAACATGAGTGCTTCTGAAAAATCTATCTTCATAGGAAACCATAAAAGCACTTTTGTTTTTGACATACTGTGAACTTTGTTGAATATGATGAACTGCTGATGATCCCAGCATCTGACCACAGGGCATATCACAAGAGTCACTTGTGTTAGAAAAAAACAAATAAAAATAGAGTAAGTGAAAATAATATAATCTAAACATGTCTTTTCAAAAATAATGACAGCTTTTCTTGAAGTATTTCCTTTACTTCATGTTTTGTATCCTCTTTCTCCTCAACTTCTTTTTCTTTCAGGTAGTTAAATGCTATGCTGTTACCATTATTTAAATTTATATGTAATTTTGAACATTTATAAAGAAAACTATTGTAGGGGGAGGAATCTGGAAAATAATTTCTCAGAATGAGCCATCAGTGCTCTGGCAAAACAGCTCTTCAAATTCCTAAAGAGCCACAGGGTCTGCAAAAAATTCTAATCTTGTTACTGAGTCATTCAGACTTGAGGTATCTCTCACTAAATTTTCACCCATTGTAATTTTAAATACCCAGTTGAGTTAGTTGGGTAACCAATTCTTTTTAAAATATATTTTGCTCAATGGTGAAATCAAAAGAATTATAAAATTAAACTACCTACTGATAGAAAGTAAAATTTAGCTGTATGGACAGAGCACATATATGACAGAATATGGGACAACAGTATATAGTTGATAGGTGACAGATTGCAGGTGAGTTTTAACTTAGAGCGTGTCATAAAGTTTCAGTAAAAGCCAGTCTAAACAGTGATGTGAGAAGAGCAGGGACATTTCACAAGAAGATTAAGAAAGCAGACTGAGTTTTGACTTGTGCAAAGGGACTAAGTAGCATTGGGAGATAGATGGTGTAGATTAAGGAAATGTGTGGAACAAACATATGGAAGCAAGAGGAAGCTAAATTATGTTTGGAGGAACATAATATAAAGCCGGGAAACACCGGTTGGAAAAGTCTGCAACCAAACTAACTCTGTTAAGTGCTGTCTTGCTTTATAAATATTTAGATGCAGTGCTTCTAACATATTTAAAAATTATTTCAGCACTTCCCTTTTGTATGAGGAGATAAGAGACTGAGAAATGTAGTTCAATTGATTTAAGAAGTAATTTGAATGCTATTAGATTAAAGAAACTAAAGATTCTGGTTCCTCTTGATGGCTCCTTACAAGGGAAAGGCAGAATGGCGAAAGGTGCCAGATGTGTGCATCTGGTCTGATACGTGCTCGGTGCCATATTGTTGATTGCAACTAGGCTAATTTATCTGCAGACTTTTTTTAGAACTGTAATTTAGTTGACTATTTATCCCTATCATGTTTATTGTCTAATGTTTGTTTTTTTCTTTTTTCTTTTTTTTTTTTTACAGAGAGAGAGAGAGTCAAAGAGAGGGATAGATAGGGACAGACAGATAGGAAGGGAGAGAGATGAGAAGTGTCAATCATCAGTTTTTTGTTGCGACACCTTAGTTGTTCATTGATTGCTTTTTCATATATGCCTTGTCTGTGGGCCTTCAGCAGACCAAGCAACCCCTTGCTCAAGCCAGCGACCTTGGATCCAACCTGGTGAGCTTTGCTCAAACCAGATGAGCCCACGCTCAAGCTGGTGACGTTGGGGTCTCGAACCTGGGTCCTCTGCATCCCAGTCTAATGTTCTATCCACTGCGCCACCACCTGGTCAGGCAGTCTAATGTTTGTTTTAATGTAGAGTGTAGGAGATTTATCAGATGCTTATATTGACCTGCCATAATTTTAGTTCTACCCCATTTCATGTTATTTTCTAACTACTTCAATATCTTATTTTGGGTTTTAATCTTACTATTATTATTCTAACTCCTAATATTACTGTTTACTATTATATTCTTTTATTACTATTATATTTGGCATGATCTCTACCTGTTTTGTCCCTAGATGCTATGGAAACTTAGGAATAATAAAGCATTCACAAAAGTATATATGGATTTGACATGGAAACTGACTAGTTTTAACTTCAAATGTATCTCTGCTCCTTTTCTCTTATACAGATTTTTATTTCTTTCTTTTGTGATTCATTTTCAAGTGAAAGACTATGTTGATACCTTTCTTTTACAAAAAAAAAAGTATTAACTTTGTTTGGGGAAACTATATCTGCAGGCATAAAAGCTCTGTTTGTTAAAGTTTTTGAGTTTCAGAGAAATTTAGTATATTCTAACTGTCCAAATTAATTAAAATTTACATATATTATTTTATGACCTCTCAAGCAGAGCTGTATATTTTGAAGGTCTATAAAATCTTTGGGTGATAATAGGTTTTTAAAATTTTAATTGTGGGATATAATTTCTTTGAGCAGTAGCCAACTTATAAAATATCTCAAATGACAACTATTTTATTCACTTCAATAAACATCTGGCATCTTACTAGGTTTTAGTGTTGGGCCTTCTAATAAAAACATGTAGTATAATGTGAATAAAATCTTTAAGTGCTTTGCCAGAGACACACCCCTATCTTTGTCAAAGAAGAAATGCTAATAAATTACTGACATTGCATTGCAGCGTAATTCTCAGATTTTAGAACTAAGTTAGTTATAGTTAGCAATTATTTTTATTTTGAGAATGAGAATGCACCCACAAGTGACAAAGAAAATAATAAAAGAGTAAAAAGGATGTGTTTAATCAGAGAATTGCAAAATTTCACATTTTTTAAGGTTTATGAATCTGAAATAAAAAGAACAACCAGTGCTTTTTTCCTGTTTCTTGTTTATAAAAAACATTAGTTTTACCTAATTGGTTTTTCCAGCATTTATTTTTTAAGAGTATATTTATTAAATTTAGAGAGAAGAGAGAGAAAGAGTGAGGGGTGGGGGAAAGCAGGAAGCATCAATTCTCAGATGAGCCTTGACCAGGGAAGCCGGAGTTTTGAACTGGTGACCTCATCATTCCAGGTTGACACTTTATCCACTGTGCCAGTACAGGTCAAGCAGATTTTATCTAACTGTTAATGTTATTGATAACTAGGACTCTCACTGAAGTCATCTTACCCACCTGGAATGTACCAGAGCTCCAGTGTTAAGAAGAGAAATGTATTTTGCAAACAGATACCAAATGCCATTGTCTTTATAAACATCGGGCGTTTATAATTTATCTATGACAGTTTTCGTCCATTAACAAAATATTCAAATGTGACAACTTTTATGAATATATGTGTGTGTGGGTGTCAATGAGTATCCCAAGTTCTTTAGGTATATATTATGAATTTGCTTCTTTTTAGGAAATTTCAGTGTTTAGGGGAAATAAGCTTAGTATTTGGTTAAGTCCATTCATAAGAGCACATTCTATTTTACTTTATGTAAAATATTCATAAACATATGAGACATTTTCTTTCTTACTCTCTGTTTTGTCAACTTCCAAAAAGATTTTTGCTTTTATTAGTAGAAAAGCCTAGTCATTCTATCTTTTCCTTTCCCTGCTGTACCTACCATAGATTAACATTATTTTTTATTCTCTTTAAATAGTTATCTTTTCTCCATTTTTCTTCAAAATAAAATCATCATGGAAAAAAAAATGAAAGCATAGTCCTCAAGCAAAATCTATTAAATAATATAAACATTGTTGCTTTCAACAGTAGTGATTCAGAGATAATAATCCAGGCATTTGAGGATTAATGGCATGAATTTTTACACAAAAACATACATCAGCTTCTCTGTACTGATGATTACAGAAGAAAATAAAGCTTTTCTGATGCATCTGTGAATAAGTTAGACTCTGATGGTACACCTGATAATGAAGGTCACATGCCAGTTAGTACTATAAGAATCTGATGATGTCATTGAATTCAACTACCAAAGTAACACCATATACTCCATGTGGGTGTATATGAATATATGTATATGTGTATATATATATATATATATATATATATATATATAATCAGTGCAACCAGTCATTTTTCCACCCAATCATTTCTTTAGGAAACACCTATTAGGCACCTACTGAATTCACAAAACACAGTTTGAATGGCAAACTATTATATGAGGTATCTTCACAAGGTCCTTACATTCTCGAGTGGGAGACAATACATGTATCTGAAAATGTAAATTTTCTAGTGGTCTTAAGAACTGTAGAATACATGATAGGAATTCAAAGAAGAGAAATCTTTTAGTAAATATAAGAGATTCTTAGGATTTAAGTAATTAAGTAGATATGGCCTTTGACAATTGAAAGCAATATGATTATGAATAAGAATCTGCTATGAAACAAGAAATTGCAGTATTGAAAATTTTTATATAAGTACTGGGGGGAAATTGACTTGCTATGACAGCCAAACTCCCAGATGTAGACATACACAGACACACACATACAAAGACATAAAACTTTTACCAATTAATTCCAAGACAGACATACATCTGTGTTAAGAAATTAAGTAATGCACATTTTCACTTAAAGAGTTATTACTATATTCTTTGTTTTAATTTGTTTAATAGAGTATTCCCGATGGTGCAGTTCTTTGGAATTCATCTTCAGTACTGTTGATGATTGTGTGTGCAATACTAATTTATTTGCTAAATATTCATTTACATATGACAATCCATCAGTGCAAATTTATGCCAAAAACTTAAAAAACCATCAGACAAATAAATATTAATCTAGTTAGATAGGGAGCATTTACCCAAGAGGTGAATAATATATATGACATTAGTTACAAAAATGGTTTTCTAACCTTTTATTACTTTTATTTTAATGAACTTCCTAAGGACACATGTAATTTGATAAGCGATTTAATTAAGTAGGTAAAAGGCCTTCTTACAAATCCAGGTAAAATTTTTGGAAATTACTGAATGAAAAAGTTAATTGTCTGGCTGGTTTTCACACCAACTATGTTGGCACTCTAATGACGTACCTAATAAACACTCTCTTATGTACACAAATGTGCTTTGGATGATAGAGTCTTTGATAGGGTATCGTAGAGACACTCATTCAAAAGTGGAACAATAGACAAAGCCAGCCAAGTGGAAGAATCAACAGAGGCTGTGAGACCCAGAATTGTGAGGCTTTTTATAAGCAGACACTCACTGCCACATGTAACTGACTGCAGACCTAAAACTTATTGTTCTAGTTTTTATTGGGGGGAAAAATTGTAGGCCCAAGAACAAGACTCAATAGAAATTGAAGTGACTTTTTCTTTTATATAGAGAAGTCCAATGAACAGAAAACATTTCAAGATTTTGTTTTAAAGTTTATTTCTGGAAACTGTGATACTTGGCTTGATTTTATAAATCCTTAAGGTCATGTTTGCATTTGCTTACTTTCATTTTTGTTTTAGAAGTCTGTGATTACATATATCTGAATTAACTAAGAATGACAACCAATTTTGAAGCCAATCTTCATTCTGAGAAGAAATGTTTCGTGCTTGAGGACAATTAGTATCTATATGACATTTATGCTATCTCAAACAACATGTTCTTAAAATAATATGAATCAAAACACTTCTATCCAATAACATTTTTAACAATATTTAAAAATATTCTTTTATATATAGTCCTCAGCCTTATTTTGATACGCATTAAGAACATGATAGTAGAATTGTATAAATTGAGAATACTTATTATATTATAATTCTCATGATAATTTACATGTTTTTCTTCTAATGATTAAGTTCCATGTTATTTCAATGTTGTTTCATTTGACTCCCCAATAATATAGTTTAAATATAAATATAGCTTTGAATATATAATAAAATAATATAATTCTCAACTTGAGTTAATGGATGTACATTTTCATTTTCACAATATTCTAGGATAAACAATAATTTTAGTTAGTACAAGGTAGTTGAATTAAATATCTCTAAATTCATTTCTTTTTCTATTAATTTATATTAAAATAAAAATATTTTCTAATTAACTATTTTATATTTATTATTTATATAAACAACTGAAATGTCATATATATTTACTATATAAACTATTGTTTTCTTACATGCATAAAATTTTAAGCTGAAAGTAACCTTAGAGATCATCTATGCTAAATTCCTTCTACAAGTTGAAAAGATTGAGCAACAAGTGAAACAAACTGACTTTTCATTATTCAGGAATAATAAAAGCTAGAATTAGTCTGCCTTTCTGTGAAAATAACAGCACATGTGCTTGGTCAGGCATATCAGACCAAAACAATGCAGAGATTGTATCGATTTCCATTAAAAGTAGCCTTTATCTTTACATTCAATTTTATACGTTTGACTAAATCCTATAAAAAATAAACTTTATTTCATAGTAATCTTATTTTCCCTTTATTCATGTGTACAAATAAAATATGGACTTTTTCTGATGCATCATCTCAATCTTGGGTATGAGACTAGATATCTTTCTATGATAATAAATTACTTTCCTTAACATTTACATAACCAAGAGCCCACCCACTGAGTTAATTTACTTGAGGTCATTTAATTGTGTTTTTGCTAGCATTTAATTTTCAAAGAAACCTCTATTTTCTGCATCTCCAGAGAGCTCCCAGCATCATTAGATTCTTAAATGGTTTTGTCTTGTGTATTGCTATACTGTTTGGATGGCCGTAAGTGGCCAAACATTTAATTAAAGTCCCTTGAGGGGGACAGTTTTCATGATGTGCTATTGGACATCTGCCAAAGTTCATTTTACCAAGCCTTTGTCATCTACTTAGGTTACCTCTGAATATATTTGTGATACTATCTATAAGCCTTAAGTTTATACACAGTGTTCTCTGAGTGACCATTTTTTACCACTCCAAAGTCTGAAAGTGTTCAATTTTAGTATATTAAACAGTTAGTGTGTGATTTTCTCCTATAAACTGATTATAATTTTTAAATTAGTAAGTTTTCTTAGAAGAACAAGAATCCTTCACTAGGTAGATAAAATCATAGGTTTATTTAACACATACTGTATCAATACTGATAATAACTCTTTTATTGCCTGACAGTCTTTCAACATTTTTTTTTATTAAGCACATGAAACAGTATTTTGGTTTAAGATCTATTACAAATTCAGAGAAAGTTTTCCTCACTCTCAGGAAAACAAAATTCAGTTTGTTAAGTAACTTGTGCAATTTTATGTCACTTATAAAAGTAATCTATATTTCTGTCCAGATCTCAGTAAGCCTAGGTTGTAACCATTTCACAATATAAACTTTACTTTGAAAGAACATGCTTGTGCTCTTCATTGGCTTTATTATTGTCATGTTGGTTTTTATGGAATATAAAATTCTAGAACATGCATAGTTTACATAATTTACAATGAAGCTTTAAATTACAATTTCAATGTATTATTGCAAATCTGGTTTTGTGCATAGGTATAGTTATCCCCTAGATTAACTATTTGTGATTTTTACTTTTAATCCTATTTTAGCAGATACTGTCTGGTGATAATTGCTGCTGTAGGTTTGTCTCCCAACATTTCCTGGTCCATAACATCTTTGTTTGCTTGTTTGATTTCTTTTTCAGTTCATATAATGTGTATGATATTCAGATACCGATACAATATGCAAAATCCCAAGTTCATGTTTTTAATTTTTTCTTAGATTGTTAATCTTTTTTCTAACAGATACTACCTTGATGTGTCTCTGGGACTATAATTTTTTCAAATATAAAATCATACTTGTCTTCATTATAAAATTTATCAAGATTTTATCATTGAAAAATGTGTTTCTTTGCATTTAAATTCATTTCTTTCCTTTTCAGTAAAATAATATCCTGATGCATGAGAGAGTAAAAAAGAATACTTCAAAAAAACTTAAAGTTTAATAAACTTAAATTCATTGCTACATAGTTTTCTTTATTTCTGTAATAAATGCATTATCTGAAATATTCAAATATGCAAATTAGACATGAAAGTTTTTACTGATTTTCTTGAATCAGTCGCTGCCATGACAGAGCTGGCCTTAGCATTAAATCAGAATTGATTGACCAATTGAGTCAACGTGGTTAAACTGGTTGTGCATACACACAGAGATCTTGTTTATTGAATTTAGGATATTCTGAGTGACATAACTTCCCCCTGCTTCTCTTCTGCTCCAGGAAACACTCCGCTTTATGATTGCATTTAATAATGTGTCAGAAAGCAAATGGAAATAGAACCATCCACAGAGGACAGTAATTGGGGATTCTGTAGCTGTTTAACTTCTAAAGAAACAATCCTTACAAATTATTTCAGATTTTTCATGGAGTATGTATGTTATAATTATTTGTTATATTAAAGATGGTATTTAAAATTTGGTTTCTGTAATGTTAAATTATCAGAAAATCAAAAGTCATTGACAGTATGATAACCATCTATTAAAATTATAAAATTTCCAACTTCTAAAAAAACTGTGCGGTGCATCGCAGAACAGTCAAATAAACCTGAATGCACTGAGGATATTGTACTCTACTTTGTCTTTCCAAGTCAAATTGTTATTGTTGTAACAGCATAGCATTGTGTACAAAAGAAATTCAATAATACATAAAAGAAGCAATATAGATTCTAAGACCTCAGTGTAGGGTGGTTCTAAAAATAATAGTTTTCTTGTTCATTTAAAATATCTAATTTTCTTTATTTTGTCCTGGCTCTTATCATTTGGACATCAGAGACAGGCCTGAAACTCAAAAATTAATAAGCAAAAGGATATGAGAGTCAACCGTCTGAGTTCTAAAAGTAGCCTGCTTCTCACTGCCAAAGCAACTGATTTCATAAATTTAGCCCTCGTGTTATGAACTGCACTGCCAATGAAAATCAATAAAAACAATTTCCTTCTCCATTCATGATCCTCTCCTCATACTCTTTCTTCATATGTTTTTCAGGGCCATTCTGTCCCGTGGCCACAGGGCCAGACAAAATGTAATTTTGTGTTTCTGTGTGTATGTCCCATGAAAGCTGATTTTTCATGTGCATTTTTTTTATTTTGAAGTGTAATGGGGGCTTTAAACAACAACAACAAAAAAATTATGTTCTCATAGTTTAAAAATATTAAAGAAATCATTGTTTTATTGTCCATACATAAAATTTGAGGCTACCCTTGATATAGTATGTGTAGTATAGTTAGTATGACGCTACAATTTATACAGTGTATGTAGTATAGTCAGTATGTGGGTATAATTACACATATGTGTAATATATTTGCTGAGTTAATCTTTAATGTACGTCAGAAAAAAATACTGAAAGTATGAAGATTAGAATGGCAGTTTTTAAAAGAAAGAACATGGTGAGCCTACAAATCTTGAATATAACTGAATATTCAGACACCTCCAGACAGACAGGTTATTGTTCATTCATTAATTCTCTTGCTCATTCATGTATTCATTTCAAAGCATTTATCAAAGCTGTGGGCCATGTGAATTTCTGTAATGTCAGAGAAAATATATGTGTACTATTTATTCAAAAAGCTTATTAAGATATTCAGAAGGGAGTGTAACTTTGCAATTACACTATATGTCTTGTGTCTAATACCAGCTAATTATTTCATTAGATGTGTGTAGTTCTACATTTAATTCTTAAGGATTGATTTTTCAAAATAATTCACAAAATTTCTACAAGGATTGAATATGCTATCATTCATGTAGTGCTTAGTCTAGGCTCTGACATATTATCAGACATATTATTAACTGTAGCTATTATCATCATTATTATTACTCCCATATTATCAAAATGCAATATCTTCTTGTTGTTGTCATTTTACAGTTAAACCAATTCTCTGGTTAAATGACTTCTAAAAGAAAATGTGCAAATTCAGTGACAGTGCATAGATAATTAAGTGGCAGTGTAATACATAATTGATTTTAAAGAATTATCAATATTTTTTGATAAAGGGAAAATATTCAAATTTTTTAAAACTCTATTATTTAAATTCTCTTATTCACTCTGTAGAGTATAATTAAAGCTAATATTTAATGAGCAGATACAGGTTTGACATTGGGTTAAGAAATTATCATGATATTCCTTCTGCGCAACATAACATCTCAATGATTGTAGGGTTTTGATTTTTTTTTAATACATGTTACATTTTATAGATAAACAAAAAGACAGAAAGAGGCTTAGACATTTTTCCAAAATCAATTAACTGGTAGTAATAAGAGAATAAATTCCACCATATTCCTCCTGAAAAGTGTACACTTCTTTTAAGCACTGACAGTCTCTAAAAATGTATTGATGAAAAAAGAGACTTATGTTGACAAAAAAAAAGAGACTTAATTTTTTTTTACATGACTACTACAGTATCCTATCTATCTATCTATCTATCTATCTATCTATCTATCTATCTATCTATCTATCAAAAAGCAGGTAAGGCTATTCAACATTAAAACAAATATATTGATATATGACAAATTTATATTTCATTTGTCAAATGGTGTGGCAATGTATTTTATCACCCCAGACTGCTTCTGTGAGGAGGTAAGACCTCCCTCTGAGGGATGCTGTGTACACTGCACACATTATTATTTTGCCTTGGCTTTGCAAGAACACTAGACATTTGACTTACTCTCCTCCTTTCCCCTGCGCAGGGGCCATAACTACGAGAGCCAACGGGCGGCTTCAGCGTAGTGTACTTGGCTTCGAGTCCTGGTAACAGCCAGGAGAGCAATTCCTCGGTGAGGTGGAATGAGTAGCACTTTAATAGCAGCGCTTAGCGGTAAGGCTGTCTGAAAGGCAGAAAAGAGATTTTAAATTAAATGGACTTTATAGAAAATTGTCTTCACTTTGTAGTTTGGAGTCAGGGTGGCAATTTTCAACTTTCTTTTCCCTCACTTACCTGTTGCTAAGAGATCACATTCAGGGTAAAATTAGTGCTTCTCCAATTGCAAAGCATGCAGTCCGCAGTGCAAGAGGAAAAAGGGACATGCAACCTACCGGTTAAGACTTGAGAAAAATACGTGACACAGAGACAAAAAATCACGCACAAGACGGACATTGAACAAATGATTATTAAATGAACCAGTGGTTCCCAAGCAGTTAGTTCTTAAAGGTCTGTCACTGTGACTATCTGCAATTTACCTTATCTTCTTGGTTTTTGTTTCTTTAGCTTTTTTACTCTTGACAGAATTGAAAACTGTTCTGTCAAGGTAGAACTGATGTCCTTATTTCTCACTAGGGTTCATCATAATACTAACAGCAATCCCTCTGGCTCTGGAATCTGTTGGAAATAAGGAGGGGGAAATCTTTATACCTGGACACTTTCAACTGAGCGATACAATTTCAGAGTTAAAAACAGAGTTTCCACTTAAAATAGAGGTGAACCTGGGAGATATACAATATGGGTAATTACATCTGAGACCTCATTAGTAGTGCCATATTTTTTCCTACTGTTCTTGAAAGCCAGTACCTCTTTTCTAGGTGTTCTTTGTGTCCTCAGAAAAAATCATGCTAACCAGTGATCACCAACCAGTTTCTCGTCAGCCGCATCCTTCATTCAACAAATACTCTACATCTAATTCAAGTACGGTTCCACTTGAGGGTCTGTGACACTGCAACCCATTGTGAAAGAAGGCTATTTTTTTCCTTAAGATTCACTATCTAATTTAGGAGATAATACCTGAAAATAATTAGAAAGCAATGCCCCATTTCTCTCACGTTAAATGAATGGCTAGTCCAGCTTGAATCTTGTTTAGTAGGATGAGTCTTATAATGTAATATTAATGAGCTATTACATAAGGATTAATGTACTCATAAGCTGGCCTCTTAAAAAAAAGAAAATAAAGAAAGACTTTGCCATCTGCTTTCCTCGGTCCAAATACTAAAAAACATTCAGAAAATTCATATTCTTTCATTGTTCTTTTCATATTTAATATAGAATTATAAACAAAGTGAGAATTCAAGTGGGAAATTAGTTCAGGTGTCATTATTAGCCATTCTCACTCACTAAAGCCACAATCTCAAAATGTAACAGTGTCTCAAACACCTCTTAATGGGCTCTATTAACTAGTTCTGTGCACTCCCCCCCTTTGGAATTTCACTGTGGCAGTGCTCTTTTGAGGTGCTTTGACATGAAATTGGATTTTAAATGGGTTTAATATGTTCTGGTCAGGCCACCGAAAATACTTCACAACCCAAATATGCTTTTCCATATGGAGGATGCCATCTGTGGTATTAAGTATTTTTTTTTTCATGAAGGTTTAATTGCTCCCTCTGTTTTCTTTAACACAAAGGACAAAAGACAAAACACAGCATTTCGTGAACATTTTTAAGCAAGTCTTCTTTTCCAATAAATGCCTTAACTACATTCAAAATTTCCTGAAGAAAAATGAAAGAGAAACAAAACAATAAGAATGCCGTCTCCAGGGAGAGTTGATAGACATAAGAACTCGTTGCTGCCCTGGCTGGTTGGCTCAGTGGTAGAGCGTCGGCCTGGCGTGCAGAGGTCCCGGGTTCGATTCCCGGCCAGGGCACACAGGAGAGGTGCCCATCTGCCTCTCCACCCCTCCCCCTCTCCTTCCTCTCTGTCTCTCTCTTCCCCTCCCACAGCTAGGCTCCATTGGAGCAAAGATGGCCCAGGCGCTGGGGATGGCTCCTTGGCCTCTGCCCCAGGCGCTAGAGTGGTTCTGGTCGCGGCAGAGCGATGCCTGGAGGGGCAGAGCATCGCCCCCTGGTGGGCAGAGCGTCGCCCCTGGTGGGCGTGCCGGGTGGATCCCGGTGGGGTGCATGTGGGAGTCTGTCTGTCTCTCCCCGTTTCCAGCTTCAGAAAAATACAAAAAAAATAATAATAATAATAATACAAAAAAAAAAAAACTCGTTGCTGATCATGATACGGTGGGCAAATCATCGCTGTAAGGAGGGGAAGCTTGGCCTTTATTCCCGTTGCCATCACAGACACGTCTCAGTTGCCTCCTCTATAAAATAAAGACCAGGAAGAGATCCATATTTTTTCAAATTTACTGTGTATCATTTCAGCGGTGAAGTCTGTTCAAAATACAAATAGGCCCACCCCAGTCCAGAGGAACCTGAAGTTAGACCCAGTGCCCAAGAATCTGTAGGCTTTTCTGACTCCATAGTGATTTGGGATGTACAAGGTTTTGGAATCATTATTCCAGCAATCTTTAAGATCTGTTTCAGCTCATAACAGATATGATTCTTCAAGTCCACCACAGAGAATTTTTACCCGGAGACACTATATACATAATTAGAATTAGAAAGATTAGGATTTGAGTCTGGGCTGTGTTGTGTACCTGCCTTGTGAGGCAGGACTTGAAATTCTTGAAACTCAGTTTCTCTGAAAAATGAGGAGAAGTATCAATTGTTCTCCATGGACTATTGCATTAAGTGAGTATTAGCAGAAGGGACAGAGGGCATGAAAGAGAAATAATAACCAAATCAAAAAAGAAAATGTTATCAAGGGACCAGCAAGAAATACAAGCACTGTGTATAAAAACAAGTGAGGATTAAAATGATGTTCGCTAAGTTTATAACATCACTTCATTCATTCATTTATAAATTACAGCACCTTTTAAAATTTTGCAACATGACAAACAAACTTCTTTCTTTTAAACATCTATGGGGAATCTTTTTAAGTTCTTTGTAAGATATAATAGATGCTTGTCCACATCAAGAGATATTAAATTGTTAGAAATAAATACATACAAAAATAATGAAAACAAGAAAAATATTCCCCCATTCTGGAAGAAATAATATTTTAAACCTCACAATCTCTCTCTTACCAAGTGTTGCTTTTTAATACTTTCTCCTTAAAGATCTAATTGTTCATGACAGTTTTAATACATAGTTTCTTCTATCTATGAGCTTACAATTTGATGTAGTATACTTACTTACAGAAAGATTGAATATAGAGATAAGACATTTCAAATATATTTCTAGCTTTGTCTTATAGGCAAATGGGACTTTTAATTTCTTTTCTTCTTTTGAAACTGCAATTCTCATAATTTTGGTCTTCTTTCTCTCCTTTAATTCTATTAACTCAAGATAAAATAGAAAAAAATAACATTTAACTAACACCTTGTTGCTCTATAAAAATCCTCACACTGCAAGATGACTTGTAAGCTAAAGGCAAAATGCATAGGAACTGTATTTGGCTTGTAAGGTCTAATATATACACACTTGTACAAAGCACATTTCAGCGCAAAGAATTCAATAATCTGACACTTCTCTTGTGAAGTGCACCATTCTGCTGTAGAGAAAATTGCTATGGCCTAAATTTTCAGTCCGATCCAACTCTATATAATAACAGCCCAGCAAGGTCAGACCTCAAACACAGCTGTGACCTACCTGCATGTCCCCTCATAACTGCTGAGGACTTCCAAGGAGGCAGGAGGTCTCCCTAACCTGTCTGCTGGGATCTGTAAGTTTAGTTCGAGTTGTAAGAAAAGGGGCTGTGGCCATTGAACTCTTCTGGACATTGCTTTTTTATCATTGTTTCCTTAACGTCTGGATATTTGTTCCGTGGAGTATAAATAGGATGAACAGTGCCTGGAGCTGCCTCTGTGACTCACAAAAGCCATAATTACACTGGCCATGAAACTATTTCCAGAACAGACATAGGCCTATAATTCAGAGAATAACATTTGTTTTAAAATGTGGTTCCAGATACTCCCTTGACGTTGTCCTAGAAATGCGGGGGGAACAGGAAAGGTGGCCTCTTTGTTTTAGCACATGTGACTTCTTTTATTTTCTTTTTTAAAATTAAATTTATTGGGGTGACATTGGTTAATAATACTATATCAGTTTCAAATACACAATTCTATGATACATCATCTGTATAGTGCATTGTGTGCCCACCACCGTCATTTTTTAATATGTGTTGCCGTGTGTTGAAATAGCTGCTATTCTGAGCTAAATGCTATGCTGATGGACAATACTCTCCTGTTTCCTACGGAAATAAAATACTCTCCTGTTTCCTACTCTGTGTCTTCAGTTTTAGATAGAGATGAGAATTAAAAAAAAAATACTCTGGCCATTAGGTAGCACTCTACCCGTTGGTACAGAATGGTCCCCTCAAATGATACTTTAATGACTTGAGTTCCTTTAAAATTTTCAGATTTTGCATAAAGCTTACAGAACAAATGATAGTTTGTTGATAAAAAAAGAGAGAAGGCAGGGGCTTGGGAGAGGGGCGAAGAAGCAGATGGTCGCTTCACCTGTGTGTCCTGACCAGGCATCGAACCTGGTACAATCACACACCAGGTCAGTGGTTTACCACTGTGCCAACTGGCCAGGGACAATTCATTTTCAGTTAGCTATTTCTCTTAAGATATAAGCTCCTCTAAGTTTCCAACATTTTGGTTTTTTTAAAAACTAAAATATTATGCCATAAACTTTTACCATCCAAATTTTTTTATTGTGTTGTTGATCTGGTTTTGAATTTGAAAATGAATTGATCTAGTTAGATTTTAATTTAAGCAGTAAAAGTTGCTCAAGCCTAGAGTGAATTTTCCTTTACATTGAAGATAGAAATGATACCAAGTGACTTCTAGAGAAAGTGATAAATGGTGTACATGTGTAAGAATAAATGCTTTTTACCTACCATCAACTTTCATTCTGGATGTTTTCAAGAGTTCACTTGTAGTATGATTTATCAATTAACCAATACACATGCACATTCAACAGTGTACTTTTTGAATTATTTTAATTTAAACAAAATGACCATAATTATTTAGATGGACATCTGACAATGCATACTTTTCAAATTGTCTGGGAAATGTTTTTAGAATCATTGATTCAGCAAAATCCAATAATAAGACCGACTTTTTGTTTAATAGAATTCTCTCCACAGTGTTCCACTCCATTAGTGAAAAGGGAGTTTTCCAAGTTGCATAGATATGTTCTCAAGGACATTGGTTAATAAAACATAGACATTTATGTCTAGATGGTAAAAGTTTATATGTAGGCACTTGCTCAAGCAAACCATTCTGTTGCTTTAACAAATGACCTTTGTATCAAACTTAGGCTTACATAGAACTGATCAGATTTTTTTAAACCACTGTAGCCAATGGAAAATACATTCCAAACAATATTAATCTATTTTTTCTTTAGTTTTCTATACAAAGCTTATAAGAACATACATAAAAATACCAAAAGGATACATAATCAGAAGTTACCTGTAGAAAATAAAAGTTTTTGTTTTTCTCCTTTACGTTTGCATTTTAAAATCAAGTACATTAGATTTGTGGAGATGATCTAGTATGTATATTTGTTTATGCTCTGTGGCAAGGTAGGGGCATTCAAAATTATATTAGATACAATTTATATGAGGCCCTCCAAAAAAAAAAGACATTATGTAGTGTTTCACTGAGTTTGTGTGAAATACTACAGCTGTCTCCAGAATGCCTTTCCCCGGTGGAAAAGGAGCTTAATTCTGCCAAGGCACGAGTGCAGGACCCTTTCTTGCCCTTATTTGCTTTTAGAGACTCACACTGTCAAATTGATGAATGGGCTTTGACAGAAGCAAAGGTAATTCAAAGCTCATTCAAAGGTAGAATAGTCTTTAATAGATTCTTTTTTAAAAGTCTCTGATGGAGGAAAAATATATAGAGAAAATGCACAGAATTAATTCACTGTGAAGTCATTATTTACCCAAAGCCAAAAACTCATTATCTCTCTGAAGCTATAAGTTAGAGTCATCCTAATCACCCTTACAATGTACATGTGTGTTTATTTACAAATGAGACTATTTATATTTTTATCTCTATGAAAGAAAATCAGTAATTTACCAAGAAAAAAAAATTGGTGAGGAGGGTTTGTTTAGGGGCAGTAACCTTTTTATAAATTTACTAGTGTTGAGGTCATTTTTGTCTGGAACACCCTAACAGAAACATGACTTGGGAATTACAGAGAAGAGTTGATGGTGTTAGCAAACGCAAATGAATTTCAGTTATGATTTGTCTGCTTTGGATATTTGGCAAATTAATGTATTAGTGATAAAATAATGGGATAAGTTTGAAGAGAGAGCTGAACTCATTGCATGTATCGCACCCACTGTAGATGTATTCCACCCACTGTAGTTCATGCGCCGAGTCCTTGCTCTGAGTTCTTGATAACACACTCCCATCATCGCACCTGGCACAAATCCCCTCCCTTTTCATTCAGGTTTGCCCTACTAAATGAGCCTCCTTTCTCCTTTGCTCTATTGAAAATAGACAGGGGTATAGCATTTAGAAAGATTATTTCATTCAGTGTTAAGGAGATCCTGTAATTAATAGTAGATACCAATAATTGGATATCTGCCTTCCTGTGTATTCCATAAGGAGTGAGAATATTTTCTTCAGTTGTTATTCCTTTTAGATTAGTTCATACAAATAACTGCTTTTAGTACTAAGCGAATATCAGAGCTATGACTCATCTTTGCTATCTTTGTTTTCCTACGTTTGGAAACGTAACAAAGCTAATTTCCTTTGGAAGGCAGTATTGGAGCTGTCCAAAACACACATGTAGATGCCCATTAGTATACCTCTAGATGAAAACAAAACTGGTATACAGTTCTAAGAAAATTCTTGGGACAAGTAAGAATGTCCAAAGAAGGACTTTGCTGGGTTTTTTCATCTTTGATAGAAATAATATTTGACATCTGCTTTGAAAAATGCAACAAAATAAAACTTATAACTATATCAGTTATTCAGTTGAACATCATAGTTGTATCATCCTAAAATTTGTGCTCCTGAACATACCTGTAAGAGAGTGATACAAGAAAAAGCAGATGTGACCTCACTGAAAGAACTTATAATTGCACACAAACATAAACACTTACAAATGTGTGATTATGAGTCAACATAAAAAGACACAATATAGAAAGAGACTAGAAAAAAATCAATAGGAAGCACTGAAAATATACTAAGTGGTGGCTCCTGGATTAGGAGTCAGGAAAGACTTTGTGGAGGTATAAAGCCAGGAGCCACCATCGTGGCCATTCACATGCAGGTTCGCATTGGATTTGGACAGTCAGTAAAGAAACATCGGCCCAAAAACTGGTGGGCCATTATTTTTAATCCTAGCTTGCACCCGGCAGGCAAGTAAAAACATACACTGGGCTCCAAAACCCACTCACATTCAGTGCTCACAAAGCTACTGACTTATCCGAGTTTCCTAGAATCAAAGGTTCTAGCTCATCAGACTTATTCACCTCTGTTCCCCATCTCCTTCCTTCACTCTGCACAAACTCTACACAAACTGGCTTCTCACTCAACGCTCCACCATCTTGGCTGCTTCTCCTGGCCTACTCCATGTGGCCTTTCTCAGCTCTGCTCTCTGCTTTCTCCTCTAATGATAATCTCAGGAACCAAGAGCTCAAGCTCCTGTTCTGCCCTCATTTTATAGTATAGAAATCAAAACCTTTAATCCAATATACAAAAATAGGAAAGTCTCTACTACAAAGTCACTTATCTGAGTCATGATGGGATTGTACCACCCCATATCAAAAAGGGTGGGAAAGGCTTAATCCCAAAACCAAGCCCAAGGCTACAAGGATTCTGCCTGCCCACAGCCAGCCCCCAACACACATTAATATCACCTGGGCAACAGCCTCCATGTGGGCAGCGTCATCTTTAACAAAGTGAGCATAATACATTTTATCTGCCCAACAGGAGGCTTGTCCATTTTATGGTTGGGTAAGATTTAACATGTAGTGTTGATAGTGGAAAGTGTTGACTATAAGAACAGGAAACAGCATGAGTTAAGACATGAAGACCAGAAATCAGAAGCCATTTTAGAGAGTCATTTTATCTCAATCACATCACACAGATCACATTAGGGGAATGAATCAAGTAAGGTGGAAGTGATGGCTGGCATGTATTTATCTGTTCATTCACTCATTCATTTAGTTTATTGAGTTCCTGCAATGGGTTAGTCACTGGTATGGCACTAGTGATAAATTCAGAAGAAAAAAAGTGAGTAAAATACAATGCCTGTCTAAGAAGGAATCATTCTTTATTGTGGAGTATGGAAGTAAAAACAGATAATTACAAGACAATGTAATAAATTCTTCAGTTGGAGCTTTCACAGAGTGTTGTGGGAGTAAAATGCATATATCAGCTAAATCTACTTTGGAGAATCAAAAAAAAACTTAACAGAGAGGCTGACACTTGGGCTGGATCCCGAAGGGTATATAAATATTAGAGTAGATGGGGAGAGTGTAAGATGAATTGCTGAGTCAGATGAAATAAATATTTGTAAATATAAGTGGGTATAGGAGGGCATAATTTGTCAGGGCAGAAGGCTTGAGTGCTGTGTTTATAAGATTAGACTCTATTCCATAGCCCTACAGACTTTGCAAGTATTTGAGGACAGAAGTAAGAGATCTTAGATGATTTTTAGCCCCATTCCTTGGGCATTGATTTATAGCGTGTGCAGACAAACAAAATGGGTTGTAGCACGGTTAACCCACTGATATCTAGTACCGTCCAAATTATACTGATTTTTTGAACCAGGTAGAGTTTATAAGGTCAGTCATTGAACATTAAAAAGGACTGACGGATCCACCCGATATACCATTAACCCAGTCGCCTCATCACTGTTGATTCAGTCTGATGTGAACCTCTTCATTTCAAGGAAAGCAAAACAATGGAAGGGATAATATATCAATATAATCATTGAGAGTCCTGAGCAGCTCAACGGTCAAATGAACAGTCATGGCTGCGTTCAGTAAAGGCCACTAAATATGAAAGTTTGAAAAGAAACACATCTGCTCTATAGAATGAAATAGTAGTTTCTCTGACCTCTGCCCCACCTCATGCCAAGTCTCAATACTTATCAAGGCTATCTAATGGCTACAAGGAGGGAGAGTTTCACTGTATTGCCTACAAAATTTTATGGAACAAACTACAGTGTTTGTCTTATGAAGAGGTGCTGGACACAGACCTGCAGGCTGTCTCCTGAACTTGAATTCTTGCCAATCCAACCTCAGCATTGTGCCCTTGGTCAGGCTGCTGGTGCTCCTTGAGCCTCGTTTTCCTCATCTTTGAAATGGGAATGGCAAAATGATCTTTTCATTTTACTGTGAGGATACAAGGTTTTGGAGATAATGTCCTTGGGGAGGGGGGCATAGTAGATACTTAACATATTATGGCTAAAGTTTGTGTGAGCTGGACCAGAAGCGGCCATGGCACTGAAGTGAACTAAGACACTTCCAGTTTTTGTTTGTGTCCTACACTTTTCATTTCCCAGGCTTTCCTTATATAGCTTCATACCCATAAGGTCACTCCTCACTCCCATCCCCATGAGCTCAAACTCACCCATCCTTCAAGGCTCAACCCAAATGGTGAATTGGCTGGAGCAAAGAGCCTGAAGCCATATGGCCAGTGCAACTTCAAACTCCTTGAGAGCAGGACCTATGCTTTGTGTGCCCCTCCCTCAGAGAGCCGGGCACAGAGTAGGCCTGCAGGCAATGAAGATGGTGATAATAAATCACACTACCTGAGCTCTTTCACAATATAAAGTGCCAAGCCAGGCCCTTTGTATCTAGTATTATATTGGAACCTCTTAACTACCCTACAATAGAGGTAGAATTTGGACACATGAGGAAACTGAGGCTCAAATGTGTAAAGGGACCTTACCAAGGGCTGGTGAAAGATGAAACCAAGATTGGAGCTCAGACTCTCCTACGGACCTAAGCCATTTCGAATGAAGAACTCAGCCCCGGCACCTGTGAAGGTTACATTCTGCCAATGAGCCAGGGGCTCCCATGCTGCAGACATTGCCGGGGGTGCAGAGAGTGTGGCTCACAACTAGCTAAGTTAGAGATGCTTAGTCCCCTTTCCAGATGTGGAAGCGGAGGCCTGGGGGACACTAAATAACTTGCCTGACACCAGCCTGCTCCTGCCAGGCTCCAAAGCTCTGGAAAATTCCCCAAAGCAAACTTCCATTCCGGCTGGTATACCTCAGCCTAGGTGATTTTTTTGTTTGTTTGTTCGTTTGTTTTTTTGAAAAATTGTATTAGATTCCTTTTGCTAAATGCCCAATGTATGAAAATACCAAGTGCCTGAAAGAGGCTTCCTGAAGGCTCAGCCCTCCTGTTTCCGTGCTTACCAGGGTGTTACCTGTTCATGAGCATCCTGAGGGAGAAGCTGAGCTGTGAGAAGGACAGGAGAACGATCCCTGCCCCAGCCTCTTGGTCCTTCTCTAACAGCAGCAGCAAAAGTGGTCTCTTTAGGTAAACATATGTAAATCATAATCATTCTTTCCTGGGTTCTCTACATTCCATCCAGACTGCTTTTTGTCTGTCCCTCAAACCCTCCCAGCTAAGTACCGAGGCCTTCTGCACTTGCTCTTGTTACTACACATTTTCCTCCAAGGTGCACGGGAGTGTTTTGTCCTTTGAATCCTAGTCCGAATGTCACCACCTTGATTGTCTATTCTAAGTGAGGTACATTCTTCAACCCAAAACTCCAGTCACACTCAACAACATCTCCCCTCTAATCTGGTATTATACTGTCTAACTCCTTGATTATGTGTTGATTCTCGGCCTCCTTTATTACCCCTGCCCACACATACACACTAGTTTGAAGAATGGAAGAACTTACTGTTTTTTTGAGGGCCTGGGACAGTTGATGTTCAGTTGAATGAATGATGATTTGGCATTTTCATATATTTAGATGGTTATTTTCAAAAATAGGTATTTTCTATTATGGCTGAAATGAATAATGTATAACTTAGTCCTTTGTACACTGTGCAGAAGATATTCTTTGTTTGGTTAAAAGTTTCATCTAGCCTGACCAGGTAGTGGCACAGTGGTTAGAGCATTGGACTGGGACATAGAGGATCCAGGTTTGAAACCCCAAGGTCTCCCGCTTGAACGCAGCCTCACCTGGCTGGAGAGCAGGCTCACCAGCTTGAACATGGGGTCGCTGGTTTGAACGTGGGATCACAGACATGACCTCATAGTTGCTGGCTTGAGCCCACGGTCATTGGTTTGAGCAAGGGGTCACTGGCTCTGCTGGAGACCCCCATCAAGTTACATATGAGAAAGCATTAATAAACACTAAGGTGCAGCAACGAAGAATTGATGCTTCTCATCTCTCTCCCTTCCTGTCTGTCTGACCCTATCTGTCTCTCTCCCTGTCTCTCTCTCTCTGTCTATGTGACAGACAAAAAAGAAGTTTCATCTATCTGAGAGCTCTAGCCCTACCACTCTGCACACAGGCTTGATTCCCACTGATACAGTGCTCATCATTTGTACCAGGAAAATTAATAGGAATTAGGAGGAAATGTTAGTGGTCTTTCTTCTTCTCCTCCTACTCTAGCATATAATCAACCACGTCCTTCTCATCTGCAGAGGACTTATTACGGCTTGATTTAAAAAAGGCTTTGAGCCTAAACAGACCTATCAGTAGAGAAGAAATAGAAAAAACCATTAAAAACCTCCCCAAAAATAAAAGTCCAGGCCCTGACGGCTATACCAGCGAATTTTATCAAACATTCAAAGAAGACTTGGTTCCTATTCTACTCAAAGTCTTCCAAAAAATTGAAGAAGAAGCAATGCTTCCAAACACATTTTATGAGGCCAACAAAACCCTCATACCAAAACCAGGCAAGGATGGCACAAAAAAAGAAAACTACAGACCAATATCTCTAATGAATACAGATGCTAAAATACTAAACAAAATACTAGCAAATCGAATACAACAACATATTAAAAAAAATAATACATCATGATCAAGTGGGATTCATCCCAGAATCTCAAGGATGGTTCAACATATGTAAAACGGTTAATGTAATACACCATATCAACAAAACAAAGAACAAAAACCACATGATCTTATCAATAGATGCAGAAAAGGCTTTCGATAAAATACAACACAATTTTATGTTTAAGACTCTCAACAAAATGGGTATAGAAGGAAAATATCTCAACATGATAAAGGCCATATATGATAAACCATCAGCTAACATCATATTAAATGGCACTAAACTGAAGGCTTTCCCCCTTAAATCAGGAACAAGACAGGGTTGTCCACTCTCTCCACTCTTATTTAATGTGGTACTAGAGGTTCTAGCCAGAGCAATCAGACAAGACAAAGAAATAAAAGGCATCCATATCGGAAAAGAAGAAGTAAAGGTATCACTTTTTGCAGATGATATGATCCTATACATCGAAAACCCCAAAGAATCCACAAAAAGACTACTAGAAACAATAAGCCAATACAGTAAGGTCGCAGGATACAAAATTAACATACAGAAGTCAATAGCCTTTCTATATGCCAACAATGAAACAACTGAGAAGGAACTCAAAAGAATAATCCCCTTCACGATTGCAACAAAAAAAATAAAATACTTAGGAATAAACATAACAAAGAATGTAAAGGACTTATATAATGAAAACTATAAACCATTGTTAAGGGAAATTGAAAAAGATATAATGAGATGGAAGAATATACCTTGTTCTTGGCTAGGAAGAATAAATATAATCAAGATGGCTATATTACCCAAAGCAATATACAAATTTAATGCAATTCCCATCAAACTTCCAATGACATTTTTTAAAGAAATAGAGCAAAAAATCATCAGATTTATATGGAACTATAAAAAAACCCCGAATAGCCAAAGCAATCCTAAAGAAAAAGAATGAAGCTGGGGGCATAACAATACCTGACTTCAAACTCTATTATAGGGCCATGACAATCAAAACAGCATGGTATTGGCAGAAAAATAGACACTCAGACCAATGGAACAGAATAGAAAGTCCAGAAATAAAACCACATATATATAGTCAAATAGAGGTCGCCGGTTCGAAACCCTGGGCTTGCCTGGTCAAGGCACATATGGGAGTTGATGCTTCCAGCTCCTCCCCCTTCTCTCTCTCTCTCTCTCCCTCTGTCTCTCCCTCTCCTCTCTAAAATGAATAAATAAAAAATAATAATAATAAATATATAGTCAAATAATTTTTGATAAAGGGGCCAACAACACACAATGGAGAAAAGAAAGCCTCTTCAATAAATGGTGCTGGGAAAACTGGAAAGCCACATGCAAAAGAATGAAACTGGACTACAGTCTCTCCCCCTGTACAAAAGTTAACTCAAAATGGATCAAAGATCTAAACATAAGACCTGAAACAATTAAGTACATAGAAGAAGACATAGGTACTCAACTCATGGACCTGGGTTTTAAAGAGCATTTTATGAATTTGACTCCAATGGCAAGAGAAGTGAAGGCAAAAATTAATGAATGGGACTACATCAGACTAAGAAGTTTTTGCTCAGCAAGAGAAACTGATAACAAAATAAACAGAAAGCCAACTAAATGGGAAATGATATTTTCAAACAACAGCTCAGATAAGGGCTTAATATCCAAAATATACAAAGAACTCATAAAACTCAACAACAAACAAACAAACAATCCAATAAAAAAATGGGAAGAGGATATGAATAGACACTTCTCCCAGAAAGAAATACAAATGGCCAACAGATATATGAAAAGATGCTCATCTTCTTTAGCTATTAGAGAAATGCAAATCAAAACGGCAATGAGATACCACCTCACACCTGTTCGATTAGCTGTTATTAGCAAGTCAGGTAATAGCAAATGTTGGAGAGGCTGTGGAGAAAAAGGAACCCTCATCCACTGTTGTTGGGAATGTAAAGTAGTACAACCATTATGGAAGAAAGTATGGTGGTTCCTCAAAAAACTGAAAATAGAACTACCTTATGACCCAGCAATTCCTCTACTGGGTATATATCCCCAAAACTCAGAAACATTGATACGTAAAGACACATGCAGCCCCATGTTTATTGCAGCATTGTTCACAGTGGCCAGGACATGGAAACAACCAAAAAGCCCATCAATAGATGACTGGATAAAGAAGATGTGGCACATATACACTATGGAATACTACTTAGCCATAAGAAAAGATGACATCGGAACATTTACAGCAAAATGGTGGGATCTTGATAACATGATACGAAGCGAAATAAGTAAATCAGAAAAAAACAGGAACTGTATTATTCCATACGTAGGTGGGACATAATAGTGAAACTAAGAGACATTGATAAGAGTGTGGTGGTTATGGGGGGGAGGGGGGAATGGGGGAGGGAAAGGGGGAGGGGGAGGGGCACAGAGAGAACAAGATAGAGGGTGACGGAGGACAATCTGACTTTGGGTGGTGGGTATGCAACATAATTGAACGACAAGATAACCTGGACTTGTTATCTTTGAATATATGTATCCTGATTTATTGATGTCACCCCATTAAAAAAATAAAATTATAAAAATAAATAAATAAATAAATAAATAAAAAAGGCTTTGAAAGGGAGCCTGCAAAAAAGAAATTACATGACTGTCTGGACCTTGCCCTTTCTTACAAACAGAAACTGAAGTGGATAAGAGTGACTGTATCCTATTTACTATGTCCATCCTTTGTAACAATATGTTGCCATGAGCAAGTCTTTTTTTATTCTTGTTGCCTTATTTTGATTTACACAGCTCTGTTCTATAATCATGAATATGACCTTTGCATTTGTCTGAAAGCGCTGCTTTTCCACGGTATGATGCTAAGTATAGTGATGGCATAGTGCTGTTTACAGATTAGCAGTGTGCCAGGACAGAGTGAATAAAAAGAGACATACCATCATATCACAGAGCTGGTTCTGCTACCTGGTCAGCTTGGACCTTGGGCAAGAATTGCCTGTCTTCTTTCCTTCCTTCCCTTCTTCCTTCCTTCTTCCTTTTTTCCTTCCTTTCTTTATTCAACTATTCTTTGAATCAGCTTTATGAGCTCACTTTCTCTGTTAACATTTTCTTCAATTTACCTTCAAATATCTCAGGAGCAAAGTTCAAACAGCTTTAACTTTAAAGCAGGGGTGCAGGATACTGCAGCAAGCCTGTCATAGTTAGTATGGCTGTGAAAGCAGGTGTGCACATTCTACTGTGTGTTTTGGTCTTAAAGGAATGTTTGTCTCTCTAAAGTCACCTTAAGGTTAAGTGACGTGCAAGTAATATTTGGCATGTATATTTTATTCTAGGAGTAAAGTGAGGAGGTCATTTTGTTTCCCCCATATAATCTGAAGTCTGAATATCTTGTTGCTGTTGTTGTTTTAATTTTCCATTGATTTGAGAGAAAGAGAGAGAGAGAAAGGGAATAAAGGTTAGGGGGTAAGGGAGAGAGGAGAGAGAGAGAAAGAAGCATCGACTCATTTTTTTTTTCACTTAGTTGTCTCATTTAATTGTGCAAGCCATGTTGTTTTTAAAGCTTTTAGATTGGAGTGGAATGAACTGTGTCGCTGTTGTTACACAGGATGTCCGAGGGACCAGCTCTGGCAAACTTATGTTACCAAGTCTCTTAATATGTATTAAGTTACATCAGTTAATTCTACATTCAGGATAAACGTTAATCTTTTATGGTAGCTTACTTTATAAAAAGAATCATTTTAATTCATACCTTACTTAATGCCTTTTATGGCCTGTTAGTTTTTTAAAGAAAAACATTTTAAAATGCATTCTTTTCATGCGGAAATGTTCTAAAGAAAAATCTTAATGTAGAAGCTTATTTTTTTCTACTTTCCTAAAACATAAATTAAACATTAATTCAAAGTTCTAGTACTTTTTATAAATATATATATTGAATAATTTTTAGAGAGAGAGGATGGGAGAGAGAGAGAGAAACATTGATCTGTTCCTGTATGTGCCTCAACCAGGAATTGATACCACAACCTTTGGGTATGAGAATGATGCTCTAACTAACTGAGCTATCGGGCCAGGGTTAAAGTAACGGTACTTTGATGGGGGAGAAGGGCAGCTACAGCTGAGCAAGTGACCCTTTATTCAAGCCAGTGACCCTGTGATCAAGCTGGTGAGTCCGCACTCAAGAGTTTCAAACCTGGGTCCTCCGCTTCCCAGTCCGAGGCTTTATCCACTGCGCCGCCACCTGGTCAGGCAGTAATGATACTTTTAAAACATATTTCTGGCATCAATGTTTTTTATTTAAATTGGTTTATATATCTTTATACTTATAAAGTTTTTTACGGTTTATTCAAATAAATAGCGAGTAAGGTACATTTTATTCTTATTTTCTCAAACTATTCATAAGCTAAAAGAAAATGCTTAAATTGTACTTTTTCAATATTTCAAAACAGTTAATGTTATTACAGGCTATTACTTTATAAAGACCCAAAACATAAAGGGAGATATGGTACGCAACATTATTACAGATTATCTGTTTATGTAATTCACCACATTAAAAGATTAAAGAAGGAAAAATAATGATCACATTTAACAGATGATGAAACAACTCCTATTCATATTAAACACAATCTGAGCAAACTCGGAACAAAAAGAAATGTCTTTAATCTTTATGAAATGCTATATTTAGTGATAAAACACTAGAAGAATTACTTTAAAATTAGAAGATAGGTAAAGATAGTCATTACCATTGCTTCAGTACATCTTATTAAAAGTTTTCAATGCAAAAGGAGAAAACAAGAAAAATATATAATGATTTGAAATGCTGTCTATATCTGTATATGCATAAGTCTAATGATAGGATAAATATGCAAAAATCTAATGAAAATATGTGAGGTTTTCTCAAAAGAATGTTAAATTGGAAGTTCGGAATGAGTTGTAGATATAACAGACATCAAACACCAAAGAGAGCAGTAGACAAATCGACTGCAGATTTTCAAAGGAAATATTCAAAATGATTTCTTTCTCCTATCTGTTAATATCCTTCTTCATGACGTGTTTATTAAAAAATATAGAAAGGAAATTGTGAGATGGCAGAGACTTGTTAAGAGCTTACTGTGGTGAGACTTGATGACATATGGACATCTCACCCATCCCCTAAAATGCAATTGATAAAGTGAGTACATCCTATATGTTGAGATGCCCCCAAAGAAGGTATGATTTTTTAAATTTTTTTTCAAACAAGATATTAAAAGTACAAACATCAAAGAACGTATGTAATGAATTTGACTTTATTAACATTAGAAACTTAAGTATAACAGATCATTCCATAAACCAAGTGAAAAAAAAATGTCATAGAATATGAAAAGATATTTCTAATATTGGGTATATAAACCAGTTTTTTTTAAAGTAGACAAAATAGCAGTTCATGTAAGAAAATATCTAAATAGCCAATAACCATGAAAAGATGTTCATTCTCACTAGTAATCAAATAAAGGTTGACTGAAACTACATTTAGATACTATTCCAGGCCCTGGCAGGTGGCTTTGTGGACAGAGTGTCAACCTGGCATATGGATGTCCCCGGTGCAGTTTCTGGTCAGGGCACACAGGAGAAACTGCTATCCTCTTCCTCCTCTTCCTCCTCCTCCCTCTCCCCCGTCTCTCCCTCTTCCCCTTGGCTGGGGAAGAATTGGCTCAGTTGGTTTGAGTGTGGCTCCAGGCACTGAGAATGGTTCCGTTGTAGCGCATCAGCCTCAGGCACATTGAGCTCAGTATTCGAGCATGGGCTCTAGATGGGGTTGCCAGGTGGATCCCGGTTGGGGTGTATGCAGGAGTTTGCCTCACTATCTCCCTTCCTCTCACCTGAAAAAATAAAAAATAAATACTATTTCAAAACCATCAGATTCCAAAGAAAGCTAACATTTGTTAATACCAAGAACACAGTGAGGATGTGGAAATATCGAAATTTTCACACATTGTTTGACGAATAGCAGTTTGGAGTACACATTTGTAAGAAATTTGCCAAATGCTAGTAAAATTCAGATATCCACACCGCACATTAATTCTTCTCCTAGGAAGACTTTGGAAAAGCTCTTTTATGTGAATACATTGAGACATGCTCAGAAATGTGAAATGCACCTTTGGAAACAGGCCAAATGTCCATTGTCAGAAGACTAGATCAACACATTTGGCTGGATTCATACAATGTAATATTCCACTTAAGTTAAAATGAGAAAACCTGTAAATAAATGAGAATATGGTGCATAATAGGAAAAAAAATAATAGTAAAAAGAATACAAAATGATAAGGGAAAAGAATATAATACAAAGAGAACAGTAATAAAAGTAAACACCCAATAAGAATGGCCATGTTGTTTCCTATACTTCATATAATCAACCCCCTAACTGCCTGTTGTTACCCAAGGCCTTACTTTCATAGTATAAAAGAAGGATCCTCAATGTAAGTTTAACTTAGGTACTCAATCCCTCGTGGTGCCTTTCATAAATCTTATGACTAGAAATTTTTATTTTTTTCATTTATTAAATTTAACGGGGTCACATTGGTTAATAAGAGTATATAAACTTCAAGGGTAGATTTCTATGTTGCATGAGCTGAATATTGTATATTGTGCTCACCACCCAAAGTCCAATCTTCACCATATATTTGCCTTCCTTTACCATTTATTACTCCTCTACCTCCTTCCCTCTAGTAACCACTCTTGTCTGTGTCTGAATTTCAGTTTTACAGAAATATTTAAATATGACTGGATAAAGGCTCCTCTAACAGTAATAACGCTAAGGAAGTGTTTAAGTTGAAAACGTCACTTGATTTGTTTTTTTCCCTACACATCTCTACATATTCTTTACCTTGTTTAGTAAGTTGTGTTGACCAGAATATCTATTCTTTGGGTCACACTTAATGAATCAATTAAAAAAAAAATAGTATGTACAATTATACTGAAAACGTTGACATTTCTTGAAAAACTAAAAAAATGATGATACCCATTATATTTTTGGCTGCGATTAAAAATCACAATTAGTTTAGAAAAGTTATTAGTAAGTTAATAAGGTCCTATTAAAACCCACAGTATTTAGTCATTTGGTTTATTAAAAAACTTTCACTAGTAAATAAATTTTTCTCTAGAGAAAAAAGTTAAATGCCTCTAATATGATATTTATTTTTGTTTTACAAAGTCATCTAGCAAAGTTTGCTTGCAGAGGTAGGGCCACAAAAATCTGAAAATGGGGGGTAAGTTGCCACAAGCCTTAGCAATAGTATCAAGCTGAAATATAAGACACATAACATGCAGTGTTTTAGAATAAAGAAACTTATTAAAGGGATTTTTGCTATTAAAATATTTATTTATACTATAGATTTTCAGAAAATTAAAAAGAGCTGCTTTCAAATTCTGTTTGGGTATGTTTTCAAAGTAGAAAGCAGCCTTCCTATATGTAAGATGCTGGATAGGATTATTAAATTATAATCAAAGAAATATTAAACCAACTACTATAATCTATTAAGCATTTATTTCTAAATTTGACAATTTGTGTTTCTTTGATTTTTACCTAATTACTTGTGAATGACTATATATAGATGTGCTTTTTAGATGTGGTTTTATAAGTGTAAAATGTGATAGATTTGAAGCATTGGATAACATTTTCTTAATATGGTCCTTAAATTTCTTTGGCTTAGAACACCAAAAGTCCTAGTATCCACTCCACAGTGACTCATATTTCTGTCTTTTTAATCTTGTAACATTATTATTTTAGGTTTTCTTATATGATTTTTGGCCAAGATAGCTGAGATTACATGAGCTTATCTCAAGAACGTTACCAAAGTTCATATTTTCCCCATTCTCCAACTTCTTATTTTTAAAAATTAGAACAATTGTAGAACTTTATGAGAAACCTCTTTACTATAAAACTAACTTGTTTAAGGAGAGCATTTAGTTCTAATTTCAAATGAATTTATGAAAACTGGATAAATAGACACAAAGTAGTACATAAAATGGACTGAACTGCCTTTGAAATTCTTGGACCACAGACATAAGCATTGAATCCACATGACTTCCAGGCTGAACATTGTCCAGTCTTATATTTTACAGCAAATTTCCTGTGTTAACAAATCACAGTTCAAATTTGTAGGGTTGAAACAAATTGTAAGATTAGTGTAAGGGAAAAACCATCTACTAAAATATGAATATGAAACAATATATATTATCTTTATCTTTCTTCAACTATGCATCATGGGTTTTATTATGAATTACATAGAATAAAATGTGGTAAAATAGTGAGTTGTCTATTTATACTTAACATAATTCAGGTATTTACTGGAAGTCTGGGCGTCTAGAAAGTTGGTAGTTAATGATGAGAAAGAGCTTTTAAAACAGCAAGGTCATAATAACTTGACATTATCAGAATCTCATTTTACATTAGTTTTCAATAAAAGGCTGTAATTAGAATATGTTTTGGTAGTTAGACATTAACCTTAATCTTGTGATATCTTTTGCATAATATAGATATGAGCTATAGCTTGTTATAATCAGTTTGAAGAAAGTTTTTTTTTAAATCATACTTTTTATCTTTATTAAGTACCACCTAAATTGTTTTCTTTTCCAAATCACCTTTTTCTTGAAAACTTACCTCTAGACTATCTTTTTGCCATCCTTTTAAAAAGTGAAAAACCTAACTTCACTTCTGTGAAGTGAGCCATATTTTAAAGGACTACGTTCGTTCTTAATCTTGACATTCAAAGGAGACATCCTGCAATGTTGTAAATGTTCCAGCAGGATTAAGGATAGAGACTGCAGTGTTTCTGAGAGCACTCCAACCTGCCTTCAATATGCTCATTTTTCAGTGGTGAGTCAGGGCGGGACAGAGTCTCTAAGCCCTTGACCTCCTCAGAGAAGTCAGCTGTGTCAAAGTGTGACTACCTGTCATTTATTAAGTAACAGGAAGGGAATAAGTGCAACATTTTTTTTTGCTTGTAACACTTTATTCCCTAGCCTTATTCAGTAATGCTGAAATTACATATAGAAAATGTCTTATGTCATATAAATATTTTTCCTTATAAATTGTAAATGGAAATTAGATGACACTAAGTGTAAAAAAAAAATCTGTATTCACTTATTACCTATAGGCTGCTTTGGGACAATATATTATATTACATTAAAAGAATAAATGTTATCCAGGAATTCCACTTAAAGATGTGACATACATATTTGATTCAGGCTATTAAGAAATACTGCTACACATTCTGACATGAATGTATGGTGACAGAAGCAGAGAGGCTGATATTTATGTTATGGGTATGCCAAATATCATACTAACTGGAAATAAAAGTTTCATTTGATTTTTTTATAATGAATATATGGACAGATTGCAGGAAAACATTTAAAAGTTGAGAAATATACAATAGGCTCATTTCCATGAACAAGAATTTAATTTCCCTGCATTAATAGCCCGATATGTGAAATTAGTTAAATGTATAGCTATCAAGCTTTGCTACAGTGAATGTAAAATTGTGGTTGAACACAGTCATCAGGTTTCATCTAAGCAAGCGAAGAGCATTCTCATCAACTTTCCTGATTGGGCATTTGATGGCACAAGTGTTACATCAACGTCTTGATTTGGCAACAGCTAAAATTGATCATAAAGGCAAAAAATATATTGTCAACCTACATATCAGGGTTATTGTTTTGTTTTGTTTTGTTTTTTGGTGTTTTATTTTTTTCCATCATTTCCACTTCACTAAGAAACTGCAGGCTTTTGTCTACAAATGACCATGTCAAATCTGTTGATGGCACATTAATGCCCAGAAAGAAGACACTCTTTAATGAATGCCAGAAAGTAAAATAAAAAAAGCGAGATAACCTGAAAAGGGGAAATTGTGGGTTTGGTGGCTAGAAAAGCATGAAGAAGCTGACAGCTTTGAATCAGTTAATCCACTTCACTCATGGTTTTGCTTTGTTTGGAAAAATAGAATCTTTCAGTTGGAGCTTTACAGAGGCTTGCTGGAGGAGGCTGACAAATGAATGAGATTTGAGTTCCTACTTTCTGTGATGCCTATATTGTCATTGTCTTTTTAAAATACATATTTTAAAAGCTTTTAAAATTGCCATTGACATACAATATAATATTAGTTTCAGATGTACAACATAGTAATTACAAATGTATATGACTTATGAGGCGATCACCCTGGTAAGTCTGGTACCCACCATACCGAGTTATTACAATATTATTGACTATATTCCTTATGTTGTGCTTTACATCCCTGTGACTGTTCTATAACTGGTGATTTGTACTTCTTAACATCTTTCCCTTTTTCACATAACCGTCGATTTTTCTCTTTGGTGTCCAAACCTATGTACAAAGAATGGGGGGGCTGCTTTTATTGGTTATAAATAAATGAATTAAAATTGTTGCAAAAAGCCTACTCTTGATCTATAGCATTTCTAAAGGTCTTTCGAGAATTTTGAGAAGTCTGTTTTTGCATGCAGTTTGTATGTGTGTATGTCTTTGCACGTGTGCACTCACCTCATTATGTATATAAACATATTACTCATATACATGAGGATTTAAAAGGTTTAAAAAGGTTTATTCTTGCCCTGGCCGGTTGGCTCAGTGGTAGAGCGTTGGCCTGGCGTGCGGGGGACCCGGGTTCGATTCCCGGCCAGGGCACATAAGAGAAGCGCCCATTTGCTTCTCCACCCCCCCCTCCTTCCTCTCTGTCTCTCTCTTCCCCTCCCGCAGCCAAGGCTCCATTGGAGCAAAGATGGCCTGGGCACTGGGGATGGCTCCTTGGCCTCTGCCCCAGGTGCTAGAGTGGCTCTGGTCATGGCAGAGCAACGCCCCGGAGGGGCAGAGCTTCGCCCCTGTTGGGCGTGCCGGGTGGATCCCGGTCAGGCGCATGCCGGAGTCTGTCTGACTGTCTCTCCCCGTTTCCAGCTTCAGAAAAAATACAAAAAAAAAAAAAAAAAAAGGCTTATTCTTAAATATATTATTATGCATAATAAGCATCTTGCTTTGAGTTTACAAGACTTGAAAACTGATCAATATGCATATTATATGGTATGCACAAAGAAAAAAGTATGAAGAAAATTTCACTTTCAGAAAAGAATCAATTCTTATAGAAATATTTGTATGTAAATGTCTCTATCTCTATAGGTAAAGATATATTTTATATCTTGGACATCTCTCTTAAGATAAGGTGAAACAATAACATGCCTGGATCTTTGCATCTCATGCTAGATAGAAATTAGAATTCCAAAGGGGTCAAAGCAAATGCAAAAGGAATAATACATATTTGATCAAAATTCACTTGTCGGCGAAGAGATGATTGGCAGAAAACAAGCAAAATTAAGCACAAAGCTCTGCTCAGAAAAAGCACAGTGAATACATAGCCAAGAATACCATCTGTTGAATATGAAATTCTTGGATCAAGACATTATAGATACATTTCCCCAAACAGCAGGGACAGAAGTCTTTCTGGAAACAAAATCACAATAGGGTTTCAGAAACGCCAAGTGAAGAAGAGGTAAATAACTGTTCGCTGTGTTGCGGGGAGCAGACTTCCTTACTGCCAGTGCAGAGCGTGATTAATTACATGACATGGTTCATGATGCTGGTAGTAAATAAACGTACAGCAGGTAGTCGCCCTGTTCGAATAATTTTTACATCAGTATGTCAACTACTACCCATGAATAGATCAAAATCTTTTTTACCATGTACATTGTCTACACCTTTATTTACTCCCAGAATTCCCATGCTCCTTGTCACTCATTATGTTTTATAAAGCTAATACAATGATGGCTGACTGATAGTCAATAGAAGACATATAAAAAGATTGATGAATAATACTAGTCCTTAAGATAAAATTCAGATACAATGGTACACTTTATATTTGTATCTGGTATTTTCATAAAAATTTCTATGTATGTGTATGTTTATATATATGTGTGTGTATGTTATATATATTATATATACATGTGTGAATATATTATATATACAATATATTATGTATATTATATATATAACATATACACACATGTGTATACACACATGTGTGTATATATTACCTTTATTAGAATGAGTCTAAATATGAGCCGGCATCTTTTTTTAGGGAAGCAGCCTGGTTCTTAGGATAGACAATTGTTGACATGGAAATAATTTATGCTAATGAGAAGTGCAATAGAATGGCAGGTAGGAACAATGACAAAGAGAAGTAATAATGAATGTAAAGATGTTAATAAAAGGACTTCGATTCTCTTAACTGAGCCCATTAAGAGAAATGGAAACCAATGGGAAAACAATAACTAAAATGTTGATTAATTCATAATTTTATGTGGTTGCTTTTCTTTCATTCAGATTACCACATGCAAATGTTTTATTTTCTGTTTATCCTGGAAGTTGCTGTACTTCTCTTCAATTTTTTATAGTAATATAAGTGGCTCTTAAAACAATCAATTATTATTAACATATAGTAGCTACTCAAAAATTAGTTAATAGAGGGACTATTTAATGATGTATAAAGCATCTTAAAAGCACTTTTTAAAGCATTTTGCATGCATTACTCTTTTCATTCTTATAACTATTCAAAGGAGTAGATGCTTTAGAATCTCCAGTTGTTTCTGTAGGGAAACAGGCAGAGCTTTTGGGTCAAATGTCATAGTTCACTCAGTAAATTGATTTAAACACTCTCTTTTTCCTGATCCTGTATTCCTAACCATTTTGTTATTGTATATGAAAAGAGTCATGGTTCCCTGTTACTTTTATGTTTTAGACCTGTAGTAGATCACTACTATGTATGCATAATGAGGTCGTTTGTTTTTTATGTTTGGGTAGAGCATCTGTTAGGGACTTTGCCTTATTAGTGTCCACGTAGAGAAGTCCACTTTCTTCTGGTAGTTTTGAGATATGCATATGACGTCAAAAATTCCTGTTAATCTTCTTATTGAAAGATTGCAAGCAACTCAAAACCATTATTATCATTATTTAGGTGAATTAAGATTTATAAAATAAAGTGCTAAGGAATGTTTAATGACTTTTATTTACATTTTCCCGAGCCTTTTTTATATTTTATACATGCCATAAATTTTATTTTGTGTTATATTTATATATGACTTCTCTCTCTTTCTAGACTTCTGAAGGCAAGAGTCACTATTCAAGGGTATTTATAATTCTAACTGTTGTTAGTAATAAAAATACATTAAGTCCAGGCTATCAGTGACAATTCCCAGAATTAATAATGAAAAGAACTTCTTACACTGTGATTTTATGCAAAATATTACTGCCAAATCCTTTAAAACGCATATTTGAGAAAAGATTATTTTTTTTTAAAGTGTAACAGCTCCCTGAGAATCTTTGTAACTATGTCTGCCATCTTTTCAGTGGGATCAACTCATGAGTCAATTTTTTAAAATAAGCAATCATAATTATTTCCATCTACCCATTAGAGTGTAACAAAAGCATCAAGTACCTCAAATGTTTTCAGTGACAATATTAAAATATGGTTTTATGTTCCAATATTTATTTCAGTTACATGATGCAATAAATATCATGTATGACACCCCAAAATATCTTACACTTTAGGTATTTTATTTTTACTTCCTAATATGGTTATTTGCACTGCAGTTGGAACTATTTTGGACATGTTATCTTGTAATTCTGACTCAGTCTGGAAACAGCTAAGAGTGCCACTTACTTGCTTTAGATAAAGGAGTCGCTGGTCATTCATCACCTCTCACACTGAAAATGACCACACTGCAGTGACATTGTGCTGTTGGCAAAAGTTGGCAAAATTATATCAGTCAGTATAATTGGACTATGTCTTCACAACATTACTTTTATCATTTAAACTGTAAAACTGTTATAGTTTATAAGAAATATAATATAGTGCATTTTAGGATCTGAAAAAGAATTTATAGTAATACAGGAAAGCACATATTGTTTAAAGACCAACCTATTTTAACAAATTTAAAAAAATTTTTGCTACTTTCTCAAAATATAACATGACAAGAAAATATTTTCTCATTTTCTCTTTTTCTTGGTGTTTCTTGTGAGTGAGGTTAAATAAGATTGCAAATTAATATCTGTACTAGTAGGTGCTGTATGAATGCTGTATGCAAAATATCAAAATGACCTAAATTATAACTGTGTTTTTACATTGCTCAAATTTTAGTATAGAAATGTTAAGGTTAAATTTAGAATAGTGGCATATTTAGATATAATTTTTTACTTGATAATCTCTTTGAAACAATTTATAAATGCTCTCCTTAACAATTTTCACTTTCCTCCCATAATTCCACTTAATGATGCTCTTTGAATAGTACTTTTAACTAATGGAGAAGTAACATTATATTCAGAGAACCATCAACTATCAGAGACTTACACTAAGGAAAGATCCTGAAAATGGCTATGGTAATGAGCTCAGCATTTTAGCTTTCATACGTTTCTGTTGAGTAAAGTGAGCTAATTTCCTTTTGCAAGCCTGAGATAACTTAGTACTGATTTTAGAGCTTCTTGTCAAATGTAATTTGACCTAATAATTATCCCTAAAGATGTGATTAAGAAATACCTGACTCAGATGTTGAGTGCATATGCAAACCACGAGTCATCACTCCTTCACTCCTTTGATTTCAGTGGCTAACTGCCAAGTCAGCAGGCTGAGAACTGGCCTTCAGGAGTCAACTGCCAGTTGATAGTTTATTCAGGTCATTGCACTTATGTTAAATGTGCCTAACAAGAAGAAGAAGGGGCCTTGATCTGTGCAAGCATTAAATGTATACATTGTTCTGAAAGATTTTAACAGGGAGAATAAGAACTCCTGTAAGCTGTCTTCAATGTGAATGCTAACAAATACTTTAAAAATATTCGAACTAAGAATATTTGCAGTTTAACCAAAGTGGATATATACTCGGAGACTCCCAAAACAGTTTTTCACCCACCTAGAAATTGACACCTGATTTAGTATATGAGAAGTTTGAGTTTTAATCTTTCAATTTTAAAAATTGATAAGAAGCATACAATTTTATATTAATTCTTTCCTTTTTTGTTTGAAGTTTATTAATTAATGCTTAAATAAAATTTAATTCCATGTCTCCTTTTCAGAATATCTATGGACAATATTATTTAAATATTTTTATACCTTCCCAAAGTTCATGATATATCAAAATGCTTAAGAATATAAAACATGTTCAGTTAAAAAAACGTTATGAAATACACTTAACAAGTCATATTATTACAGTTTATCTCAGTATAATGAAAAATTTCAGTGAGACTTGGATTAATAATTTTTCACTTTTCATTCTAGTTAATTGCATTTTTTTAAACTCCTTTACTCCAGAGAAATTTTCTGGCTGAATACTGTATTACATCCTGTACCAATCTGAAGTCAACTTCCTGAGTTTTCTGGTGGGTTATGACCCATCCAAGGGAAATAATGAAATGCCTATATTCACCCACTGAGCATATCAATGAAATTTATGAAATGTATAAATTACAGTACATTTAAAGTACACTTTCATTTATTTTTTAGTTAAAGATTTTAAGATCTCTTCATGACTATATTTATATAATATATTTGCTTAGGAATTTCAATTATTTGTGGATTACTATTATAAAAAAACAAAAATAATCAAAGAATATTTTTAAATTTGAAAATAGCTTGAATTTCTCTTTATGAGATCAAGGATATGAAAATAGATGATTAAGTGAAGGTTAATTATTTTTATCTAATCTAACATGTAGATTCACAGTGATTTTTCACACTCTTATTAGTCAACGATTGGTTTGTGGTTTGTATTTTGAATGAACAGTAGAATTAAATATTACAAAAATTTAAAAGATAAAGTAAAAATTAGTTTGGTGAAAAAGCCAGCTTTATATACCAGCTTAACTTCCATTCAATCTCTCAGTTATGAGAAAAGTTTACTCAACCAAAATATAGTATACATTTATATATTATATAATTCTCATTCCACTTACAAATTATGAATAAAGTTTCCCCTTAAGAAGAATTTTACAACTTAAAAACATAGAGTGAGATTCTGGATGTATATAATTAAAGAGTGGAGCTAAATGCTTGCATGATTAAAGGAAATGAAAAATTAGAAGTATTTATAATGCTTGGATTGTGAAATTATAATCAGACTCAAGCTGAAGTACTATGATTTTGATTCCGGTGGTCGTTTCAGTAATCTCTTGCCTGATGGAGTTACTATTCTTTCTCTATGCACGTGTTCAAATTTTCTGTATACTTCATGTTGTGGTTAAGGGAAACTGCCTAATTCCATGTTCTAAGAAGTGCTTGGTGCAATGTTGATGTACAATAAGCTTTCTTTATGAGAAAGAAAAGGAATATACAAATATATATATATATATATATTTTAGAGAGCAAAAGGAGAAACAGAGAGAGAGGGAGAAAGAGAGAGAGAGAGAGAGAGAGAGAGAGAGAGAGAGAGAAGGAGGGAGGAGTTGGAAGCATCAACTCCCATATGTGCCTTGACCAGGCAAGCCCAGGGTTTCGAACCGGCGACCTCAGCATTTCCAGTTTGACGCTTTATCCACTGCACCACCACAGGTCAGGCCAAATATTTTTCATAGATGCATATTATAAAATATACATATTTCTATAGCTGTTAGGGACAATGTTATCCTTTTCCAAATAAGTACAAAAAGTTAAAGACCAAAATCTTTATCTTTGTAATATATGTGGATGAAATTAATACCTTGCGTATTTATTTGAAGACAGACATTGAAGAAGGAAAAAAATAAAGAATTACAAATGCTACAAGCATAAGGTATTATTGGGATGAGGTTCTAATCTATCAATGATGGTAACATTTCTGTTATTCAGAGAGATTTGGTTACATTTCTCTTAAACAATTCATTATATTAAAATCACTGAGCATTACTTTTGGAAGGGCCAGTACTTACTAGTCCAGTGGATCTTTTCTGACTTGATTATGAGACTGCATGAATAACAACAGTTAAAGACTCTCATTGAAAAATTACACGTTTGCCCAGAACACACAGTTCTACATACATTTCTAGGAATACCAGTTAATCCAAGCCACCTGTAGGCACAATTTATTTATAATCACCTCTTATTAATCAAAGTTGATTTTATATGAGTTGAGTAAACTAGAGACCCATACAACTGAACTGCAATTCCATTGACCTTTCATTATTTCTTCAATTTGTCCTTTCAATACCTCTCCAGTATATACCTAACCATCTGCACTGATCAATGCTCCAGACACCTCGTCCCGGTCATTTCTACTCTTTCTGTGACTGAATGGAATTGTGAATGTATGAAAGGAACTTCCACTCTCTATCTGAGACCAGTCCAGTTCTACGACCTAACTCTGTCTTTGTAGGAGAAAGTTTTCTCTTTTCTCTTCTGTTTCTGCGACTGTGGTGCGCTAGTGTGTTTGTGTGTGTATGCATGTTTGCACATGTGTACACGTGCCACTATTTCAAACCTGTGTCTGACCCAGGCCGTCCCACTTCTAAGTTTTTGCATCTGCATCTATCTGCCAAAGAAAAACGTGTAATAGGAAATTTGTTGTCCAGTGATAAGCAGTTGGATATTGTAGTTCCATTTCCCACAGATTGTACCTGACTTTGAAACAGGATGTTATGGTCTTTTGTTGCAACTGACAAGAGATTATTTTGAACCTCTTAGAATACGAGCTTTGTGACAACTGAAAAAGTAGTGGGAGCATTCATTTTCATCAGACTCATTACAGTGTAAAGGATGTCAAGGCCAGAATGGTTTGCTTTCCTTTTACGCTGAGTAGTAGTTAATAAGGAAGTTCTATTTTTTGCAACACTCTTGTTTAAAAGTTTCTCAGTGCTATTCGGTTGGGAGAAAATGACTTACAGGCTTCTTCTCATGTTTCCCTGCTCTTTATTTTATCTTACTTTTTATATTGACTTTATCAGAGTGACATTGGTTAATAACATCATGTAGGTTTCAGCATATCGTATGTAACTTGGATTTTCCTGAGTAATACAGGAAGCAAATAGATTTGTATGGAAGTTACATAAATAAAATGGCAAGGTCTGGTGAAACAGCTTTCTGTATATTTGTTGGAAGATAACTATTTAACTTAAAACTCAAACTTTTCTTAAAAACATTACTGCAAATACATTCACCACATTTTGATTCATTTTTGATTTCCTCTAGAACTGTTGATAACTGTGTAATTTTAAAGAAATTACACTTTTGAGATTTTGAGAAACAATGACATGTGCCAAAGAACCAGGTATTCCCTCCATGGTGGTTTTGAAGACTAAATGATATAATACACAGGAAATCTTACTGTGAACAAAATGAAATATCACGAGATAACTTATAAATCTTCATTAGTGTCATCTGAGTCCATCATTAACAACTAAAATATTTAATTTGCCTTCCCACCTCCATTATTTTTTTAAAAAAATTTCAGCTACAATCTATAATACTGTTATTTTGTATTAGTTTCAGGTGTACAACATAGTAGTTACACAATCACATACTTTCAAAGTATTTCCCCTGATGTTTCCAGTACCCATTTGGCAACTTCTTACAATATTAGTGACCATATTCCCTCTGCTGTACTTTACATGCCCATGACTATTATGTAACCACTAATTTGTACTTTTTAATCCCTTCGCCTTTTCACTGAGCCCCCAAACACTCTCTCGCCTGGCAATCCTCATCTTGTTTTCTGTCTCTATGAGTCTGTTTCTAGTTTCTGTATTTCTGTTCTTCAGATTTCAAATATTACTGAAATCCTATGGTATTTTGCTTTCTCTGACTTATTTCACTTAGCGTAATACCTTCTAGCTCCATTCATATTTTTTGCAAATGATAAGATTTTGCTCATATTTGTATGACTTAGGACTATTTCATTGTGTAAATGTTACACAGAATTTTTATTCAATTATCTGTTGATGGGCATTTGGATGGTTTCCATATCTTAGCTACTAAGAATATGAATAATGAATAATGCTGCAGTGAACATAGGGATTCATATACTCTTTTGATTTAGTGTTTTTGATTTCTTTGGATTTATAACCAGAAGTGGAATCGCTGGGTCAAAATGCAGTTCTATTTTTAATTTGTTGAGGTAATTTCACACAGCTCTCTATAGTGGATGCACCCACCAGCAGTGCACAGGGGAATTTCTCCACTTCCTCATGCCCTCCCCAGCGCTTGCATGTTGATTGATTGATGATAGTCATTCTGACTGGTGTGAAGTGATATCTCATTTCCTACCTCCATTGTTCTTTTCTAATTTATGGTGGGCCTGTTGTTGGAAGACTGAATTCAAGGTTTATATTTGTCACTATCTTTGGGGACATCCTGCAACTTTTTTTTTTTTTTTTTTTGTATTTTTCTGAAGCTGGAAATGGGGAGAGACAGTCAGACAGCCTCCCGCATGCGCCCGACCGGGATCCACCCGGCACGTCCACCAGGGGGCGATGCCCTGCCCCTCCGGGGCGTCGCTCTGCCGAGACCAGAGCCACTCTAGCGCCTGGGGCAGAGGCCAAGGAGCCATCCCCAGCGCCCGGGCCATCTTTGCTCCAATGGAGCCTCTGCTGCGGGAGGGGAAGAGAAAGACAGAGAGGAAGGAGGGGGGGGTGGGGTGGAGAAGCAAATGGGCGCTTCTCCTATGTGCCCTGGCCGGGAATCGAAGCCGGGTCCCCCGCACGCCAGGCTGACGCTCTACCGCTGAGCAAACCGGCCAGGGCCATCCTGCAACTTTTATTTATACATTTCCACACCCACCAAATAGTGATCATAATACTTGTCTTTAGGGTCTTAAGAAGGATAGACTGAAATAATATATGTGAAACCATTTCTAAATTAGCTCGACTAAAAAGAAAATGAGGTGATAGTCACACCCTTTAGAAAATCTCTTAATAAATAAAGTCTCAAAACTAATTCAATCCAGAACCAGATATTTGAGTCTGTGAAAATATCTACAAGAATCTCTAAAACAGAAACATTCCAGACATCTGGATATAAAGCTGAACCAATCCATTCAGATTTTATATTGAAAAGAGAGAGAGCTGTATGATCACCACTTCTCCAGCTATTTTATATATATATATCAATATATCTATATATATATATATATATATATATCTCATGTGAAAAAAAATCAGTAAACAGCTACAGAATGACAAAATAGGTCTTCAAGAAAGAAAAATCTTCACAGTGGATTATGAGGAGCTATGTGTGTTTTCTTGGTCAGAAATGTTTTGGTTTACAGTGCAGATCCAAAGACAGGTCACACTGAGATAACCGAGGCTTTTTGATAAACAGAAGCGGACCAGCAAGACTGGTCCCGCACTGGGACTGGGACCGGTTTCCCGGCATCTGTTAGCCGCAAGTGGAACTGGGAAAGGCTTTAGCAAAAATCCTGCCCTTCATCCAAATGCCACTGATAGGGAACACAGAAACAGCAGAAAAGTACGCGTGCTTTAGCTGAAGGCTGCTCCTATGGAACACTGCCTGCAACCAACGCACACTTGCTTCTAAATCCTTAAAAAATTCAAATGAAAGTTTTATGATCAATATTACTGAAGCATTATGCTTTAGGGACAAGTTATTCAGAGTTAGCATCAAATATCAATTTGCTGTATAATTCTGTTATTTGGGAAAAAACCAGCATCTTTGGGCTTAAATATCGATAGCCGAGCTAGTAATCTTTTGAGTAAAGGTGTAGCTATAAGGTGAAAAAATCAAACACAGTAGTTGGATGTATATTTTCAGCAACACAAAAGACCTTGACCTGTATGAAAGCCACAGATATAATAGAGAACTGAATTATAGATCTGTTAGGCAGGGTTTGTTTTTTGTGTTTTTTTTTTATGGTTGAAATCTTAGCTTTAAATATCTCTGGTGCCATTTTCTTTGCCTTTTATTTATGCTATTAATTGTGGTTATAAGGATCGGGCCCATGGGAGATTTTTGTACCTAGCTTAAATTACATTTCCTTGGTCTAGTGATTTTCTACCTGTCACCCTCACCTTTACCCTGGAGGATTGAATCTGAGGATGATTAAGGACAAGAACCAAAGGGAACAGGAGTAGCTCAGTGGGGGCACCAGCAGGGGATATTATAACTTTTTAATTCCTAGTGAGGGTCGAACGGTTCCCTGCGAGGCCCTTTAAGGAAACCTAGTTTCTTATCAAGGGTCTATATTTGTTCTATCTCCCAAAATAACTTCTTTTGGTGTCTTTTGTCTGTCTGTTCTGTGATGGAGCATTACAAGAAATCATTCTTTCAATTATTTAAAACGTGATTTCAGCATAAGTATTTATTGAACAATCAAAAACCACTCCTCTAGAGGTGAAAAAAATTATTTTAGTCTTGACAAAGAACCAAATACTAGTGGACTGAGGCCTGGAAGGGAAGCAATGATCTGAGATTTCTGCAAGGGAAATAATATGCTTTTAAAACAGAAAAAGGAAAAAAAAAAGAAGCCTTGTACACTATTACAATGTTTATGAAATTTTCTATAAATTTGTAACCTTGTTTTGTTTAAGGTTCTTCTGATAATTATTACAAAATGGTTGTTGCATACTTGGTCATTTATTGAAATATGGTTGCTTTGTTAACTTAAAGCAGGATTCTATAAATCTGTACCCATTAAACCAGAAACAGTCTTGCCGTGGGGCTCCTATTATAGAATGCTGCATTTTACTTGGTGTTGGTGACCCAGGGTAAAGAGAAAACTGTGTGTGGAAATAACCTGCCTAACATTTCAGACCCTTAATAAATGCAAAAATATTACATAAGGTCTTTAATGATACATAATGTGTCATCCAGCACAGTCAAATTGCATGTGTAAAAGACACCCACTAGCCCCCCAAATATTCTCAGTTTTTTTGTATTATATAAAATTGTCCTGCTGCCATAAAAAGTTTTGGGCAGGCAATTGGATTTATTTCTGATTTTTAAAAGTATATAGCTTAATTATTCAAGAAAATTTATTTTATATTTACCTTTTTCCAAGATTTGAATCATCTTTCCAATACAGAAAAAGATTGACCAAGTTTCCATGAAAATAGAAAGTTGGGTCTGCAGGGAAAAAAAATTAGGAAGCAATTGAAGGATATAAAAAGGACTTAAAGAAGAAACTCCTTTTCACCTTGTCTTAAAATGCAGGGTAAAATAGATACTCTCAATTAAATTAAGGGGTAGCAAATTTAGAAAAAAATTTTTTTGGTAATATATAATCAACCTGTGGGATTTACAGCCTCCTGAGGTTGAGTTAAATCTATGTCTAACATTTTAAAGCAAATAGATAATTTCATGGCTGCAAAAGTTGAGGTGATGGTGTGGGAGTAATCACATTTCACATTTTTAGGCATAAAGCAATACATGAACAAAGGAAACTTTTTCCCAGAGTTACACATAACTCTGGACATGTTAGCTGGGGACATGTGAACTTCAAACCTCAGTCATTTGCCTGTATGAGGAAAAGAGCAAGCCAGGTGAGTAGAGTCTATGATCCATTTTCTCTGGTTGGTAATAAAATTTGTTATTGAGTTTATTGGAACTTAGTAGAGCTAAATAAGCAAAACAAAACAAAACAAAACAAAAACACATTAACTATACTTTGTCTAAAAGTCCATAATTGGTCACTGTGAGAATATTTATAAAAACTAAGTACATTTCTTTGATTTTTTTTTCTGTCAATATTTCTTTCTGTCAGTGTGTGCTTTTCAACTGAATTATTTGTATATTGGTCTAATGCAGAGATTTTCAACCATTTTCACCTCATGACACCCATAAACTAATTACTAGAATTCTGTGGTACACCAAAAAATATTTTTTTTTGTTGATCTGACAAAAAAAAAGTAGGTATAATTTTTTTCATACACACCAGACAGCTATTTGTTGACTTTTGGCTGTAGTGGGTTTTTTTAATTTGGCAATCTAAGGGAAGGAGGTCAGCACCCTTGGCTAGATAGTCACATATTGCATGTTTTAAAGATTCTTGCGGCACACCAGTGTGTCTCTTGTGGTACACTGGTTAAAAATTGCTGGTCTGGGGATTTCCTGCTGGCCACTTTTACCTTGGAGGATGAAATCTGATGATGATGAAGCTTAAAACCAAAAGAATAGGAGTAGCTCAATGGCGCCCCTGCCGTGGATTTTATAACTTTTCAATTCCTACTGAGGATCTGATGGCCCCCAAAACTGTTCACTGCAGACCCTTTGCTGAACCTAATTTTGTATCAGGCATCTACACTGCTCACAAAAAATTAGGGGATCAAGGAACATGCAGACGCTCCAGTACTTTCAGCCTTTTGTGTAGTGCATTTTCACCAATATAATAAAAGTTGGTTTTGCATCTCATTTGCAAAATCAAACAACTTTCTTTGACTTGTTGTTTGCTTTTCTGATGTTCTTGTTTAATAATAAAAAAAATCAAATGCTTCTTTTTATTATCACTTCATATTCATTTTGAAATATCCCCTAATTTTTGTAAGAAGTATATATTTGTTCTGTCTTCCCAAGTAACTTCCATTGGTGTCTTTGGTCCAGGTCTTGCTCTCTGTTGGGTCATAACATTTGACTCTTTATATCATCTGTCCTTCTATCTATAGATTAAGGGAATTTTGTGCCACTATTATATAACTTTTGTTTTAGATAAAGCATGTTTTCCCCAAGTTGTTTCATTATGATATCCACTAATCTATGACAAATGGATGATATATGTCTGCTGATTTTTTAAACTATGACACACTAGTGAATTCCCATCTTTAAAAAAAGAACTTTTTTTCTCAAGTAACACATATGCAATGACTGTGTGGATATGATTTTATCTTTCTTCAAAAAATTGTAACCAATTTTTTTTTGTAATTTCCCTAGTGAAGTTTAATGACTTTATCTTCACATTGTTATCTACCTGATAAACACACAAGTATAAAAGAAAGTATAATGAGAAAGGAGTTAACCTAGTTCAAGGACAGATTAGGCTTTATGTATCTTTATATGGGCATTTTCTCTCCTTTCCAGAGGTTAACTATGATAAGTACCTGCTCTTGTCTTAATTGTGAAAGAGGAGATTTCTTTTCAATTAAGGTAAAGTTATCCGGGACCCAACGTACTGAAAATGTAGGGCTCTGTTATTTTATACTGACTAAGGAAAGTTACATGATTCAAAATAAGATGATTCTTAGCCTAAGTAGATAATTTTCTAGAAAAAGTTCTTCCGACCATGGATTTTCATAAAGGGCCATACATATGTGGGTAAAGTACTGTAACCCTCAATCCTTCATATGCTTTCTATTTAGGCAACCTTACGCTTGTTTCTTCATTTAGAGAGGAGAAAAATAGAATCATGATTTTGGAATTATGTTCCAGCAGCTGCTGATTCAACTATACAATGATGTCATTGCCCACATAGGCAGACCAGGGAGATCAGTTAGCCTTCCTGTTCCCATATTTAAACTGTATTATTACCTCTGAGGGTTTCTAGTTCTCATAGCTACCACTGAAAAAAAGTCAGGCTTAATCTTTTCTATTTTTGTGAAATATTTATATATTTCTAGCATAATCTGAGTCAAGTTTAGAAAACACCATCTAATAATAATAATTTTGTTTTGAGTACCTAGTGGTTATCAGTTTTCATATATTATTTTTTTATCTTCCTAATAACTCTGTAATGTAAATGTTGTTACACTCAACTCAAAGAAGGCTCAGAGAGGTTGACCAAATTATGCAGAGCCACAAAGCTCATTATTGCTGAAGTTGGTGGGAAATAAAATGGTGAGGTTATAACATGGGTCTGATATCAGATTACTTGAGTCAAATCAGTTTAGTCACTTTAACTTAAAGATCATTGCCAAGTTATTTAATAGGTAGATAGTAGACACATAATATCTATATTGGTTCTCTTTTATGCTTTAGTTACCAAAACAATTAACTTGTTTCTGATAGTCCCTTCTGCCTCTAAAATTGAATAGATTAGCTAGATTCATAGTTGGCCAGCATTTTACCACAGAGCATATTACCTTGCTGTGGCTGCCATAACAAGAGACCATTGACTAAGAGACTTAAACAACAGAAATGTATTTTCTCACAGTTTTAGAGGCTGAAAGTCCAAGATCAAGGTGCAGGAAGACTGGTTTCTCCCGAGTCCTCCTCCATTGGCTTGAAGCTATCTGTTTTCTCGCTGGGACTCAATACGAACCTTGTTGTGTTCACATCCCTGGTGTCTCTGTTTTCCTATAAGGATTGCAGCTCTATTACAATAGGACCCATTCTTACAACACATTTAACTTTACTTACACCTTTAAAGACCTCCATCTTCAAATACAGTCACATAGGGGATTAGGATTTCAACATACAAATTTGGGGAGAGCACAATTCAGTTCATAACACAGAGGAAAAGAAAATGATTTTATTTATCAGAGATGTAATTCTGGGCAATTCTGGGCATTGTTCAGAATTACAGAGCATGGACATAGCATTTGTTATGCAGCCCGAGAGGAGGTAAAGATAAAGTTGCATTTCCTCTATATTGTGTGAGTCTGAATTTGGCTCAGTCTGGACTCTGGGGAAAGTGGATTTTCATTACACAAGCAACATGTGTCTGCAGAAGGGATCTGCCTAAAGCTGTTTGCTCTGACTAGATAGGCAGATCATACACCCAGAAAAACGTCTGAGGAACCTGGGCAGGCCTATGTTTATCATAGGCAGCAAATTTTTAAGTATTTATTAAATATCTACTACATGCAAGATACATGTTAGGGAAAGCAATTAATAACAGATAAGAGGCTTTGCCCTCAATATACATACAAACACATAAACTGTATACAGAGATTTACAAAAATATATCAAATTATATATATAATATATATATATATATATAAATATATCATATGCAATTTATTTATCATTTACCATGTCAGGAATGTGACATATTACCTGTTTAATTCTTTCTGAAAGTTGAGGATGAGAATATTATTTTCCCCATTTTACATGTGGGGAATTTGTGCCCCTGAGAAGCTAAGAAACGTCTTCAAAAGAAAACAAATAGTGAGTGGAATAGGTAGGTCTCTTACAATGTCTCCACTAGCATTTGTAGTGATGTGCAATAATTATTTATCTACCAGTGCCTGTTCCTTCTTGCAGGAAACAAATATGATTGACTCACGTGTACATTAACAGTGTTTAACCTTGTGCCTATGCCATGGTGAGGCCAAGGTGAATGCTGGAGGGAGGAAGGGAAGGAGAGGAAGAAGGAAAGAAGGAGGGAAGAATAGAAGGAAGGAAGGAAGGAAGGAAGGAAGGAAGGAAGGAAGGAAGGAAGGAAGGAAGGAAGGAAGGAAAGAAGGAAGAAAAGAAAGGCAGAAGACAACATGGCTGAGTATGGTTTTCACTCTTGTTCTCTGTCGTGGGTGTGTCATATAAACTTCACCACAATGACCATATACAAATAAATTAAAATTAATTTAAATTCTAGCTTGAAGCTTAATCAAATAGTAGCTCAAAAAAATTTTTTTTTGTAGTTTAGGAAATGTCTCCAGGAGAATATTAAAAAAATATATATATAGCTGAGGATTAGTGGAGAAGTAGATTTCAATAGGTAGATTTAATTAAGAAAAGCAGTTTAACTAAGATATAGGATGCTGTAAGGAAATCAGTGGGGCTGACACAAGTTCGGAGACAGACAGTGGGAGCGGATTTAAGTCAGTGTCAAGTGAAAATGTAAATAAAAGGCCAAGCATTTTTGTGCAGGCTAAGAACTTCAGTAAGCCTGACTGGAGACCACCAGTCCTAGGAGAAATGTGCTCTCGTATGATTCTTACCACTTGAATAGATGATAAGTTCGCTCTTGGTTTCTGAAATATACCTACTGGAGAAATCTTGATAGGAAACAGGTCACTCTCTATTAAGCAAGACACTTGTCCCTTCTCACATGGTTACACACTGGAAGCCGGAAGCAGATTTTTAGAGTTCCCGGATATTTCAGCAATAACCTAGTTTCATCCTCTTATTTTGGAGACAACAGAGTTACAGAGAAATTAACAGGGGCTAATTCAAGTTTATGAAGTGGCCACAAAACTAGATCCCAGAACTCCAGACTCCCTCTTTATTGCTCTTTGTACTCCAGTCCAATTTTCTGAACAAGTCATAAGTGAATGAGCCAGGGAAATAGAACTACAGCCTGATATAAATTGTTTGTACTTAAAGTTATAGAAAAATGCTCTTTTATCTAGATGATTTTGCACATGCATTTACTTATATCTTTGGCATGTGGAAAATTGGTTTTATAATCTCCAGAGAAAAATTGTTAATTTCTGCCTGGAGCATTCTCTCTGCTGATTCCTATCAGAATATTTGCAACTCTAAAATTAATTTTACCCTATTTACAGTGTTGGTTGTAATGAATCATATTCAAAATCACCCCCAATTTATACAAAAGACTGCACAGGAGAGGAAAAATGCATTTGGTTTTCCCAAGCTGCTTCTCTGTTGATTATACCAGGTAGTTGTTTTTTTCCTTCTTCATTTCTTATTCTCATTTGTATGAAAATCCAGATAGAAATGAAAGTAATGTATTAGCTATTTTGGAAAAAAAAATGTTAAGTCAATTATACTCTTGCAAGATTTATAAGAACTAAAGTGAGTTTAAATTTGAATTGTCAAAAGGAATTTTACATGCATTAAGAACTCAGTAAAATCCATCATATATATTTAATTATGTACTGGATTTTGAACTGTTATATCTAAAATGGTATTTTTATTTAAAAAAGAGATTTTTCAAGAGAATTTATTTTAGGCATTAGTTTAATTCAGGTATGCATGTATTTTAGTGAGAAGATTTATAGGAGACGTGTGTATACGTATGACACTTCTAAACATATTTGGGTTTTTTAAAATTATTTTTGCAATTAGTGTACATAAGGGAAAACAATGAACAGTTGAAAAGTCTAAGTGCAAGTGCTTTAAACCTTATATATTCAGTGTTCTGAAAAACTTACTACTTTTGTTATCATTTAGATTCCTACTAATCTATGAGAGTTGACTTCATGCATATTGGGGTGTTTTTCTCTAAATATGAAAAGTGTTATGTTAGCAGAGAAAGCATTGACCTTTAAATCTCCCCTTCAACTGAAATGTTTAAAAACTGAGCACATTACATAAATGCATTGGGCATGCTTTTTATAAATGCAAGGCACTGCAAAGCCTATTGAACGATTCAAAGATATATGAGATGGTCCCCTTGTGTGCCTGTTGCCTCTGTACATTCTCACAGTAAAATATGGATGAACCAAGCATAATTCTATATTACAAATGAAAGAACATGGTAGGGATTCTTTGCCGTAACAAACTCATCTCTTTATGCATGAAGAACTTCACATTGCTCTGACCCTAATGACTTAAATATTACCCATGTGGAACATTTCTCAAGCCCTATTAATGTTTTTATATCTGCCAGTAACAGAAAATAATGTAAAATGAAATAAGATATTGAGAATTTGAGCAGTAGGCACCGTTCTTAGAGTAGTTACTTTAAATGAAAACTGATAGGTATGATAACCCCCAATGTAGCCATTTTGGAAATGATCATTTTATTCTTTATTTTATTCTCCTCTTCCCCAAACAACATACTAAATGCAAAACAGCAGTGTTATCTAGTATCAGTCTAAGCCAAGTCAAGTGCAAAATGTAGAAATGAAATTTTCCTTTTTCTAGCTACTCTGGGGCTATTGATCTTAACAGAAGAGGCAGTATTCCCAGAGCCCCAGTATTTATACTGTTGAAGATTTACACTACAAGTGGAACAATGAGCAAAAACATTTGTAAGCAAAAGTGAGAAAGGCTTTCGGAAGGGATATTAAGATGATAGTTAAGTATAATGAACACCGCTTCACTGCGTATCTGTATATGTAATATGAATATGTGATTTTTCATTTTCTGTGCCTTCTTTGAATTTTATATTTTAAAAGTAATAATAACAATCTACCTTTTGGAGATATAATTTAAACTTATCAGATCTACTAGATTATTTACATTTAATATTATTTCCTCTTTGTCCATGGTATGTTTTATAGATTTATCTAAAAAAAATATTGGGTTTTTATCATGTACAATCACTGAAGGGTGTTAATGTTTGGGAATTTTTTTTTTAATTCAGTGCTTACGTTAGAATCCCATGTGTCAGACAAAAAAAAATGTAATGTCTATAATGTGATAGTCATGGTTGAATTTTTTCTTTTATTTGTTTGTTTTTATTTTTTTGTATTTTTATGAAGTGAGAAGCAGGGAGGCAGAGAGACAGACTCTACCATGTGCTAGACTGGTATCCACCCAGCAAGCCCACTAGGGGGCGATGCTCTACCCATCTAGGCTGTTGCTCCGTTGCAACCAGAGCCATTCTAGTGCCCGAGGCAAAGGCCATGGAGCCATCCTCTGAGCCCCGGGTCAACTTTGCTTCAATGGAGCCTTGGCTGTGGCAGAGAGATAAAGAGAAAGGAGAGGGGGAAGAATTGAACCCAGAAGTTCCACACGCTGGGCTGATGCTCTACCACTGAGCCAGCTGGCCAGGGCATAGTTGAATATTTAATATGAGTTGTAATAAAGATCTCCTTACAAGCTATATAAGTGACAGACTAATTGCCTTTTGATAATTATATTGCTTGAAAAATATCAAATTATTTTATACATCTGTTTTCTTATATTTCTCTGCACCAGTTCCAGAATTTGAAAGTTCAGATGATGTTGTAGAAATTTTAATTTAATTAATTTATTTATTTGGGGGGAAAACTTTGTATAGTCCTTTTGACTATGTATCAAATGAGTACCAGTAATATATTACTACTTTTATACTTTAAAAAAAACTTGTTGATTTAGTCTTCTTTGACTCCTTATTCTATTTGGCTACATGTTTACCCAATTTTTATCTTAAAAAATATTTTTCCAATTTTTCTGTTCCTCACCAGCTAGCTGCACTGCCGACAATCTCTTACTTGAATCACTAGAGTATCCTCTTATCCATTTCAGGCAATTCTTCTCTATGAAATAAGAATATTCCACTCAAAATATATCTCATCGTACCATATACCTATTTGGAAATATTTGTGATTTACCCTTTTGATGGAAGTGTCTTAGCTAACACTAACATAGCATAAAAAACTATAACAACTTGCTTTTTTAATCTTACTCTCTCATTTCATCTGACAATCCACTGAGGACTACACATCAAGTAGTAGTGCATCACATCATTCCATGCTTCTTTGCATCGACTTACGCTGTTTTCTCCACTGGAATGTTCTGCTCACCCCTACTCCATTACTTGGTAGGCAAAAGCCACTTAGTGCAAATCCAACTTCAATGTCAACACTTTAGGCAGAATTCTTCCTTCAGGTCTGGGCTTATATAGTACAACAGTTTGTGAACTTACAGTTTCTCAGTATTTGTATTATCTGATATAATGTATGCTCTTAGGGCACAGACACCAAATTCTGTTTATTTTCCTACCACCAAAGCACCCAGATCAGTGACTGTAATGACTGAACTGCCAGAAGAGTGTTCTACAAAATGAACTGTGTGTGAGGTTTTGAGTAGATGCATTCATCCCTTATTGTAGTAACTTATATTCCCCAGCAATTATATTTATAACAAGAGAAAAATAACCTAATTGTCTCATACATATCCCTTCTGACCTTTAACCTCCGTGTTTGAAATTGAGAAGAAATCAGTTTGTTCTTATAGGTAAATGATATAGTACTTCATTGAATTAATTCTCAGTGCTTCTTGCCAGAATGTTATTGTTGGCTATAGCGCTGATCTTGCCCACAAAATGTTAGTTTTTGTGTAAAAAAATACATTACATGCACTCTGCCTTTCCAAACTATTGTGAGCGACTACTTATAATGATTTAATTTGCAGGACTGTGTGCCTAATGAGCTTTCTGTTTCAAATCCTAGCACTGAGCTTCCTAAGAGCGATGTGGTCTACATGTAAACTCTTTGCAAACAGCATCTGATTTGCAGCAGAGACACACATTAGGAGTTGCCAGAATTGTGTTTGTTGTGGCTGCCTGGTTGGCTGCTGCTTGAACAGCTGAAGTATGAGAGTACTGATCGATTAGTGCCAGCTCAAACAAGGAGTACGCCAACCTAAAGGGAAGTCAGAGTTGTATGCAAAGCTGGGTTGATATATTTTGACTGGGATAGGTGGTGAGAGGGCATGCAAGCTACGGAATATGAAGCCACCAGTGTACCTTACAAAATGTGTCATAATTTGTGTATTCTATTTCAAAGAAAGCATTTTATTTGTACTCAATAAACTAAGATAGAGGTTCATTTTAACCCAGAAGATGTGCCTGCCCTCATATAAAATAAGATGGACAATGAAATCACTAGTGGAAAAATTTCAGTCTAAAACCTAGCTTTCAACTTAGCTATTCACTGTAACTAAATAATTGTCATGATTCGTTTACTGCCTTGTGGATAAATAGAAGACACTTTTAATATAAAGTTATTAACAATTACTTTATGAGCTCTGCATAGCGGTCTGCATGTGTCTATATATGATATATATATATGTGTTTTAAACTTGGGGCAATAATCAGTGTTATATTAATACATATTAATGAGTAGAGAATTGTTAAGCTCATACTATGGAATGAGCCTGGAATGTATATTTTTAAAATTTCAAATAATATGTACTAGGAGTACTCTGTTAATTTCATGTTCTTTACTACAGCAACTAGTTACCAAAACAATCAAATCAACAAAGAAATAAACCTCAACCACTTATGTCAAGACAATCCTCTATGTCCTGTCCAATTTTTATTTCTTTCTTCCTGAAGGTTTTTCTATTTCCCTCTGTGTCCACTTTCCCTGATCTGTGTCTGTGCTTGAAAGTGGCTTTCCTGAGTTGACCTCTTAATATTATTGCTGAAATGTTTCAACTCTCCAAAAACAATTGTGCAGAAATTCCCTGAAAGTACAGCCCCTTTCTATCTGCTTCTGTGAAGGATCAGCTCCTCCTCCTTTGGTCTCTGCGGCACGCCGGCCACCAGGTACCTGTCACACATAGAATAAAGTTTCTCTTCCTGTACACATGGCTCTGCTTTGAGTCTGATGAAGTGACACTTCCCTGTGTCCTCTGGTGATGAAAAGGAGGTTTTACACTCTGATCCTCTGGACGGAGGAGCCACTTCCTGATTGAGTTCTGTGCTAAAAGAGGATCTGCCTTTTGGGCTGAAATATGAACACCATGTGACTTCCTGTTTAACGTTATTAACCTTACTTCCTGGCCCCAGCAAGTGGCCATTTGCCTATCTATTTCACTTCAATTATCATGAAACTATTTGTAACAGAAAAAAAAAAGATAGTAGGTGAAATAACCACTCTCATGTTAAAGGGAGCTCATGTAGATTGTCCTACTGGTTCAGAAATATGAGCCTTTTAACATGGTATTCTCTTTCTGGAAGTGTCCTGCAGTGTGATTTATGAAAGCATGGGTTTCATCCTTGATATTAGTCAATAGATTAAGAAGTTTAATTAAGGATGACTATTCCAGTGATTCTCAGTAATCCGTTATAGTTTTCTAACCATTACTCTTTTTCTTCTCATCCTACTTATACTTGTGATTTTCTACTGACACTTGGATAATTATTTGCTTAAGATAACTACTCACAGTATAGGATGTTAATAGCATTTACTTACTTCTTTAGTCCTTTTTGTTGTTGTTGTTTTTATACTATTTTTCTGTACTATTCTTTATTGTAAAACTTAGCCCTACTTACAATCTTTATATAGTCTTAAAACAACATTATATATATATATATATGATAAATTCTCAAAGCAGTATATATTCTCAAAGCAGTATAGCTGAGAAAATTTTACAGCCAATTTTTTTTATAGCTAAACACTAAAGTGTACAGGTAATGATGTGAATACATGGGGTGATAGAATGTAAATTGAAGGCTAAACGGTGATAGAAATGCATTTTGCGTTTGCATATTTTTTTCTTTGTCACCGTGAAGCGGGGCAGGGCGGTACAAATATATGTGATAGAAGGCCCATTAACTGGCATGCAACGTCGCTGAAGCAGCGGCGCTCAGCAGAGAGACCGAAGACATGAAATGAGAGTGAGAAAGCGGTTTTGATAATTAGAATGAGTCCAAAGCAATCTCCTGCCTGCTTTAGCTTGCACAGATGACAGGGGAAAGAAAATATTCTTGTCTTCTGAGACAGAAACAGGACATCAGTCAAAATGATAAGAGATGTCAGTATAATATTCCTCCGAGTCAGGTACCACTGAGCGAGGCAGAGGGGACGAGAGTTTCTAATCTTTTCCTTTGCTTCAGTTTTACTTTGGGCTTTGGGCTATAGATTCCATATCAATATATATCTAAAAAGTTCGCAGTTCTTAGTTGGGAGAAATAAAACTAGTTTATAATCTAGTGGGAAAAATATAGCATTTGAAGTCAGTAAAATTAAAGACTTCTACATTTTTTTGTGTGTGTTAACTTGAACAAAGAATTAATATTCCTTAAAATGGGTATAAAATTACCATTCTCATAGGGATTTTGGATGTATTTATAATTAAATATATGTAAAATGCCATTGAGTGGAAGAACTCAATTACAAAGAATTTATATTAGTAGCTATTATTAAATTCACTGAAGGGATAACCAAAAATTCAGTAATTTATATATTAGTAAAATGGACCAGAGCTTATGTTAAGCCTTAACATGCAAAACATAGCCCTGCTTTATTTTTTTAGTTTATTACACTTCCAAAGAAAACAAAATTGTATATTACGGATACCAGCCAAAGAAAAAAAGTTATCTTTAATATTTTTTAATCTCTAAGACTAAATATAGACCACAACCATGTTTATAAAATGAAATCAGTAAATATTCCCTTTATTCTTCTGTCCTACATTATTAAAAATTGAACTTTTTAAAAAATATATAATTTTGGGTAATAAAGATTTTTGAAAAACTTTAATAATGAGAAAAATGTAGAATATAACTGATACATACTGACATTCTAAAAATAGAGCTGTGAATACAGTAAACTATAACATAAGGCATCTAGTAATATATATCTATATTTATATCTGTATCTCTCTATATATACACATATATATACTCTATATATAGAGAGAGTGTATATATTCTATATATAGAGAGAGTATATATATATATATACTCTAATTATATGAGAAAGAAGAAAGAGGCGCCAAGTAATTGAATAATCCTCTTACCTAATCTAACTGCTAATTCAATGATTCAGTGTATGTGTCACATGCGTTTCCATCGTCCTCTAAAAGTTCCACAGCAAGACACAAACCCTCTTTTTGTGACTGTAGGCACCCAGCTCACAGCCAAAAAGGAAGGCCTTACAATTGCTAATTTTATTGGGAAAGAAATTAACTGAGATAACTTATGCAAAATGTTTGGAACTTTATGGGCTCAAAGTAACTGTGCAATAAATTATAGCTGTAATGTATTAGAATTGATTGGCATCAATGGATTCATTCCCTTTACTCACAAACATATATTGAACATTATGTGCATTGGTCATAATGATAAGAAAGAATAAACTCTCTCAGTCCTTTTTGGTTGTTGCTGTGCAACAAACCACCCCAACACACGGTGGCTTCTGATGGTATGCCTTTCTTAGCCGATGGTTGGTTTTTCTCATCTGGGCATGATGAGCTGTTCTTGGCGGGCTCACTGGGCTCCTGTGGTCCACTGAGGGTTGTTTAGGGGTTGCTTCGCTGACCTTGGCAGGACTCTTTTGTCTGTCCTCTGCTGAGACAGCAGGGCGACTCTGTCCCAACAGGCTAGCTCAGGCTTACTCTCGTAGCGTGAGAAATGAAATGAGAGCAGAACACCCAGCAGTGGGAAGTGTTGCAATGTTGCCTCAGCTGGTTCCAGTGGCTGAAACAAGCGCCACGGCCAGGCCTGCACTAAGTGTGGGGATGTGGGTTTCAGGAAGTGACGCGAGAGGCTTCAAGGTGGCCTTGCAAGGTAGACTCGGAAACTGGGAAGGGCAGAGAATTATGGCCGCTTGAGAAGTTGACCATGAATCATTGATAAGCCTGCTTATAAAATATATTAACCACTTTTATTAATGTAAACTTGTTAGCCTCAGTTTTTTCCCACATACAACAAAATGGTGCAAAAAAAAAAAAAAGAAACTATTAAATAAAGTAATCAAGGATATAAGAGGATATGTCAGATTTGTTGTTCCAATGTTACATTACAGTTATTTATTTAAAGGTGAAAATACCATAATGAATATTAGCTGAGTCCTACCTCTAGGTTTAAGTCTGTTTATGTTTCAATATGCAGAGGACATCACAAATGTAAGTTCACTGTTCTGTGCTTCTCGCGAGTGTAACAGTGTCAACGGCTTATTGCTGGCAGTCCTAACCACATGGATAGTCCCTCAGTTTAAACTGTAAAAGATATGTTTTGCTTTCCCAAAAATGTGTTACTAAATACCAATTCTGAGCTCTCTGCCCTGTCACACAGATAGTGCCATTGGTACATTCTGTGCTTCATCTGATATTGATAACCTAAGTGATGGATTCATAAATCCATTTTCCTATAAATCAGGAAAATTCCATTACAGCTTTACCTGGAGCTCAGTGACAGGCAGCCTAAAGTTTTAGCTTTAAGTATAAACTGACTGATGCAAAAAAAAACTGTGTTGTCCAGCTGAAGACTCAACATTATTGATCAGAAATGGAGAGTATAGATAAAACAATCACTGTTAAGAGTAGCATATTTTCTTGAATACTCAACACATGCCTGGCTGTCTAGGCCTGTTCTAAGTTGAGTCTATGTATTGTTTATTTCTTTTAATATTCACAGAAACTATGGAATGTAGGCACTATTTTAGCCCAGATTGTAGCTGATGCAACTGAGGCAAAAATATTGAAAATTTCTTAAGGCCACATAGCTTTTTGTAACTATGATTGCAACACAGACACATTGGTTCCAAAGTGACAATACTCTCACCATCCATGATCTACAAATGTCCCCATGCAAATGGCCACTTATGAAACCAATCCTTTGCTATTGATGATTTAGTATATATTTTCCTGCCATGGAAACTGATGTCGGATATTTATGTGTGACCGAGAGTAAGTTTAATAGTGGCTCTCTACTGTCATTGCAGTTTACCATGCCTGAAAAAATCAGCAAGAGGTATAGCATATAGAATATGTTTATTTGGGCCCTGGCCGGTTGGCTCAGTGGTAGAGCGTCGGCCTGGCGTGTAGAGGTCCCGGGTTCAATTCCCGGCCAGGGCACACAGGAGAAGCGCCCATCTGCTTCTCCACCCTCCCCCTCTCCTTCCTCTCTGTCTCTTTCTTCCCCTCCCGCAGCGAGGCTCCAGTGGAGCAAAGATGGCCCGGGCACTGGGGATGGCTCCCTGGCCTCTGCCCCAGGCACTAGAGTGGCTCTGGTCGCGACAGAGCAACGCCCCGGAAGGGCAGAGCATCGCCCCCTGGTGGGCAGAGCGTTGCCCCCCGGTGGGCGTGCCGGGTGGATCCCTGTCGGGCGCATGCGGGAGTCTGTATGACTGTCTCTCCCCGTTTCCAGCTTCAGAAAAATACAAAAAAAAAAAAGAAAGAATATGTTTATTTGACTAGGCTGTGTAGTGGAAAGAGAAGAAAAGGCTAATCAAATATCTGATGACTCCTTATAGGGTTTGGATTTTGTTAATGACTTGTTGGTAACATTATGTTTTGTCATCTTTTCCTGAAAAGCATCTGCAAACATTTTATTTGATTGATCATAAAAACTAACAGATATTAAGTTTATTAGCTAGAAAATGAGTTTTGCTGATTAAGCTGAAAGATTTAAAACTAGTTTGTCATCTCATATATACCATGAAATATATTGTTGAGGGAATTTCATTATTCTGATCAAGTAATTCATGACATTGCATATGAAATAAATCTTGAAACTTTGAATACCGAAAGCAATTTACCTTCTGTGTAGGTCAAGTTTACATTAATGTAAGCAGTGTTACCATGAAATTGTCAAAGTCATTGTTAAATTTATGTCTGTATGTATCAACAGAATTCCATATGGAGATTCACCTTACGGAATCATAGAATCTCCGTGAGGGGTCTACTGAGGTTGAGTTCAACTTCAGTGTATTTGTGATTTCATAAAGGTTCAGTCTAAAATATTTGGCACATATTTATCCTAGAAAATTAACTTATTTTTACAGGTGACGATAAATATTTTCAGTGTACCTTATGTTGTGGCCTAAATCAGATTTTTGTAATTTGCAGTATAAAACAATATTTACACAGAAGTTGAATAATTTTAGTGATTCACTATCTTAAATAATACGGATATTTATCTAAATATTCATGTGTGGACATAGTTTGTACTCATGATAAAACAAACAGGCAAGAATAACAACTTCACTCAGAAGCACAGCAGTGTGAAACACAACCTATTTATACAATAAGCAATTCTGTGTTGTACACACCTTCAAATCATGCAGTAGAAAATAAGACAGTTCCTAACCCTATTTGTGTCTTATAACGATTGTCTCAAAATTTACTTGTATCAAACAATTCCTGCAAAAGGCTATAGTTTTTATGTTTTATTCTTATATGCTATTGGTTTTCAATATGTTCAGTATGCCATGGACATGGGAGATATACTGAGTTCAAATTTAGGCTAGAACACTTACTAACAAAGTGATTTGGCATGTGACTTAGCCTTTTTGTGGTTTATCTCTAAAACAAGGATAAAAAATTAAATGGGTTAGAAATTATACTTGTTGGACCATGACTGGCAAATAATAAGCATTCTATAAATATTGTCATTGTAAATTCTAGAAATCCACTATGAGGATAGATGCATGTTAACTAAGATTTTTTTTTTTTTTTAGGTTTTTTCAAATTCGTCATGACTTCCTTTTCTTCATTGACTAAACCAGGGGTCTGGAACCTATGGCTCGCAAACCAGATGTGGCTCTTTTGATGGCTGCATCTGGCTCGCAGACAAATCTTTAATAAAAAAAATAATACCATTATAAAATAAAACATTCTCATGTATTACAATCCATTCATTTCCTACCGTTCATGTTCATGGTTGCGGGTGGCTGGAGCCAATCACAGCTATCTTCTGGGACAACACCAAATTTTTATTGGATAATGCCTAATGTACACGGGTCATTGTATGGCTCTCATGGAATTACATTTGAAAATATGTGGCGTTTATGGCCCTCTCAGCCAAAAAGGTTCCCGACCCCTGGACTAAACTGATTGGGTTTGGTGACTATGTATCTTTTCTTAAGCAGATAAGGTTTAGTTGACAGCATGTGGTACAGAAACCTTATAGATGTCTCACCGTTCTAAAAGTCAGTTATTCACAGTTCTGAAGGCTTGTGTCCAGAGTTGTGTCTTATCTAAATGTTTCCCTTGCACTTTATGTGTCATGGAAATAGAACTGAAGTGTTTGATTTGTACAATGATTTGCATTTTCATTCAAACTATTATTAGGACAAAAATATATAAAGTTTAGTAACTACTACTAAGAATCTAAGCCCTTTGAGTCTCTATTTCAGGTCTTTCATGAGGCAAAGTGTTTTTCTTTGTGACAGAGACAGAAAGAGAGATAGAGAGGGACAGATAGAGACAGACAGACCGGAAGGGAGAGAGATGAGAAGCATCAATTCTTCATTGCAGCTCCTTAGTCTCCTTAGTTTTTCATTGATTGCTTTCTCATATGTGCCTTGACCAGGGGGCTACAGCAGAGCGAGTGACCCCATGCTCAAGCCAGCAACCTTGGGCTCAAGCCAGGGACCTTGGGCTTCAAGCCAGCAACCTATGGGCTTAAGCCAGTGACCATGGAGTCATGTCTATGATCTCATGCTCAAGCAAGTGACCCAGTGGTCAAGCTAGTGAGCCTGTTCAAACCAGATGAACCCACTCTCAAGCTGGAGACTTAGGAGTTTCAAACCTGGGTCCTCCGCATCCCAGTCTGATGCTCTATCCACTGTGCCACCACCTCGTCAGGTGAGGCAAAGTATTTTGAAATGAGAATCTTTCTTTGTCATTTTTATCAATACTGAATGTTCAGCTGGCTGAACATGCTGGGAGCTCTTGGGATGAACAGATCTCGAATGCATGAGGCAGGAAACTCTGTTGTATACAGTATTTAAAATAAATTGTTTCAGTTCTCTGTGGGATTGTTTCCTGTTGAGAAGAACTTCATAATTAAAAACAGCAACTGGAATTGAATTATAATGAAGGTATTTTGACAATGTGGGCACCTGGTATATTATATTGAAATAAACTGACCTATGGTTTTTACAGATAGTGTTCTTTCTAGGCAAGATTTGCATAACTACAGAGAATTAGTCCCTCTGCCCTTCTTTTTGAAAAGAGCATACAGTTTTTAGTGGAGAGGAGATAATTATGCTATTTGGAATAATAGTCAGATTTACTGTCTAGGACTGCTATTCTTTACACTACATGGATTTCAGGATAATTACTCAAATCCTGTTTAGATGAAAACTGATTTATTTTTTAGATTTTTCTTTACGATCTTGTTTACTCTTATTGTTATTTTTATTTTAGCATGCAGGGTTATCATTGCAAGCAAAAATGCTTTTGAATATTAAAATTGACTTTCTTTTGTCTGTACTTAGAAATCGTTTATAAAAATATTTTAATTGGCATAGATCAAAATATTGTTCCAATTATGACTGCCTTTTTTGTCCACTATTTCATTACTATATTTGTCATTATCTAATATTTATAAAATAAGTTCTATAAATTCTTATTTTTGTACAGAATGTTTGGTAAATATAGGTGTGTGTGTGTGTGTGTGTGTGTGTATTTCTTCTTCAGAGAGAATCAAATACTCACCAGAAAAAGTCAAGTGAAAAGTATTCTTCATTGACTTTCTATTAAATGACAACAACAGAATATTTTGTTGCATTTTAATTGTAGTGATGCCTATGTATTATATCTTAACTTCAGTTAACCAGAAAAAAAATTCTCATTCAGCAGAACATGTTACGTATTGCTTCCTTCTCTTCTACATAAATGGCTCTTTTTACTCTTTGTGAGTGACATAGGGAAGGTAAAAATTAAGCATGTCTATGGCTTATCCTGCCAATGATCTATTTATAGTATCATACTGCATAAGCAAGTTCAAAATTCTGCTTAAATACAATGAGTTTACTTTAACCAGTATAGTTTCAAGAATTATCTTTAATATGTTTTCAGAAATAAAATAGGATATCCTTTTTATTGAATTTGACCATATGACTATGAAAATTTTTTTTAAATCACAAAATAATTTAGTGGCAATTTGCTTTACTCTGAATATGTCATCTCTTAATTCATGAGTAATATTATAAATTTGAAAATTAAGTATTTATAGTACTTAATTCTTAGTATATCTTACCATTTAAATGATTTTCATATTATTTTATCTTTTTCAAGTAAAAACTTTTCAAATCAATAGAAATTACCTCATATGGCTATAAATATAGTATTCTGATATTTAATTGTGTTACTACATATTTTTGGGAAATAATATTTTGGTTTGGTATATTGACATTATATTAAATATACAAAATTCATTAAGATGTTGCCTCTTAGGTAAAATTATTATAATATAAGTACTGACATATAAATCACCCCCAAATCTGTATTCAAAATCCCCTTCTTTTCCAATAATACAGCATTGGACTTGTTTTTAGGCTCTCCATTAATTTGCATCATTAAAGCATGAAGTTTAAGAAGTCTATTTTAGCAGTGTTTATTTTAATTCAGCCACCTCAAACATGCACACACACACACAAATGCGCACGCACACACACGTATACACACACACACACACACACACACAGTTCCTAAAAAGAGAGACAGAAGATAAGAAGAAAAGGAAAGAGGATGCAGGCGAGAGAGAGACTTGCGCATGTGAAACTATTACAAAGCAAAATTCTTCTTATGAAATCAGATTCCTTAAATGAAAATGTGAGAGCTGTCTTTCAAAGACTTCTCTTCAAGAATAAAATTGTTATATGGCATCCCAATTTAGTCAGTCCACAAAGCTATCTGTGATGGCAGAAAAAGGATCTTTCTTGAAATGGATGCTTCTTTCTTTTTATCCCAGGAGCTAGTCAACGTCCTTTGTCTATTTGTATTCATTATTGCCGCTGTAAGAACAGTGTGGGTTTTCAGTAGTTCATTGGCATGAGACGCACTGATTTCGATTTGCTGTCAGTTCTGACCCCTTTCCCTCCCCCACTTTGATTTACTGAAAATCCACAAATGGGAGAAACAACATACACAGACTAAGGCAATACAAAATAAACAGTCCATCACAAATTACATTGTCATGTTTAGCTTGAGTTTAACAAAATTGCATGTATTGAACGAAAAACACAAAGAAGCTTAGGAACAAATAAGATATTTTGATGATTTATTTTGTATGTAATGACTTTTTTAAAGAGTGCTAAATATTATCATCAATCCTCTGAACTTTTACTCTGTAATTATAGATAAATTTTATTTCCTTTAAAATATTCAATTAGGGAAGGAAAAGTACTTCAGTCGTTGATGTGATATATTCATAGTTTTGTTGTTAAATATGTGCAGCTATTCAGTATAAGTTCTTTATTTTTAGATCATTTCTTACTTTTCCATGGCTAGCATGATTATCTAATAAATTTTCTTTTTAAATGTTTCTCAAATGCATATTATCTAAGCTATTTTCATTCACAACATGAAAAACTGCAAGATTCTTATTTTTAAAAATTTTTTTACTATAAGTAATAATATTAATAATAATATAATGAATTCTTTATATTGACATAACTAGAAAAAGAATTCTTTAAAAATGTATATTCTATGCTTTCTTCGTTCTTATTACCATGGAAAGATGCAAGTGTTATTGAATTTTAAAGCAGTTTAACAAAAGTAATTGGATCTCACACAACAGAAAATCAGTTTAAAATATACATTTTGTCAGCTCAGAGAATTCAGTCTGGTATCACTATTGAATTTGCATTTATTCTTTTTTCTTGCAAAATGGTTGAGAAAAACTTCCTTTGTATCTAAATACCTCAGGTATCGTTTAATGCCTCTCTCTTTTTCTCTCCCAAAATGATATTATTTACAAAGAACCTAGAAAAAAATAATGATGTGACAACCCTTTATTCTCTTATTCTGGGAGCTTTAAAATTTATAAAAATCTCTCTTAGGTACAGTGTTAAAAGATTCTTACATGACCAGGCCTGGTTAGTGGAGAGGAGAGAAGTGAGGTTAAGAAGTCTTAGCCCTTTTCTTCAGTAAGTTTTTCTGACACTAGGAAAATCTGTCTTGTGCTCAAAATGTCTTGAAGCATTCTTCTATCCTTGTTGAGTTCCTGCAAGCATCATTGTATCTGATACCCTTAGAACAGCAATTCTCCGGAAAAGCATGAGGCATCATTGGTTTATAAAAAGTGGATTTGGTTGTAAAAGGGTCCATAAACATTGTTCACAAAGTTTTCTGGCTGTTATAGGCAGTAAACAAAATGGTGTTTATGTGAGCATTTTGTGTTTGATAGAAACTTGTAACATCATGAAAGCCTACCAACACATCAACAGTTTTCATGGGGCTGCATTGAGAGCATTACTTTACATGGGAGGTAATGAGGTAAGCAAAACGTATGTCTGGACCACTTACTTGGCATTTTTAGTAGTGTTGGCACCACCATGGTTTGCACAGGCAGTTTATGGGGCTGATTGACCCCACTCCGTACAGGTTGTGATGATATTGTCATTCTGGAAAAATCTTGTTCCTTACTCTTTTCTCTCAATGTAGTTTCAAATAAAATTTGAATAGAGGAATCTGAATACAATTTCTTAAAAGTGAGCCTTAAAATAATTATAAAGTATGTACACCAAGGTAAGTGTGAGCATCTGTGGTAAATGAATTTTATGGCTTTCAGACTGAAAATCTGTGAACTATGTAATGTGTATCATATTGTGTTTTTAAATTTTAAGCAACACTCTGGTTAGATTTTAAAAGCACTTTGGCATCTGCATTGAGTAAAAGATCAGTAAAAAGTTTATCTGGGCTAAGCTCTCACACGGTGCCCGTAGGTTGCGACAAAGTTCAGTGATGGATATTGTGAATTAATTAGATCTGTTTATTTCCTCTAGCTCTGAGCTTTACATTGAATTATACATTCAAGACAATCGTATATATTTGAAGCATTTTGACAGAGCCATAAGTATTTTGATGCTGAGACATAATTAATATTTTAGAATTTATTAATTCATTTATTCCACAATTATTTATTATGCATTTAAAATGCGCCAAGCAATTTTCTAGGAAGGGTATTTATCAAGTTGATATGTTGTGTTTTTTTTTCTTGTTAGTATATTAACGTGGTTATGATATTTCTAAGAGCATCAGTTTTCCAGTTTGTATGACACTATAGCTGTTTCTCTATAGAATAGAATGACAGATGGAGAGAATTGGCTAAAAATTATAAGAAAAAAATTCATGTTCAACATAATCAGGGATGGAAAAATGGTTTCATCTTTCATCCAATACAGAGTAATGTTGTTTGGAAGGACTTGGAGGTCAGCTTCTGTTAAAAGGGTGGGTAGAGATATTAGCAATGATATCTGTTGTGAATAGGGGTGGGGACTGTTATAGACCATAAGTAACACTTTCTAATGACAAGCTCAATGACTAAAGCTAAGTTATACTTACTTTTATTTTTCCTTGTACACTTCACACAATTTTGTACTTCTCTTATGAAAGCCATTGCTCTTTAACAGGTCTAAAGATACTTATATACCTGTCTCCCTTTCCTAGACTCCCTGCATCATGAAGACAAGATGCATGTCTAAATTAATTGCACAATTCTCATAATTCTTTAGTAGGAGATACATTGTACAGGGGGTTCTTGTGGTTACGACAGTCTCGATATGTAACATTTCAAGTTTATGACATTCTCTCCCATAAAAACTTTCAAAAAATGAGACATGAATGTCTCAGCTTATGCTGTTAGCATTGTACTTATAGACTATGCGGGTGAACTACTTTCGTTGTGCACGGAGGAATAATATACAGTAACGCAGCATACGAGTGAGGGAGTTGGGGTCCCCGGTACGCTTACTTACGCCATTTAGGACTATTAAAAGAGCAAGTGTTCTGTTTGTATAAGGCTAGGGTATGTTTTGACTTACACCAAAATACAGGTTACGTTACTGTCATAGGAATGGAACTGTGTCATACCAGAAGATCCCCTGTACTCATATGATGAATAAATCACTGAATGCAAAATTCCACATTTGGGTAAGATAAACCCTCAAAGACTAATAAAAACCCATCAATCACTTCCAAATTTATGTCCAGCATTGTAAGAAAGTAGCAAAGTTTATGTAAATTGTGATGAGAACTCTGCCTTCATTACATATTCAGATTTACTTTAAAGGAAGTTGAAATCAGCCACTGGGAATGTTTTAGACTCTTTACTAATTTTAGGTCATCAGTTGTTCTTCTTGGACCATTAAAGAATTCTCAAATAACATTATTTTAAGGTTGTTCTAAATATGTGCTTCTACCTAGCCACACTGTGTGGAAGTTTTTCCTTCCCAGGAAGCTAGCTAATCCATCATATTACCATTAAGAAGTATTTTAGTTGAAAATATGTTTAGTGTTTGGTCACCTCTTAAAAGAACAAAACAAAGAAAAGAAACAGGGAATAAGGTGTCAACCTGAGCAGAATCTAATTTGCAACCTTGTTTGGCATGTTGAGCCCTCAATTTAAAGCTGTAATTTGGGTAGAGATGGTGCAAATGAACAACAGCTAAAGATAAAAGGGGCCATGTGAGGACCTTCTGACTAGTAGTGATATGTGTTTAAAATACCTAAAACACTAAAATTAGAAACAACTCAATGAGTATGTTCTTCAATACAGTAAAAAAAATAAAAAAAGACTGGTTAAATCATCCAGAAAACTGTAGGTTAGAGTGCATACTCAAGAATCAAACTAAAAGAAAGAAAAAGAAAAACTGTAACTCTCTTTATATATTTAATAGGCAGCTCCTGTTGGCTTATTTCATTTTCTTATTCACTAGAGTGCTCCTAAACTTTTTTGAAATTAGTGTAGACAATATAAAATGTCTTAATGTATTGTTGACGTATAGTTATATATTTTTTTCCTTAATCCAGTTTTTAGTTTCTTGCTGGGCCCCTAGTTTATTTATTTTTTTATTAACTTGTCTACAATGTTCCAGTTTGCATATCATTTCATATTTTTCTTCTTAATCATAGGGAATGATGGATCAGCTCACTCATTTTGTTATTTTTTATATGTTAATGTCCTGTAGAGTTATTTTTTAAATCATGCTTTAGCCTTTTGTTGCAGCCTTTACTCACACACATGTAAAAAAGAAAGGGGAGAGCCCTCTCTAACATGGTTTTTGAGGGCTGGTTCTAACATAAATTAATCTGCATAAATTTGTAACCACTGAGAGAGTCAGTGTTTGAAATTAATCTATTTCTATACCTTAAAACAGAGCTGAAAGTCGATATGAAGTTAATGGTAAATATCAATTCTTCCACAGGTCACATATCAAGTTGAGACACTCATTATCTGCTCTTATGCCTTCCCCCTTATCATTTTCTTCTCATGCTCTCCTGTTCTTCTTTCCTTTTATCCTTCTTTACATCTTTTCTTCTCTTCCCCTTTACCTCTTCTTCCCTCCCACCCTTTATCCTTTTTTCCTTCTTCTTTGTGTTCTGTCATTCTTCCCCTTTTATTTCCTTTTGTCTTTTCTTTCCTAATATTTCCACCATTGTCTCTGCCTTTTAGACAGTTTTTTTCATTCTATTTTTTATTTGCACTTTTTTCAACCTCTATGCTCTGTTTACCTTCTGTTCACTGAAAATTAATTCGATATAATGGGAAGAATAAATGACAGAATCAAGATCCAGCCTTCCTTCCTTTATTCCTTTATTATTTCCTTTCTTACCGACATGCTTATTGAAAACTATTGTGCACATATCTAGGAATTTAAGGTGCAGAATCTTGTTTATTCTTTATTGTGTTCCTAGAATTGAGAAGGGAGGTAAAAGTCAGGCAAGTTTAATCAGCTTGCAAGAGTCCATACACTAAGTGGTAGGATTATAAAGTGGGAAGGTATGTTCTAGGATCACTAGTTTAGCCAAATTCTTTAACCTCTTTCACTTTCCAGATTGTATTTTAGACAAGTCACTTGACAGTGGGCACAATACTTGCCTCTTTCTCTTCTCATTCAGTAGAAAAGAGTCCCTAACTTGTGCCAGGCACACTCAATAATCCATTTCTATGATGATGATTATGATGATAATTGTGATAGCTTATGCTTAGATAGCCTTCTGTATGCCTGAGGCTAGCCTTTCCACTTTTCGTGGATAAATGTAGGCTATTCATAATGATAGCTTAGCCCTTTATCTTAATGAAGGGTGGTGTGCTTAATATAATCAGTACATGATCACGATTCACAGGTCCATGTTATGATTAAGAGATGTCTTTGGGAGGTTATGTCCTTCACACATTCTGTCCTCATTCTCTGTCCAGATGCTGCAAGAGGAAAACACATTTTCAACCAAACTTCATTCAGGTTTAATAAAATGTTTCTTTAAGACAAATTTTGAGGTGGAGGGGCAGCATATATAAATTAGCAGGCTTTTTTTTTTAATATAAGAGAACATAGCACAAGGAAGGAAGAGTAGGAAGAAAATGTAAGCGGCTATGATTTGTTTCCTTGCTGTAAAGCAGGGGTCTCAAACTCGCGGCCCGCGGGCCGCATGCGGCCCGCTGAACAATTTTGTGCGGCCCGCAGACTAATCCACGGGCTTACTTAATTTTATCCAAAATATTTTGAACTTCGTGGATTAGTCTGCGGGCCGCACAAAATTGTTCAGCGGGCCGCATGCGGCCCGCGGGCCGCGAGTTTAAGACCCCTGCAACAAATGAGAGGGGCTATCATCTGTAAATGATCGCTTAAAAATAAAAAATAATATTTATAATAATTAATTTAAGGATAATTTATTTAATGCTGATATCGCTGGTTTATAGCAAGCAGCAATATAATATCCTGTGTATAATATGTACAATATGCTTAGCCACTTGAGATAGTTTATCTCTATGGACTTTTCATACTCAGTACTATGTGATTACTTATTGAGAATCAGTAGTTGTTAGCTCTACCAAAATATAGAAAAACATTTCCAAAGTCCGAATAGGAACAGCATTGAACATTTTATTTTAACAATGATCAGGAGAAAGGGGAATACACGTCCTTCATACAAGTTCATTTATTTTACGATGTGCCACCTTAGTTTAAAATAACCTGCTCTAGAGAAAGGGATGATAATGGCTTGGGTCTACCCATAAGTAGTTCCATTTTGAAAGAAGAAGAAAAATATGGGGATCTTTCTCATTTTCTACAAAACAGCAGATTTAATTACATATTTTTTTTCCAGCTGAAGGCATCTACTTCTTGGTTGGTTGCCCTGGGGTTAAATATTCAATATGATTATTATTGCACCTGAATCATTGTTTATCCAGACATTTTTTTTAACTCAAAGCCAGTCTGATACTGACTATTTTAGAATATTTAGCCCTAACTATCTGGACACACTGTAAGAAGCATATTTTATTTGACTTGTTTCCCGTATTCATGAATAATGTATCACGAGTCACACTTTTCATATCATCTTATTCTGCATCCTCAACCTGACTGCAATTCTAAATGCACTTAATCCTGCCAAATCCCCGTGTGTTTTTTGGAAGCCACATAGGCATATCATGAGCAGATAATTAGTCCTTATTTTGACTGGACAACATTTTTAATAGTTGACACTTTTTACCAAGGCCTAAAGAATAAATGAGTCCCTTCAGTCATTGAGAGCTTTTATTCAGAGAGGCAAATTCTCCTTGACAGTTACTTTAAAAGACAAGTCATCTCAAGGTACTTGTTTTCCTTTCTAAATTCTCTTGCTTTTGTACTCTAAAGCTCTGCATTATTTAGACTAGTTAACATGCAGAGCAGGAAGCTGATTCTTAACTTTTCTCTTCTCTTTTGGAAGAAAATTTAATGCACATTAACTGGTATTCTGCACCTTTTATACTTCCTGATATGTTTCAAGATTCTTTAGAGTAAATTCTTTTCTTAAATGTTGGTTTACTTGTAAAGTCTACCCCAGTAATAGTTTAGAGATTTTCTTGTGTTGAAGGTACATGTTCTCTTTACATTTCTCAGATTAACCATCTTTTTCAGTCCACTTATTAAAAAAAATTAATATTCAAGCAGTAAAAAAATGATTTTATAATGTACAAAATAATAATTATGTAGAAAGTGTTTCTTTGGGGGAAATGAGAGATTATGCCTGGTTAAATAGATGACAGAGTACTAATTATTATTTATAGCCTTTATTATTATATACCTGCAAGTCACAATAGATTAAGTTTCAGTTAACTCTGAGCAGCTAATGATTATGAAATACAATGTGGAGAGAAGAATCATTAACTTATATACACCTACTGTTTGAAATTGAATACTTTGCATTTCTTTTCCTAAGCTTACTGTAATATGCATTTTAAATGTTTATTAATTTAAATAAGTTTAAAATAAACAACAATAAAAGATGTATTCTTATCTACTAATCTGTGGATATATTTAAAGAAATTAATGTATTTGGCACTATAATTTATAATAAAAACACAGGAATCTATAATCTTTCATACATGAAAAGTATTATTTTCCAGTAGTTAATTGGTAAATACTGTAAAATTTTATGGTTTTGACTCCTTTAATTTATTCTAAGAAGAGAAAGCAATGAACAAAATTATATAATTTTCAATAATTTAGAATAAAACATTCTACCATTCAAATATATGTGGAGAAGTCATGTAGGATAGTAGTTAGAACAATAGTCGTGATAAGAGGAGAAAAATATATTAAGTGCTTCTATACGTAAATTATTTTGTGAAACGCTTAATATCAATTTTCTTATTTAATCCTCAGAATGACCTAATGTGATAGTTTAATAACTTGTTCAAGGTTACATTTCTGGTGAGTGACAGAATGTGGACACAAGTCGGACTTCCCCTGCTCAGATCCCAGTGTGTTAATTATCACTGTGATTCATTGATTCTTTCCAATGTGGAGAAGTGCAAGTAAGTGTATTCACAAAGTGAAAGTAGAGATACACACAGTGTGCAATTCCTGGACTTTTGTGTTCAAAGATACAATTATGAAAATACAAGGTATATAAATATATGTACTTGAAGACACCACTCATTTTATTCACTTGTAATATAGGTGGCTTTTACGCTGTGTGTACAAATTAAATCTCAGCTTTATAGATTGAAAATATAGATTCTCAAATAAATTAAAAAGTGAATATTAATCAATCAGTGGTTTAATACAGAATATCAAGTTGTATAAGTACAGCCCACATATCACCCTGTATTCTCTTAAAAACTCGGTACAGCCATTTCTTTCCTCAATTTAACCAACCCAATTGTGATTAATATGTCCTACAGAATCTCTTTCATGCTTTGTTTGGCAGAAATAACTGTCCATATTTCTTTTTTCTATTCTTAAAGCTTGTATTTCCACTTCTCACATTCAATTCGCCAAGGAGTGGTTTAGCAACCCCGTGCTCTGAAGTCCAGCCCAGCTCCCTGTGGTTTCCAAACACGGCTCTCTGTCTCTGGAATGACAATGATCCAAAACCTCAAAATTAAGGTGTCTTTCTGCCATGTAGAATTAAAAATAAACCTATATGTGAAGATGAAACTTTTTTTTTGCTGAATTTGGCTTTAATAATAGTAGGAGTTTGAGGTTTTTTACTAACACAGTAATTTAGTCTCCTTATTTTGACTTGAATACCAAATTCTTCATCCTTTTTAAGAACCAACTAAGGGACAGCTGTTTAAAAAAAAATCCAAAAAACCCTAAGAAGAACAGCCATATCCCAATGTTATTCTAGCCATGGAACCTACACACACACACACACACACACACACACACACACACGCCGAATTTTTACTTTCTGTCTGTTCAAGAAAACAGTGTTTCCCTTATTTCAAACAAGATTGTTTTGATTGCTGTTTCTGACACCCAGAAACACTGCTTTTTCCAACTTTTTATTTCTGTGAATAGAGAAATGCTTTTCTGCTTTAATTCATATTAAAAAAAATGATATTATGACCTCAGTTTGCAGTGCATTGATGGACTGACTGAGAGGTAGTATGATATAGTGGTTAAGAGCACAACTCTGATGTCAGATTGTTTGGGTTTGCAATCTCATTGTACCACTTACTAGATGCAAACTTTTAGGTAACTCACTTAACTTTTCTGTGCCTTAGTTTCCTTGTCTGTAAAATGGGGTAATATGCAACCTGTCCAAAGAGTTGCTGTGGGAACTGAAAGAGTTTTAATATATGTAAAGTTTCAGAATAATGTCTTGATGTAGCAATATTTCTTCAATAAATTAATGGATGAATTAAATAAACTTTTGCAGGTATGTTACCACAAAAGTGAAGCCTATCTTCCTTAAACCTAAAAGCTTCTTGCCAGTTTAGTGCAGTAAAGTTTATCTCTTATTTTCTTTCCCTAGCAAAATTTCCACTGAGTTCCCATGTCCTGCCATAACAAGTCCCAACTCCACTAGTCCTGAGATCATTTGAAAACCAGCAAAGGTTTATCAAAGTTCCCATCAAATGATTCACTTAGGCACTCATGAAGTATAATCCAGTGTTTAATACAGTACATATAAATATTAAATATGTCATTTAAAGAAAACTCCCAAAGCATATGCCTTAGTAATGATTTCCATTGTTATAAGACTTATAGGTTCATTTTTTTTTGTTTCTTCTAGGTTTGGTTCACTTGAATTATACAAAACACTGGGCAAGACACAAAAACTTGCTAAAATTAATTCCTTCCAGCCTGTCTTCTTTGCCTAAGAACTGTGGAATAGCCAGTGAAGCTAATTCATTGAACACATGGGAAAATCTGTTTATACCATGAAACCTGTTTCTTTTTTTTAATGTGATGCCCACTGCTGGCAAAATCAAAACTGAAAACATTGAAAGAAATATATTTAAATAAAGACCATGTGTGGCAGATGGTAGAGATAAATAGTTGATCGTCACTGTCTGCTAATCTTACTGTATTCCCTTTCTTTATATTTTGCAGTCTCAGAATTTTGCTACAATTATCTATAAAATTATGTTGATTGTTAAGCTCTGATTCATGCTTTTCCTGAGTCATCTGTGGAAGAGATGACATTCTAATTGCACTCCTAAATTTTTTACACTATACGTTTGTTAAGCACAGACACGTTTTACTAAAAAAAAAAAAAAAAAAAAAAAAGACAACTAAAAGTATGTAATTTGACATTGTGATGGATTAGTACTTAGGCATTAGATCAGCAGCACAATTAGACCGCTTAAATGTGTCCTACATCTTAATGTCTGTATGACTTTAAGAAGTCACATTGAGCCCTCCTTTTTTAAAGGGTCTGTTGCCATTTAGCTGATTGAAATAAATCAAAGTCTATCAGAGGATTTAAGTGGATTATGAAAAGGCTCATCACAATTACACATAATTCTAGAAAATTAGAATCTAGGGAATTAACTGTAAATTCAGAATGCCTAAAGGTAAGAAATTATATTTACAGTAGACTTCCTGAAGTGGTTATTGAGGATGTGACTAACTCTTATTCCTTGAGAAATCTAAATTCCTTTCTAATAGGATAAAATTTAGTCTCTGAAGTATAATTTGAAATGACAGCTAAACGTGCAATTTAAAATTTATATGACACTGTGTGCATATGATCATTATATTTTATATTAAATATCATATAATACAGAGCTTACTCAGAACCAGCCAGGAATCCACAGATTTCCATGCGATATGATTTAGATATAATCCTTTTCGGTGTGATCCAGAATTTAAAAATTTATTTTTATGGAAACCTAGTACATACATATAAATATAGAAACAGTTTTAAAAAATTAATAAAATTTTCACAGAAAATATGAAAATGGTGTGAACTGCTTGACCCCTTAAATGGGTTCGACCACCACTAGTAGACCACAATCCTTAGTTCAGAAAGCACTGCTCTAAAACGTCCATAGTCCTACTTATTTAAGATGTATCCATCAGGTTGCTATCAAAAGACAAAATGAAATTTGATGAGATGAAATAGGCAAGCTGCCTGCAATAGTTCTTATTACGGCACACCCATATTACATACAAGAATGAGGGTAGACTTCTGCTTTTTATCTTTTTTATCACAGAGAGTACCTTCCCCTCATGACTACATTTTGAAAATTTTCATTTATGATACAAACTGTGTATGAGCCAAAAATAAATGTGATTCCTCAAGTTTATCACCGAAAGATTTGTGTAACTGCCAAACAAGGGTCCTGATAAAAAAATAAAATGATATTTATTGGCCCTGGCCAGTTGGCTCAGTGGTAGAGCATCAGTCCAGCTTATGGATGTCCTGGGCTCATTTCCCTGTCAGGGCACACAGGAAAAGCAATCATTTGTTTCCCCACTCCTCCCTCTCCCTCTTCTCTCTGACTCTCCTCTCCCGCAGCCATGGCTCAATTGATTTGAACATAGTGCCTTGGGCGCAGAGGTTATTATAATCCTTCTTTCTACTTGTGGCCTTAGTGAAGTTATACATAATTGTCGAGGATGATATGCACCCTGTCTCTCTGCTGTTTTCATTCAATCATTGAAAGGGTACTTATTGAGTACTTGACTGGCTGGGTGCTAGGATTCAGAGTAAGCCGTTAAGTAATTTATAAATTCTGTCCTTTTACAGAAAAGTCTCATAGATAGGTAGCAGATTGCTATGCAATGTGTTAAGTGCAGTGACAGAGATAGATAGAGGATGAAGACTAAAGACACAAACAGAAATCAGAATTAGACAGCCTGGTCAGGCAAAATCTTAAATGAGACAGCTGGCAACTCCACTGTGAAGGATTTGTGAGAGATAGGTAGATGATAAGGCAAGGAATACCAGAGGAGGCAACACATATTATCATGAAGACCCGGAGTAGCAAGAGGCTTTCTAGAAATGACAACTCTGTTAGGTGTGTTGAGGTGGCAAATGGCAGCACATAGGAATGGAAAGAGAGAAGGGTTAGGAGGTAGGCAGGACTAGATCCTGAAGGGCTTTCTGTGCAAAAATATGGAGTTTGAAATTTATCCTGCACTTAATAACAGAGGGTTTTAAACTAGGGAAGGACTTGTTACTCCACTTACTATTCTGAAAATAATCCTACAGGTGCTATTTGTTAGAGTCTTTCCTGCCAACCACTAGGAGGAAGATGGGCAAAACAAGCCAACAGAAATGATACATACATTTCAGGAAGTCTCAAAAGCACCATACATCTGACAAAAGCCTTGTGATGACTGTGCCTTGGTACCTGTCTCTACTACACAGATGTTAAGCCATATTTTCTTTTTTATCTTTTCTTAAGAACTATACTACCCACATTTAGAATGGCTTAAAATGGTTTCTTTGGTAGTAATCCCAGAGACAACTGTCACTGAGAGACTGAGGAGGAAGATGTTGTCACTAAGAAAAGTGGGTTGTCAGTACTCTTCCTGGCAAAAATAATTTGAACTTTGTTGATTGGCCGTATACAAATAATTTGGACATATACGCACTAGGGCGTAGTAAAAGTTTTAAATGTGAAAAATAAAAATTCTTGGTCAGATGCTCAAAACTTAGGTGAACATGATTCAATGGGAACTTTGAAAATCAAAGTCTTCCCACTCCATTTTCTATAAAGGAGGAGAAACGGGTAGAACCGAGCTAATGCACCAGGTCTATGCTGTCTGTCCTCTACCAGAAAATTCACGGGAGTATGTTGTAGGTTCCTTTTGCAACTGTAACAAATTACCAGAAACTTAGTGTCTTAAAGCAATAAAAATACGTTCTTTTAAAGTTAATGTAGATCAGAAGTTAGACCTGCGTGTTCTCCAGGCTAAAATCAGTCTCATCAGGGCTGCATTTTTTTTCTAGAGGCTTGAACGGAAATTCCGTACCTGGAATTTTCCAGTTTTAAGAGCCAGCCCACATTCCCAGATTTAGAGCGGAGACCCCTGTTACCTCCCTGTGTTAAAATCCATTCATTAACAACCTTAACACCATCTGAAACCTTAATTCCCTTTTGCCATGTAACCTGCCATGTTCACAGGTTCTGGGGGTTAGGGGTAGACCACTTTTCAGGGGGCCATTATTCTGCTCACCACAGAAAGGTTACAGGAGTGACGTGAGGTGACCAACGTGAGGACGGTTCCTGCAGTGTCACCCATGGAGCATGACGAGATAGGGGGCAGGCCCCAGAGGATCTCCGGAGCCCGTTTCTCTACCGATCACAGGCTCCAAGGGGCCGTTCCACAGTGTGACTTGGCTGCTTTCTGAAGTAATTGGAAGTAAATAAAGGAAAACATTTCAATGAGCAGCAAGAATCAATGAAGCAAACGGATCCTGCGTTGCTCCATTGATTTTACCTCCACTTCACTCACTCACGGAGTCCTGTTTGCTAGTCATCAGAGGTCATTTTCTTCCTTTTCCTTTTTTTTTTTTTTTTCAGCGCTGCTTTGCACTCCCGAGCCCTTTCGGTCCTAATTGTGATTGCCAGTTTAGTTTCAATTGATCACATTTTTTAAATTTTATAATAGACTTTATTTTTTACTTTTATTTTATATAATTTTTTCCGTTTATTGAATTTATTAGAGTGACACTGGTTAACAAAACGAATACAGGATTCAGGGGCATAATTCTACAACACATCATGTGTACACTGTGTTATACTGTTTCCCACTCGAAGTCTAGTCTCAGCTGTTCAACTTATTGATCCGAGCAAAGGGCCAGCATTCTGTTTTAAAACTCTCCCCAGCGATGGTTTTTCAGCTCCTACCAAAAACTTTCAGAGTTTCACCTCTTAGTATGTCAAAACTCAATGTGTTCATGAACTCATCCTCAGTAAGGAACAAAAAATGGAACTCACTGCCTTTCTCCCAGATTGCAGTGACTAATGCAATTCTGTCACCCCACAGCTTGTTATTACAGGAGCCTTTCCAGCCAGATAGACTTGCGAAATATTTCAATAGGTAATCCCATGCAAAAAATTTGAGAATGTGTTTCGAAAATAGCCATATGATTAGAATAATTGTGTAGTTTCTCAGGATCCCTAGCTTGAAGGAGGAAATGGAAAGTTACTGTGATTTTGGCTACATTGTATTACTTCAGTAAATTTTAATTGCAGTGATTTGCCTCTCTGCAAAAAGTAATTACATTTCTTCTTCATGAATGATTTGAGCTTTAACATAGTTCATTTTAGACTGTCACATAAAATAATACATAGAAAAAAATACTTAGAAAACCTTTTATCACATTATGGCCACTGCAGTGCATCTGTTCTTCTTTAACACAACTCTGAACATGGACTTAATTTGCTATAATATTTAACATATTCCCATTAAGTACTTAGATACATAATACTGGATACTTATTACAAGATTTAGTGTTTAACTTTTCACTTTTGTAGAATGTTTTCCCATTGTTTATGGAGAAAAAAATTTTTGAGAAAATAATATCTAATAATTGATTTTTTTTGCCTTTTCATTTTCAGCCTTATTTGTTTAGAATTATGTGTTATGTGGGGAAGCAAAGATAAAATGAGCTCTTCCTTGAAGACTATAATCCAAAGATTGTATTTTTACAGTTAACAGTCTTTATGTATTATTTTTAGGATAAACATCCATTTCAAAGACAATACTAATATATCTTGTGGGGTATATACATTCTACAACATTATGACCAATAATGAAAAATTTGAAGACTTGAAACTACTATTGAAAAGTGACATTTAATTGATACTTGCAACTAAAGTAGTACCCACATTATACTTTACAGTAAAACTAATAGAAAGTGGCTAACACATTTTATTAACTTAAAATAAAACTCATGTGTCTCATTACCATTTTTGTATAAACTTTCATAACTAGAAGAATTTATTAGTTATTCCCTCCTTATGGTAAGTAAATTGATAGCAATTCAAGACACTGATTTAAAGCAAATACTGGATATAGTTTTGAGGAAAAAAAATTTAAATTGGTGATCAGCAATCAATTAAACCCCTCTCTAAGAGTTAATTTGCTATTTATACAAAACCGTATGTTACTGGGGGTTTTAGATTTAGGCATTTAAATGACCAACCTAGAATATTAATTAATAAACATAAATTATTTCCTTACCTCTAAATATATGTTTTATATATATTTATAAAAAATTTAAATTATTTTGTCACTGTTTGAAGGGCTGTTAGTTTTCCATATGTAATTTTGATTTTTCAAAAATGGGTGTTGTCCTGACCAGGCAGTGGTGCAGTGGATAGAGCGTCGGACTGGGATGCTGAAGACCCAGGTTTGAGACCCCGAGGTCGCCAGCTTGAGTGAGGGCTCATCTGGTTTGAGCAAAAGCTCACCAGCTTGGACCCAAGGTCACTGGCTCAAGCAAGGGGTTACTCGGTCTGCTGAAGGCCCACGGTCAAGGTATATATGGAAAAGCAATCAATGAACAACTAAGGCGTTGCAATGAAAAACTAATGATTGATTATCATCTCTCTCCATTCCTGTCTGTCCCTATCTATCCCTCTCTCTGACTCTCTCTCTCTCTGTCTCTGTAAAAAGAAAAAAAAATGGATGTTTAATTGTTAAATACTTCTTAATCATTGATTCTAACTCAAAAGGGGAAAAAAGTCTAAAAATACACCCTTCTCCTATTAACCAGATTATTCAAAGTATTAACTTCCAACATTAACTGAAGTATCTTGAAATCCACTGAAATGTTATATAAGTTTTGGGTACTTATCAGCATTTACAGAGAAAGGCAAGAATTCTAGTTTTCATCACATTGTGAAACCCTATGACATTCAAAGCAAATAATTGCTAATATAGGAAAACCCAAGAGACTAGAAAGAAAATCATGAAAGTTATGATTATTGCATTGGAAAATAAATATGAATAGCCAAAGTTACCCAGAAATGGGTCTACTTTCAGTGGAATAATCAATTGCTAATTTGTGAAATAAATGCCTCCAGTCTCTTTCTGGATTTTATAAACTCTTTTGATCATTACTGGAGTGACTTCTCAATGCCAGCACTTCCTTCCTCTCCTCCATTCTGCTCCCTGAGCGCTCCTATAACCGCAGCCTCTCATTCTGAATACGTGGAGAGAGAAATCAAAGGGAAGCCGCATCTCTGATGTGCATAAATTGATTGCTCCCAAGCAGTCACCATCCATTTTTGTGCTGTAGTGCAGTTTTCATGTGCCGACCAGCAGATTCATGTTTGAGTTGATTCAGCAGGACTGCCTGAGACATGGCGTGCACAGCCTCCACTGTATATGATAATGCCACATTCAGAGTGACAGTGGTCTAAGCCTCAGGGCAGTAAATGCTTCTTGAGATACATTCAATTGCTATTTAACTGACTTTAGCCTAAGGTATGGAGAAAAGTTGCTGATGCTTTCAAACATGTTTAGACATTTTAATATTGTCTTGGCGTGTCAGCCGGAACTAGGGCACTCCTAGGTTTAACACAGTAAAATCCTGCAAGAGTGGGACCAGGATTTCCAGGGCTTTCTATGGTAGCCCTCTGTTTGATCTTCTTAATTGAATGTGTTTAATCTTTAAAAATGTTCTTTTGAAAAGTTGGACTTTCGGCAATATGGGTCAGTTTCTCATCTGTAATAAAATAAAAGAAGTAGAATGTATTGTTTGCAGACCTCAGGCTGTTCTTTAGAGTGGTTTATTTGTTGCAGATAATATAATACATTGGTGATCATTAGCTCAGTGATGTATGGCTGTTATCAACAACCCGCCCCCTCCCCAAACAAACACAAAGAAAGGAACATAACTTGGGGGCTTCAAACAACAAAGATTGATTACATCTCACATTTCTGTGGGTTGGCTGCACAGCTCTTCAGGTAGTTTTGTTCATTCGGTGTGGCTGTGTTCACCGGAGCGTTGGCTGGGAGTAGGCTCTGCTGGGACAGCTGAGTCTCCTTCTCAAACAGTGTTTGATCTTCAAAGAGGCTGGATCATGCTAGCTCTCAGGAGGAGGCCGCAGGGTTCCAAGGGCAAAAGCAGGAGCTTGCTTGGGCTCTGGAGACCAGGTCTGGAAATAGCACACAGGATTACTTCTGCTACACTGTAGTCCTCAAAGCCAGGCCAGCTTCAAGGTATGCAGGAATAGAATCCACATGACGAGGCTAGGAGCAGTGGCTCCCGCTGGGAAGGGTGGGGGTGATAGGAGATGAGAGGAATTTCTGACCTTATATTACAACTTAAACCCATCCCATACTTAGATTATGGAATCTACATAGCTCATGGGCTGAATGTCTTTTTTGTTTCTTTACTTTTGATGTAGGAGGGATGCATGGCATTTTAGGTACTCGTCTTGATTTTTGTTGTCATTTTTGATTTTCAACCTCTTAGTCTTAGATTAGTATACTGCTAATTTTTGACCTATTATTAAAAGAGAATTCCTTCTTGTATTAGGCAGAGCAAGATAGCAAGCCAGCAAACCACATTGTTTTCATGTGAAAATGATTAATTGTGAGGTTGAGCTGTTTAGGTTGTAAAGATAACTGCAAACAATAGAGCACTTGCCCTTTAGTTTTGAGCAACCATAAAAGCACATACTGAATCAATCCTTTTGGCCAAGTCTTAGTAGTAAGTAGTAAGAGATACTTGACATGGAGTCACAGGATATGGTGACCAGTGTGTTTTCCTAAATGCGTGGTACCTCTGGTATTGCAGACTCTATCAGCAGAAGCCCATTAGTACTACAAGAAAAGTTACTCAAAAAGCATGGGTTTTAAATTAATGATTGGTATTAATTTCAAAAAAGTTATCTGAAACCCTTGGGGCCAGATACACTTCAAAATTTAGGATCCTTCATATTTTAGAAAAGGTTAATATTATGCATATTTTATATATTATTTTTAAACATCTAAAAGAATCTAATATAGTGTCTTTAATTAAACATACTTTTTTTCCACAATAAAGCATAAATATACACACTATGTAAACTTAATAAAGGTGAAAAATAGCCTTGTACTGAAGGTCAGTTTTGTTGTAAATTTTTGTAAAATAGATAACTTTTGGTTTCCCATGTTTTTTTACTTTTAATTAATGAAATATAGATAAGGGATTGTGCACCCGAAGTAGCTAATATTTATTCAGAGTCTTTGTGCCAAGAATTATTATAAGACTTTAACTATATTAGCCTTCATTTAATCTTCAGAATAAGCCTAAGTAGTTAATTCACTTGTATGTCCATTATACAAATAATGAAATCGATAGGAATTAAGCAACTTGTTTACAATTATATCCTTACTAAGTAACAAAGTTAGGATTTGAATCCAGGGAGCCAGACTCGTCAGGCCTTTTCCCTTAAACACAACCCATTTCACTCATGTGAGACTATCAAGAAAAGGAAAAATCTGTCTCCTAATCTACCCATGGGCTATGACCTATTATTTACCGAACATCTACACAACATTAGACACCATGGGGTGGGCTTTAAATATACTAACTTTTTAATCCCCACAGTAAATGGTGGAGCAGGAATTGTAATTCATATGTGAGGATCTTGAGCTCAGAGAAATTATATCCAAAGCCACACAGTTTAGATATCACTGGCTAAAATGCCCTATCTTTTTTCTGAGCTCACTGTCCCCACAGGTCAGTGCTCAGAGGAGACATAGATGAGTCTAAAGTAAGGGTTGGGTGGATAAGCGATCTTTATATCCTCTTTTCATTTGGTTGGATCAAATGATTTTATGAAAAAGTGGAACACTACTTAGAAGTCTTAACCCTCTTGTAGCCCTGGGTGACACCTCCATAACTGTCTGTTTCTTCTGCTCCTGGAAAGTGGTCAGATATTTAGAGGCTCAAAAACCATTTGTCTGTGTCAGTGAGCCCCACCTCCTCCATGATCTATCAAATACTTGTCTTTCTAGTCTTTCCAAAATCCCCAAATGGCAAAAGGCAGGAAAGATCCTTAGGTTATTTATATAAAAGAGCCACGTCCAAATTAGTGTTAACCTTGTGGATCTTATCCTCTTGCACCTAAGCTTCGTGGGCTACAATAATTTTCCAAATAAAAAGTTTTGGCTAACCTAACCGTCATTTATTTGGTCTCAGTTTTATTATTTAACAACAACAACAACAACAAAAACTCCTTTTGTCACAGCTATTTTAAAATCAAGTATTCCATTTAATCATTTGAGTAAAAGATATTTTCATTTGGATTAAAGAAAGTGAAGGTAATGTTTAAATAATGGTGGGGGAAACTGTCAATTATTTTATTTCACCCTTTTGTAAATTTTTTTTTCATAGTCTACCCAATTTCACCAGAATTTAGGGGTGTTTCTAGAAAATGAAGTCATATAATAGAAAGTTGGGAAATTGGAAAAGAAAAAATAAATAGTTAAGAAAAAAAGTGCTATATGTGGTTTTTTTCCCCTGCCCCAAAGAAGAGAATATTACAATTTTTCATTTGCAGAATTTTTGCCAAGTAACATAGAACAGATTGTAGGAGCAATATGAATTTCTAGGATGTCTACACATTGGAAAACAACCCATTTATCTCATACAGAGAAGGAATTCAGTAATTTATATATTAAACAAATAAGCAAAAGATGCATATAGCTTTTAAGTATCTGAGCTTTAAAAAATCATTTGAAATATTTTAAAACTAAATGCTTCATTTTTATGCCTTTGCTTGGGAAACAGAAATGTCTTTGTGTCTTCAGCCCCAAACCAAGAGCCTGGAGTGGAGTGTGGGTCCAGGATTCTAGCAGAATGCATAACTCAGCACCTGAAAATCCTAGCTGGTCCAGAACTGTCTTCACGGGTTAATGATTCCAGTGCTTCTGTAGAATAATGATACCTCTGATGGTTTCTGAATTGTGTAGGACAGCTTCTGGAAACATTAAGTGCCTGTCTGAATCTGGGCTCTCCTTGTTATTTCTAATGATTCTACAGCATTTTGTCTGTCTGTCGCTTCTTGTGGAGGTCACTGCAGCGGCATCTTCCTAACAGACACTCTTCTACCCTACTTTTTCAGAACGCGTATCACTTCTTTTTAGAGAGAGAATCGATGTCTGACATTAGTTATAATTTCCTTTACTTTAGGAAAGGTATAGTTTCAGGGAGGTAGTGCCACTTTTCTCACACAGGAGTAAACTTTGTGACTTTGTGGCATCTATTTTCTGTGCTGTTTAGATATGTTCTCCTCTTTCTTTGGAGACTGTAGATTTTTTTGTATGGTTGTGGGCAGCAGTGATTGACCTCTAAATAGTATCTGTTTTATTTTAAGAAGGAACAATATGGTGGAACGGGACATACTCTAGCAAAAGTCAAAACACTTATTCTTTGGCCTCAGCTTGCCCATAGGCTGCCTGGATCCCTCACTGCTTTGACCCTCCTTGCCTTTTGGTTGTGATGATGAGTAAAAGAGATGACGTGTGAGAAAGGGCTTTATGTGTTTTAAGTTGTTCTAAGAGTGGTTGTTATGATAGCTTAAAATTGTTCTTTCAATAGGGAAGTTAACTTTATGTCTGAGAAAGGACTTTAACTCTCCAAAATGATGTGATGAGTCTAGTAAATAGCATAACTAGGTAAGAATGGAGAACTCCACCAACAATGCTAAAAGCAAGGACAGGATCAGATGAATGCCACTTCCTCTAATCTTCTGTGACTGATATGACTGAGTTGGAGTGGGCTCTAAGCAACGCACCTGTTTTGGAAAATGCTGATAGAAAATACCATTATATTTCAATATACTTTACTTTTTAAATTGATATACATCTTACTTTTTTAAATTGATTTAACCTATCCCAGCTAAACAGAATTATAATTAGCTGATTTCCATCTTTAGCCTGGTCAAAATTAAAGGGAATAATAGTAAACAAAAGCATAAGATAATGTTCTCAGATTTGAAAAAAAGCATCCATGAAAGACTAACAAAGATTACTAGCTGTGGAAGTTCTGCCTCTATAATCCCACCCAAAATAAGACATTTTATAGTGTATCCTTTATGAAGGAAAGAAAAAGTATATTTAATGATTCTCTAAGACCCCATATAACCTTTATTTTTTTTAAGCTTTATGCCATATACTTACATAATTAAAATACGAAAATATAGAAACACAGAAAGATACTATTCCACTCAGGCCTTCCCTTTAATAAATAGTATCATAATAAAAACTGGGTTTGCTAATCATTGGCATTTCTTTCGAGGATTTGAGTCATCAAGATCGGAAGTTTTGATTGCTCATGATGAATCTCTTATAGCCTTTCTTGATTGTTTTCTAAATTTGATGACAAACACTGCAACATGTCTCAGCCAATTAGGCTTGTCAACTTCCAGTGTGGTCCCCAATCAAGTCTTGACTTTGGAAATGACAGCAGTTCCTTATTAAAAGTCATGCTTGTTGGGTAGGGTTGTAGCTCCCACACATGGGGCTGATAGCAGCAAAGACAATCTGCCTCTCATTAAAAGCAATAAGAGGAAATCAGTGTTAGCAGGAAGTAATATGGACTGTGAAGCAAATGCTGAGAGAAGGAACTAAAGAGTATCTCACTTCTAGTTGACTGGAATATAATTTCTTATGAGTTACAGGGAGTTCAGGTACACAAGTTAAACAACAGGTAAGAAAAGTTGTTATTATTAGCATATAAACATAGGCTCGATAAACCGTCTAAACGCATCTCAAACAAAGGAAAAACAAGGTGCTATGAATTTCAAACTGTAACAAAAATTAATCCCCCAAAAGCAGCAGCCTGTGTAAGCCATTGTGTAGTGAAATGACACACTGTGTGAGACTTATGGAAACTTAGAGAGATGGTTTCCACCATTTTGGATCATTTTCGTAGGGAATGACAACTACATTTGTAGATTTTTTTTTTCTATTTTAATAGCTAAATTCCTTGCTAGGCATTATCAGAAGAGGAGAAGAAACTTTTTAATTCATTAAAGCAGTAAGAAAAATAGGAGTGTTTAGAGTAAAAAATAGATCTGATCTTACACTTTGCATTTTTATAAGTTTCTTTTTTCCTCTTCAAAGTATTTGTTAGCTGCAGATAAACAAAGTAACCCAAGATGGAAAATTGTCCCAAAGAACTCATAGTTTGCTCACTTAGTCCAACGAGATTACAGAAACCATTCACAAATTTGTCAATAATTTGATTTATTTATTATTATTATTATTTTTTTTGTATTTCTCTGAAGCTGGAAACGGGGAGAGACAAACAGACTCCCGCATGCGCACGACCCGGATCCACCAGGCACGCCCTCCAGGGGGCGACGCTCTGCCCACCAGGGGGCGATGCTCGCTCTGCCCCTCTGGGGTGTCGCTCTGTCGCGACCAGTGCCACTCTAGCGCCTGGGGCAGAGGCCAAGGAGCCATCCCCAGCGCCCAGTCCATCTTTGCTCCAATGGAGCCTCGGCTGCGGGAGGGTAAGAGAGAGACAGAGAGGAAAGAGAGGGGGAGGGGTGGAGAAGCAGATGGGCGCTTCTCCTGTGTGCCCTGGCTGGGAATCGAACCCGGACTTCTGCACGCCAGGCCGATGCTCTACCACTGAGCCAACCGGCCAGGGCAATTTGATTTTTTTTAATAAATCTAAAATATATGTTTGAGTGACAAAGAGGGAAATTGGCATAAACAAATGAAAAAAAAAGTACTTTTTCTTTTGATGGTAAAATTAATACAATCTGCCCACTTAGAAGTCAAATAGCAGCATGAGCAACTAAAATAAATAATTGTCTTTGCATTTTACCTTTGGGAGAGAAAAAAGTAATTTTAGATTTCCTTTGAAGAAGACTGGCATTTCCTTGTTGAACTCTCAACACACAATATAAAAATCTGAGGCCACAGTGATTCAAAAATCAATGGACTGACAAATGTCAATATTTCAGTTATCCATCATGGAAGGGAAAAATGACATGCAACATTGGACTACCTAATATAAAAGATTTGGCTGAGTAAAACTTGTAAAAATCCTATACAAATAATTGTAAAAATAAAGGTATAATGTTAAACTACCACGGATGTGTGTGGAGACACAAACAGAGTATGCAAATATATTTGGAATAATTTCAACAGACTCCTCTTCTATTTTAAGCCAAAGCTATCGGGATTCTGTCTATGTAAATCTCACTAATTCCAATTGTTGTGAATATATTTGCAAAGGTCAAAAGCTATCAGTTTTTAAGTCTCAAGCCTTGTAATAAAATGATGCCATATAATATGAATTGGAGCATAGTCATACGATGTTCTTCTGTTTGTTAATGAAATAAACTATAAAATTGAGTAAATAAAACCCCAGAGGTTATTAGAATTTGTTGAGGTAGAACAGGTTTTTGTTTTGTTTTTTTCTCTCTCACTCTCTCTCAAACAAAAACAAAATCTGTTTTAAAAAAGTTGTCATAGTAAGAAAATTTATAACTGTTCTTCAAAAACAGACACACATAATGGTTTTAATTACACATACAAGTAATTTTTAACAGCCACCTCTAATGCTAATTCCTAAGGATTCTAGATATGACTTAGCTTTATAGAAATAGAAGACATTTTTCATTCTAGACAATACCATTAAATAGGAGTACATGCTATTTCATAAAAACTTTAAGATTTTGACTGGATATACCCAATACATTGCAAGTCACACAATATTTCATACAGCAAACACCTTCACAAATGTACTTCTATGTGAACACTCAAGATTATCCTACAGTACATATATATTAGGTCATTTAACATGGTGAGGGGAGGGGATATGAGCTGGGGTGGGGTAGGTGGTAATATTGTTGGTATGCTCACACCTATAACTTACTTGTACTTAGCTTTTTAACTTTTTACCACATAATGTGCTGTCAATTTAACTTCTACTTCTGAGTCACTCTGATGTTTTAGAATGTATTTTAAATATAAGGTTTTGCATATTTGCATTCAATGAATAATGTATAAGCAGGAAAAAATCCAATTGGCAAAAATACATGATTTCTGGGATAATTTATAAATACAGAATATTATGTATTTGGATTTAATAACTTTTCTTATGCATGTGAAACACTTTATACTTATACAAATATCTGTATGTACTTTATTCCTACTTGAGAAAATATGCACGTTTCTGTTCTGTAACAGATGCATGTATACCAGTGTCCTCTACAAACTTAAATTTATCAGTTTGTTTGTTCCTCTCTTTCCATAATACCTGATGGTTTTGCAAAACCTTATCTTTAATGGACATGAAATGAAAATTGTTCTATGGTGTGTTTAAAGAAGGGAACATATATGTACATCTATACATACACATATATATATTCCTCTACAATTTCATATAGATTAGAAATACCTGTTGAAGGACATCCAACTTTAATGGCTCCTTGTCATTGAATTTCAGATTCAAGACCTCTTCCAGATGTAGCCCTGACTGGGAAGTGCACCCGTGAGTGTGATGAATACGGCCACTCAGATTCCTGCTGGATGCCGGTCCGCACTTCTCCGGAGAGGAAGAAGAGTCAGCCCAAACTCTCCACTTTCATGCCTGTTGATGAACGAGGAAGCCAGGAAAAGCTGGCCAATGGCGAGGCCGCTATCATGGGTGACCGCAATAGAAACCTCCTGAACAAAAAGTTGACCTCATCCTATGAGACCTTCAGTGCAGCTAGTTTCAGCAAAAATGAGGAAGCCAACCCTGAGGATATTCCCCTGACAAAAACAGGGGAATACAAGCCATCTCCTGTCAATACGCTCACTAGAAGAGAAGTTTACCTGTAGGCTATAATGAAGCAAGAGGAAAGTTCTTTTTCTGTATGAGAAGGAGAATAAGGGGCAAAAAACCTTACAAAGCAAAACCGTTTAATCAAAAAGAGGGGGCTACCAAAGAGACAAAGCTTTGCCTGCCACTTCTGCCTCCAGATCAGGCCTTCAGTGATACTGTTGGCTTGATGGTAATGTACAATGTAGAAACCATCCTTGTTGCTTGCATGTCCGACCCCCTCACTGATTCCCAACACCCACACCCGTTCTCCCTCTTCCCCACCTCCCCTTGAAAAGAAAAAAGAAGAAAAAAAAAGGTGGTTGCAAGTTTCTTTCATGGTAATAAGCCTGATTAGCAGAACACGACACACTCTCATTATCCCTAAGCTGAAGCATGATTTTAGTCACTTTGATTTAGTTCAAATGTCATCTGACTGGTTCAGAAAGGTGGATCAAGTAAAGATATAGTGCAAATGTATTATTGGAATCTTATTAATCACCAGGAAAGGAAATCCCTCAAAAACGATACAGTCCCTCTAAAGGCACAGTCTATAAGAAGCCTTTTAGGAAGATCACAGCTTTAATAGTCAATCAAAGATAAAGAGCTAAACAATACCCAGTTGGAGATTCCATTCCGAAATTAAGCTATGCTGTTCTTTTCAAATCAAAAACATCATCTTTAATTCCATACATACACAGAATATTCTTATGATACACACAACCTTGACCATATGACCAATTATACTAATTATAATTTGTAAACATAATTTTCTCCAGGAAAGCATCATGATTATTAGCTAACTGGAACAATTTTGTCATTAAAAGGCCAAAGATCATGTGGCGGATCAGGGAAACCATGAAGTAGATTTGGTCTTGACTTGGAAATCCATTAGGCAACAACAGCCACTGAAGCCATTCATGCACAGAAACGCTCAAACACTCGTTTATTTTACATTGTCTCCATACCCAGAAAACACATACTTTCTTTTCAAATGGATTTTCTTTAAAGTTCAGAGAATACAACATTAAAGGAACGTATTTTTGGTATTACTATAGGCAAATTAGTTGAGGTTCAGGTTTACTTTCATAAAACATTATAAGGAAGGAAGATTCTAGTTCTTAAAATCCTATTTGTGAGTAGGTAGGGAAAGAAAGATGTATCAGCATGCCATCTGATAAATTCACTATTATCATTTCAGAATCCAGGTCATGCTTGCTGGTCTTAATTATCCATGTTTCAAATTACCAATTGCATTTTTTATGTGTTCAATGCACACTTCCATATAACACAAGTGCAATAATTTTGAATCCTGTGTAATTACCACACTACTTGCAGACTAACGATATCGAAACAAGGCTACATCTCAATTGACTTTGTCATGAATCTGTTTTGAACATTATTTAATATAATGTCTTAAAATAAATTCAGACCGCACATGTAAGAAATGAGTTCTGAGCAGTAATATGTCCTACAATATGTACATCTCAAAGTTGAAAGTTGTGTAGTTTTCTCAATGCAAAAAAAGAAATAAAAAGAAAGAAAGAGAGTATGCAGATTTTGAATCACTTGCTCTATAGAGGATGATTTCATGCGATTGGAAGTAGAGCTGGGACATTCAGACAAAAGTGACAATCCAGAGACAGAAGAGGGGATCACAAGGGAAGAAAGCAAACGTTCCCACCGTTGACTGTTTGTAACCTGGTTGAGGCAGAGCCCTGATGGCTGTCTAGCAAACTGTAACAACAATGTAGCTTTGGGTAGTTTCATGCTTTTTGGAATTTTTTAGACTGTAAAGTGAAACTACCTAGAAGATCGGTTGTTAATTCACTATAGGTCATCACACTGCTTATCTTTGAAAAACACTTCTCTGTTTGGTGGGGCACTCTTTTGGGTCATTTCCTTATGACCTTTCTTAAATGGAATTTTCATTTTGATGTTAGTTTATGTATAATAGTTAGGATAAAAGAAGATATGTAATTGAAACAAAAGTGTTGGACTAAAATATCAATAATTGAACATGTTTATGTTTGATTGTTATTTACATTATGGAAAGATGCAAATCTAGTACTTTGTTAGGAAACTGCATTAAAAGCAGTTCTCCCTTGTATAATCTGTAAGTACCTATTAAGACAAAATACTTCTAAAGATACTTATGAAATGTATACATAATTTTTTCTTGCACGTTACAAAGGAAATACTCAATTGCGTAACACAGGTGTTCAACAAACTTTTTTAATCCATTTCTTTTCTTTCTATCATGAGACACTTGAAACCATTAGATAGCTCATTTCACTCTATCTTGAAACCCTTCTGTTGTCTATAAAGCTAATACGGGTCATACTGGACCTTCAGATTAATCGGATCCACATTCCCCAATGACATTTGCACCACATTTAAGACAGCCATGTCATTGTCATTTAACTCGTGAGCCTCTCTTAGAACTAAAATGGGTGTGAAAGAATAAAATTCAGTGTACTGTAAGTATCCGCAGTAATTCTAGTAGAATTAGCTATCATAACATAACATGTTTATTATATAATGAGCTGGCATGACACAGAAATATATTTTGTGTTTGTATGACTTTTATTTTGAATAGGTTAAATGTGCCACTCCATATATAGAGTGCTTTTGAAAAAAAAATTTTTTAAAAGAAACAAAAAAAATAAATGAGTGAATGCAAAATAAGCAACTGTGCCTTTTATACCTGTTGTTATGGTAAAAAAACAAAAACAAAAACAAAAAAAAAAAACGTTGGGTTTGGACAATGAGGGGAAAGGGGCTATTCCCAAATTTTTGATTCTGTATATTTATCCATGTTTATTTTCTGAAAATAATAAATAATATATTAAAAATTTGCCTTCTGAAAAACTCAGATAATGGACCAGTCTTAAATATTGTTCATTCATACAACAAAATTAAGGCATTAATATGAGCTGCTCAGTTCAGTCTAGAAGGCTAAATCATTTGTTGTAATTAGAACACAGGAAGATACCATCAGGGGTGAGATCAGTCCATCTGCAAGATAAAGTATTGATTTAGAATTTCTATTCCTTATTTCCTTTTTGTTATGTTTTGTTTTTTTTTAGCTGCTGTTTGACTTTGGTTGTACAGTATATAAACCGTACTTGTTTTCTGTACACAGGAATCTCAAGTGAACTTTGCATGCCCTATACATTAAGACACATTTATAAATTAATGAGTAACTATATAAATTTATGTGTTTTAAAATGTCTGTAACTTCAGTCTAAAATCATTCTGAACCTCCAGCTATCATGTCTGGTTGGTTTGTGACTGGCCTGCTGCCTGAGTTTCAGAAAACAAGGGAGGCATTATTTTTATGGAAAGAGGAAAGAAGATGGTACCGAAGATGTCTGGCTGAGAGGCACCCTAGGAAGCTATTTTAACAGAGTAAAGTCAAACACACAAACCCAAAGAAACTGTCAAAACAGCCATTCTAAAACAGTCATGAGAAATCTGAAGACCCTAGTCATTTTATGTATATTGTTATCAGTGATAAATATACAAGGTGTTCTTAAGGAGAAAAAAAAACAAAGAGTGAAGGTGATCATGAACATCATAATGTTTGTCAGATGTGACCCAGGCAGAGGTACTTGTAACATCTGGAGGAAGGCATCATTTTTCCAGCTACCTAGGGTTTCCTTTCAGAGGACTTTTCCTACATTTTCAAGCACTTGCATTCAGTGTGGTACGATCTGTTTGTAATGTTAATCATTGACTATTGTTCTGCTACTTGGATGTTGATAGTGAAGCAGAGAACAATTTATCATCGTTTATTATGAGTCACTATGCACGCAACTATGCTAAACATGGCGAAATGTATTAAACACTCGTCCAACTATTTATAAAATACTTTACATAATTTAATTTGCTTTTGTACAGTTTTGTGTAAATAAATTGCTTGTCATTTTTGTCTCTGCAAATTAAAATATAACATGGTCAAATGGTTACACACTTGTAAGTGTGCTTCTCTGTTGACAGGTAATTCAGTTTTGATTGGACGAGCAGTGAACGGATGCATGTACCAGTTTGATTTAAAATAGCTTGATTTCCTCCAAATTAAGATAGAGTAAGGAAAATAAAGTTGTAGCAGTTGTTGATTTGGGGGCAAGTGCGTAACTGTCATAATACTTTGCCTTGTAATGGATGGTGAGTGAATTCTTCAATCTCATCAAAAGCAGTCCTGAGACAGTTACCTAGTTGGCTTTTACATCTTAAATGTAGAACTTAATATCGTTCATGTAAAGATTTATTTTTTCAGAGAATTTTCACATTAAGATAAAATTAATTCTAAGTCAAAATGTATCTCTGGAAAGGCAGTGTTGGTGTTTGATAATTTAGCAATGGCAAAAACAAAAAAAAATTTTATATCACATGAGATGCAGAGGAAAAGCCCGACACACACACAAAAAAATAGAGAATAACCTTGCTCATTTTTTTGTTAATTGAGCTTTCCCTACTTGTTATAATTTTAAGTCATTTGCTATCTTTTTTTAATTACTCCACTTGCTCTTTGTTATCAGATCATGCACCTAACTAGTATATAATGGCTGTGTTCTTTATCTATTAAAAGTCTGCTTCAAGTTGCAAAGAGATAAAGAAATGATGGGAAGAAATGCCAAATGGCTTCTGCTTTCCTAATGGTGAGAATCAAGCATCAGCACATGAGTCAATAGAGCAATACATAAAGTGAAATTACTGTGTCTTATTCTTTTAAATTCTCCATACAGATTTGACAAACATAGTTCTCTTCACCCTAAAATTGCATTCTTAGATTAAAATATGTTTTGAGGCTGACCTGTGGTAGCCCAGTGGATAAAGCGTTGACCTGGAACTCTGAGGTCGCTGGTTTGAAAACTTTGACTTGCCCCGTCAAGGCACATACGAGAAGCAACTACAATCAGATGCTTCTCTCTTTTCTGCCTACCTTTCTCTCTTTCTCCTTTCTCTGTAAAATCAATAAATAAAGGACCTGGCTCATTGACTCAGCAGTTTAGCATCAGCTTGGCACATGGAAATTTCGGGTTTGATTTCCAGTCAGAGCACAAAAGAGAAGCGACCATCTGCTTCTCCCTTCTTCTTTCTCTCTTTCTCTCTCTCTCTTTCTCTCCTTCTCCTGCAGCCAAGGCTCAAATGGTTCAAGCAAGTTGGCCCCAGGTGCTGAGTATGGCTCCATGGCCTTGCCTCAGACACTGAAATAGCTTGGTTGCCAAGCAATGGGGCCACTGCCCCAGATGGGTAGAACATCCTTCTGTAGGGGCTGAGGTGGATTAAGGTCAGTTGAGGCCCTGGGCCCAGAAGAGAATATTGGGCCTCTTAAAAAAAAGAGAGAGACAGAAAGGCCCTGGCCGGTTGGCTCAGTGGTAGAGCATCGGCCTGGCGTGCAGAAGTCCCGGGTTCAATTCCCGGACAGGGCACACAGGAGAGGCGCCCATCTGCTTCTCCACCCCTCCCCCTCTCCTTCCTCTCTCTCTCTCTCTTCCCCTCCCGCAGCTGAGGCTCCATTGGAGCAAAGATGGCCCGGGCGCTGGGATGGCTTCTTGGCCTCTACCCCAGGCACTAGAGTGGCTCTGGTCAGGACAGAGCGACGCCCCGGAGGGGCAGAGCATCGCCCCCTGGTGGGCAGAGCGTCGCCCCCTGGTGGGCGTGCCAGGTGGATCCCGGTCGGGCTCATGCGGGAGTCTGACAGTCTCTCTCGGTTTCTAGCTTCAGAAAAATACAAAAAAAAAAAAAAGAGAGAGAGAGAGAGACAGGGAAATTAAAAATACATGTTAACCATATCTTAAATAAATAAAAAACATTATATACTACTAATGTTACAATTGCACATGTGAAACCAAAGTTGGTGTCATTAGAAAAAAGTGTAAAGTTTGGATTTTGTGGGGCCCTTCAGAATTTGGGGCCCAGGGCATGTGTCCAGTGTGTCCGCAGTTAAATCTTCCTTGGTGTAGGGGGCTTGCTGGGTGGATCCCTGGTTGGGGCTCATGCGAGAGTCTATTTCTCTGCCTCCCTGCCTTTCCACCCCTTACTTAATATAAAAAAAATTAATAAACAAAATCTTTAAAAAAATAAAAAAGCCTCAAACTTGTTACAATAGAGTTGAACAAAGACAGATAACAAAAGCTGCATGTATTACTCCCAAAGTTTAGGTTTGACCCTTCTGTCTCTGAGTGGTTGGAAGTGTCTCATCCAATTACTCATAAGCTTTCCTTAGCACAACAGTTACACAGTGTCTTATCTTTATAGTGCACGGTATGGTCCACAAATGGTTTTGTACAATTGATCACCATCTTCCCATAATACCTGTAATTGAAGCTGTAGAAACTGCTAGATGAACCACCCACCTGTGAAGGTGGATTGTACTTTTATTAAATAATTCTCAAATTGAATAAAAATTTGAACACAAAATTCTACCATATTAACATTCTCCCTCTCCTAAGTTGAAGACTTATCAAACATTTTGCATGATTTAGTAAAGTGACAAGGAAAAAGCACTCTCCCCATTTACTAAATAAAATAAGCACGTGGTAAAGTGGAAATCTGGCAGGAAGGTACTAATCATACAGATGGACATGTGATTATCTTCACGATATACCCCGGCAGACACTATAACTCCTACAGGATTTCTGAGAGCAAACTGAAAATCCTGGAAACATCATGGCCTAATTTGTTCCTGCTGAATACCACTGGTAATCTATCTTTGGCTGGACTTTGGCTGGATAAATAGTCAGTATAGATTTGTGGACTTGAATAATCACAACTGACAGTCAGCACTATCAAAATTGATCAGGTAATTGTAGAATTCCCAAATTTAGTTTGGTTTCAACGGGCTGATTTCACAAAGAAATCCGTTTATTGAGTTTTTGTCTTGTCTCTTTTCTTGTTTTTAAACTTACCCTTTTTTGTGTTCCCATCTCAAAGTCCTCTGCCAATCTCTGAAAAGTTCTTTGCTGGATGTTTCTTCCCTTTTAACAGCAAGCCTAGTTTTCCCTGCAGGTGGTGAGATGCTGGGTAGTTAAGCTAGACTAGAGCATTTGCAACCCAATCAGCTTTGTTTTAATAGGAATTTACAATACCATTACTTGAGCTCTTAGGAAGCAGAGTGAATAGAGACTGGACTTGCATTTGTTTATTTTCTCTTATCTTTACCCCTACTCTAATACTTGTTTATAAACTGTATGGAGGAAGGTGATTAACCGAGATATATAATTTTTAAGCTGCAGGGAGTGAGGAAAGGATATGAATATAGAATGTAGAAAGTTAAAAATTTATGGTCTCCTTTAAACCTACTTTTATACTTTTTTTTTTTTTTTTTTGTATTTTTCTGAAGCTGGAAACGGGGAGAGACAGTCAGACAGACTCCCGCATGCGCCCGACCGGGATCCACCCGGCACGCCCACCAGGGGCGATGCTCTGCCCACCAGGGGGCGATGATCTGCCCACCAGGGGGCGATGCTCTTCCCCTCTGAGGGGTCGCTCTGCAGCGACCAGAGCCACTCTAGCGCCTGGGGCAGAGGCCAAGGAGCCATCCCCAGCGCCCGGGTCATCTTTGCTCCAATGGAGCCTTGGCTGCGGGAGGGGAAGAGAGAGACAGAGAGGGGGGGTGGAGAAGCAAATGGGCGCTTCTCCTATGTGCCCTGGCCGGGAATCGAACCGGGGTCCCCCTCACGCCAGGCCGACGCTCTACCGCTGAGCCAACCGGCCAGGGCCACTTTTTTTGTTAAATGTAAATTTCATTCATTGATTGAATTTAATATGTGTGACCCACACAGAAATAATTTTGTCTATTAATTGAACCTCCTGGAGGAAGATGTAGAAGATGCTTAAATGTTTATAAATGTAAAAATTTCCCCCAACACTATCAGATGATGTTAAACAAAAATTATAGTTTACTGGTGATGTTCAGTTTTATTTTATTCCATTGAAAGTTATAATTCATATGATCCATCACTAGGAAAGTCCTAAGAAAGATGTATGAGGTCAACAAAGAAATGCCAGATATAATCTTAGAGACTGAGTTTTGAAAAAAAAGAAAGTTAATTAATGTGCCTAATTTTGAAAAATAGTCCACTAAAGAAACACTCAATTAAGCAATCTAAAAAAGAGAGATAAAAACAATGTGTTTTATTTGGCTAATTTAATTGAAAGTATATCATGCTAACCCAAACTCAGTGAAATTAGTAGTAACTTGATAGGATTATGGCAGTTTATTTTCTAAAAATTTCTTTTACAATATTACACGGCATATTTTTATTGCAATTTTATGGATGGTTGTAAAAATAATTGGCCATGTATTTAAATCATTTTATAATACATTTATGACAAAAAACTAAAGGCCAAAAGTACTAGAAAAAAAATAAATGGCTTGGTCATTTACTTACAGTTTTACAAACTGGTTTTCAGAGAAAAACAGTGATTTGAATGCTTTTGCAGATTAAACAGCATAGCTAAAATAAACAAGAAAGTATTTCTTAAAATGGAGTTTGTGATCCACTGAGAGATTACGCAGTTTGAGAGATCCAGAATTTTTATAAAAATTTTTTTAAAGTTTTATTAATATAACGACCAAAGTGATATTTTAGTAAAAATAGTTTTCAGTGATAATTCCCAGTTAAGCTGAATTTACTAGAATAAAATCTCTGATTTATAAGTGAATATTTATTCATTTATTATGTAAACAATTATGTTCTCTAGAGACCAAAAGGATTTTTTTTCCTTCACAGAGGCCCATATTTTTTACTCAGTTGTGAGAAAAACAAGTCAGAGGATTGAATAAGAAGCAAAGTGTTAGTGTCAATGATTGGACTAGGAAATATCAACTTGCACAGAGTTAGACAAATGTTTTCTAAAAGGTCCAGATAGCAAATATTTAAGGCTTTGCAATTCAAGAAGCACAATAAATGATATTATGTAGGTATTTCTATAACAAGAGAAAAAAATTTCCAATCATTTATGGCATAAATGCCATTTATAACTGAAGAGACATACAAAAGCGGAGAGTCAGCTAGATTTGATCAACAAATTACAAATTTCTGACCCCGGTATACACCAAGACTATCTCAATTGATAAATTTTAGAATCCATCACTAAAATTAGTTCATGCAATAAAAATATTCCATGTATTTTCTTATACCTCACTTAAGTTTGTAGAAGTTTGTCCAGGACAGTGCTGATTTGTGGCTTTGTCCTGCAAAGTAACTAATAATCCCCCTTAAAGATTAAATTATGTGGTCACTATAGTTTTCAAGGACATTCCTTCTCATTGACCAGCTTTGTAAAAATCTCATCCTGAGAGCACCAAAGGTTGACATTATCAGAGAAACAGATCCAAGTGCGCAAATTAAAATTTTCAGGCAACTGTAAAAGAGCTCAGAATTTACTCAATATAAGAATTGTCCCCCAAATAGCCAAAGCAATCCTAAAGAAAAAGAATGAAGCTGGGGGCATTACAATACCTGACTTCGAACAATATTATAGGGCCACGACAATCAAAACAGCATGGTATTGGCAGAAAAATAGACACTCAGACCAATGGAACAGAATAGAAAACCCAGAAATAAAACCACATATATATAGTCAAATAATTTTTGATAAAGGGGCCAACAACACACAATGGAGAAAAGAAAGCCTCTTCAATAAATGGTGCTGGGAAAACTGGAAAGCCACATGCAAAAGAATGAAACTGGACTACAGTTTGTCCCCCTATACTAAAATTAACTCAAAATGGATAAAAAATCTAAACATAAGACCTGAAACAATAAAGTACATAGAAGAAGACATAGGTACTAAACTCATGGACCTGGGTTTTAAAGAGCATTTTATGAATTTGACTCCAAAGGCAAGAGAAGTGAAGGCAAAAATTAATGAATGGGACTACATCAGACTAAGAAGTTTTTGCTCAGCAAGAGAAACTGATAACAAAATAAACAGAAAGCCAACTAAATGGGAAATGATATTTTCAAACAGCAGCTCAGATAAGGGCTTAATATCCAAAATATACAAAGAACTCATAAAACTCAACAACAAACAAACAAACAATCCAATAAAAAAATGGGAAGAGGACATGAACAGACACTTCTCCCAGGAAGAAATACAAATGGCCAACAGATATATGAAAAGATGCTCATCTTCGTTAGTTATTAGAGAAATGCAAATCAAAACTGCAATGAGATACCACCTCACCCCTGTTAGATTAGCTATTATTAACAAGACAGGTAATAGCAAATGTTGGAGAGGCTGTGGAGAAAAAGGAACCCTCATCCACTGTTGGTGGGAATATAAAGTAGTACAACCATTATGGAAGAAAGTATGGTGGTTCCTCAAAAAACTGAAAATAGAACTACCTTATGACCCAGCAATCCCTCTACTGGGTATACACCCCAAAAACTCAGAAACATTGATACGTAAAGACACATGCAGCCCCATGTTCACAGTGGCCAGGACATGGAAACAACCAAAAAGCCCATCAATAGATGACTGGATAAAGAAGATGTGGCACATATACACTATGGAATACTACTCAGCCATAAGAAATGATGACATCGGATCATTTACAGCAAAATGGTGGGATCTTGATAACATTATACGAAGTGAAATAAGTAAATCAGAAAAAAACAGGAACTGCATTATTCCATATGTAGGTGGGGCATAAAAGTGAGACTAAGAGACATTGATAAGAGTGTGGTGGTTATGGGAGAGGGGGGAGAAGGAGAGGGAAAGGGGGAGGGGGAGGGGCACAAAGAAAACTAGATAGAAGTTGACAGAGGACAATCTGACTTTGGGTGATGGGTATGCAACATAATTGAACGACAAGATAACCTGGATATATTATCTTTGAATATATGTATCCTGATTTATTGATGTCACCCCATTAAAAAAATAAAATTATTAAAAAAAAAAGAATTGTCACCATCCAGATAATAAAAATATTAAAAAGGAAATATTACTCCAGAAGTTCTCAGATCACTTTAGTGGTAAGAGATTTTACATTTTTCCACTGGATCAAAAGCTTCAAACATGCTTGCACATTTAAATGCCATAGATAAGGGCTCATTGTACTGTATGAAATTAAAACATATTATAACATTTCATACTTAGAGCATAATATTCACAAAATAAAAGAAAGAAATACTGTGATGAATGCAATGACATTCTGTGAATGGGGTAACTTTTTTGGTTATTTTTATTTTTTCCAAGTAGTATACATGAATACGTTTTACATTAACAATATAAAAATAAGTGAACACATAGATGTATTCTAAAATTATGGGCAATTGAGTGAATAAACTTAAAAGTAATAAAAGAAACATTTACTTGTAAAACATTGAACATTTTTTTATTTAATAATACTTTCAAAGAAATACACATTGTTTAAAAATCTTATATTAGCAGTTCAGTGTGACATTGGACATTAGTTATTTCTTATCTCAGCAAAGTGAATATGATATGCTGAACAACAGCAAAACTGTTGCTACCAAAATGGTGCTCAAAGAAATCCTTATGTAAAGCCTAAATATGAACACTGCTAAGTCTCTAAATATGAAGTGTATATTTTGGGGAAAGTGGCATATAACCAGGCAGAAAAACATTAACAACTGTAATGAACCTAGAATTTGATCAACATAGGAAATATGGATGGGTGCTTTGGCATATAAATTGGATTAGTTCAACCTGAATTCTCCAATCTAATTGAGATGTTGGCTGTATAATACTCAGGAGTAGTTGGTTTCGTTAAACCTCCAGGAATGAAGCTATCGAAAAAGCTATAGTGAAAATCTATGCCTGGTCTGAGAAATAACTGACATTCTTTCTCATCGACTACATTAATCTGCTAACATAATTAAACAAGAACAACAAAAAAAATTCTCAGCCTTGAGGGCCAGGTACTGTCAGCCTTAGACAGTGTAAGAAATAAAAAGGGCAATTGAAAATGCTACCATATTGAAAAACTTGCTTCAAGGCTATAGATGTTGTTGGCAAAGCAAGGATAAACAGGGTAAAGGATACAGCTCCTATCCAAAAAAATCTCATTCTTCAGCGAGCCATCTTTTTTGTAAGGCTAGAGTTATGCTCCGGCTAGGTCAATTACTGGGATCCGTAGAGAGATATTTAGTATACTGCCTGTTGACTTCTTTCCTTAAATTGCCTGGAATACTCCAGGCTCATTTTTTGTCATTTTCCTCCATCTTTTATTGGATGAAAACAAACAGTATAACAGGTAATTTGATTTTTCTCTCTGCTTAGGATTTATATGTGCTTCACAGCTAGCATTTGTTATCTTCAGGCTTAAAGGCTCTAAGTCATCAGAGAAACACTCCCACTTGACTATAAAATGTAAGTCAGACGATTATAATGATAGTGTCACAGATGGAAAAATAATCTGCACTCTATTGTAATCAGGCCCAACACTGACAAAAGACTCATGCATTGCTGTGGTGTTTCAATGGAGATGAAAGCACCAATTTATACTTTAACTTCTCAAGAAGGGCAGAAAGATATGTAAACAGAAGGATACAGTACTCAGGTTTAATTTCAACCTGAATTACAAACATAAAAAGATTACTCAGGATAGTGGATTGAAGCCAAATTACCAGAAGTTAATTTGGAAATGACATTTGCATTGCTTATTTCATCAGACTCATAAAGAAGAGGCCTTGATCTCTGTACTGCCTGTTCCCCACAGCCTCATGGCAAATTCCCAGAACTATCACTCCTTCTACACTGATTTAAAATAACCAGCGAAGAGGAATCGGTTGGAGCATATTTATTTTGCTTAAACCACGGTCAACTCCTATCTCGAAATGTCTAGAGATTTCCATTAGCTCTCAATTTATTTTTTAACGGTAACTTGACTCAATTTTAACCAATATGTAAGTTTTTGTTATAATTGTCTGAGGCACAGCACATTTCCAAAATTCAAATCAGAAAATATCTTTCTTTTTTTTCTTTTTTTCTTCTTTTCCAAGTGAGAAGAGAGGAGATACCCGGCAGACCCTTTCCTGGGGCTGAGGTTCTGCCCATCTGGGGCCATGCTTGCAATATTTTTAGTGTCTGAAGCAGAGGCTCCAAGGAGCCATCCTCAGCACCTGGGGCAATGTGCTCAAACCGATTGAGCCCTGGCTGTGAAAGGGGAAGAAGGAGAGAGAGAGAAAGAGAGAGAGAGAGAGAGAGAAGGGTGGAGAAGCAGATGGTCTTTATTCCCGTGTGCCCTGAATGGGAATCAATCCTGGAATATCTACATGTCAGGCTGACACTCTACCATTGAGCCAACCCTCCAGGGCCAGAAAATGTATTTCAATTACATCTCAAAGATGTGATTCCAATTCTCAATCTTCTCCAGTTGTACAGGGAAGCAACCTTCTGGAGACATCATCTCTTAAAATTCTCATTCCCATATTGGCTTTCAAAGGTGTTTCTTGCATTTCCAAATCTATAAAGATAATTTAATCCAGAAGAAAATTTCTGAAAATATATCATATCCTCACAGGAAAGTTGCTCATGTATCTTATTTCCCCTCAACTATTTAACATTTTGCATTTCCTCCAGGGAATGGGGATGTAATTTATTAACCTAACAAAAAATGTGAGCAGAATATCAAACACAATGTTGGATATTTTGGACAGAGTAGTGAGCAAGTTATGGGTGGCCCTTGTCTTAGAAAGTTGTAATATGAGTGGGAGGTAGGCAGAATGGGTTAAAAACATTGAAACTGTTAAGAATCACTCAATATTTGGTTCTTGGTATATTCAATAATGAGAAAATAATAGTTATTTAGGATTATTTGTGGGGCATTTATCTTAGATTTTTGTAATAGAAATAGCCATTCAAAGAGGCATCCAAGTTTAAGAATGAGGATGTATAGATGAGAATAAAGGATAAAGAGATTTTCAGGCAAAGATAACTGTGTATAAAGCCAGGGAGTCTGAAAGAGCAGAAAATTTGCAGAATTGAAAGAAGCTCAGGATGGGAAGCTGAAAGAGAAAGGTGTGTATGCTGCTATCTGGGGGATGTCTAGTTATTTGGGAATAGTGGTAAAAAGATAATGAATCCCAAAAGTTTGTTCCTTGTCTTCTTTCCTGAAAAAAAAAATCTGAATATTTTATGATTAAGTAATTGCATTATTTAATTCCTCTCTGTTTCAAGGAAATGAAAAATTTTCAGGTTATCTTTGCTGTTCTGAGAACTAAGAAAGTTTAGGGTCGATCTCAGTAGCTGAAGCACCATCCTTCAGGAAACTGAATGGTGATTCATTACACCATCCAATTTCAGCATTTCAATTCATCTCCTGACAACCATGGATCTGAGTACCTTTATTTTGTCTTCGCCATAGCTGTGACTTGGCTCATCTCTGCTTCTGCTGCCTTTCCTGCTATTGTGGCCCATAGTTGTATTCTTTAGACATGCTCTATCTAATATGGTAGCCTCTAGGTATGTGGCTTATTTAAACATAAATTTAACTCAACTGACATTCTTCAGTCTCAATTCTGCTGTATGGTCTGACTGAGGCAGAATGATTGCGTTCATAGGTTGATGGACATTCAATTGACTGCTTCATGGTTGAGTCACTGCAATCAGTTGATTCTATGGTGAGATAAAATCGAATGTGATCATTTAACCACAAAAAAATCCCTAAATTTGATGTTTTTAGTGGCAGAAGAAGCCTGCAGAAATCATACACTAAGCATACATGCACACATAGATATATATGCACACACACATTTTTTTCAACAAATATCTGCAACTGTGCTCAATACTGAAGATGAAAAATTGAATAAGACATTCATGAATTCAAGAAGCATGTACATTGGAACACTGGTACTACTAAATGCAACTATAAATACCACAGTATAGAAATATATGTATATGGTGTTTTAGACATAAAAAAAAAAACAGTTTGATTTAGGCAGCTAAGGCTGATAAAGAATTCTTATTAAAGGTCAACATGAAATATTAAGAGCGGTTAGACAATGAGAGGAAAATAAACATAAACATTCCAAGTACGTACAGGAGCAACAAGGCTAAAGGTTAAAGGTAAGGAACACAGAAATCAGGGGTTGTATCTGTAAATATTGAGTATTCCCAGAGCATAATGCAGAGGAGGCATGTGAGTCCCTAACTCAGAATCCCCTAATACAACAACATTGCAAGTGCCTTACTTGTTTTTTCTTCTTAATTTTTGTTATTGAATTTAGCAAAAAAAGAAGGGGAAGAAAGAGAGAGAAAGAGAAACATCAATCTGTTTCTGTATGTGCCCTGACGGGGGATCGGACCCACAATCTTTGCATATCACAGATGCTGTAACTAACCAAGTTTTTCAGCCAGCACAGTGCCTTACTTTTCTTTTCTTTCTTTCTTTCTTTCTTTCTTTCTTTCTTTCTTTCTTTCTTTCTTTCTTTCTTTCTTTCTTTCTTTCTTTCTTTCTTTCTTTTCTTTTCTTTTCTCTTCTTTTCTATTCTTTTCTTTTCTTTTTTTCTTTTCTTTTCTTTTCTTTTCTTTTCTTTTTTTTCCCCACAGATTGTCTTAAAGAACTATTATTTTCTCAGAGACAGAGAGAGGGACAGATAGGGACAGACAGACAGGAAGGGAGAGAGATGAGAAGCAACAACTCTTTGTTGCAGCACCTTAGTTGTTCATTGATTACCTTCTCATATGTGCCTTGACAGGGGTGGGAGGCCACAGCAGACCGAGTGACTGCTTGCTCAAACTAGTGACCTTGCGCTCAAGTTGGTGAGCCCTGTTCAACCAGATGAGTCCACTCTCGAGGTGGTGACCTCAGGGTTTCGAACCTGAGTTCTCTATGTCCTTGTCCGATGCTCTGTCCACTGCACCACTGCCTGGTAGACCCTTAATCTTAGTTTGTTTTTTATACACCCACACTATTTCTTATTTAATCTTTCTACCATATTGCATGATACATCATTAATGGTGGACATCTGCTATTTTCACCAACCAAGCATTTCTTCGACCTTCTTTTGGTAAAAATCACTCCAGTTTTCCTTTGACAGTTGTCTGCACTTAAGGGTCTCCATTTTCCCATGACAGTATGTAGACACCATGGGTTGGTGTCTCAAATAGGGCCAATCTGACTATCTCTTCAATTTGGAGGGAGGACCCAACAACAGAGAATGCTTTGATCTTATTGATTTTGACTGTGGAACCTTGAAAATTATTTTACTGTGACAACAACCTAGAGCCCCTGAGCTGTTTCCAAAGAACTTTGAGTTTATCTATTACCTGCCTTTTATTAAATGTTTTAATCCTGATATCCCCACTATGTGCTTTAAAAAATTTTTTTATTTATTGATATTAGGAGAGAACATAGACAGAAAAGGGGAGGGAAAGGAACAGAAAATATCAACTCATAGTAGTTTATTTTTATATGTGCTTTCACTAAGTAAGCCCAGGGTTTCAAACCAACAACCTCAGCATTCTAGGTTGATGCTTTATTCACTGCATCACCACAGGTCAGACCCCTAATATGTTAAATGATAGTGATTGAATAAAACAAATACGTATTCTCAGAGTTCTATTCATACTGTATCATCTCCCTACCATTCCAGTTGTTTCTCCCCCAGTCTCTTCATGGTCACTCTGTGTCCTAGTTAGGTGTATTCACTGTTTCGGAAACTTGCCTTGTATGTATCAGTCTCCACATCATTTTGACCTCATCCCAAAATGTTTTCCCTCAAGCCCTGTCCCAAATCCTGCCTATGGTACAAGGTCTAGACTGCAGGGGTCCCCAAAGTTTTTACACAGGGGGCCATTGGAGGGCCAGACTATAAAAAAAACTATGAACAAATCCCTATGCACACTGCACATATCTTATTTTAAAGTAAAAAAACAAAACGGGAACAAATATAACATTTAAAATAAAGAACAAGTAAATTTAAACCAACAAACTGACCAGTATTTCAATGGGAACTACGCTCCTCTCACTGACCACCAATGAAAGAGGTGCCCCTTCCGGAAGTACGGTGGGGGCTGGATAAATGGCCTCAGGGGGCCGCATGTGGCCTGTGGGCCGTAGTTTTGGGACCCCTGGTCTAGAGCAAGGGTAGTCAACCTTTTTATACCTACCACCCACTTTTGTATCTCTGTTAGTAGTAAAATTTTCTAACTGCGCATCAGTTCCACAGTAATGGTGATTTATAAAGTAGGGAAGTAACTTTACTTTATAAAATTTATAAAGCCGAGTTACAGCAAGTTAAAACATATAATAATAATTACTTACCATGTACTTTATGTTGGATTTTTGCTAAGTTTGGCAGAATAAATCTTTATAAAACAACTTACTATAGTTAAATCTATCTTTTTATTTATACTTTGGTTTCTCTGCTACTGCCCACCATGAAAGCTGGAATGCCCACTAGTGGGCAGTAGGGACCAGGTTGACTACCACTGAGAAAGCAATCTAAATTTCTTACCACTTTTTCTGATTATTCCAGGTTGAATCATTTCTTTTTTCCTTGAAACTTTGATTTCTTTATTTCTCAATTCCTAATGATTGAATTTTATAAATTGCTCTTAGCTTCTTGCCGTACATTCTACTCTTCCTCACAACAGAAGATTGATTGATTTACGGATGAGAAACAGATATATGTCCATTTTTTTTTTGTTAAACCTGGAGGATGTATTTGTGTATACAGGTATTGATTGCCTTACGACCTATGCAACTTATGAGCATTTGACTTTACTACCACAATCACTACCCACGACTGTTCCACATCTGGCAGTGCAAACATTGCCCAGCTGGGCAAATGACAGTGCGGACCAGCTTCCGGCAGCACTACCATCTCCACATGCACCTTTTCACCATTTCAACTGTTATTCCAGACTCAGTACAGCAATTTGTGTTTTGTGTCTTCGATATTTTTCATCAAACCCCTAAAGACCTTCTTTGGAGTGTGAAATGGAAGATGTCAAAAAGTTGCTAGACAAAGAATCCGGAGAACTTACAAATGAAGATCTAATCAAACTGGAAGAAGAAAAGAGTGGTGGAAGAAGAAAGAAGAGAAGCAGAGAAAGAAAGTTCACCACTAAGGGATTATCAGAAGATTTATCTTTACTGAATAAATTTCTTATACATTTCAAAGCAATGAACCCAAACATCAAACGATTTGCAAGAATTGAACTGATGGCACACAATGTGTTTTGTCTGTGTCGTGAAATTTATGAAGAAAAAAAGAAACATACAATTCAGACAAAGCTCACCATGTTTATGAAAAAACCAACTCTGGTAACCCCAACTGCTGCCTCAGATGACGACATCAACGATATGCAGCCAGGCACCAGCGGCCAATAAAATGTTTCGTACATGTTTATATATAATATTTTGATATGTTTTGCAATTGGGAAAATGTTTCCGATGGTATTTTTTACACCTGTATTTTGTATTTTTGTATGCACCCATATTTTGTAATTTTGTATGTTTTGCAAATATTAAACCAGTTGTACTGGTAATGCAGTGTTTTACTTAAACCTGATGAATGTATAAATAAGAAACAAAATGGTGTAGAGTTGATACAAATGGTATAAAATGAACAAATAAAATTATGATATATACAATAATGAAAGAAAATTATGATAAAATATGACTTAAAGATTTTTATAGGAGTGACATCACGGAAATGGCGCCGTGAGCAGCGCGTCCGACAGTGCTCCCCTAAATCACAACAAATTTATCAACTAGAAACAGAAAAATTTATCCTCGGAGCATTCCGGAGTTCCACACAAACTGATAGCGAAAGGACTGTTATCACTTGAATCTGAGAGACGAGGGTGTGGAGGAATCTACCACAGGGACGTTCTTTCAAACCGCAAGGAAGTCCGCCTGTGTGCTATCAATAAGACCACCCTCAGATGCCGATAAGAAAGAGGAAATCGAATATTATGGATACAAAAGAAAGAGAGGTAACACAAATAGATGTGGAAAAATCTATGGAGAAAAGACTTAACATATTGGAAGCCTTGGAGCTAAATGACAGAGAATTTAAAATAGAAATCTTAAAAATACTCAGAGATATACAAGAAAACACAGAAAGGCAATATAGGGAGATCAGAAAACCACTCAATGAACACAAAGAATATATTACCAAGGAAATTGAAACTATAAAAACAAATCAAACAGAAATGAAAAACTCAATTCACGAGCTGAAAAATGAGGTAACAAGCTTAGCTAACAGAACAGCCCAGATTGAAGATAGGATTAGTGAAATAGAAGACAAACAACTTGAGGCACAACAGAGAGAAGAAGAAAGAGACTCAAGAATAATAAAAAATGAGAAAGCCCTACAGGAATTGTCTGACTCCATCAGAAAGAATAACATAAGAATAATAGGTATATCAGAGGGAGAAGAGAAAGAAAATGGAATGGAGAATATACTCAAACAAATAATAGACGAGAACTTCCCAAGCCTGTGGAAGGAACTAAAGCCTCAAATTCAAGAAGCAAACAGAACACCAAGTTTTCTTAACCCCAACAAACCCACTCCACGGCACATCATAATAAAGATGACACAAACCAATGACAAAGAAAAAATTCTCAAGGCAGCCAGGGAAAAGAAGAGTACAACATATAAAGGAAGGCCTATTAGATTATCATCAGATTTCTCAGCAGAAACTCTACAAGCTAGAAGAAAGTGGACCCCAATATTTAAAGCCCTGAAAGAGAGGAACTTTCAGCCAAGAATACTATACCCATCAAAGCTATCCTTCAAGTATGAAGGAGATATAAAAACATTCACAAATACAGAAAAGATGAGAGAATTTATCAGCAGAAAGCCCCCACTCCAGGAAATACTAAAGGGGGTTTTCCAACCAGATTCAAAGAACAAAAGAAAACAAAACCACAAGTAACAGCTCCACCAAGAACACAATAAAACCAAACTTAAACTGTGACAACAAAGGAAAAAAAGGGGGGAGAGGATGGAGATTAACAGTAGCAAAGCATGATGAAGTGCAGAAATACTTATAAGATAGGGTACTACAATGAATATGGTAGGTACCCTTTTCATTACTTAATGGTAACCACCCTTAAAAAAACCACCACAAAAACACTTGACTTAAAAAAGGTAGCAACAGAGGAAAGAAGTATGGAACACAAACAAACAAAAACAAATGATAGAAAAACAAAAGAGAAGAATCAAACTAGATACAAAACTAACAGAAAGCAATTTATAAAATGGCAGTAGGGAACCCACAAGTGTCAATAATTACACTAAATGTAAATGGATTAAACTTACCAATAAAAAGACACAGAGTGGCAGAATGGATTAAAAAAGAAAATCCAACTATATGCTGCCTACAAGAAACACATCTAAGCAACAAGGATAAAAACAAATTCAAAGTGAAAGGCTGGAAAACAATACTCCAAGCAAACAACACCCAAAAAAAAGCAGGCATAGCAATACTCATATCTAATAATGCTGACTACAAGACAGAAAAAGTACTCAGAGACAAAAATGGTCATTTCATAATGATTAAGGGGAAGTTGAATCAAGAAGACATAACAATCCTTAATATATATGTACCAAACCAAGGAGCACCAAAATATATAAGACAGCTACTTATTGACCTTAAAACAAAAACTAACAAAAATACAATCATACTTGGAGACCTCAATACACCGCTGACGGCTCTAGATCGGTCATCCAAACAGAGAATCAATAAAGATATAGTGGCCTTAAACGAAATACTAGAACACCTGGATATGATAGACATCTACAGGACACTTCATCCCAAAGCGACAGAGTATACATTTTTCTCTAGTGTACATGGAACATTCTCAAGAATTGACCATATGTTGGGCCACAAAGACAATATCAGCAAATTTAGAAAAATTGAAATTGTACCAAGCATATTTTCTGATCATAAAGCCTTGAAACTAGAATTCAACTGCAAAAAAGAGGGGGAAAAACCCACAAAAATGTGGAAACTAAACAACATACTTCTAAAAAATGAATGGGTCAAAGAAGAAATAAGCGCAGAAATCAAAAGATATATACAGACAAATGAAAATGAAAATACGACATATCAGAATCTCTGGGATGCAGCAAAAGCAGTAATAAGAGGAAAGTTCATATCACTTCAGGCCTATATGAACAAACAAGAGAGAGCCGAAGTAAACCACTTAACTTCACACCTTAAGGAACTAGAAAAAGAAGGACAAAGACAACCCAAAACCAGCCGAAGAAAGGAGATAATAAAAATCAGAGCAGAAATAAATGAAATAGAGAACAGAAAAACTATAGAAAAAATCAATAAAACAAGGAGCTGGTTCTTTGAAAAGATCAACAAAATTGACAAACCCTTGGCAAGACTCACCAAGGAAAAAAGACACAGGACTCAAATAAATAAAATCCAAAATGAAAGAGGAGAGATCACCACAGACATCATAGAAATACAAAGAATTATTGTAGAATACTATGAAAAATTATATGCCACCAAATACAACAATCTAGAAGAAATGGATAAATTCCTAGAACAATACAACCTTCCTAGACTGAGTCATGAAGAAGCAGAAAGCCTAAACAGACCAATCAGCAGGGAGGAAATAGAAAAAACTATTAAAAATCTCCCCAAAAATAAAAGTCCAGGCCCAGACAGTTATACTAGTGAATTCTATCAAACATTCAAAGAAGACTTGGTTCCTATTCTACTCAAAGTCTTCCAAAAAATTGAAGAAGAAGCAATACTTCCAAACACATTTTATGAGGCCAACATAACCCTCATACCAAAACCTGGCAAGGATGGCACAAAGAAAGAAAACTACAGACCAATATCTCTAATGAATACAGATGCTAAAATACTAAACAAAATACTGGCAAACCGAATACAACAACATATTAAAAAAATAATACATCATGATCAAGTGGGATTCATCCCAGAATCTCAAGGATGGTTCAACATACGCAAAACGGTTAACGTAATACACCATATCAACAAAACAAAGAACAAAAACCACATGATCTTATCAATAGATGCAGAAAAGGCTTTTGATAAAATACAACACAATTTTATGTTTAAGACTCTCAACAAAATGGGTATAGAAGGAAAATATCTCAACATGATAAAGGCCATATATGATAAACCATCAGCCAACATCCTATTAAACGGCATAAAACTGAGGACTTTCTACCTTAAATCAGGAACAAGACAGGGTTGTCCACTCTCTCCACTCTTATTCAACGTGGTGCTAGAAGTTCTGGCCAGAGCAATCAGACAAGACAAAGAAATAAAAGGCATCCATATCGGAAAAGAAGAAGTAAAGCTATCACTTTTTGCTGATGATATGATCCTATACATTGAAAACCCGAAGGACTCCACAAAAAGATTATTAGAAACAATAAACCAATACAGTAAGGTCGCAGGATACAAAATTAACATACAAAAGTCCATAGCCTTTCTATATGCCAACAATGAAATATTAGAAAACGAACTCAAAAAAATAATCCCCTTCACGATTGCAACAAAAAAAATAAAATACCTAGGAATAAACATAACAAAGAACGTAAAGGACCTATATAATGAAAATTACAAAGCATTGTTAAGGGAAATCGAAAAAGATACAATGAGATGGAAAAATATTCCTTGTTCTTGGATAGGAAGAATAAATATAATCAAAATGGCCATATTACCCAAAGCAATATACAAATTTAATGCAATTCCCATCAAAATCCCTATGAGATTTTTTAAAGAAATGGAACAAAAAATCATCAGATTTATATGGAACTATAAAAAACCCCGAATAGCCAAAACAATCCTAAGGAAAAAGAATGAAGCTGGGGGCATTACAATACCTGACTTTAAACTATATTATAGGGCCACGATAATCAAAACAGCATGGTATTGGCAGAAAAATAGACACTCAGACCAATGGAACAGAATAGAAAGCCCAGAAATAAAACCACATATATATGGTCAAATAATCTTTGATAAAGGGGCCAACAACACACAATGGAGAAAAGAAAGCCTCTTCAACAAATGGTGTTGGGAAAACTGGAAAGCCACATGCAAAAGAATGAAACTCGACTACAGCCTGTCCCCGTGTACTAAAATTAATTCAAAATGGATCAAAGACCTAAATATAAGACCTGAAACAATAAAGTACATAGAAGAAGACATAGGTACTAAAATCATGGACCTGGGTTTTAAAGAACATTTTATGAACTTGACTCCAATGGCAAGAGAAGTGAAGGCAAAGATAAATGAATGGGACTACATCAGAATTAAAAGTTTTTGCTCAGCAAGAGAAACTGATATCAAAATAAACAGACAGCCAACTATATGGGAACTGATATTTTCAAACGACAGCTCAGATAAGGGCCTAATATCCAAAATTTACGAAGAACTCATAAAACTCAACAACAAACAAACAAACAATCCAATAAAAAAATGGGAAGAGGACATGAACAGACACTTCTCCCAGGAAGAGATACAAATGGCCAACAGATATATGAAAAGATGCTCAGCTTCATTAGTTATTAGAGAAATGCAAATCAAAACTACAATGAGATACCACCTCACCCCTGTTAGATTAGCTATTATCAACAAGACGGGTAATAGCAAATGTTGGAGAGGCTGTGGAGAAAAAGGAACCCTCATTCACTGTTGGTGGGACTGTAAAGTAGTACAACCATTATGGAGGAAAGTATGGTGGTTCCTCAAAAAACTGCAAATAGAACTACCTTATGACCCAGCAATCCCTCTACTGGGTATATACCCCAAAACCTCAGAAACATTGATACGTGAAGACACATGTAGCCCCATGTTCATTGCAGCACTGTTCACAGTGGCCAAGACATGGAAACAACCAAAAAGCCCTTCAATAGAAGACTGGATAAAGAAGATGTGGCACATATACACTATGGAATACTACTCAGCCATAAGAAATGATGACATCAGATTATTTACAGCAAAATGGTGGGATCTTGATAACATTATAAGGAGTGAAATAAGTAAATCAGAAAAAAACAAGAACTACATGATTCCATACATTGGTGGAACATAAAAATGAGACTAAGAGACATGGACAAGAGTGTGGTGGTTACCAAGGGTGGGGGGGGAGGGAGGACATGGGAGGGAGGGAGGGAGAGAGTTAGGGGGAGGGGGAGGGGCACAGAGAACTAGATAGAGGGTGACGGAGGACAATCTGACTTTGGGCGAGGGGTTTGCAACATAATTTGATGACAAAATAACCTAGACATGTTTTCTTTGAATATATGTACCCTGATTTATTAATGTCATCCCATTACCATTAATAAAAATTTATTAAAAAAACAAAAAAACAAAAAAACAAAAAAAAAAAAAAAAAAAAAAAGATTTTTATAACATCATTTCACAGTACTGTACATACAGCCTACTCAACTTATGACCAAATCGTGTTATGAGTGGTCTGTCGGAACCAATCGTGGTCATAAGTCGAGCACTAGCTGTATATGTATGTATGTATGTTTTTAAAATCAGAAAAACCCACAGGTGATTATTAATTTGTCCACTGGGAATTTTTTTCACTTTCCTAATGAAATATTTGCCTCTTGCATTTATTTACATTCCCATCCCTTAGATCTTTCTGTAGAGCCAAAGGCAGAACCAGAGCCAGAGAAAGGACTGGAGATAGAGATAGAGATACAAACTTCTCAGCATCTTTTCCAGATCTCATTTCACAGAAGTTAGTGAGAGAATAGTGCCAAACAGGACTCCTAAAATTGGTAAAATATTTACCATAATATCTTGCCTTTGCTCTTGAGGTATCTTTTTCTTACAGAAAGTTACATTCCAATAATAAGGATTTCATGTGTGACATTGCATGTAGTTATGCAATAATAATCTTGGAAGCGATTGGGCACGTTTTCTGCTAAATCATTCAGTGTATTTCAATAGTCTCAGTATTCACTAATGCTCTAATTTTGAATGACTGATTGGTGAGTAACAGGTGTCTTTATTCATTGTTCATGAAAGGTATTAGATTCAGAGTAATGCAAAAAGCCAAAAAAAAAAGGTTCATCATACATTTCTTTGAGATTAGCTTCACTATGATCTAATTTGGCATAACTTTCAGTGTGTGTTTAGGAAATGTACTATGTAAGAAATGACACGCATTCCTAGTGTTGCTTTGAGATTAATGTAAATTAATATATACCAGAATACTCTTTGTTTTCAACTTCTTTAGGATCATTACAAATTAACATGTTCTGTTTTGTATATAATAATTAATGACTATGATACAAATACTTATATCCTCCTCCTGCTCTCCTTACTGTTTCTTTAATGCAGCATCTTGATTTCTATATTCATGATCACATTCATAATTGTTAAGCTGCAAACAAAAAAGCCACCTGCATGCTAAGCTGTGAAACATACTGAGCTGTGAAACATTTTTTAAACTTAGGAATGACTAAGAAGTTTGTAATACAGGCGAACACGCCTTGGTGAGATAGTGCACTGGCAGTCTGTTAGCGCGTGAAGAGCTAAAAGGAGTGGGGTTGATGGCGAGTCCCGTGCTGAGGATGAAAATCAGGTTTACTTAGAATCCCATTTCATCAGCTAATGTGAAGTTTAATTAACATGTGGAGACAGGAGAGAAATTGGTGGAAGGCCTAAAAATCCCTTAACATGAATTTAATCTTCTGCTTTCAGAATGGTAACAACAATAATCAAAACCCCGGTTATGCACCAACTATGTACATTCCAGGTTAAATTTCATACCATCCCATCATTATGTCTAAATAAATATATAAATTAGTTCCTATTATCCCCATTTTTAGATGGAGAGATTGAGTCTCAATTGAGTGAAATGGATTATCTATTAACAGAAAGATCTGCGAGTCCCAAACTGTATCAGAGTGACTTCAGGGTCCATACCTCAATGTATTTAATCGCTTCCCACCCCCATCATTTTCCAGGGTGGACTTGCAGATCTCCTTCAGTAATTGTGCTTGTACAGAGAATTTTTTCTTTATTAACTTGGCACAAACTGTGAGAACAAGATAATAGTTTCCTTCTAGAGCAGGATTGCTCAACAGTGACAGTATTAACATTTTGTCCCAGGCAAATCCGTGTTGTGAGAAGCTTCCCAAGGCATTGTAGGGTGCTTAAAAACATCCCTGGCTTTTACCCACTAGGGGATGCCAGTAGCACCTCCTTTTCAGTCTTCACAATAAAAAGTGTCTCCGGACTTTGATAGATGCCCCTCTCCCTCCAAAGTAACAGGTGCCAAAACTGTTCTTAATTGAAAATCACCACTGTAGAGGTATGTATGTTCTTTTTTATTTCCATTAAGGCATTTTATTTGCATATATGTATTGCATCTCTAGAAAAGGAATCTCAGGATTTCCCCTCCTGTGCATTTTTGTCCTGCTTCTTCACGGTCCATGGTGCCCACTGAAGCTGTCAGTGCAGGGAAGCCGAGCTGAAGGGACAGAAGCAGGTTGTTCTGCCATTTTTCCAGATCCTTGAGCTGCACATCCAATCTGGGGTTGGTCACTCCACACCTGTTTTACCTGCATGTGAGGTTCACAACAATTTTTCCAGCTCTGTAGTCACCAATTATCTTAAATTCACTATGGTGATCATGCTTTCTCATCACTGTTAGAAATCAAATGATGACTTTGGAGCACGACCTAGTAAGAACCTAGCATTTGTCTCACTTTTTGCCACTGTTGATACTCTTGAGTGTATCAGCCAAGACATTCATGCAGATCATTATGGCAACATGAAAAGAGAGTGGAAAGAGTGGTAGATATGTTCTTTGATCGGGCCAAATTCCAGGACAGAGTGTTGAGTGCTGAGGAATACATGCTTTGTGGTATTTTACATAGTATATATTAATGTAGAATCTTTGTGCATAAGCATAAAAATATCTTCCTTTTTAATTCAAAGTGCCAAATGAGACCAAGAAAAATGCAGAGATTGTTCATGTTTTGAACCAGAATCAACTGTATAAATGTACATTAAAGAAACTGTTATAAAGGAATCTCTTTTCTTTGTGTTTCCCACTCACTGTGAGCCCTACTTTTCTCTTCCCTGTCTTCCTTTTTTCTTACCTTCCCTCCATTCCTCTCGCTCTTCCTTCCTTTTTTTTTTCCTTGTTCTCTCTCTCTCTTCTTGCTTTCTTTATTCCTTTCTGTTTTCCTCGGGGAGACAGGTTAAAAGGAAACACTATCACTTTTCAGCAGTAGGTGCTTTTAACTTAGTCTTGAATGTCCTAGTCACTATAGTAATTGAAAGAAGCAAAATATTTGAGTAACTGTGAATTTGCATGAAAATTTAGACTCTAGAATGATTCATATTGTGCTTGACTACAAATAACTTTGAAGAAGTCTTTTATTTTAACAGAAAATGACATACTGCCATTGAGGTTAAAATGAATCAATTGCTACAAATGATTCATAAATTTAAAAATGTATCTGTATTGGCCTTAATTTTGCATAGATAACATTTTCCTGATATTTTTACTTCTTCCCCCTAGATTAAAATGCCATAGAGAGTTTTAGGCCCAACAATTTAAATACACTTATTTAACACAATAGATCAAGAACATTCAGAAACATTCACTGGTTTAAAGAGCCATTTTTTTTAAAACTTGACTGCTTTGAGTCATTGGGACCTCCAAGAAGTTATAATGAGAAGAAAAGGTACTTTTCTTTTTATTTTGCAGTCTTTCCTTATTTGATGAAGTCACTGAGAGTTTTTAAGTCATAATAGGAATCCATGTGTGGTAAATACAAGTAAATCAAAGAACAGGAGCCAAAATTGTTTAGAAATTAACAATAAGATTTAAAGTCAGAAGAATATTTTGTGCATTGTTGATTATCTTAGCTACTTACTGTATTTTTAAGAAAAGACAATATAAATGTAACTGTCTTAAAATAAAATCTATAAATAGATTCTAGAAAACCATGCTAATCTCTGAAAATAATATGAAATCTTAGCAAGTTATTGAAGGGAAAAGAAAAGCCAACATTGTTTACAAACATGTAAAGAAATAACATAGCTCTATTCTTTTCGTATCTGCTCTTATATATTTAGTGAATTTAGGTTTAGAGATAATTTCACTTACATCTTTTAGATGCAGCAGAAACAGAATTGGCTCTTTTTCTATACAAAAAATGACCAGCAAATTCCTTTTTGAAATTTTATGTAAATTTTGTTTATCTGTGCTTATGTCACAAGAGTGGTCAGTAAGAATATCATATTTTTATTTTATTTTATTTTTTGTGAGAGAGACAGGGAGAGGGATAGATAGGGACAGACAGAAAAGGAGAGAGAGGAGAAGCATCAATTCTTCATCGTGGCACAATAGTTATTCATTGATTGCTTTCTCATATGTACTTTGACCAGGGGGCTCCAGCAGAGCAAGTGACCTCTTGCTCAGGCCAGTGCCCTTGGGCTTTAAGCCAGTGACCTTTGGACTCAAGCCAGCAACCATGGGGTCATGTCTACGATCCCACGCTCAAGCCAGCGACTTCATGCTCAAGTTGGTGAGCCCACTTTCAAGACGGATGAGCCCCCACTCAAGCCAATGACGTGGAGGTTTTGAACCTGGTTCCTCTGCATCCCAAACCGATGCTCTATCCACTGCGTCACTACCTGGTCAGCCAAGGATATCGTACCTTTAAAGATTTTTTCCATTTACAGTTAATTAGGATAGCTAAGAGGTGGAACAATGCCTTTGATCTGCATTTGGAGGAAGAAAATAAAAAGAAGTTATCATTACCCTCAAGATAATTTTTTTTTCAGAGAGAAATGCATGGTGAATACTCTTATAGTCAATACAATAAATAACGTGCAAAGTGGAGTTTTAAATGAAATTTTACTGTAATCTACATATGGTTTCTCTGTTGTTCTTGGTTATTTGACCTTAACTTTCTTCTTCAGCTTGTTTTATTTGATACTTACATTTATTCGGCAGGTATGTCCAAAAAAAAAGTGAAGTCTGGACATGTGATTATTTGATGATTTCTGCATCTCTGTTCAATTCAATGACTGTTAATTTTCAAATTAGCATAACAAATTAAGTGATGCATAGACACACACACATACACATATATATGACTTACTAAATTTCTAGTGCTATTTTTTTTAAATATTTATTTATTTTTATTTTTTTGCATTTTTCCAAAGCTGGAAATGGGGAGGCAGTCAGACAGACTCCCTCATGTGCCCGACTGGGATCCACCCAGCACACCCACCAGGGGACGATGCTCTGCCCATCTGGGGCGTTGCTCTGTTGCATCCAGAGCCATCCTAGCGCCTGAGGCAGAGGCCACAGAGCCATCCTCAACTCCCAGGCCATCTTTGCTCCAATGGAGCCTCGCTGCGGGAGGGGAAGAGAGAGACAGAGAGGAAGGAGAGGGGGAGGGGTGGAGAAGCAGATGGGCGCTTCTCCTGTGTGCCTTGGCCGGGAATCGAACCTGGGACTCTTGCACGCCAGGCCGACATTCTACCACTGAGCCAACCAGCCAGGGCACTAAATTTCTAGTGCTATTTTAAAAGCTTCACTAATATTAACTTTTTAACCTTCAAAATAGCACTATGAGAAAATTATAATTATCTCTCTTTTCAGGTAAAGAAAATGAAACACAAAGTTTCAGTAAGTTGCCCAAGATCACCAAAAAGTGAATTACAAATTCAATTGCAAGCCATTGTTCTCTAGAGTCTGTCCCCTTCACTGCTATGCTCTATAACCTCATTGATAAGTGAAGACACATTTACTCCACCCTTCAGAAACAGATAGTTGACTATTTGTAAACCCTGTCTCAGAAGCTGGAGATAGACTTTCCACAGCTCTGGAAGAATACCTCCTGAAAAAAAAAAGTTTCAGGGGCATCATTATCTTGAATAACCTAGTGGCACCTCAGATGTCATGGAGAAGCTGACTTCAGAGGTTGTTCCAGATGAAGAGAGTACACAGCCTTGTGGTACTGCCTCTTTGCAAGGAGCGTTTAATAATATGGAGATTCTATGAGCACAGTTCTTGGCCTACTTAAAATACTGAGTTTTTGTAGACTATAAATTCTATGTCTGTTTGCTTATAATTGATATAGCTCAGACTCTAAGGCTGAAATTCATAAAAATTCAAGATATAAGATTTGCAAAAATTATGTCTAAACCAATCCATTTGAGTATTCAATCTTAGAGCTGTGTCTCAGAAGGTCAATTTTGGGATTATTTTGTGGCCTCATTTAAACATAAACAAATCTGAAGCAAGAAGAAACTAATAAACAGTTATGTTCTTTCAGAGCTTGTTATACTTTTATTTTATATTTTCCTGAATCTTAAAGAAAACCTAGGAAGAAGACTGGGATTTAACTACTGATGAATAGCCAATCTTCGAGGTGAAGTAGAACTGATTTCATAAAGAGTTGATGTTGATCATGGATGATATTAATTTATTAACTAAAATCTTCACTAACTTTAAGAGGAAAGGTGTGATTTTCATTTTTTTGTCATCTCTAAGATGGGTTCAATTGGCCATTAGAATCAACAAAATGGACAGACTCCTCAACTAGAATTCTACATTCCTGAAAAACAGACAACAACATGTCTGCATTGTTCAGCGGTGTGTCTCCAGAAACTAACCCAGTTCATGGCACATAGTTAATGCCCACATGACAAGAAGAAAAGGGAAGAAGAGGATGGATGGAAGGAAGGAAGGAAGGAAGAAAGGAAGGAAGGAAGGAAGGGAAGGAAAGAAGGAAGGAAGGAAGGAAGGAAGGAAGGAAGGAAGGAAGGAAGGAAGGAAGGAAGGGAGGAAGGAAGGGAAGGAAAGAAGGAAGGAAGGAAGGGAAGGAAAGAAGGAAGGAAGGAAGGAAGGAAGGAAGGAAGGAAGGAAGGAAGGAAGGAAGGAAAGGAAAGAAGGAAGGAAGAAAGGAAGGAAGGAAGGCAAAAGAGAAGAAGGGAAGAAGTAAGAAAGCCTTTTAAGTAATTTACAGAAAGTATTATTGGAAATGTTCTAAAACAATCTATTCTCTAATGTAATCTTCCTCCAAAAAAATGGCTTTTAAATTTTAAATGTGAATATATTTTTAAATTTTAGTCTGTTTCAGAAAACAACAAATTCACAAATTAATTTTTTCATTCTAAACTTCTTTTATCTTTTAGAAAAAGCATTTTTCTCAAGAACATCTATAAACATCTATGTATAATTTCCATGGGAGCCATATGAAATCATTTCAGTGAAACACAATGCTTGCTTTTTTTTTTAATTTGCTTTGAAATTGTAGCTCTTAATACTCAAAAACTAAGGGAGTTAACATGGGAGTAGGAAAGACAATGAATACCACAATTTACAAATTAATGGGTTTTGGCCTAGGCTCTAGGATAATTCTTATTCCAGTTTTAAAACCAAGTTTGAGTTCTATATTTCAGGCAAAATTTCATATCTTATCCCATTCATTCAACTAGTTAAGCATCTTAGAGCATGCCCCAGATCCTCATCCAAGATTTGTTTACGTTTTTTACAACCAGTTTCTGTCTTCTAAGATAGAGACTCTGCCTCTGATTAGAGACATTTAAGCAGAAAGATAATAGGCAAGTTCTTTGGGTCCATTTTGCATTTATGAGATTTTTTTCAAGTCCTTTAGAAAGAATTCCATCTTCTAATCCCAGTATGACTAATACTTTTCTGGGTTCTGGTCATGACACTCAGGCCAGAAAAAGTAAAAAAAAAAAAAAAAATCAAACTCTTAGCTTTAGATGTTTTACCTTGCTATGTCACCATTGAAGATCTTTTTCAAAGCTTGATCAGGACAGGGCTTGTTTTACACAAGGTTTTCCTTTGAAAAGGCAGTGGGTGAAGGGGCTTGATGGTTAATGCAGAAACAGAACTCAGTTACTCAGCTTCTTCTGGTTTCCAGAAGCATTTCATCTGAGTTATTTATTAATAGATGCTTTAGGTGTCCTGTTATTCTGAATAAGGGTCTAGTTTTAATTAGGTAAGGTATATATGTGTTTTAATTAGTTATCCAAATATATCATCTGTGATTTTTCCCCCTCAGATAGTAAAAATGATTTGATTTGATCTTCATTAAGTATAAGGACAGTAAACTTTTATGAATAGACTTTCATCCTCAAGAGGTTGAGATCTTTTGGGTAGGACTATAATATGTGTACAGATTATTTCCTCTTAAACTTCTCGAATCTAATGAACTGTATGAAATTAATGAAATTAAAACACAACTTGTGCCTGGCCTGTGGTGGTGCAGTGGATAAAGCATTAACCTGGAAATGCTGAGGTTGCGGGTTTGAAACCCTGGGCTTGCCCAGTCAAGACACATATGGGAGTTGATGCTTCCTGCTCCTCCCCCTTCTCTCTCTCTCTCCTGCCATCTCTCTGAAATGAATAAATAAAAGAATTTTAAAAAATTAAAAAAATTAAAAAAATAAAACACAACTTGTTACGTCTGGTGCAATTTTCCAACATGACAAAGGAAAAGCATTTCTAGATTAATGATGATGCCTGGAATGAAAGCCAACTTGGCTCTCTTGTTTTTTAAATTCAGTATTAAAAAAAAAAAGTGCAAGTATGTGTGCGCGTGTGTGCATGTTTTATATGAGATAAAATGGGAAATAGCAAAGGATCATACCACTGCCATATATCTGACCCTCTGTTTTTGTCACTATGCATGCAATCAACAAAACAATTGGAGCATAAGAGTAGAAGGAAAGATCTTTAACCATAAGATTGGACACTAGACCCTGCATTTTCCAGAATGCCTTTAATGTATGCAAATCACAAGGTTTTCCACATGTTTTTCATTTCAGTCAACCAACTAAAATTTGCTATGACACTGCTCATAATTCTCAGTTTTCTTATATAGAAGTTACACCCCACATGGTATTGCAGCTATAGCAGACACTGTCTTCTAAATGGGGTAGGATGGGTGGGGAGAATCATGGTTATGAAGCCCAGCTCTGCTACTTACTGGCAGAAGGTCTGAGCCAAGTTAGTTAACCGATGGAAAACTCACTTTTTTATCCACAATATGGACGCTCTCTATTTGTGGTTATTGAGAGAGTTGTAAAGAATATAAAGAGGCATCTGGCATCAAATGAGTTCTTGTTAAATTGTAGTTGTTATCATTTTATCACCTTTGCTCTTCAATTATCACTTTCTCTTTGTCTTCTTTCTGCTTTCTCTTATTTCCATTGGCTCAGCCTCCAAACTAGACTACTCACATTTAATGAACAAAAGCATCTTTTTTACTCTAGTCAGTGGGAACCAGGATGAGCCATCTGAGGTTGTCTACTTCATTTTTTATAATGTGGTTCATTTGAGATGCTTAACACATAAAGTTAAAACATAATCTTTAATAACTTTAAACATAAATTTAAAAATATGTTTAGACTCCAGATTTATTTTTTAATGTAAATACTTGTCATATGTTTTTTGTATTTATCTAGTTAAATAATCTACTTTTTGTTTCATTCTTTCACAGACTTTACTAAATGCATCTTAAAAATCAAAAGTGTTTTTGCTTGACCTGTGGTGGCGCAGTGGATAAAGTGTTAACCTAGAACAGGGGTCTGGAAACTTTTTGGCTGAGAGAGCCATGAACGCCACTTATTTTAAAATGTAATTCCATGAGAGCAATACAATGATCCGTGTACGTTACACATTATCCAATAAAAATTTGGTGTTGTCCTGGAGGACAGCTGTGATTGGCTCCAGCCACCCGCAACTATGAACATGAGTGGTAGGAAATGAATGGATTGTAATACATGAGAATGTTTTATATTTTTAACGTTATATATATGTATTTTTTATTGAAGATTTGTATGCAAGCCAGACACAGCCATCAAAAGAGCCACATCTGGCTCGCGAGCCATGGGTTCCCAAGCCTGGACCTAGAATACTGAGGTCACTGTTTAGAAACCCTGGGCTTGCCTGGTCAAGGCACTTATGGGACTTGATGCTTCCTGCTCCTCCTACCTTTCTCTTTCTCCTTCTTTCTCATCCCATTCTAAAAAGTAAATAAAATCTTTTAGGAAAGTGTTTTTATGACTGAGAGCATTTTTTCACATTCTTTGTGTGACTGCATTGTCTTTGTAGGATTTTATCTTAAAGATTAGCATATTTTTAAATGACTATGCATTCAGGTAAAATCAAATGTGATCATATCAACCAAGTGAAAAATAAATTAAGTCAGATTTTATACTCTTGAGTTATTTTCTTTCTGATACATGGCTAAAGTCACCTTGTCTAGTGGTAATTATATTGTATATATTTAACTATAACAGATCAGAATTGTGGATACCTTATATGTACTTACGCACAATGGTGTATGTTAATTGTATTTCAATAAATAGACATATAGATAGATAAATATTTATAATTAAAGTTTCCTTGCATATTAGGAATGGAAAGAGATATGGTTTGTAAGGGCCAAGTAATATCTGGACATCCTCCTGAAATAAACATTATATATATATTATATGACATTAATTTTAAAAGACATTATCTTTTTTATGGCCCAATTCAAGGGATATCTGTCTGAAGCTACCCTTAATTAGTAGTGAAGAATTAATTTTTCTTTGCTCCAAGTTTCTAAAGTATAATCTACATATTTTGTTATAATACTTATTTTATTACATTTAAATGATTAAATACATGTATCTGTCTTATTTGATTTGGTCTCTTATAGGTAGGTGATTGTATTTTTATTTTCTGTCTCAGGAGGGCACCTAGCCTGGAATAACTCCTCTGTGAACATCCATTTGTCTTGTTGATCTTATGGAGGTAAATATATTGTTTTCTTAAAAATTGATATGCAACCTGTCCTAAGAGGGCAATTCAATAAGTGCTCACTGTGTAAACTTTTACAAAGAGTAAGAATTTACCCTGGATTTTAGATATTGGCATGAATTATAGATTTAAGAATTATTTTACCAGGACAAATTTGTAAATTAATTGTATTTGCATATCTTCAAGTTCCCTCACCTTTTGCCATTTCAATAGTCCTATATATTATGCAAGCAAACTGAGGCATTTAGTTCCAATTCCTGAGTTAGATTGTTTTGTTTTTAATTTTCTCTTAGTTGCAGAATTAGTATTTATTAATAACGGAAAGAAAAAGTGCTCCTAAAGTCTTTTGGTTACTTCCTTGAGCTACTTGCCAGGTAAAATCACTTGCTGCATTTTTCTAGAAGCTCCCCTTGAGTTGAAACAAACTAAAACATACCTGATTTTAGGGAATTTTTATGTTTTATAACATTATTCCCGAGAATACACATGCCCTTCTTCAAAACTGAGGCAATTAGATTTACTTGGAGGGGTCTCTGGCTACACAAAATTAGAATAAGATCTAATTAAACCATTTTGTTTTGCATAGTGTGTTTTCCAAATCCTCTCTTTGTACCTTCCCAGTTGAGTTCCTCAAACCATATTTTCTCATAGAACAAATTATATTCTGCAAAGTGAGATGTCTCAGTTTTTAATAGTTAAAAAAGAATACCTAAAATATTTGGTGGAGACTTTTCTTTTTTTTCCTTTAGATTTTGTAAGGATAAAATTAATTCAATTAGTACTGGATAAATTTCCATAAGATCCTGTGACTGGGCCCCAATGATCTGCAGACAGACAGCAGAATATGTATGAGCAGAATTGCTTTTGTGGACCACTTTAGAAAAGCATCCATTTGTATCTGTTCTTCTCCCTTCATTCCCTCACGTATGCATGTAGATGGGCGTGCCTGTCTCATGTGAAACATGAGAACATTCTTGTCTCCACAGATCAGCTAATTTTGTCAGAGATAGCAGCAGTCATAACATAAGGAGATATTTTAGGATTCAGACGCTAAAAAGCAAGCCAAATATTTCGTGTAATGCAGTATGTCCACACAGAGCTAGAAAACATAGCTTTCTGTTTCATGGAGTCTCTTAAATAGAAGTAAATTTAAAGTAGGCTGCAAGGTCAGTAGAGAATATTATCTTTTTTATTTCTTTTTGTGTGCATATGGGATTCCAGGTTCACATAAAGGATCATCGTGTGTGCCTTGTAATTACTTTCATATATTAAGCAACTTAAAGACTGATAAAAAAATTACATATAAAAAGGTAATACCAGGGACAATTGCAAAGTACATTATTTTAGAATGAACTGAGTGATATGAAGATCTGAAGCTATGTTAAAGAGCTAGCAGATGAGTTAAAGAAAACACTGGTGGGGAAAGGAATACTTTTGGGGACTTTGGGAGAGTAAGGAGCTCTTGTTTGTCAATTTCCAAAATTATTTTAAACTTTATATTTTTATTTCATTAATGTATTTTTTATTCACTAACTCATATAACAAGTAGTGTCCTAACACTTCTCAGAGTCAGGAGATACAAAGGTGAACAAAAGTAATATAATACTTGTTCTTACAGAATTTGCAGTCATTAAATGTATGTGTGTTTGTCTATTTGCAATGATGATAAGAGATATGGCAAGAAAAAACAAAAGTAGAGGATGATTTAAAATAGTTTAAAACAAAAAACAAAAAACTTTCCTGGCCCAAGGAGGCAGGAAATCAAAGTGACAGTTAATCTGAGTTTAGAAAGCTGAATGAGAATTGATCAGGAAAGGGTAGAAGGAAGAATGTAAGGAGGAGGTGAATATAATTTGTTGAGATCTTGAAGTAGGAAGGAAATTGGCCCATTAAAGGAACAAATTGAATTGAGGGCATTATGTCTGGACTGTAGTAATAGCAGGTAATAAGTTTGAGACTAGATTGGGAGAGGTAACTATTAATGCGCCTTGATGCCATTGTAAAGTGGAAAGAGACAAAGTACATACATGATTTTGCATCTATTTTGTTTTGTTTTTTGTAGTATATAGCAATTAACAATTACTCTTGTAAATTATGGATTACCATTTTATAAAAAGTTTTTCTGAAATTCCCAGGCATAATGTATCACTTCAAATTTAGGGCTACTTTAATAATTATATATCATATTTTCCCACAGTCATTCATTTGTTCAATCAACTTGTCTAGACACTAATTTGTTCTAGAGACTATGCTAGATATATACTGTATATGTATGGAGATAAAGGATACATATAATAGTCTTCTTGCCCTCAAGAAGGTTGTAATACCTGTCTGTATAGAGGGACAATGTTTATCTCACTGTACAGAACAATTGGGAAGATATTTCAGTGAGTTCCTGTGTTTCACACCCAGTTCCTGCAGAATTGATTTTTCATGACAAATAAACTAATATTAATGCAGTATGATTAAGTAAAATTTATATGTTATTCAGATTTCCTTTGTTTTGACCTAATGTCCTTTTTCTGTTTCAGGATCCCGTCCAGGAAAACCACACTCTATTTAATCCTAATGTTTCCTTAAAGCTTCTTTGACAGTGAAAGTTTCTCATTTCTTATTTTTGATGATCTTAAATTTTTTGAGGTCTGGTCAGGTATTTTATAAAATATCCATCAGTTGGGATTTGCCTGATGTTTCTCTCTTGATTAGACTGAAGTTATACCTTTCTGGAGGAAGATCACAGAGGAAAACTATCTGCGTCGTATCATATCCAAGGTGCATGCTGTCAGCATGATGTCACAGTTGATGTTGACTGTGAGCACCAGGCTGATGCAGTTCTTGTCAGGTTTCTCTGCTATGAAGTTATTATTTTCTTCTATCCTGTACTTTTCAGAAGGAAGTGGCTAAGCACAGTCCAGCACTTACGTGATAAGTATTTATGCTCCACCTTGTTGGGGGAGGAATATCTACGTAAATTATTTGGAATTCATATGCATGAAAAATTTATCTTTTCTTCCTTGTTTATTTATTTATTTTTTATATAATCATTTGTCTCAGTACGGATTCATGGCTATTTATTTCTTATGGTGGGTTATAAGTCAATGCTTCTTTAGTTATTTTGTTACTCAAATCTTTACAGCTTTGTTGATTGGGCATTTTTTACTTGGTCCCTGCTGCCACTTAGCTTATCCCCATTCCCTCATCTGTTCCACCCCCCTCACCGCTACTACTGTCTTATTCACTGGCACTAAAAGATGATTCAGATTCATCTTGTGTCTTTTCCACCTCAGTACTAGAATCAGTCAATTACACAGGAATAATATCTTCTTTATGTTGTTGTTTTTTACATATATGTTCTTCTGTACTTGGAACCAGTTAAACTGAGGTTTAACTGAGGATTTTGTCATTTGTTTTTATCTTTATATCCTTTGCACTACAATCATGTTTAATACCATGGACTCGTTATGTACTTGTTTAAAAAATAAATTTATTTTGCAAATTTTGCAATGCAGAGGTAACTACATATTTATGTTTTCTTCTATTTCTTTAATAATAATTTTCATCAATTCTTATTATTTAGTAGGAACTATGCTAAAATATTTTCATCAAAGTATGCCATTAAACTCTCCAACTCCTATTGATTTGGTGTTATTTGATCCACTTTTCATTAATGAGGAAAATGCGACACAAAGAGGTTAAATAACTTAACCAAAGTCACACAACTGGAAAGTGGTCTGCAGGAGACTTGAGTGGTAGATTTGATCTGAAGCCCAAAGTAGGTCCAGTCTTGATAAACAGCACTGGCTCTTTAAGCTTAACAGCTGGTCTCCTTCACTACACATATGTCTTTCTGGTAATCATGAGTGCTTCTTGATTCCTAAAATGTCTAAACACTTCTCTTTCAGTTGTAGGGACTCACCATGCTCTTTTTCTCTCCCACCTTTTATAACTGCTTCCACCTAGATATAGTTCTTTAACTTCTCAATGGCCTTTCCTCCTGGTGGAATGCAGACTCCCTCATTTTTACCTTATTCATCCACAGCATGCACACTTGAACACAACCCTGCAGACCTTTCTTCTTTAAAGTCGCCCCTGGATATACTTCACATAAGGAAAATATAGGTGATAACAAAATCAACACAGAGATTTAAAAGGTCATAAATACTGATTCTTTACATACTCCCCCTGATCCCTTCATGGAGGGTGAGTTGAAGCCACAGTTGAGCTCTGACATCCAATCTCTGTCTTCCATTATCACCTTGGTGAAGTCACAGTGTTCTTTCCTCCTTGATTATGCCACGTCTGAGATAAAGTCACTATAAAGGCCAAACAATCAATCATTCTTGTCTTTTAAACCAATGGCTAGAATCTCCAAAGTGTCCAGGTAAGCCAGCACTGAATCCTCTAGCCCTCTGCCCTGATTAGAAGTGATTTCCTTGTCCATTTCTTTATCCCCTTTTAAGGAACACTTATGAGTTTTTACATATCTAATCAACCTCTATACCAAAAACTCCTACCCTTTCCTCTGGGCTTTTCCTCTGCCTTAGACTGCATGGCATTTTGTAAAAGGATGCATTTTCACTTCTACATGTAGCTAATTAGGTTAAGCAACCAGACATCATTTTTACTTTGCCTTTTGTCAGGCATCCTTCAAAGTATCTCAACACTGCTGTCGATCTCTCTGATTGTTAGAGGCCTGACATGCATGGGGTATGTCAGGAATGCAACATTTTTGAGATTGCCAATTGATAAAACAGCTAATAACAAAGTTGTTGGGTTTTTTTTTAATCCTATGTATATAAAAAAGGTTTCCCTTATGAAACCTATTCAGCTTTTAATTTTGATCTGAGTTTATTTTCTTAGCTCACTAAGATGAGAATTTAATAAAAGACATTCTTCCAACTCTGTTCATGGAGTAAGGGATTGTTTTGATTTATTATATGAGACATACCCTGAAGGGCCAATAACGTTCAGGAAATGCATATAAACACACCAATAATCCTGAGTCTTATAAAAATCACCTGGCATATCTACCGCCCCAAGAAACCTGGCCCGGATCTCTGACCTTGAGTGGGTTTGAAAATGTGCTGTGCTCTCCAGGGGGTTTGCAATGGAATGTGGTTCTTAATCCCAGACATATCTGGGTATTGATAAAAGTTGGTATGTGACATGGCAGTCATATGTATTTCAAGTATTTATTTAAGTGTCTTTTCTATTTTACACACATCAACTCTCTTGATAAAAACTATCAATCTAAAGGTAGCTGTTCATATTAATTAGAACTTTTTTTTCTTTTACAAACAGTAAATACAAAAGAGCTAGATTAAGCCCCAAAGAAGAGGTTGAATCTGGTCTAAGAACATTGGTGAGTTTTTGGGACTTAAAGAATTCAGCGCAGGAATGAAACAGGAAATTGCGAGACCTCCAAGACCAAAATCTCTTTCTCCCTCTTCCCCTGCCCCCTGCCTCCATTGTTGCCACAAAGGGCCCCCTCTCCTCTTTGCTTCTTCCTGGGTGTCTGCTGCTTTCTCTCCCTCCAGATCAGCTTCCCCTGCTTCTCGGTTCATAAGGAGCCATTTGGCTCATTGTGTGCTTTTCCATGTCCACTGTGAAGAGACTAACCCCAGCTGAGACTAGCACTTCCTATTTTCAATTCTAAATCCTAAAGAAAGAATCTCAGATTGGCTCAGCTTGAATCATCTTGCCTCCCTCAGAGTTCAGAGACTCAGGTACAGACTTGACATCTGGGATCCAACCCGGTGAGTCACAGCTTGGGCAGATCTTAGAAGCCAGTCTTGGTAGAGTTGAAAGTAAAGGCATTTACAAGTATTAGAAGGGAGGAGAGGTGAAGGTCAGATAGAAACCCTTTAATATAGGAAATAGTAGGAGCAACCAAAAATAGAGACTGTCATCAGTACCTTCTTCTTCTCCCATAGCGTCCATGTGAGTGTGTGGTAAGCTAGCAAACTGACAACTGCTTGATTGATTGATAAGCTGGCAGTGTTCCTGAAACCTGACTAATTGCGCTACATCCTTCCTGGTTAAATATAACTGGTAAATCATGCTGCCACAATTGCTGAACTAGTCAGATCTGAATCATTTGAAAGGCACAGGTCCTCACCCTTACAACAATCAGCAATTGATAATACATCATAGATCTTCAGTTCTAGATTCAGCTTCACAAAATGTTGCACAAAACAAATATGTGTAAAAAAGAAGAGTGTAAGAAATAAATGAATAAAAACAAAATAGAAAAATAATTTGGTACGATGAACATCATGCTAGATTTCCTAATTTAATTTTGTGATTTGATATTCGTGTGCCTGGAATTATGGGCTATCTACAGTGGAGATAGATTCTGTGTAGCTAGTAAATTGTTTTCAGGTAAAAATCACATATATGCGTTTCTTAATTTTACTATAATAAATTATTTATAAAAAAAACTTTTAAAAACAGTTTTAATCCTTAAAAATACACTTTATTTATATATGTATATTTGTGTGTATATATGTGTGTGTGTATATATAAAAAATATAACATTTATAAAACACACGCATATATATATAATTCCATTTGATTCTTGCACTATTTTACCTTTATTTTTTAGATGAGTAAAATTTAGAATGTTATCTAATTGAGTTACTCCAGTAATAAGTAGTAAAACAATAGAGTTTTTCTCCTTTTTTTCTTTTATTTTATATATTGTACTTCAGGTACTTTTTAATAATTAGAACTTTTTTTTAGGGTAGCAATAGCATCATAGTAAAATTAAGGCAAAGGTACAGAAATATCCCATTTACCACCTGCCCTTACACACTCATAGCCTCCCCCTTTATCAACATCCCCACTAGAGTGGTGCATTTATTACAGTTGATGACTCTACATCGACACATCATAATTACCCAAAGTCCATAGTTTACTCCGCGGTGCACTTTTAGAATTGTACATTCTCTGGTGTGTATTTATTATTACGGTATCATACAGAGTATTTTTACTCTCTTAATAATGCTCTGTGCCCCGCCTATTGGTCTTTCCACTACCATCTCCCACAAACCGGGGCAGCAACCGATTTTTCATTGTTATCTATAGTTTTGCCTTTTCCAGAATGTCATGCAGATGCAACCATACAATATGTGACCTTCCAGATTCAATTCTTTCACCTAAAAATGTGCATTTAATATTCATATATGTCTTTGCATAACTTTATAGCTCATTTATTTTTAGCACTGAATAATATTCTATTATCTGAACATGCCACAGTTTATGCATTCACCTAATGAAGAAAATCTTGGCTATTTTCAAGTTTTGACAATTATGAATATAACTGTTGTAAACATGTGTGTGTATGTTTTTGTACGGCTGTAAGTTTTTAATTTCTTAAGGTAAGTTCTGAGGTATATGATTGTTGGATTAAATGGCAAAAGAATGTTTAGTTTTGTAGAAAACCACCATTTTTTTTCCAAAATGGCTGCACTATTTTGTATTCTTTGTGTGTGTGTGTGTGTGTGTGTATTTTTCTGAAGTGAAAAGTGGGGAGGCAAAGAGACAGACTCCTGCATACCCCTGACAGGGATCCACTGGCATGCCCACGAGGGGGTGAGGCTCTGCCCATGGGGATTGCTTTGTTTCAACGGGATCCATTCTAGTGCCTTAGGCAGAGGCCATGGAGCCATCCTCAGCAGCTGGGTCAACTTTGTTCCAATGGAGCCTTGGCTGCTGGAGTGGAGAGAGATATAGAGAGGAAGGAGAAGGGGGGAAGGGTGGAGAAGCAGATGGGCACTTTTCTGTGTGCCCTGGCCAGGAATCAAATCTGGGACTTCCAGACACCAGGTCGACACTCTACCACTGAGCCAGCTGGCCAGGGCTTGCTTATTTTGCATTCTCACTATCAGTGAATGAGAATGCCTGTTACTCCACATTCTTGCCAGCATTTAGTATTATCATTGTTCCACTATAGCCATTTTAATAGATGCATAGTGATATCTTGTTTTAATTTGCATTTTACTGATGACAATATGCTGACCATCTTTACATATCTTTAGTTGCCATCTGTGTATCTTCTTTGATAAGATGGCTGTTAAAGTCCTTGGCCCTTTTTTTAAATGTGTTATTTATTTTCTTACTGTCAGGTTTTAAGAGTCCTTTGAATATTTTAGATAGCAATCAATCCTTTATCAGATATAAATTTTGCTAATATTTTCTCCCAGTCTGTGGCTTATTTCCCCCTCTCTTGACATTGTCTTTCATATGGTAGAAGTTTTGAAATTTTAATGAGCTCCAGCTTATCTATTACCCAGTACCTTAAAAAAAGACATCAATGACATACAGTGAAGCTGCATCATAGTTGCATTTTCCTTATAAAAGGTAAATTATACATTAAATACACCCACGTGCAATAAAATAATATATCCATCCTTTTAAATGGTGCAGTCTATTTTACCCAATATTTCAGTCAATAAACAAAAGTCTCTGAAGTAGCATGAAAACCAGAATGTAGTCACCTTTTATTAATGGGCCTCAGTTCCCACATATGCCCAACAGTATGAACTGATCACCATACTCAGTGACTTTCTAGTATTTAGAGATAACTATTTTTGACAATGTGGTTTTTAAATACAATTCAACTGCTTTACCTAGAGTTCAACTTGGTGAATTCACAATTTATTTTAATGATAGATTATGTACCTTCAACTGCATGCTGATTTGAACTTAATGAGAGGAAATGTCTAGGAATTTTCAAGGGTGTTATTGACTATTTGTGATATATATATAGTTTTTTCTTTCTATGATTTAACTGTAGAAACTATATATATAATTATATATATGTATATTATATATATATAGTTTATTTTTTTCTCTATGAAAACCATCATAATTACCAATCAATAAACTGTCAGAGGTTATAAGATGAAAAAAATGTATGAGGTACTATGATAAAATAATTCAACTTAGTTTTTGGCAAATCTATTTTGGGCATTTATAGACAAGTGTGAAATAGTTTCTTAACAGCTGGCACCTTATTTCAAAATTCATATATATTCAGATATTTTCTAATTTCTTCTTTTGAAATATCCTTTGAAGCTTGCTCAACTCGTTTAAATTCAATTAATCTTGGCATGTGGCCACTTTTCGTGAGTAGACTTGGTTTCTAGTAATAGTCAAAATTCATCTGATGTGTTAAGCACTTAAATTGGAAAGTTATTTTAAGACAAAAATGTGTTGTGCCTTTAAATTAACAAGACGGCTTCACTCTTACGGCTCATAATCTAGTTCTAAGAGCAAGTCACGAGAAATGAATTCCAAAATGCTGATGAGAGCTTCACTGAATTAAATAAATACAATGACCACTTTAAAAGAAACAAAACATATTTGGATATGTTTTTTTTAACACAATAGTTTAAATTTTCACTTTTTACTAGGCAAATCTGTTTTACATATTGAAAAGTCTTAGCTTCTTACAAAAGAGGAAGTGTGAAAGAACTTCACACCTTCACCTGCATGTTCTTTCTAAGCTTTTGGAAATGAGGCAATTATCGTCCCCCTCTTAGTACTATTGTATTTTTTAAGAAAGCCCTTAGTTCAGGTAATTGCTTATTAATTTCTTTTCTTTTCTTTCTTTATTTTTTTCCCCAGCTTTTCAAAGGACACACCACAATGTTTCCTCAAATGTCAGCTTTATGAATAATGTCCACTGAACATGTCTGGACTTTTTAATAAATCTTTGCATGTAAAATTAAGATAGATATATAGAGAATAAGACTGGGAAATGTTAAAGTGAGCTGGGTGCATACTGCTGGTACCATGTTTAAGGGAAAGGGACTAAATCATTCTGGAATCAAGATAAACCATATTGGAAAGCAAATTATAAAGCAAACCAAAGTTGATGCAAAAAGTTCATGATGTACAAAATATCAAAAAGTTAAATAAAAATGGATATTTGTTTCTTTGTCTGTTCCTTTGTTTTGTCTGTGCATTATTGTGCAAGGAATCACTTCTTTTTAATCAGCCTAAAGTTCCTGGACTGAGTAGATGTTATGTCTCCCCTGGGTGGGTTGATGAGTGTTGACAATGGTGTGAATACAGATTGGATAATATAGATTATAATACATAGCCATAGTTTTTATTGTAGAACTTTCAATAATGTTTTCCAATCGGTTTTAAACATGGGGGAGTATTTTGATAGGAGTATATAAAGAAGAACATTTTCCTCAGGCTCCAATTTTTTCACAGCTACCTTTTACCTTTTGCTACCAAACACTGGTGAAGAGTCAAAATATTAGCGCCTAAAAGGTTAAATGTGCAGTAGTCACCCTCATTCTGTGTTATATTATATAATGGATAGTCAGACAGAATTGTTGGTAGAAATCAACTTGAAAGTGTTTAGAAAAACATCATTTTTTTATATATATATATTATTTTAGAATAATGTGAAAGTACATAAAGGGCAGAAATAATGAGAAAGTACAAGTATCAAGAGATAAACACTATGGTGTGCCATACTAAATAGAAAATTCTGCCTGCTCTTCAATATTTAAATAGGTTTGCTATTTATTCAGCACATGACCTGATTCACATTATTTACAATTCAAGTATTTGTTTCTACTGTGAATCTTGTTTTGGCTGTTTAATCTAAAATGGTTTTCTTTGTTATTTCTTGTATACTGTATACAGCTTAGATTAGTATAATCACTGTGATTAACATTAATTGAGGAGCATAAATGAAAATGGTTTCTAAAAGTATTTTGGCTGATATGTACAATGGTAAAATTTTGTATTACATGAGTACTCTAATTTTAATATTGACTTTAGTTCTAAAACCTCTGAAGCATTAAGTGGGAGAATAAAATTGGGGGCATATGAATATACAAATATATGCTAAACAAATATGTAGATGTGATCTATAAAGGAATATACATTGCTAGACTAACTTATTTACTGGGAGGCACTATAATGTAGTTGTTAGAAATATCTATAATTTATGTATCATTTACATAAATATACTTATTAAAGTTAGAATTTATAATTTCGCTAAGACATAAGTCAACCCTTCTTTTGTTATCTACATAATTATAAGTTTCTGAATGTCTTTTGAGCTCAGTTTTCTTGTGGAATATGTATAACAATGTACACAACTTAGCTAGTAAGGTGGTTTCAAGTAGGAAATAAAATCTATAGGAAAGATTTTTGGCATGTTATAAAAATGATAAATGTGTTCTAAATATCATCTTTGCTATATCTATCACTTCTCTGATTTTTTCTTCTGTTTCCTTCCTTATTGTCATATTCTTGTTTACAGTTCTGTATTTTATTTCATACTCTACACTAATGGCTTTCACTGTTTGTAATGTTACTGACTTTCATAAGGTTACTTTCTTTTCATTTTTGTAGAGAGGTTTTGAAGTTTTTTATAAGTTTTCCTTTTCTTATATATGTTCATATTGTTCCATTTCTCATCCAATGTTATTTCAATAAGATCCAGGTTTTTCTTTGGAATCATTAAATTATAACATGTTTTAAATTTAAAAAATGGCCTGTTAATTTCATTAGTAAAATTGGTTAGGTTTACAAACAGTTCTTAATCATTGTCTTCCAAGACTATATCATCAGGCACACATTCAATTGCAAGTAACATTAAAAAATAATTACCAGTAAAAATAATTTTTTTTCTATACAACAATATGAAGGTGAGCAGTTGAATGTGTTGGTTAGTTATTTGGTAGTATCTTTAAGGAACCAGGATTATTTCCATCTTTCTACTCTATGATTCTTAGAACTTTCACCTTTTAGTCTTAAATTTTCTCATGGTTTCAAGAAGGCTGCTGCAGCTCCAAATAACAAGACCTCATTATAAGGTAGAGATGCAAGCCATGGAACTAAGACAACTTCTCATGTTGCTTTCTTGTTTGTAAAATCAGATTTGAACAAAGACTGTTAGCAGAATCCTCCATTATCTCTTTCATAAGAAAATGAAAAGTGATTATATTTTAAACAAGTTTTAGGCTCACTTTCTCTGAGATTAAAGAATATCTTCTTGAATATACAGATATACGCTATAAAATAGTGAAAATCAAGGAAAGACAAGAAAATCAAGGTTTTGTTATGATAATGGTGTGTGAGCACCTATTCTGTCTGCCACCTAGACTTACACACACACACACACACACACACACACACAGAATTTTATTCTGCAGGAGAAGCATGATGTTCACCAATAAACTGTCATCTTGTCTTCACACTTATTTCCTTTTTTTCTTATTTTTTTTTGTTTGGTTCTAAATATGTTAGAAACTGTTAGAAGACATTAGAATGCTAATAAATTACATTCAGGTTTTTTTTTTTAGATCAAAAGTATTTCTGAACGTGAGGTTTTATTGAAAATAGGGGTCACTTTTAAATACAGTTAACTCTTTCTGAGGTAACTTCTCTCTTATTACTACACAAATAATTAAGAAAAATAGAGAATAACAACAACAACAACAAAAAACGGTTGCAAGAAACAAGATGGTGAATATATAAAATATATGTCAAACATATTAATCTCTTCTTAAATATTTGTCACGATGTTGGCTTTAAACCATGTTCTTGGAAACCAACAGGAAAGGAAAATCATTCAAAATGTTGATGGTATCCATAAGACAGAAATGAAGTCTTGGCTCATGGGAAACTCAACTGCTCCGGAAAAATCCAAAGGCACTTTTCTCATGATTCTGCTATAAAGAACAACATATAACCCAGGGCATCACGGTTTCACTAACGTCCTTACTGCTAAGACATTGCTGCATGCTCAGGGGATATTTTGTATGAACTTTTTCAATTTGAACTACAACAAACCACCTAAGTCTAACTGAGTAAACACGATTCTGGTCAAGAGCCATAAACCCAACAAATCCTGAAACAAGAAGGATAAGTGACTAATATGTAATAAGCCTATTTTTCCCTCTCTCCCTTGCAAATTCATCTTCATAAATGACAGTAACAGACACAGGAAATGTACAAGCAAATATATCCCACTACAGGGTTAACAGCACATTTAGTCAGTTTTGGTTAGTTTATTACTTCTAAAGTTTTCAAAGTCTTAACAACCTACTATATTTTCTTTGGTCTACGCTGGTGGGATTCCAGCATCTACTAAGCCACACTAAAAAAGACTGAGGTTGAAGAAAAATCATAAGATTTAAATATTTTTCAAAACAAACTACGGGTGCCATTTCATTTGTTATTTTATTTGAAATATACTTCCTTTTAAATATTTTCTAAGAAAAAATCAAAGATTTCAGTCATGCAAACCCTACTGTGCCATAGTGTGTCAAAAGATTACCTCTGATTCTGACCATTGACTTTTCTATCTATAAGTAATTAAATATTTAGGAAGTTAATTCATTTTCAACCATTAATTTTCAACTCAGGTTAAGTGGTTTGTCTGTTTGACTTCATTTCAAATTACCAAGACCCGAACTTGACATCACCTGGCAAAAGATAGAAGTCTCGAGGGTCCAGAAGCCCCAATTATTCCTCTCTCCTGTGGAGGTGACCATTCCGGCTGCACAGAGAACGTCTTTGCAGTGCAACCTTTTCATCCCGCATGCCACTTGTAAAGGCAAAAACAGAAATAATTTTCAACTAAATAGACATATAATTCAGAGACCATGCTATTGTATTTTTTTAAATAACATTTTAATATAATAAATGTATCCAAACTTGAAAATTGATTTCTAAATTTGTTTCATTTGTAAAGGTAGTCCTTCTGAAAAATGTCATCATTTGTTCATGTTACAATTAAAAAAAAATTTGCATTTTTGACTAAATCATTGTCAGCTCATCTATTGCCTGCCTCCAAATTCACCTTGGGAACACTAAAACATCTTTGAAGACGTAAGGCAAAAACTATTTGGTTAGCTGAGTAAGTTAGAAATGTGAATAAGGAAATGCATATTAATTTCAAAAAGGTCACCAAAATTGCAGGTGCAACTAATTAACCTCTTGAGCAAAAAATTGGTTGATGGCAGGTACAATGAGTAAAACAGAAAAAAAGAAGGGATGGTAACGTTTTGTTAAAAGTTTAATCTCAGACTGTATGAGTTCTCAAACTATAGTGCAACAAAATTAAAAGTATCAACAATTCGACTGCTGGCTACACTTGACTTTTATGGCATCTGACTATTTTATAATAGCAAAGAAAAAAAATGCTGTTAAGAAAAAACTGAGGTTTTGCATATGCTGTCTTTCAGACAAGCATTTAGTTCTTCAAGAACAATGTTTCTCTATCACCAACCATAACAAAAGACAATAAAAGAAGAAAGTTTGATAGCTGGATCAGTGCTTACAACCATCGGGAAAAATGCAGATCCATTAGACAAAATCTATTTTCCCTCATCACAATTTTCCTTTGTTAACTATGAAAATAAAAATTTAGGGCCTGCCTAAAAGGGCATAGACATGTAAATTATCATCTATCCCCTTTCCTGCCAGGAATTCAGAATTTAAAAAAATTCCATTTAAGTTAAACTAGAAGCAAGATATATAATTCATGAGTTTTTAAATAAAAGTAAGGCCTACTAAAAACATCTACCTATAACAGTGCAAAAAAAAAAAAAAACTGGAGGAAGTAAAGTCAACTAAAAAAAAATGAAGAGTAGAGAAAGGGCCAAGAGGTATAAAACTACATTGCTAGGTAATGTGTGGAAAAAAAAAGTTGACCTGCAATGGCTACTAACATCAAGATATATCCGCCTGACCAGGAGATGGCACAGTGGATAGTGTCGAATTGAGATGCGGAGGACCCAGGTTTGAGACTCTGAGGTTGCCAGCTTGACCGCAGGCTCATCTGGTTTGAGCAAAGCTCACCAGCTTGAGCCCAAGGTTGCTGACTAGAGCAAGGGGTCACTTGGTTTGCTGTAGCCCCACTGTCAAGGCACATATGAGAAAGCAATCAATTAGAAACTAAGGTGTCACAAAAAAGAATTGATGTTTCTCACCTCTCTCCCTCCCGGTCTGTCTATCCCTCTCTGTTCCGCCTCTGTCTCTGTCACACACACACACACACACACACACACACACACACACACACACACAGATATATCATAATAAAATAAAGGAATTTAAAGGTAGAATTTCTCTAAAAGGGAAGTTAAGGCCAGTCTTATTTTCCTATAGAAAAGTCCAACAATGAAATAAGGAAGTAACATTTGTGTAATAATGATGGTTACTGTATTTTTAAGGGAGATAACAAGAAAGCTGGTGGCTATGTGACAGAGCTGAGAGGGATTTTACTCTCTACATTTGATGGCTGTGTATTTTTTTAAATTTATTAACTTTTCAAATAAATTACTTATTCAAAAAAGTACAGAAATATAAATTAAAGTTGTCACAATATTAAGATTGATGAGTACTGTTCAAGATACTTTATTTAAAGATCAATCAATATAGTTCATTCAATAGTTCAATCACTATAGAATTGTCCATCTAGTTTCCTAAGACCATTTCATGGTAAAGCAAGATGGAACACTTTAAATATGTATGTGATTTTATTTTTATGTCTTAACTTTTGTAAGGGTTTGAGATTTTTTTCTATTTGGATTCTCTGAATAACACCTAATTGTTTTGCTTTACGTTATATATATTTGTAGGAATTCCTTAGCCGACTGCAAATGTCACAGGGCCAGCTTTGCCTGTCATGCTCCTTGCACTTTTCTCAGGGCCTGGAAGAGTATCTTACACATAACAGAAGTTCAGCCTGACCTGTGGTGGCGCAGTGGATAAAGCGTCAACCTGTAATGCCTAGATCACTCGTTTGAAAACTTGGACTTGCCTGGTCAAGGCACATATGGGAGTTGATGCTTCCTGCTCCTCCCCCTTCTCTCTCTCTCTCTATAAATAAATAAATAATATCTAAAAAAAAATAGTTCAACATAATAAAAGAGTGAGCTCACGTGGGAGTAAATGAACAAGGAGTTGTAATGCCCTGGGCAACGCAGGCATCTGGGAGCTGTTTGTTTTTCTCTGAGCCAGTCTCCCACTCTTTCTGCTAACAGTATCTTTCTTAAGCTTGTATTCTCATCCCTTGGGTTTTACATTCTCATTTGTAGTAAACAGTATCCCTATTGAAAATCACCTTTATGTATGTCAATAGTTGTTTTGAAAATCTAGCACATTCTAATATGATAATGGGGTAAGTCTAGAAGGGCATACCTATAGTACTTATATTGTAGTCTTTTTTTTTAATTATTACTACATAGAAAAATATCAAGCCAGATAGGAAGAGAATTTAATGCACAACAGATGTATTTGGGCATGAATGTCAAATCAAAGTCTTCTGTCATCACTATTTTGTTGCATTTTGTTCTCTTGGCATGTGATTGACCTTATTCATTGTTAACCTCAATGTGATGGCATTTTGTAGGTAAGTCTCGATATATTAGGATACTGGCCCTGACAGGACCCTTACAGCCTTACAAGGCAGCTGATTATCTGCTCACCAAATGCCATTAAAAACCCTCATAATAAATATAAGCAATTCCCCTGTGATTTTTTTTTCTAATACTACTAGGTCTACTTTTTGCCCTTCAAAATATAAGTCCTATTCAAGAACAACTTTTCAAATATTCAAAGAAAGTATCCTGTCTCCTACTAAAGTCTTTTCTTTTTCCCACTTATATCCTGTATTTATCTTTTTCTTTTTTTTTAATTTCAAAAAATAAGTTTTAGTAATTCTACAAATATTTGAACATATGTATTCTTAATTTTAATTTATGAAATTTAATTCTATTTTGGCTAGTTTGGTTTTAGAGAAATTTTATATAGAAAATTCATACAGCCATGAAATATTGGTTCATACAGAAAAAATGCTAAGACAATTATGCATGCCTTCCTAAGAAAACCAATTTTCATTTGTATTCCTTCAATATCGGTCAAGGAATGGATCGATAGAAATACTATACTCTGTAGCTTATTCTTCACTTAGATGATTGAAATTTGCAGCTAATTAACAAAATAGAAAGCAAAATAATTATAATTCTAAACTATAGCTAGTAGAAACAAACACTAATAAAGAAGTACTTTATTATAAGCAGACCTTGAAAATGCTCTTAACATTAAATTTGTAAAAGACAGGAAGTAAGTTCTTAGTTTTAGAAATCTTACAATAAAATCATCTGTTCTATATTTTAATGTACCCTTAGTGTTCCCAGTAAATTACATAGCATGTGTTTTCAAAAACATTTTTGTATTTTGAAATCTCTGCATATTGTGTCTTAAGGTTAAAGACAGTTTGAAAACAAGAGGCAGTTCTTCTAAAAGTGTATTGTATATTAGGAAGCAGAGAAACTTTCATACTGGATGCAATGCCTGGGTAGTAACAGTGAAACTCTATAAAGAGAATTCCTTGTTCCTAGGGGTGTGGTGCCCGCCAGTCAGCTGGTCTGAGGCCCAGCTGGAGACCTGCAGTGAAAACACTGTGGTTTGGTTGTGGCTCTGGGCCAAGTTTTTCAGAGAGAAAAGGAGACAAAGAGATAGCACTAGACTTTATAATCAGGCCAGTGGTACAGTACAACCTACTGTCTTCAGCACAATGTTTTTTTTTCAACTCCCAACCAAAAAACTAAGAAAGAAAGTGAGAACCTTTTAAAAGAACTCCTACAGCATGTCATTGGGAAATCTTTGGGATACGCTTTTAGAAGCCAGGAAGACAGATGACAGGAAGCTCAAGAAACGAAAAGGAAAGGGAAGGAGATGGCTTTGGAAAGCTTGGAAAAATACAGCAAATGCATTACATTATGTTATATAAGTAGTGAGTCAAAGGACAGTAAAGTTCCTGGAGCCCGCTGATATATACCCCTGGGTGTACTGAGAGAGAGCAAGTCTTTGGATATTTTATCGATGGGTAGAGAAGAACATTTATATGACTTGTCTTCCAGTATCCTGATATGAGAAATAGCTTTGGACGTAGCGTAGACTCAAATAAATTCTGATTACCAAGTTCTTAATACAACGTTAGAGAGAATAAAAATTGTTTTTTAATAATCTAATAGACAAAGGCTATATAGATAACTATCTTATGTGGAACTTATACATTTAATTGAACAAACACTTTAAAAATATTTAATCTGTAAGGAACACTATAGTTATGACACAAAGTTGTTCTTGGGGAAAATGTTGATACACTTGTTTGTATAGCCAACATCTATGCAAAAATTTATTTATACAACTAGATTCTTTTACATATTCCTGGCACTCTAACTTGTCCAGTAAGACGTCAAGTTCTTTTAATTACTATTCAGAAGAGTAAGTTAATTTAAAAATAAGTTTAAAATTTATTTACATGGGTTTAAATGTAATAATACTGTGATTCGATTCAGTAAAGTTTTGGACTCATGTTAATGTTTCTTTAGCTCTGTAAGGCCAGGAGCCGCCATCATGGCCATTCACATGCAGGTTCGCATTGGATTCGGACAGTCGGCAAAGAAACAGCGGAGCCAAAAACTGGTGGGCCATAGTCTTTAATTCTAGCTTGCACCCGGCGGGCAAGTAAAAATACACACTGGGCTCCAAAACCCAGTCACACTCAGTGCTCACAAAGCTACTGACTTATCCGAGTTTCCTAGAATCAAAGGTTTCTAGCTCACCAGACTTATTCACCTCTGTTCCCCATCTCCTTCCTTATCCCAGATACAAACTCTACACAAACTGGCATCTCACTCAGCACTCCACCATCTTGGCTGCTTCTCCTGGCCTCCTCCACGTGGCCTTTCTCTGCTCTCCTCTGCTCTCTCTTCTAATCTCAGGAACCAAGAGCGCAAGCTCTCGTTCTGTCCCCATTTTATAGTGTAGAAATCCAAACCCTTAATCCAATATACAAAACAGGGAAGTCTCTAATACAAAGTCACCCTCTGAGGCATGATAGGATTGTACCGCCCTACATCAAAAAGGATGGGAGAGGCTTAATCCCAAAACCAAGCCCCAGGCTACAATGATCCTACCTGCCCCCAACACACATTAATATCACCTGGGCGACGGCATCTTTAACAAAGTGAGCATAATACATATTATCTGCCCAACAAGCTCTATTTAATTTTCATAATTAGGTCCAAACATTGGACTCTCAAATATTTACTATATCTTTAGTATACTCGGTATACATTAAATTTTTCAATTTTCTCACATAAAGAGTAGTATGAAAAGATCACAAAAGATGTGAAGAAAAGTCAACTAAGGTGACCAAAGAGATAATTTCTGATGTAAAATTGTACTGATATAATAACAATATAATCTATTTTGGCATCTGTCACATAGCTTCACTTGTACCTTCAGTAATGTAAAACTTATCTCTGTCATTAACCAGGTTTTATAATGAGGAATAATTAAGCCTCTTTCTGTCCCAAAGGGCTACATGTACTTTAAGAATTTTTTCCAACTCTAAATATCTATGAGCCTAAAACTGAAAATGGCTCTGACTGGAAAATCTTGTGTATTTGCCATCACAACTGTCCCATTCTCACAATATCTGAAGGATCAAATGAATGTAATTCTATTCTCACCACTAAGAAAAATTCTCAAAGTAGATCAATAATGTCACTTTAATGTATGAAGTACAACATGTGTTCTTATATTAAAAAATAGGTGAAAATTTGTCAGTTATTTGATTATAATTGAGTATTTGGGCTGGAAATCCAATCACGCTTAGTTTAGACAAATCAATGTGAAGGTTTATGTGATTTACTAAAACCATTACTTCTTCAGGGTTTTAAACTTAAACGACTTTGGTGACCAAAATGATACCCTGGCCTTCTACATCAAAACAAGAGTGGTAGAATTGGTGAGGAACTGAACAATTAATGCTGCCCCTAATGTGATTGAAAGCCAAAGTAATACATATTTATTCATCAGACTCTTAACATCTTTGAGCCAGTGATTCAGAGAAATCAACATATCATATTGTGAATGGGTCTTCAGTGCCTAACGATAGGACAAATTATATTGATTTTATGTAAAAACACTCATAATTCTTAGTATTTTTTATTGTAATTATTTGTTTAAGTGTGTATTTCTTCACTAGATAATGAATTCCATAACGGAAACACAATTTCTTGTTTGCTTTCTCAATACAGTCTTCTCACCCCATCCATAAATAGTAAAAGTTTCTCTAATGCATGGTTAGAGAATAAATATAAGATGATATCACAGTCACAGTTATTTATAATATTAATATCACTTTTATGAATATATTTAAATTCTAGTTTATTATGTGTTTAAATTAGAAGTTCCTAAATTAGCATAAATAGATAGGCAAAAGCATATTCTCAGTAATAGAGATCACAAAACCACAAGTTCATTTAATCTATATATATTGCAGTTGAAAAGTAAATTTAGTCTTACTTTAGACTTTAAATGGACTTTGGCCTAGTGTACATTTCAACATGAAACATTAAGAAAAGCATTTGCTTAGTTGTTAGATTTTAACTTAAAGCAGATGAAGATAAAACAGAAATAAACAGTAATTAAATTACACAGAAATTTCTGGATGAAATAAAACAATTCTTTAAAGCTTCTAGGTAATGGCAAAAGTGTTTCTGGCAAGGAAAGCATAATTAACAGCAGTGTTAAAGCTGTGCTTTACATTCTTTTGGCAATTGAGTTTACTAAGTTAAAAGCTGTTAAGTAGAGAATTTGAGTTTCTTATTAATTTGCATTTCACTTGACTGCTTTTTACTATTTCATAAGCATGAAACAGGGAGGTCTGAGTTCAACATAACAAATTACTGAACAAAATAAAAAAAATTGCTACCCAAGCAGCTTTGAGTCTCTTCTGGGCTTGCCGTGCTGTGAGTAAAAAAAGAAAGAAAGAAAAAAAAAAACCAGAAAGAAAGGAAAAAGAACTGTTGATTCTTCAGAGGCATTTCAACACCAGATCTGCACTATCAAAAATAGTCCTCAAACATGGAGTCATCTAGAAATTCAGCAGTTTGCAAACATGTGCACTAGGGAGTAGATTTTCACACTCAAATATTTTTGCTACACATCAGCAAGTCCTTGAGGACAGCCTGCTGGCTCCAAAGGCCTACAGTGTGCCACTGAAATAAAGAGCAATAATGTTAAGCCAGTGCTAACAGGGAAGCCATGATGTGTTTGCTCTTTGTAGTGACTACCACATTTAAGCAAAAATTGTTTAACCCCTGGGATCAAAACGCCTGACTTCATTTTGGTAGGTAAAATGGCTACTCAACCACCATCTTTCTTAAGAACAATGCAGCCTCGCAGGAGGAAGAAGGGCTTGCCTACTCAGTATTCCAGCTCAGACCTCCCCTGCAGCTGGATGCTGATAAGGGATGATTGGATTAGGTGCATACAAATTTGAGGAACTGTGGTGCCTCTCCCAACCACAAACAGAAGAAGGATGTTGCTGCCGCCTTTGCCCAAGGCCTTTGATGAATCCACATAACCCCTGCCCCTCCCTCCCTCAGGGCTGACACCCTTTGCTGGTCTCAGCCTGCTTGTATCCAGGTGTTTTTAAAATAAACATTCCTTTGGAACACACTAGCTTGGTGTTTTTGGCTTGGCTCGAGGTTTCTGCTTTTCACATTTTATTACTTAGGTTTTTTTGTGTGGGTTTTTTTTTTTTTTTTTTGTATTTTTCCGAAGCTAGAAATGGGGAGAGATAGTCAGACAGACTCCCGCATGTGCCCGACCGGGATCCACCCGGCACGCCCACCAGGGGGCGATGCTCTGCCCCTCCGGGGCGTCGCTCTGTTGCGACCAGAGCCACTCTAGCGCCTGGGGCAGAGGCCAAGGAGCCATCCCCAGCGCCAGGGCCATCCTTGCTCCAATGGAGACTCGGCTGTGGGAGGGGAAGAGAGAGACAGAGAGGAAGGAGCGGGGGAGGGGTGGAGAAGCAGATGGGTGCTTCTCCTGTGTGCCCTGGTCAGGAGTCAAACCCGGGACTTCTGCACACCAGGCCGACGCTCTACCACTGAGCCAACCAGCCAGGGCCTTTAATACTTAGTTTTTAACCTTTCATATCTTTCTTAATTTTCCTTAGAGATGCTAAATATATATGTCACTTATTCTTTCCATAGGTGTTGATCACAAAATGTGGAATGAAAAGGCAGTTAATTTGCAAACACAATAGAACCATGTGTGTGTGTGTGTGTGTGTGTGTGTGTGTGTGTGTTTGTGTATTATCAATTGTAGGTAGAGTGCAGAGCGCATTCCTAACAGCTGTGGCTGATGCAATGCTGTGAGAATACTCCAGCACCTAAAACCCTCCTAGGCACACCAAGGAGGGAGCTCAACCACTGCGGGGAGGTGGCTTAGTACCAACCAGGCAGCTCCCTGATCTTCTCAGCCATTGGCTATGAAGTACACGCTGTAACACCCTATAGGCTGAACCTGTGTATATAAGCTAGCTTGCTTCCTGAATAAATTGGATCTGCATCACTGAACCTGGTCTCTGGAGTCAGGTCTTTGTGTCTCCGTCGTCCTCATCTCTGGCAGGACTAGTTCACAATCAATTCTGTGTTTTGGTTAACAGTTGGTAATGATAAAATTAGAAGCAAAGAACCACTTGCTATAAGTGAAGATATTCTTATGTGAGTGTAAAGTCAGTAGCCACGGCCACCATCAAAGCCACCTGGCCCATGCAGGTTCTCACTTGATTCGGACAGATGTTAATGAAACAACGAAACCAAGAACTGGTGGGCCATTAGCTTTAATCCTAACTTGCACCCAGCGGGCAAGTAAAAATACACACTGGACTCCAAAAGCCACTCATTCAGTGCTCACAAAGCTACTGATTTATCTGAGTTTCCTAGAATCAAAGGTTTCTAGCTCACTAGACTTATTCACCTCTGTTCCCCATCTCCTCTCTGCGCAACAATCTCTGTTCTCCATCTCCTTCTCCCTACACAAACTGGCTTCTCCTTCAGCACTCCACCATCTTGGCTGCTTCTTTTCTCCTCCATGTGGCCTTTCTCTGCTCTCCTTCAGCATGGGCTCCTCTGCTCATTTTATAGTGTAGAAATCAAAACCTTTAGTTCAATATACAAACAAGAAAGTCTCTGATACAAAGTCACTTATCTGAGGCATAATGGGATTCCTCATAAGAGTGGACCACCCCCTATCATGCAACAGTCAAGGGTATGGGGAAAAGCTTAGTCTTAAAACTAAGCCTTAGGCTATATGGACCCTGCCTGCTTACAGCCTTTCTCCCACACCCAATGCAAACTATAAGTGAGCAAGCATATATATCTTATTTACAAACTTATTTGACCAACAAGTATGTATGGCCAGTAGCTGTGGCCAACATCACAACTACCTGACCCATGTAGGTTTGCATTTTATTTGGACAGATGGTAATGAAACGATGAAACTAAGAACTGGTGGGCTATTACTTTTAATCCTATCTCACACCAGGCAGGCAAGAAATACACACAGTGAAAAAACACTTCCCTTTCCATTCAGGGCTCCCAAAGCCACTGACTCAATGAGTTTTCCTAGAGTCAAAGGTTTGTACCTCACCAGCATTATTCACCTCTGTTCCCCATATCCTTCTCTCTGCACAAACTGGCTTCTCCTTCAGCACTCTGCCATCTTGAGTACCTCTCCTCTGCAATGCTAATATCAGGAACTGAGAATGAGAGCCCCTGGTCTCCTTTATTTTATAGTGTAGAAATTAAAGCCTTTAATCCAGTATACAAATAAGGAAGTCTCTGATACAAAGCCACTTATCTGAGGCACAAATGAGATTCCCCATAATAGTGCACCACCCCACATCATGCAACAGTCAAGGGTGTGGGGAAAAGCTTAGTGTCGAGATCTTAGTGTTAAAAGAGTGGGAAAGGCTTAGTCTTAAAACTAAGCCATAGGCTATAAGGATCCTACTTGCTTACAGCTTGTCCCTCACACCCAATGCAAACTATAAGTGAGCAAACATATACATCATATTTGCAAACTTATTTGACCCACAGAGTATTTCAACTTTTTTTTTTTTTTACCTATGCACCTTAGTTCTACATATTAATATTGGCTTCAATGATTAGATGTTAAACTAATTAATTCATATGCCCATGAGTTAGCCCCAAATATTTTAAAGTTATTTGACCTCTGATATACTTATTTTCCTGTACTTATATTTTTCACCAAAAACCAGCAAGAGGACAGGTATGTAAAAAATACAACTTTAATAAGCGAGGGGATAGCAACTCTTTACTGAAGGAGCTTGCATATTGGCAGCCTTCCAGATGGCAAATAAAGTTTAAATATTTGCTCATTAGTGAAATGAAATAGTAGCAATTTAATTTATTCCCATTTCATGTTTCCTGTGTTTCAAACCAACTTTTTAACACACACTCTAAAGATTTCTCTGGAGCTCTTGTGTTATAATTTGTTTCCTTTTTTTTTTTTTGTAACTAGATATAAATTAATGCAGTCATATTGAATGAGGTATTGGTCTCCTCCTAAAATCTTCCAACTCATTGAAGACTTTGGCTGTAAATCTCAGTGACTGTAAAATACAAGATGTTCACCACTAGCAGAACTCAGGGGATGAGGTATGTTAATGAAGGAGACTGTAGCTACCAGATTAGATAGCTGATGCATTCCAGGGCTATTTAGGGCAACTAAGAGCCTGTTGCAGTAGGAGAAGCTGCTATGCAGCACTAGGTTTATCTTGAGACATTCAGACAGGGAGATAAAATGTATATTAATCCCTAAGGATAATCAGTCTTTCTTGTTGTATTGGATAAGCATCTGTTTTGTCAGATTTAGCCTAACTGTGGGCAAATGGCAAGAAATCAGTGGTGAATTATTAGAGGTGTTGGGGTCAGAGACGAGGAAGCTAGAAGAGTAGTATAGATGGTGTCCAGCCATTGTATATCCCAGGACTTTGAATTTATTTCATTTTATTTATTTATTTATTTATTTATTTATTTATTTATTTATTTATTAGCATTAGAGGAGACAGAGACAGAGAGAGGGACAGATAGGGACAGACAGACAGGAATAAAGAGAGATGATGTAAAGCCAGTAGCCATGGCCACCATCACAGCCACCTGGTTCAGGACAGGTTCGCATTTGATTCAGACAGATGGTAATTGTTGGGCAGATAAAATATATTATGCTCACTTTGTTAAAGATGGCACTGCCCACATGGAAGTGGTCACCCAGGTGATATTAATGTGTGTTGGGGGCGGGCTGTGGGCAGGCAAGATGCTTGTAGCCTGGGGCTTGGTTTTAGGACTAAGCCTTTCCCACCCTTTTTGATGTGGGGTGGTACAATTCCATCATGTCTCAGATAAATGACTTTGTATTAGAGACTTTCTTATTTTGTACATTGGATTAAGGGTTTTGGTTTCTACGTTATAAAATGGAGGCAGACCGGGAGCTTGCTCTTGGTTTCTGAGATTAGCATTAGAGAGCAGAGCAGAGACAGGCCACGTGGAGGAGAGGAGAAGCAGTCAAGATGGCGGACTGCTGAAAGAGAAGCCAGTTAGTGCAGAGTTTGTGCAGGAAGAAGGAAGGAGATGGGGAACAGAGGTGAATAAGTCTGGTGAGCTAGAAACCTTTGATTCTAGGAAACTTGGATAAGTCAGTAACTTTGTGAGCACTGAATGTGAGTGGGTTTTGTAGCCCAGTGTGTGTTTTACTTGCCCGCCAGATGCAAGCTAGGATTAAAGATGATGGCCCACCAGTTCTTGGCTCCACTGTTTCTTTACTGACTGTCCGAATCCAATGCCTACCTGCATGGGCCAGGCTGCTGTGATGGTGGCCCTGGCCACTGGCTACAAAGTAATGAAACAACGGAGCCAAGAACTGGTGGGCCATTAGCTTTAATCCTAGCTTGCATCCGGCGGACCAGTAAAAAACACACTGGGCTCCAAAATCCACTCATTCAGTGCTCACAAAGCCACTGACTTATTCGAGTTTCCTAGAATCAAAGGTTTCTAACCTTACCAGTCTCATTGACCTCTGCTTCTCATCTCCTCTCTGCACAAACTCTACGAACTGACTTCTCCTTTAACACTCCACCATCTTAGCTGCCTCTCCTGGCCTCCTGCACATGGTCTTTCTCTGGTCTCTGCTCTCTCCTCTAATGCTAATCTCAGGAACGGAGAGAGCAAGCTCCTGGTCTGCCCCACTTTATAGTGCAGAAATCAAAACCTTTAATCCAATATACAAAATAGGGAAGTCTCTGATACAAAGTCCACCCCACATCAAAAAGGGTGGGAAAGGCTTAGTCCTAAAACCAAGCCTCAGGCTACAAGGATCCTGCCTGCCCACAGCCTGCCCCCAACACACATTAATATAATTATGCCCATTCCAAGCATAAGGGCAACTAATATCATTACCTGGGAGATGGGCTTCCACATGGTCAGAGCCATCTTTAACAAAGTGAGCATAATATATTTTATCTGCCCAACAAATGAGAAGCATCAATTTTTTGTTACGGCTCCTGTTGACCAAATAAGTTTGTAAATTGATATATATGTTTGCTCACTGTTGGGCGGATAAAATGTATTATGCTCACTTTGTTTAAGATGGCACTGCCCACTTGGAGGCCGTCACTCAGATGATATTAATGTGTGTTGGGTGTGGGCTGTGGGCAGGCAGAATCCTCGTAGCCTGGGGCTTGGTTTTGGGATTAAGCCTTTCCCACCCTTTTTGATGTGGGGTGGTACAATCCCATCATGTCTCTGATAAATGACTTTGTATTAGAGACTTCTCTATTTGTATATTGGTTTAAGGATTTTGATTTCTACACTATAAAATGGGGGCAGAACAGGAGCTTGCTCTCTTGGTTCCTGGGATTATTAACATTAGAGGAGAGAGGAGAGAGCAGAGAAAGGCCTTGTGAAGGCCAGGAGAAGCAGCCAAGATGGTGAAGTGTTGAGTGAGAAGCCAATTTGTGCAGAGTTTGTGCAGGGAGAAAGAAGGAGATGGGGAACAGAGGTGAATAAGTCTGGTGAGCTAGAAACCTTTGATTCTAGGAAACTCGGATAAGTCAGTAGCTTTGTGAGCACAGAATGTGAGTGGATTTTGGAGCCCAGTGTGTGTTTTTACTTGCCCACCGGGTGCAAGCTAGGATTAAAGATGACGGCCCATCAGTTTTTGGCTCCGTTGTTTCTTTACTGACTGTCCGAATCCAATGCGAACCTGCATGGGCCAGGCTGCTGTGATGGTGGCCTTGGCTACTGGCTTTACACTCACTTATAGTTTGCATTGTGTGGGGGGTACTGGTTGTAAGCAGGCCGGTAGTTATAGCCTGAGGCTTAGTTTTAAGACTAAGCTTTTCCCCACACCCTTGACTGATTGCATGATATAGGGTGATGCACTCTCATGAGGAATCCCATTATGCCTCAGATGAGTGACTTTGTATCAGACTTTCTTGTTTGTATATTGGATTAAAGGTTTTGAATCTACACTACAAAGTGGGGCAGACTGGGAGCTTGCTATCTTGGTTCCTGAGATTAGCATTAGAGCAGAGAGTAGGTTGGAGAGCAGATTAAGGCCACGTGGAAGAGAGGAGAGTCAGCCAAGATGGTGGAGTGCTGAAAGAGAAGCCAGTTTGTGCAGAGCTTGTGCAGAGAGAAGGAGATGGGGAACAAAGGAGAATGAGGGTAGTGAGCTAGAAACCTTTGATTCTAGGAAACTCGGAGTAGTCAATGGCTTTGTGAGCACTGAATGAGTGGGTTTTGGAGCCCAGTTTGTGTTTTACTTGCCCGCCGGGTGCAAACTAGGATTAAAGATAATGGCCCACCAGTTTGTGGCTCTGTTGTTTCATTATCGTCTGTCCGAATCTAATGAGAACCTGCATGGGCCAGGCAGCTGTGATAGTGGCCGTGTATACTGGTTTTACAACGTGCTTTTACTTAATGTCTCTGAAAAGGTTAAACAACTATATTTGTTACAATACAAAGACAACATTAGCCAGGAGGTATCAGCATAGGTCACTGTTACTACCAGAAAAAAAAGGCAATTTTTGGAACACAAATCCAAAGAATTATTCATTTGTTTTGAATACTACCCTAACAGTTCTGCTTAGAGAATGTTTAACATACTTCTTACTTTTTTTTTTCAATTATGCTTGCATAATGATAAATTTAGAGCCAAGGGGATTTCTGAAATACTGGCTAAATTCCTATGCAAACAATGCATTTTTGAAAAATGTGTTGAAATGACTCTTTAGAAGTTGTGCCCACTTTTGCAAGATTAACTCTGTATATACACAGTTGATAAATCGCTCTAGCAAGGTCTCTGATACCAGATATCGAGCAAATGATTTTAGGAATTTAGATCTATTTCAACATTTATGTTTACATATCAACAATATTCTATTTTTCATGATGTCTTCTGCATACTTCTCAGCCTTCTTCTCCAATGCAAATGTAAGGATAATTTTAGAGGAGAATATCAACCTATATTTTTCACTACCTATTTTAAATCATTTATGGATTGTGGAGGTTTTTCCCTCACTGCCTGTTGGAATTCATTTCACAGCTGAGTTTCTAAATAGTACATTTTTGTGTAAATTCAATATTGCTCACTGTGGTTCTCATTTTCAAGATGACGCCCAGTGAAATTCACTTCCTGATATTCACTCCCTTGTATAGTCTCCTCATAAATTATCTCAGGATTGATCTGTATGACCAATAGAATGTGGGTGAATTTGGTACTTCTACCTTTTCACCTGGTTGGTTCACTCAGGGAGAAACCAGCCACCATATCAAGCAGTCCTACTGATAGATCCATGTGGCAAAAAACCAAAGCCTTCTACCAAGAGTCAGAACTAACTTGCCTGTCATGTGAATAGGCCATGATGAAGTGATCCTTCCAGGTCAAGTCAAGCTTGCTGATGACTATACTCCCAACATTTTGATTGTATTGTCATATGATACCCCATGCTAGAATCCACCAGTTAAACTATTCCCAAATTCTTGATTCACAGAAATCATGAGGTAATAAATGTTTAGTTATGTTTAAAGGAATTAAATTTTGATACCTACCCCAAATTTGTTACATAGCAAAAAATACTAATATACTAACATAAAAAAAAATCTTTTCTTTATGGAAGATTTAAGGAGAGATCTTTTGAGGTTTTTGTAAGGGAGAAGGACCATCATTCTTGGATCAAGAAAATATTGGTACATGAATAGTCACTGCTGTGTTTAATGGAATAACTCTTCCCCAAGTGAAAAAATATTATTTTTCCTGCTGTACTGAAACAAAAATTCTTCTTTTAAAAAATTTTAGTACCTCTCATGTTCATAATTTGGAAAATTAATATATTTACAGGAATTAGAATCAAACTAGGACATTCTGCTAACAAGAACCATGTGAACTTTTTTTTTTTTTTTTTTTTTTTTGTATTTTTCTGAAGCTGGAAACGGGGAGAGACAGTCAGACAGACTCCCGCATGCACCCGACCTGGATCCACCCGGCACGCCCACCAGGGGGTGACGCTCTGCCCACCAGGGGGCGATGCTCTGCCCCTCCGGGGGGTCGCTCAGCCGCGACCAGAGCCACTCTAGCGCCTGGGGCAGAGGCCAAGGAGCCATCCCCAGCTCCCGGGCTTTGCTCCAATGGAGCCTCGCTGAGGGAGGGGAAGAGAGAGACAGAGAGGAAGGAGGAGGAGGGTGAAGAAGCAAATGGGCGCTTCTCCTATGTGCCCTGGCCGGGAATCGAACCCTGGTCCCCCGCACGCCAGGCCGACGCTCTACCACTGAGCCAACCGGCCAGGGCCCCATGTGAATTTTTTAAAGCCTATCATGATAGGCAGAAGAAATGGTCCTCCAAGAACCCCAACATCCTAATTTTTAGAACTTGCAAATATGTTGCCTTTCACAGCAAAAGGAGGTTGGCAGGTATGAGAACCCGTCAAATTTTACTGGTAGAAAACAGGTAATAGTACTACTTGGCTATAGGTGGAGCCATGGGTTTGGAATCACAGAGGATTCTTCTCGAACGTCTGCAGCAGAACAAGGTTTTCCCACCTGGATTGTAAAACTGTTTGGTACTGATAATTGCTTTTGTACTTTAATTTTTTTTCTCCATTTTCAAAATGGGAATATTTATAACTTTTAAAATACACTTATTCCATCACTGTATTTTGGAAGCTACTAACTTTTTTTTTTTTTTTTTTTTTTTTTAGTCTCCCAGGGGAAGAGTTGTGCCCCAGATAAAATATACCTAATACTTCACTCATGTAAGATTTAGATGATGTATGTGATAAGGTTTTAAAATTTTGGATGGATGAGATTTTCGACTTTGAGTTGAATGGATGATTTAATGGATTAATGAGATTTGAGGGAACCTTGGAATGAGGTAAATGTATTTTGCATGTGGTGCAGATATGAATCTTTGAGGGGTGGATAGTGATGAGCAGAGTAATGCCCCATCCAGGGAGATTCACTTCCTAATCCCCAAAACATGTTCATATGTTACCTCACATGGCAAAAGAAACATTGTGGATGTGCTTGGGTCAAGGTTTTGAGATGGAAAGATTATCAGGGTGGGTCCAATGTAATCACAAGGTTGCTTATGTTAAGACAGAAAGTTAAAGATCACTGAGAGATTGAAAGTGCAATGTGGCTGGTTTTTAAGACGAAGCAAGAAGCCATGAGCCAAAGAATGAAGGTGGCCTCTCAAAACTAGAAAAGGCAAGTGAACAGGTTAATTCTTAAAACCCAGGAAAGACATTGAGTTTTGCCCAGTGAAAGCCATTGTGGACATCTGACTTCCATAATGGTCGTATAATACATGTGTGTTCCATTTGAGACCTTATGCCTGTGGTGATTTGTTATAGTTCTAGTCTGTTTTATCATTTTTCATGCATGCATGTATTTTTGTTACAACTTTGATTTGGAGTGGGAAATTTAAAAACTTTGGATGAAAATATGACTAGACTAAAAAAAAAATATGACTAGATTATTTTACTTTTTATTTGGCCCTGAAATCAATCTCTCTCTCTCTCTCTCTTTCATTTTATGTGTGTATGTGTGTACATATGTCTATGTCTATGTATTTTTAATAATAGTTCCATTAATGTTCCATGTTCTTTTCATTTATTTCTCTAATGATGGGCATTTAGTTATTTCTAACTTTTAGCTATTACAGTGCTATCACTCTCTCTAAGTTTAGCCATCTGCTGTGGTTTCTGCTAAGCAGTGATTGTCATCATGGTCTGAATCCTACTCTTTTATTTATTATTATTATTATTATTATTATTATTATTATTAAGTGAGAGACAGGGAGTCAGAGAGACAAACTCCCACATGTGCTCTGACTGGGATCTACCTGGCAGACCCACTAGTGGGTGATGCTTTGCTCATCTGGGGCCGCTGCTCTGTTGCTCACCAACTTAGCTATTTTAGTACCTGAGGCAAGGCCATAGTGCCATCCTCAGTGCCCAAGGTCAACTTCTAGAATAAGCCATGGCTGCAGGAAGGGAAGGGAGAGATAGAGAGAGAAAAAGAAGGGGGAGGGTTGAAGAAGTGATGATCGCTTCTCCTGTGTGCCCTGACTGGGAATTGAAACCAAGACTTCCACATGCCGGGTGATATGCTACTGCTGAGCCAATCAGCCAGGGCCAGAATCCTGCTCTCTAACCCATGGCTGGCCACTCTCCCCTTATCTGTTTCCCGGACTCACCCTTGTGAGCCTTCCTCACTATGGTAAATGCTCTCAGGACAGTACTCAGTTTCAGAAAAAGGCACTTGGGGAGATTATCTCATTTGTATCCTGAAACTGAAAACTTCCTCAGATCTTTTTCAGATGAAGTAGGTTGTACAAAATCATGAATTAAATAAAATCATTATTACTTGTTATGGCTGTTAGCTGTTTCCTGCTCATCCAATGGCTATCAAAGTGAAATGTGCCATTTGTATGCCTTATTGAAGTGGCCTGGATATTAATCGCTGCTCTTATCAGTAACTTTCATGAATTTAGTTTATAAATAAAAAATATTATTACTGCTTTTCCTCATATTTGATATTGTAATTGAATCCACTTTAAAAAAAAAGAAGAAGAAGAAGGCAGTCAGGCCTTGTTTGAACAACAATAGCTTCTCTAGTTCTATAATAAGATATGTGTGCATTTGTTACCAATTATCTATGGCCAATTCTCTCTGCAAAAAGAAAATAGAAATCAAAGGGGATCAGAATCACTAGGCCCTTACTATGATTGTGTTTGCATTATTAGACTCTTGTAATATTTTACCATTGAGTTTATGCCTGTGGTTTCTCTATTGGACTCCCACTCAAGTGGTTTAAGATTGAATATCTAAAAACACATGCCCAGGCCTTGAAACATTTAAATGTGATAAAAATCAATTTTACCTATGTGATTCCCAGCTGAATGCCACTTCTGATATACATCAGCTTCAAAAGAAATTAAAAGATAAGTAACATGATTACAATCAGATTAGCTTGTCTAGGCAGACAAACGAAATTGCAGAGTCATCTGAGTAAAGATACTTCCTAGTGAGACCAGTTTACATCACATTAAACAAAAATGAGTTTCCAATATGTATACTATATAACAAAGTGGGTAAACGGAAAACTGCACCCTTGTGACTGAATATGAGTCAGGGAAACTCTGTTATTTTGTGATTATTCAAGAACTGACTGCCTGTCAGAACACTTCATGAGGTATCTAAAAAAAAAACACAAAACTGAATCAGTCTCGGAGATTTGTTGCTCAAACTAAAAGAAGTGTTCTTTGATTAATAGAACTCATGAAAGTCAAAAGGGAAACTCAGAGCAGGCAAAAATCTTAAATCCCAACTTCTTCTGTATTGTAGAATAAGATGATGAAAAATATTTAGAGGGTAACTCATGATAAGGGTCACATTTAACCAGAAGAAAGAAACATACTTTAATGATTACTAACTAGACAATATACAAGACGTGGGGTTGGCTCACTTTCAATTAATATGATACCCATCATGGGGGAGAAAATCTCCTGACTCTATCTTACTTATAAAATACTTTATTTCTATTATTAAAGTAATGGATGTTTTCTAAAATTCACTCAGCTTAATAACAGTAAACACTACCACTGCTTTTTCCTTAGAAAAATTTCTATTTATTTAATTTTTTTTTTCTTCTTTTTTGTATTTCTCTTAAGTTGGAAACAGGGAGGCAGACTTCCGCATGCGCCCGACCAGGATCCACCCGGCACGCCCACCAGGGGGCAATGCTCTGCCCATCTTGGGGCGTGGCTCTGCCGCAATCAGAGCCATTCCAGCGCCTGAGGCAGAGGACACAGAGCCATCCTCAGTGCCCGGGCAATCACTGCTCCAAAGGAGCCATGGCTGCGGGAGGGGAAGAGAGAGACAGAGAGGAAGGAGAGGGGGAGAGGTGGAGAAGCAGATGGGCACTTCTCCTGCGTGCCCTGGCCGGGAATCGAACCCAGGACTCCTTCACACCAGGCCAACGCTCTACCACTGAGCCAACCGGCCAGGGCTATTTCTATTATTATCACTGTTATTTGCCTGGGAAAGGAGAGTAAAGTTGCATTGGGAAAGTTGAAAATAATTGAGAAATATTTATTGAAGCAGTGTGATAATGCTGCCCTCAGCTATTTTCTTTTTAGCCTGTAATCACTTTGGTTATACAAGAAAAAAAAAAACATGCAGGAAATGAAAATAATTTAAGTGCCTTCATGATTGTACACTAATATAGATGCCTTGATGATTGGACAATTCCATGAGTAAAACTGCTCTAGCAGCAAGTTTTAAAAATAAAAAAAGCCAAGCAGATGACAGAACTTATGAAGTGAGAGTAAGGGATACAAGAAGGAAAAGGAGTTGTGTGACAGTGAGCCCTAAACACAGAGCAATTTTTACACCGCAGTGGAACAGCCAGTTCTCCAAGTGTGTCCATCTAACGTGCTCATTCTCCCCAACACAAGTTTTGTTTTAATGTCTCTTGATGGCAGAGTTACAATACTTCAAATTTCTTCATATCACACAGTGGAATACATCTCTGAACAAATAGTACCTTTTAGAATAATTTTCTGACAAAATATTACCAGACATCTGTCTAGAATTTAAAATATTTACTATCTGCATTATTTTAAAAAAGCAAACTGTATGTAGGTAAAGAATACGTCATTGGCTTGAATTGACCTTCTCATGGAAAGCACAACTATATCTTTTCTTTACACAAAACTTAAAAGATAAAGGAAAGGCAGAGAAATACTTGTCAGTTAGGGATCTTGGGGAAATATTTCAAGTAAACTTTTTTTCTTCTTCTAAATATAAAGTAGTACCTTATCGCCTTAATTTCAGAGAAGCCCCATTGTACATATAACCTAATATCAGATTGCAAAATGGCACCATTTTAGGGAGCCCTTAGATCTTGGTTCAGAGCCTTCTTTTTAAAATGGAGCTTAAATATTACCAGAGATGTAGGAAGAGCTCAGTGAAATGCTCATCAGCAGGAAGCAGCACGGTGTTTTGAGAAAGCGCAGTAATTCTCATGAATATGTTTTGACAAACATTGTATCAACCATTGATTACTTCTTCTGTCATCTAGATATTTTATTTCTAGTACTTATTTCCAGAAATCAATACTTGGTTACTCTTCCTGAGGAATCTTTAAGTGGGAGTTATCTTAAAGCTAAATTTATTCAATTTCTATATAATGATGTATGTTACAAGCAGTTTCAAATTAGGTCAACCATCTTGGAATGTATTAGCCTTAAAGGAATAGTTTTTCTAAAAAATCAACTTTCATGGATGTTTGAACATAAATTCTCTTTCTTTTTCTGGGTCTATAGCTTTCTTTCTTTTTTTTTTTTTTTTTTTTTTTTTTTTTTTTTTTTTCCCCTGTATTTTTCTGAAGCCGGAAATGGGGAGAGACAGTCAGACAGACTCCCGCATGCGCCCGACCGGGATCCACCCGGCACGCCCACCAGGGGGCGACGCGACCGGAGTCACTCTAGCGCCTGGGGCAGAGGCCGAGGAGCCATCCCCAGCACCCAGGCCATCTTTGCTCCAGTGGAGCCTCGGCTGCGGGAGGGGAAGAGAGAGACAGAGAGGAAGGAGAGGGGGAGGGGTGGAGAAGCAAATGGGCGCTTCTCCTGTGTGCCCTGGCCAGGAATCGAACCCGGGACTTCTGCACGCCAGGCCGACGCTCTACCACTGAGCCAACCGGCCAGGGCCTCTATAGCTTTCTTTTTTTCTCTTCCTTGTCTTCTTTTTTGTATTTCCCTCGATGCTACAATTTTTTCATCTATCAAATTGGAATTAATAACACCTCGTGTGTTTGGTTACTGTGATGATTAAAGGAGTAAATCTTTAGACAACGCCTAGTGTTTTGTCTAATGCATAGTAAATGTGCAGACAAGGTTTTTTAATGTTATTCTTTGTAGCTAGCACACACCAGGTTTGTTATCCATAATGTAATGCCAACCTTATTGTGCTATATCAAAGGTCTGTGTTATGGCACTGTCACTCAATTTCCTGAGATCACTAATGGTTAATTATTTTTGCCCAATATGTGTTAAATAGTGTTCATTTAGAATAACTTATATACTAAGGCTAAAATATTTGAGAAGCCTTCATAATCTAAAGTCTTCTTGAATTATAGATTGTCCAGTCTACTTAAAAAGCAAATGTGAAGTTATACAGTCTATTACTTCTCCAGGGCTTTGTTTTTGCCTCATAAAATTATTTCTATCTTCTTTTTAACTCTCTTTAAAATTTCTTTTTATGTTTTGCATTGTATTTTATTCAACTGATTGAACGATTCTGTTTCTAAATCACTGTCTTGAGTCATAAATTTATCTAGGAGTTAGAAGTTCCCAATTAAGTTTCCTCTGCTACATTTAACCCACCCAAGTCTTACCCCCACTCTAGACTTTTGTGCAATTTTCTCAGGATAGAACTTTTGTTACTCTGTTTTCATCTGTTTTATGAAATATCAAGTTTAGTGAGTGCTTTGCTTTACTTATTGGCTTCTTCTTCATTTAATGCTTTCTGTATGGTGCTGTCTGGCTCAGGATCATGATTCCAGCAGGAGATAACTATGGTCTCAGATTTCTGTCACATGCTAACTTGTAAAAAATTATCCCTGCAAAGCAGATCCAGAGCTAGTTCTTGGTAGATTTGTTATAATATCTAGGTCAATCACAAGCTTAGCTTTTATTCCTGAATATGTGTTTCTTGTATCCACACACACAAAAAAAACCCCAAACACTTTTGTTTATCTGAATACTTGAGTCTCTAGTCAATGCCAATGTATTGAGTTACTTAAGTCAAGAGGAGTTCCTTCAATAAAAGGTAAATTATTTTCTCCCTACAATTCAGTTATCAGAAAGCATGACTGTATGATTATTACTTTTTACATGTTTTGAGTTTATTTGTGTTTTGAATTATCACCTTGACCCTTGCATATTCTATTAGAAATATTCTTTTCCATAGTAAAATTCTTGGTTTAGGTTATGTAGATTATTTCCTATTTCTTAAAAAAAAAATCTGGTTTAAGACTTGATTTGCCTTGAATGTATAAAGCAAGTTCCTGTTCCTTAAGAAGTTTTTGGAATAAGTATGAAACTGATTTCCCTCTGTCTGCTAGGTTATTAAACCCTTGAGACATAATTAGGGAGACTAAGGGTCCAACTGGTTAAGGAACTCTTAGTACTTAGCTCACTAATAAGGGCTTTTCCAGAGAGTTTCAAGGAGAAAAGTTCTCTGATTTTTACTATAAATACAGTCCTTGAAACATCCTCAACTTTTCTTTAAGAGAATGACTAAATACATCCACTGTAGTATTCCCTGCTGTGGAATATTGTGTGGTATTTTAAAATAATTATGTAAATTGGGATATAGGAGCATAAAGTGTTTCTAAGAAATAGTATATACAAATAAAATATAAAAAATACATAACAGAGATATTATTTATATCATATAACATATATATAAATTTTATATCTGTCATCTATTATCTATCTATCTATTGATATCTATCAGTTATCTACCTACCTATCCATATCAAACCAAAATAGAAAGGCTACATCTGTAGATGTGTGAATATATGGGTCAATACAGAAAGACCTCTGGAAGAGTACTCAGCTAACTCATGGAGCAGGTCCAGTGGTAGAAGAGTGTGAAGAAGTCTCTGAGATTGCAACTGGGAAACAAAGAAGAGCAGATTTACTTCTAATGCTCAAATACCCATCAGTAGATATGTGGATAAAAAAGCTGTAATACATTTACACAATGGAACACTATTCAGCTGTGAAAAAAAGAACATCTTATCCTTTGCAGCAGCATGGATGGGCCTGGAGACATTATGATAAGTGAAATAAGCCAGTCAGAGAAAGACAAGTACCTTATGATTTCACTCATAGGTGGAATCTAATGAACAAAATGAACTAACAAGCAAAATAGAGACAGACTCAAAGAGAGCAGGGTGTCAGCTGTCAGGTTTGGATTCTGGATTGGAGTAAAGAGACTTGAACCAAAAAGAAAAAAAAGCAAGAAAAAACCTCATGGACAGTGTGGTGATTGCCAGAGGGAGGCGAAGTGGGGGAAGTGGAGAAGGGTAAAAAGAAAAAAGAAAGACTTTTTGAAAAAAACTTTGACTACCTGTGCCTGAAACACAAGACTTGTGACTCAAATTTTCTAGATTGCATGAGTTTGAAATTTTGACTTAGGATAGTAGCACCAAACTTATCAAAGACCATGAATCCCTGGAAGAAAATATTTTAGTACAGAAATAAATGGACCATTTTTTTTTACTATGGTGAAATACACAAACATAAAATTTACCATCTTAGCTATTTTAAAAAATAAAGAAAGAATTATGTTTTTATATTTACTTTTTTTTTTTTTTGTATTTTTCTGAAGCTGGAAACAGGGAGAGACAGTCAGACAGACTCCCGCATGCGCCCGACCGGGATCCACCCGGCATGTCCACCAGAGGCGACGCTCTGCCCACCAGGGGGCGATGCTCTGCCCCTCCGGAGCATCACTCTGCCGTGACCAGAGCCACTCTAGCGCCTGGGGCAGAGGCCAAGGAGCCATCCCCAGCGCCCGGGCCATCTTTGTTCCAATGGAGCCTTGGCTGCGAGGGGGGAAGAGAGAGACAGAGAGGAAGGGGGGGGGTGGAGAAGCAATTGGGCGCTTCTCCTATGTGCCCTGGCCGGGAATCGAACCCGGGTCCCCTGCACGCCAGGCCGACGCTCTACCACTGAGCCAACCGGCCAGGGCCTATATTTACTTTTGTACTCAAGAATTGATTTAAAAAATAAAGTGTTTCTATAAAAGGCATTACACTTTTAAATTTTTTTTCTCCCTGCTACCCCTGATATTCCCAAATAAAAATTAGTAAATATATGGTTTGCATTGGATACTAAACTTACAAGTTTAACTTAAAATGGACACTACAATGATAAGATTCTGGAAGGTGGAATACATAAGAGCCATACATTTTGGGACATTTACACAATGGGGTAATTGCAGCTATACAAAAGAAGGGAATTTTATCTTTTTGGGCAGCATGGATGGATCTGGAGGTTATTATGCTAAGTGAAATAAGCCAGGCAGAGAAAAACAAATACCATATAATTTCACTTATATGTGGAATCTCATGAACACACCAAACAGAAACAGAATAGAAACAGAGGCAGGGCCACAGGGAACAGATGACAGCTGTCAGAAGGAAAGAGGAAGAGGGGACAGAATCAAAGAAGGTGAAGGGAATCTTATATACATAACACATGTATACAGACAACAGGGTAGCAATAGCCAGAGGGAAAGGGGGTGGAGGGAGTAGTCAGAGGGGGAGGAATGTGGGTAGAAACAGACTTTGCATGAAGCATTAGGAGGGATGATACTGTGTGTAGAGGGTATTATATTGAGTGGGACACTTGAAACCATGTTAATACAGTAAGTTAAAAATTAAAAACAACAACCACATGCATTTCATACAATCAGTCACTCTAATTTAGATCTTTTTTTATTATCAATATCACCCACTTTTGCTAATATCCTGTATAGAAATGCATTATGCAAATATATATATTTGTGCATGTGTGTGTGTAAATATAAAGAAGCTAGAAATACAAACAGTCCATAAATTATTACATCGTTTGGGGATGTTAGGACAGAAATTTAAATGTTAACTGACAATAAGGAAGAACATAACCTAACTGCAAAATGAATGATAGCCAGCCACACGTATTATGGGTGCTCTGAACTATAGGAGACAAATCTAATTGCAGAGTGGTCCCACAAGTGATACTTCAGACACCAGAAACACTTTCACAGGTGGAATGGATATAAATGTACTTTAGGGAGAGGATATGCAAGGGTTACTAAGAGGATGGCATATTAAATGTTCATAGAAATGTTAAAAAGACATTCTGATATATCCTAGGTATTTAGAGTCAAAACATTTTAAAGTCTCATATCAATTATCTATTGAATGATAGTTGATAATATTTTTAATCTAAAGTCAGTGAATATACTACCACAAAGTGGAAAAACAACTTTAAATCCCAGTGTTTTATAAACAGTAAATTGTTTCCTTGGCCATAGTTTTTCCTTATCTAAAATGTGAATTTTTAGCAGTTATTCTTTGTGTTTGCTTCAAAACAGGCAATTTCAAATAGAGATTTCGTTCTGGGTTTTGTTTCTAGATTCTCAAGTTTTGGGGTATTAATCAAGGCCCAGTCTAGTCTAACTTTGATGCAAAATATAAAATAAAAGAGAGAAAAATAGTCCAGAAATCAGGAGATTTGGGTTCTCATTTCATTTGGCCCTTAGCAGCCATGAAAATTGAGGTGGAGTCCTAAACTCTTTGGATTTCAGTTTCTTCCCTTATGACTTTGGGGAAATAATTTCCAATGATATTCTAAACATGTAATATAAATCCACAATATAATATATGCAAACACTTGGTAAATTTGTAATGTTCTTAAATGTAAAGCATTATAATATTAAATTCAAACATTGGCGAGAAAAGAAAAATAAACCACCTTATGCATACTGTATACTCTTATCATTGCTTGATAATGATAAGCAGTATCCAATCTCTTTCCTGTGCATTACTGTACCGGGCTATGTCTGGAATGCTCTTTGACAGGATTATCTGCAGGGCCCATTTTCTTACTTACTTTAAATCTCTGCTGAAATGTCACCTTATCACAGAGGCCTCCCTCTCCTGACATCTTATATCAATTAGCGACACTCACCCAGGTACCACTATCTCCCTTACACTGCCTTCTTTTATACCAACTGAAACATTATCAGGTTATTGACATACCTAATTTTTTCCATCTGATACTTCCTTCCCCCATATACACATGGGTGTAAAATCCATTAGAAGAGTGATTTTGGTGTGATTTACTGTGTATTTCTCGTTCCTCAAAAAATACTTGACCTACAATAGGGAAACAATGAGTATTTAATAAATGACTGAATAAATTCTTTGATGGAGACTTGAATTTAAAAATATAAGGAAAATAAATTTTGTGATTTTTAAAAATCTTATAGTAGCTCATTTAATAAGCCTTTATATATATTTACAAGAAAATCCTAAAAATTCATATAATAAATGCAGCATGTCAAAAATTCCTTTGACTTTTACCAATATGAATTATTTATAGAACTGTGTAACAATGTCTCCTGTAAGGAAATGAATTGGTGTTTATGTCATGTCAACACATGAGACAAATGCAACCAATTGATAGTTTTCATTTAACTATCCTGAAAAATCCAGGGTATAAAGGCCAATTATCTAAAAATAGAGAAATCCTAGTTAATTGTACAACCAGTGTAGAAACATATAGAAAACAATGATATATAATCACATTGATTTTATCCACCTGTCTTGTGTGCCATGTACAGTATAGACATGCACATCTCAAAACCATATTATAAGACTTAAATGTTGTAGCTTTTACTTTCAGTTTCTTCAGGAGAGTAGAGAAATTAATAAGGTTAGAAAAAGTTTATTCAGAAGAATGTGAAGCAAACCGGAAAATAATATGTTGATAAGATAACAATTCTAATAAATTAAAATGTGACTATAAATAACAATTATTCCATTTTGGGGGGTGTACTTTTAGAAGACAGCAACTGAGAGCCACACATCTCTGACTAGGTAGTATTCTTGAGAATAATGAATTATTAGGAAAGTCACAAAAACTTAAACATATTATATGTTGAATTAAAAAACAAACCTTTTGGCAATTTGTAGCAATGCCACCAGAAATTGCTTATCTCTTCAATAAAAATAGTTTTGGCATTTCCAATTGAGTCCTGCCTCTTCATATTAAAATATTCCAACATTTTTAGAAACACAAAATTGAAAATGCCAAAGTCTAAACTGATATATGATGGAAACTGTTCTTTTTTTTTTTTGGCTTTTTTATTTTATTTTATTTTTTTTAATTTTTATTTTTTACAGAGACAGAGAGAGAGTCAGAGAGAGGGATAGATAGGCACAGACAGACAGGAATGGAGCGATGAGAAGCATCAATCATTAGTTTTTCGTTCCACATTGCGACACCTTAGTTATTCATTGATTGCTTTCTCATATGTGCCTTGACCGCAGGCTTTCAGTAGACCGAGTAACCCCTTGCTTGAACCAGTGACCCTGGGTCCACGCTGGTGAGCTTTTTGCTCAAACCAGATGAGCCCGCACTCAAGTTGGCAACCTCGAGGTCTCGTACTTGGATCCTCGGCATCCCAGTCCAACGCTCTATCCACTGCGCCACCGCCTGGTCAGGCGGATACTGTTCTTTTATTTATCAAAATACAGCAAATAAAATCTTTTCAATCTTCGTATAGGGAATTTAATAGTACTTGAAGAATTTGGTTAGTGTTTATTTTAAACATGAACCTTTTGAAGACCTAAAGGCACTAAGAATACTTATATTTAGGTAAAATAATGGACTGCATAAGAAATTTGACAGTATCCTTCTGGAACTTAAAATAAGTTTAAAAGGCCATTGAAATAATTGATATAAGTTGAGCCTCAAATCCAAGGAGTTTTAATTTTTTTTTTTAAATCTAAGTAATAATAGAAGATCTCACATGAAATCAGAGGAAGAGTGAATTTCCTAATGTCATCAGTGAGCGTCTAGTTAACACCATCAGCTATAGCTATAAATTCATTTTGGTTTACAAATGCTACAAAGGTGAAGGTGTGTGTGGACAGACAGAGGGGGAGTGGACAAGATATTACCCATATATGGACACAGCCTTGGGTCTATCCAAAAGAAGTTTTAACCTAATTGCTAATATATATATGGTGGCTTCATTGATTAAGTAGAAAAATAAGTCGTCAAGACAAACTTTTACAGGAAAGAACTTAGAGTTTCAGAAGTGATGAACTTCCCCTTGAAATCAGGTCCATTAATAATACCTTTTCTTTCACTCAAATTCTTTGGGGCTGATGTAAATATAACATCTAAAAGAAACTCAGAGTAGATTGTTGTTTGTCCATAGAACAGAGGAATAAGACCAGAAATGTGTCCCCAAACAGTGTTTGACAACAGCACAGTATAGCTGTGTTGACAAACATGTAATGGAAGGGTGTACCTCAAACTTCTCAGACCTAAGTAAGTGAAGGATAAGTGGATTTAACATTGGGAATCTGGGGACATAACATCATGTATGAATATTGCTAACTAGATGGTTCTGTTTAAAAAAAAAATTTCATGCAAAACATGTGATGTTTGTTTTAATATATAATATTTTAAGATATCAATATATCTTAAATAGGTGAAATGTTTCCTATTTATCTTAGTAATAAATGAAAGATCAACTGTTGTATTGAATGTGTCAACTAAAAAATGGGCTGGGATTTTAATAAGTGACATCATTCTAGCAAGTATTTTTCCTTGTTATATGATCACAATATCTGGTTAACTTGGCCTTATACAACTACAAGTAATAATAGTTATTTTTTCCATTCAATATGATTAGGTAATTACTAAGGAGTGTGGCCTAAGAAACTGACCAATAAATGAATCATTAGTGGACATTTAATGTTGCGGGGTTGAGGGTTGGGAGATAAATGTAGCATTGTTTGTTATATCTTTGATCCACTGGTCAGTCTTAGTCAGTGCTTCAAGGCAATAATTAAGAAAAAATATTTTTAATGAAGAAAATAATTGGTGATTCTATTCCTCACCTTCCCATTGAAGCTATAGTTTAAATCACCTATAAATGAATTAAGAATTCCATACAGATCACAATCGCTATAACCATTTTTTCCTCATCAAATTCTTATACTTTATTGTTTCATTGCCTTATTGTTTGTTTTTTTTTTAGTTTTGTTTTGTGCCATAAAATTACTTATAGTTTATGCCTTGGGAATTTTTCCTTAGGAGAATTAAACCTTGTAAACACAGCCAGCCACAGAACTACCCAGCTTGGTGGAGCATTGCTTAAAAGAAGAAGACTGCATTGACTTCATTAATTGAGTTTTAAATTCTCTTGTGTCTCCTTATTTTTTTTCTTCATAAGAAAGAAACAAATCAGCAACAAGAGTTTAACTCTGCATACAGAAACTGTCAGTACCTTCTACTGGCTGACAGGGGATAACAAGGTGCCTTTGCAAATAACCTCTCTACTTTTTATAAAGTTGTTTCAAACAAGCATGTTAGAACCACAGGTTTGTCTCTGCACAAGACTTTAATGTTATCATTGCATTGAGCTCCTTGTGACAATTGAGAGATGACACCTTTGAGACATCACTGGTCACTGGTGATTAATGCAGGCAGTAATGTGGGTTTATTAAAAAAATTGTTATGCAATGCCACTCACATTTTTTGTTCCCCATGGATTTAGCTTCACCTAATCATGGTTCCAGTATTATTATTATTTTTAATGCTCAGCTTTGCTTGAACAAAATTTACATATCTTGCTAAAATATCTTTAACATCTATCTTTTTTCCATAAAGCAATTTGCAAAATGATTGCTCTGTTCAGATTATCATTATAAATATAAACAAAATATAAATGTCATAGCTACTATGAGGTAAGGAACTGTCTTTCAATTAATAGCTCAAGTACACCCTTTAAGATCATTTACATGCATCATCAGCTTTTGAAAATAAGGTCATATGTTCTCAGCTATGCTTTTTTATGCAAAGTTGATCAGCCTATAAAGAATAAAAAAGCAAATTTTCCTCTATTACAGAAGCTTTTCCTAAAAGATCACAAAACTGATAAATACGAAAATTTGAGCTTTTAAAAATTGGCACGTTGAATTAAACTTGTAAATGTATTACTTCTATGACAGCCATCTTTTATTTTAATTGAATAAAAATTTTATTTTCATTCAAAGTCCTCTTTTTAATAAAAATGACTTTCACGTGCTGCCACAGAGCAATGATTTCATAAATGTCGTGGACTGTTTTCAAACACAGCTGCAGTAACCCCTCCTGCTTTCTTGTCGACCCCTGTACATGGTGACTTTGCTGTTCACACTTTCCATCAGGAGGGTCAGGCTGTATCCTGTGGCTATGGTAACAAATTACCATAAATTTGGAGAAAACAACAAAAATTTTTTCTCTCGTGGTTTTGGAGGCCAACAGTGTGAAATCGAGGTGTCAGCAAAACCAGGCTCCCTCTGAAGACTCTAGAGGAGAATCTTCCATTGACTGTCCCAGCGTCCAGGGCCGTCAGCATTGCTTTGTGGTTGCTTTAGGCCCATCTCTACCTCTGTCCTCTCATGGCCTCTCCCCTTTTCTGTCTGTTACAAGGATCCTCATATTGAATTTAGGGTCTGATCAGGATGTCCAGGATGGTTTCATTGCAAGATCCTTAAATTTAATTTTATTAAATTTACTTATATTCACAAGGTCTTGTTATTAGGACATGGATCTGTCTTTGTGAGGTCATACAATCTACTAGACCACCTTGAACCTAGGCTGACCTTATGATGAGCTTTGACCATTATTTTATAGCAAAATGAGCATCCAGCTTCTGCTTTTACCCTCTTTGACTGGAGTCCTGAGTGTGTAATGTAAAAGAAGTCTTGACTAGCTATTGGAACATAAAAAGCCACATAGAACAGAGTCAGATTTTTCTAGCAGAGATGCCCTTGAGCTACATCGGCAGCAGCTTCTAGTTATGCTACTGAAACCACCATAGCCCATCCAGCCTCAGTCAAATGTCAGATGACTAGCTCAGGTGGGAACAAAGGCAGTACCAGCAGAACTTTCCATCTAGGTGCAGCCCAGATTGCTGACAGAGCAGTGAGCAAATAATACTGTTTGTTGTAATTCATTAAGTTTGGGGTAGTTTAGTAAGTATCAATAGATAACTAATACAGAAATAAGTACCTAAGTGTAGAATAGTGCCATAACAAAATAATAATAATAATGATAATAATAATAATAATCAGCATTGGATTTGAGGCAGGATGTTGGTAATAGGCTAGACATATTGCAGGTTTGGAAAAATGGCCAACAAGTTGATGGGTACTTAAAAAACAGTGAGGAAAAAATGTTAATTGAGGTGACCCATGTTATGTAATGCTAAAAAAAAATGGTTGAAACTGTCATTTGTAGTAAATTGGAAGAAGAAAATCCTTGTAATGAAGATATAGATCTGACTAAGAAGATTTCCAAGCTAAATATTAAGAGGGCAATTGATTTATTTTCTGTGAGTGCTCACATGGTTTTCATGTCTCATAGAAGATATCAAGGTTTTGAAAGCGTACTTAGTAATAAATATATTGTGTAAGTTATCTATTGCTGTGTAACAAAACAACCCCCAAACTTAGAAATTTAAAACTGTAACTATTATGTTAGATTTCCAAAGGCCAGCTTGGATTGTTTTAGCATGACACGGCTTCTGCTGGTTTCCTTTAGGGACATTTACACAACTGTGTTTTTGACAGCTTTAATTGGACTCAGTCATTTACAATGGCTTCACTTATGGGTCCTAAATTTGATGCTTGCTGTCATTGAAGGTTGCTTTAGAGAGCCCCAGCTGAGTCAACTTGTCTTGCTCCATGTGGTCTTTTTGCCTCCATTCGGCAAGTTAGGCCATAAATATAAATATAAATATAAATAATATAAATATAAATATAAATATAAATATAAATATATATATATAAAACTATATCAAAGCAAATTTCCAAGAAAGGTTGAACAAAACCTGCAAGAGTCTTGATGACAAGGCTTAGAAATTTCACAATATCTCTTCCATTGAATTACACTGATTTTCATCTCCCGTGTGTGTATAGGTATGTGTGACTGCGAATAAAAATAACAGCACTGGTTCATAAAATGACAAAGTAAATAAAAACGCTGTTCATCTCCCATTTTCAAGCTCATTCGATTGGGCTAGGATTAGATATTACATCCAGGGAAATAATACAATACATTCTGGCTGAATCAGGACCACAGTGCTAATGCTGCTGCTGCCCAGCTTTTGAAAGCATAAAAAATACCCCATCTTTGAATACCTGATAGCATATAAATAATATTAGTGTATTCATGAAAGAAAAGAAAAATGAGATTGGCAAAACCAGAGAAGTAGGTTTCTATAATTTTTGCTTGCCCACAATATTAAAAAAAAAAAAAAAAATTCCCTTGAGGTATTTGAGTAAAACTGTTATTTCCTCAAGATTATATATTAAAATCATATGGCCTTTCTTACCCTTACGCTAGCCTCTGAACCCCTTTGTCTTTAGAATACTCCAGTTTGAGAACCACAGCTTTAGAATATGAGCCTAGTGGTGGTCTTCATGGAATACTTGACCAAAAAGAAATTACAGCTCTGAGATTGGTTTCAGAGGGTAGTATAAACATAGAACACAAACCCAAACCTAGAATTGAGCAAAATGCACACATGTGTGTCCAGAGTCAGTGCAATGGCAGTAACAACTGCCACAGTCACGAGGACATCAGAAGCGGGATCTTCTTTTATAACTGAATCTAGATGTTGAGGTTAAGTTAAGGGTAACCTGTCTTTGAGTTGTGTGTGAACTTGGCTCTGTTGCTTTGCTGCTGTTCTCTGAACCATCCTATTCTCTATCCCGGATTTCTGTATATTCTTGAGACCTTATATTCAGCTGGTCTCAATCTCTAACCCTAATTTTTAGACATCTGTATTAGTTTTCTGTTGCTGCCATAACAAATTATCATAAAGATAGTGACTTAAAGACCATGTAAATATACTTTTTCACAGATCTGGTAGTTGTAAGTGTCACAGGGCAAAAATCAAGGTATGGACAAGGCTGCATTCTGTTCCAGAGGCTGTATGAGAGAGTGTCCGTGTGCTCTCCAGCTTCTAGAGGCTGACCATACGCCGTGGCTCCTGGAACCCTTCCTGCGTCTTCAAAGCCAGCAAGAGTGGGTTGAGACCTTCACATCTCATCACTCTGATGTCCTCTTTGGCTTCTCTCTTCCATTTAAAAATATTATGGAGATTATAATGGGCCTGTCCTGAAAAGCGAGGATATCATCCCTACTCCAAGGGCAGCTGACTTAGCAACCTTATTCCACCTGCTATCTTAACTGGTCCAGGCTCTGAAAGGTCACATTTCACTGGTTCCAGGGGTTTGGGATAAGGACAATTTCTGTCTACACATCTTCCACAGTTGGTTTCTTTTGCTAGGTTTTGACATATCTGGACCTCAGTCACTTGTCCCTTATTTACCCAAAGCATTTATGAATATAAAAGACTATTATAAATGTTTGGGGTGACAGTATTTGTGGATAAAACCAAACTATTAAAAAATATTAAATGTTGTTGTTTCAGAAAAGTAACCTCATGAACACTGGAAAATAGTTAATTTTAAATGCTTACATTGTAAAAAATATGTATATATATGCCTATTTCTTTAATAATTCGGAAGAAGAAATTATAGAGAAACCGTGAAAACCAGTCTCATCTGATTACTGTGCTGAACAAACATCCTGGCGGCTGGGGAACGGCACCGCCTCTGTCCTGAAGAGGAGTGTGGATCACACGTTCCGCAACAGATTGGCAGGGTTCCCATCGAACGGGTGTGAACAGAAATTAGCACCGTTTGAAACATTCTCACAGAACTTCCATTTTATAATGAGGTAAAAGACACCTCACTTGAATTGAACCCTCATCTAAGTCACGTTGGTCGAAGTGCTGATGTTACTTTGTTGGCAGCCACTCTGACAGTGAGCTGTGGTTGATAATCTGATGTGATATTAGACCGCACTTTGTACAATGATGTTAGCCGAAACCCATTTTGTTTTTATCAATAGAATATCATTGAGTGGAGAGTCAAGGCTCAGGCTAGAAATGATTATTAGTCAGACAATCATGGCAAAGCCACTTCTCATTGCCAATGGCCTGATTTGGGGTGAAGATAGGACTCAGTTTATTAGGAAACAAATGCCTTTGTTGCCCAACCTCCTTTTATTTGGTATCTGAGATGGCTGCCAGAGCATAATCAATGATGCCAATTTCTACTTAAAACAACCAGAAACATTGTAAACATTAAAATGCAGAAAATGCAAAAATCTGGAAAAAGCTGTTTTAGCTCAGTCTGTCAAACAGATACCAGAGACCGGCTTAAACAGAAGTTTATTTCTCACAGTTCTGGAGGTTGGGAAATTCAAGGTCAAGGTGCTAACTGAGTTGGTTCCTGGTGAGACCTAGAGTCTTAACCTGCGTAGGCCCCCCTTCCTGCTGGGCACTGCCATGGTCTTTCCTCTGCCATGTACAGAGAAAGCACAGGTGAGCTCTCTGGGCTCAGAGCTCCAAACCTACAGATCCAGGCCAGAGCATCATGACTTCATGCAACCATATTTATCTCTCTCCAAATTCAGTCACGTTGCGGGTTAGGGTATGAACATGAATTTGCGGGGCGAGGAAAGACAAAAACATTCAGTCCATAGCAGAAACTAAATAAAAAAATGTTCTACTAGATTTAGTAAATTTATAATGTAATCTAATATAGTAAATTATGTTTAATATGGTATAACGTGTATTAGATATCATAAACAGCAGGTCCGCAACTAAAACAAAAGTTTTGTCCAAGGTGTTTCATTATAACATTGATGAGATATTATAGAAACTTAACTCTAATTTTTATCAGTTTGCCTATGGTAAAATGGGCTTTGTAATATGTCATTTAACTTAAAGTCACAGAACCTACCTATGACATTGAAGATTTACTGCATTACAAGAAATAATATAGTAAAAATAATATGCAATATATTTTATATGATAAATAATATACAATATATTATATTTTAGCCTAAAAGATAAGTGTTTATATGGAACAGGTCAAAGATTATGTATAATCTATTATCTATTACATAAATTGAATATATTATATGTATTAATTAAAATGTAATAATAACCAAATTTATATATTTTACTTTTTTTAAACTTGAAAATATTTCACTATAATAAACATTAGTTTTACTTATTCTATTTAGTATATTTTGCTGTTAAAATAATAGTTGAATAAAAATGGTATATACACCTTTATATGTATCTCTGAATACTATTTTCTTCAGGTGAATTTCTAGAAGTAAAATGAAGACATTTTTAAAACTTTTGAAGTATTACCAAATTTATTTTTTTAAAAATAACCCTGGGGAACAATTCTTTTTTCATTTTCTGTTGCATGAGATTTTAGAACTGTTTCTGTATATTTCTACATCACTGATTCCAAATCTGAAATTCATTTTTTGGTGTATGCTCCAGTTTTTATGCAATTTTAATTTCTTTTTGTTAGAGTTAATGGCATGCATTGGTTTTTAAATTGGAGTTAAAGGGCAATGACTCTTGGATTGAACATAACCACAAGGCAATTAATGTTTTACAAACATCACTTTTACATAATTGTAGTTGTTTATAAATATAAAAAATTATTATCTGATAAAACACTCTCTTATTTTGTTTTAAGATTGAATCATGGCTTTTTCGAGTAGGTGTAAGTGTAGGAATAGTCCTGACACCTTCTGTTATATATGTGGCTGTTACACACTTCAACGTCAAAGGCGCAATATTTCATCATTTGTGACACGTGCATATATTGCCTATTTTCAAGTTCCCCTTGGCGATCAAGACAAGAATTGGGCTCCTCATATTGTGTGTCATAATTGTGAGGAAATGCTTCATGACTGGACAAAAGGAAAATGCAAAAGAATGCATTTTGGTATTCCCATGCTTTGGCCTGAACCTAAGGACCACAGCAGTGAATGTTATTTCTGTCTGACCCGTACAAAGGGCATCAGCAAGAAAAACGGCATATGATCACATATCCTAATATTCCTTCAGCAATACAACCTATCCCACACTCTGAGACACTCCTGGTTCCAGTTTTCAATGATTTTATTTCTTCTCAGGATGAAGAAAGTGAACATGGTGATCAAGTGTATTTTGACAAGATGCATGAGGAAATGGTTGTAGAATCTGAAGGGTCTTCTTCTGATGCTAAGCAGTCATTAACCCTTCAGCAGTTTAGCCAACTAGAATTGAATGACTTAGTAAGAATGACATAAAAATTGTCCTCGAGTTTCTGAAGTATGAGGAGCATAACTGGATCTTTTGTGTGGATTAAAATGGTAAATTTCCTGCTGGGACAACAGATAGGTTTCACGAAGAATCCTTGCTTTCTGTGTTGTGGGACAGCTGAGCTCAGGAGAAACACTAGACACAAAAGGAGTGGCCCAAAAGTGAAGCTCTGGAAGTACGGATGCAAAATATTGTGAATAAACCTGTAGTTAATCGGGACAGGATCATTTTTTCCCCACTTCACATCAAATTTGGTTTAATGAAGCAGTTTGTTCAGGCTTTGAATAGAGAAAGTGAATGCTTTCAACATATTATTTCTGCTTTTCCTGCCTTGTCTTTTGAGAAGATAAAAGCAGGTGTATTTGATGAACCTCAAATTTGAACCCTCATACATGACAAATAATTTGCTAGGAAGATGAATAAGGAGAAGAAAGCAGCATGACTGTCTTTTGTGGCAGTTACAAAGAACTTCCTTGGCAACAAAAAAGCATAAAACTATGAACTTCTGGTTAAAAGGATGCTGTTGGCTTTCTGCAACATTGGATGTGACATGAGCATTAAGATTCACTTTCTGAATAGTCAGCTTGATAAGTTTCTTGAAAATCTTGGATGAACAGACTGCTGCTGGAGCATCAAACAAGATTGTCCTCAACAAGTACACAAATGCAAGAGCTACAAATGCAAATTTTTTCCTGAATAGAACTTAAATGTTTTACACAAGTTTTATGATTAAAATAAGTGTTTTAATGTGTTCTATTTCAAAATTGTAGACACATTCTGATACAATCATATCTTTTAGTGTATTAGTGTATATACTGCATTATATAAATTATTATAATTTCACAAAGATGATGCCCAAGAAGACATTCTACTTCATTATGTTAAAGTAAATACTGAAAATTTTACAATAAGATGAAAACATAAAATCTTGAATTGCAAAACAATTGTAGCTTACAGAGAAAAACTGTCAGATTTGAAATCAGCATACTCGAATTAGGTAAGAACAAGTGTTTTTGTGGATGCAACAAAAATTTTGTTCCCCAGTGTAATTAATTTAGCCCTGGCCAGTTGGCTCAGTGGTAGAGTATCGGCCCGGCATGTGGAAGTCCTAGGTTCAATTCCTGGCCAGGGCACACAGGAGAAGCACCCTTCTGCTTCTCCACCCTTCCTCCTTTCCTTTTTCTTTGTCTGTCTCTTCACCTCCTGCATCCAGGGTTCCATTGGAGCAAAGTTGGCCCAGGCGCTGAGAATGACTCCATGACCTCCACCTCAGGTGCTAGAAGGGCTCCAATTGCAGCACAGCAATGCCCCAGAGGGGCTGAGCATTGCCCCCTGGTGGACATGCCAGGTGGATCCTGGTTGAGTGCATGCAGGAGTCTGTCTGTCTGCCTCACTGCCCCCTTGTCACTTTGGAAAAAAAAATTATAACAATAATTAATTTATACAACCACTAATGGTGTTTGAGGTCAACCATTTTCTGCCTCCATGAAAATATTTAAATTGTTATTATTTTAAACTTTTTATTTACTTATTTATTTTTAAATTTTTATTTATTCATTTAGAGAGGAAAGAGAGAGAAGGCGCAAGAGGAGCAGGAAGCATCAACTCCCGCATGTGCCCTGACAGACAAGCCTAGGGCCCCAAATGGGCAACTTCAGCCTTCCAGGTAAACACTCCATCCATTGAGCTACCACAGGCCAGACTGGCTTTTTATTTTGATAGCAATAAAATAGCATCTCATATTTTATATTTTTATTACTTTAGTAGTTATGATACTGAATTCAATTTCATCAGGTGGGTGTTACTTTTATTTCAATTTTTATATATATATTTTTTACTTAGAATGTTAAATGTCAGGGAGCTTTCTGAGATATTTAAAGGATGAGCTATGGCCTTGATATTGCTGAAGAACTTGGCCCAGATGTTTGTAAATATTCTGATGTCTGTAAATATTCCCTTGAACAGAAGCACATTGCATTCTTTTGCATAAGTTCAACTGGCAACAATGTAAACCTGAGTATAAAGTGTGGTCCCTGGTATTGCTGGACTGTATTCTTTCCTCTGGCAAGACCAACACTCATTTCCACAAATAACAAATTGTCTGAATTAGAAATAGCTGCCTCCCCCTCAGGGCACCTCACTGCCTACCATCTGCCAGCTGATTGTCAACTTTACAAATGTACAATATTCACATCTACAAATTTACAAGGACTAGTATTGTAAGTTTTGTCTCTTGGAGTTGTGTCAGACACAATTTAGACATATGAGGATTAATTAAGGCTTTAAGCACTTAGTCAAAATATAGGTTTCAAGTATTTTCATAGATGTTGGTCTTTTAATTTGTTTATGCATATATATTATATATATGCATAAATGTAAATACATGCATACACATATATCAATGTACATATATATGTGTGTAAATATGGACTGAAAGTTTGGGCTGACTGTTTGTGCCCTCCAAAATTTATATGTTGAAATCTAATCCCCAATGTGATGATATTTGAAAGTGGGGCCTTTGGGAGGTAGTTAGGTTATGAGAGTGGCATCCTCATGGGATGGGTGCCCTTATGAAAAAGGGTGAGAGAGCTAGTCATTCTTTCTCCACGTCGTGAGGACACAGTAGATGTCAGCCTGCTGCAGCCCTGAGAGGGCTCTCATTAGCTCCTAACCATGCTGGAACTATGATCTTGAAATTTCAGCCTCCAGAATGCAAGAAATAAATGTGTGTTCTTTAAGCCACCCAGTCTACGGTAATTTGTTATAACAACCCGAACTGACTCTCTCTCTCTTTCTCTCTCTCTCTCTCTCACACACACATACATATGCATACATACATACATACATATTTTTTAATGCACCATACCTATTAATCTTTTCTTGAAGTTTCTTATCTTTGTGCAGTACAAAGAAAAATACTTTCTCTGCCCATGAATAAATGTATGCAATTTACTTCTAAGTCCTTTATGGTTTCTTAGTGAAAATTGGAATTATTTTGAAAGAAAATAAATCTTAGAAATTACTTCTTTTTTGTCCTTATTTGCAGTTGCTGTTTAAAAAGAATTAGTTATAGAAAAATTTCTCTTTTACATATGGACATGAAAATCTTACTCTGTCTCTCTTTCTTTAAATAAATATATTTACCTATATCTATATCTATCAGTTATACATATGGTGAAAAACTTTAAGTTCTCTCTTAACAAATTTCTTATATAACATAGTGTTATCAACTATAGTCACCATCTAATACATTAGATCTTTAGATCTTATTCATTTTATAGCTGAATAAATACTGCTCACAAAAATCAGAGGGTATTTCAAAATATATACAAAGTGACAAAATATCCTCTAATTTTTGTGAGCAGTATATAAAGAATACACGTAATTCAATAGCAAAGCAAGAAACAATTCAACTGAAAAAAAGTCAGAGGGACTAAGTAAACCTTTTTCTAAAGAAGACATACATATGGGCCACACATAAATTAAAAAGTGCTCAACATCACAAATCATTCTGGAAAAATAAATTAAAACTGCCATGAAATATCACCTCACATCTGTCACAGTGACTATTATCAAAAAGGGGAATGTCGTGGTGACAATGTGGAGCAAAGGGTGGTGAGAATGTGAATTGTTGCAATCACTGTGGGAACCAGTATGGAGTTTTCCTCAAATTAAAAACAGAACTAACATAGGATTCAGCGATTCTAATGCTAGGTATGAATCCAAAGGAAATGAAAACAAGATATCAAAAAAAATATCTGCACCCCCATGTTCATTGCAGCATTGTTCACAACAGCAAAGATATGAAAACAAAATGTCTATCAATAGATGACTAAATAAAAAAAATGGTGGTATATAATAAAAGATAAAGGTAAATACTGCATGGTATCACTTTTATGTGAAATCTAAATTTAAAAAAAATGATTGAACTCATAGAAGCAGAGAAAAAGGGCTCTTCTTTTATAGGGAGGAATAAACAGGACTAGAACGGCTGGAGTAAAGAGGAATGAGATGGCAAATATTCTGTCTAAAGTCAGCTGGTTTCTGGGGGGAGTGCTCCATTTTCCAAGGGCTGTCAAGTCCCAAGACCTGTGGGGCGGAGAGAAGCAGGTTAGTCAGGTTAAGTTCATGAGTGTTTTGTCCGGATTGTTTAGACTCATTTAGTATTTCTTTTGATCGTGATCCAAGTAAAATGGAAATACTATTACCCCAATACAAAATATTAGAAATAACTCATTTTCACATATTCTTTTACTTCATCTTAAATGCAATGAGAAAACAAAATAATCTAAAACAATCTGTGTTTCTACTCAGGGACACAGTATAAGCAAGATAGTTTACACCGTACACAAGAGTATCGTAGTATAAGCAAGATAGTTTACACCGTACACAAGTGTATCGAGCGATACGTACAAGGTTAGACAGATATACAGCCATCTAAATAAATTTTAAAAAATTATGAAATCACATTTAAAATACTAAAAGCAGGCAAGTTCTTTTATTTTATTCTCTGTAATTTTATTTTTCAATGCTATCATAACAATAAAATTATTTCAAGATCCTGTCTTTAGAGGTGTTCTGCAGTTTAAAATTACTGAAATGAGAATACTCTGTTTTCATCAATCTAGAGCAATTTTAATCATTAAAAACATTTGGAGACCTGAGATGGGCTTGCTAACTCTGATTAGGGACACGCGGTGGTGGGGGCTGATGCCGGACTTCAGCTGAGTCTCAGTGGGAAATTCTGGTGAGTCTACCACTTTAAGTAGCCTTCTCAGTTTATTGAGTTCCCTAGGGTATAGTGAGCATACAGATTGAGTTGATGAGGAATCTACTCACATCCCCCCTCCTCCTTAATAACATTTTCTAGGAAAATTCCCATTAAGCTTTGCCCAAGGGAATTCTCTCAAACCTTAGAGAAAGTGATGGGCCCTGTCTTAAATAGATTAGGAACCCACGGAAGGAAGGATCGCAGGGAAACAAACGGGAAGACACTTTAAGCATGGAATCAGGATTTATTCTTTTTCAGTGCAAATTCATAGACAGCTTTAGCAGTGTACTTCTAACCTTAAGTTAGAAACCTTTTAGGTTCTTAGGAAATCAAATTAAACTATCTCAATCAGCCTCATTTTAAATGAATTAGAAGAGAATATATCAGTGAGCATCACACATTATTATTTCAGAAGAAATTTGGTCATTTTGCATGAGTATGTGTATGTGTGTACAAAATCATGATGTAAAGTGTTGTTCTCATTTGTATATAGTGATATCGAAGTTTGAAGCCCCTATTTTATAGTATATGGTACAGAAAGTTTAAGACCAGTTTGCTTCAGAAAAAAAATATGCATGGTATTATTTCCCTGAATCCCATGAATGAAGAAATAATTATATGGTAAGAGCCAGAGAAATTTATATCTGCATTTTGGGTACCTCCCCCCAAATCCTGCATCTCATATGACTTATGTTTTGCTAACGCATTGTTTCCTTAACTTTCTTCCCTAAATCTAGCCTTTCCTCCCTGACTGCTAACCTTCAATTTCAGGCTGTATATTGGCAGCCAATCTTTTATCTCCAGCTTCATAAAGTACACGCTTTGTTTAACTTCATAGGAATCTCTAAGGAGACGCTACAGAAATTTCCTCTCTCTCAAGTACTATGTTCTTTTCCTTCTATTCTGTTACTTCAGCTTTTTTTATATTGATTTTTCTCCTTTCTTTTCTCTCCTCTCTACCCCCTTGCAACCTATTCTTGAACATAATGAAATCTATCTCACTATTCTATTAACCTGCCAAATACTGTAAGTGAATTTCCCTTGATTCCTTTAAATATTTACCTAGATGGTGATAGATCTTTCATATCAGATTAAAAAACTGAAGAAGTAATGTATGTAGGTCAGTGTTAACACCTTCGAGATCCGCAGCCTGAAGAGATTTGGAATAGAACTGTAGAAAGGTCATTTCTTAATAGAAAAAGGTGTATACAGACCTTATGTCTTTGTAGGTCTGTTTCCATCCTATACTTTACCAAGCAGAAATTTATAAGAGATTGAGAAAGTAGTGCTATATTTGTCCCTAATAATTTTTTTATGAAGTTTGTTTTTTCATTTCTTATTTTCAAATTTAATGTTTGTTTTCATAATTTTGGTGGGGTGTGGGGGATTACATATGTTAAAACTTTACCATTTTTCTGGAAATAATGGTTATTTTCAGTGTGTATATACATATGCTTGAGCAAAATTGATCACAATGCACAAAGTATCTTGTTTATGAGAAATTTTGTTACCTATGGTTTATTTAAAATAGTTTTTCGTATTACTTCTCAGAATTTTAAACCCATAGCAGCAGCAGCAGTAGCAAGATAAATGCAATTGGTGTCTGGCACTCTGCTAAGCATTTTACGTTCTGGTGACAAGAACTGCCAACTCTCTGTTTGCAGTACCCTTTCTGCATGTCGGGTTGTGGATTATATTTCCCAGAATTCCTTGTAGGTGGTACAGATGTGTGATTAAGATCTCTGTGTAAGTAAAAGTAAGGTGCCACTGTAGGCTGACTCACAAGAACCTGCCATGTGCACTTCTCTCTTCTTTCTCTTTCATTTACTGACTCAACTGGGTTAGCCTACCTCTCTGATGACCACAGGATGGAGAGTCACTCATTTGACCTGCACACTCATCCAAGAACTGTACATAAATATGAAAGAACATACCAGGATTGTAAGCCACCACAATTGGACCTCATTATCTTCACATCTCATTGCATTCTCATGATAATATTGATAAGTAAGTGTTATTACACTAATTTCACAAATGAGGAACCAGAATTATTTAAGACAAAGGTACATTAGTCTATGTGTCAAGCCTAGTTTGCTAACTCCAAACCCTGTGTTCTCACTTCCTCATTTTATAAGTGACCCAGATGTTTGTAACCATCCCTCTGGGAAGTATTAACTTAGGAGAGCAGAAACACAAAATTGCTTTACTTTTTCCTTAATACTTATACTTGGGCTCTGTGAAATCTTTATTTCTTTACAAAGTATTAGAAAGGCTTTATAATATTTCTTTCCAATTCTGTATTTTCCTAAATACTGTCAGTTATAAAATGCAGACTTTTTTCATTTTTAAACATTTATTCAAGTCTTTTTAAAAAATTCAAAATTAAATCAATTCCATACATTTCTATGTTTTGTTCACTTCAGTCTAGTTGTGGGACTGATTTTAAGTGAAGAAGGTGCCGGCTTTGACTGGCATAACTGGTCCTTAGTCTAGGAGGGAGAGTGTTTGGATTTGACCCCATCTCTTCTGCTTATTAGCAGTGTGACCATGGGCAAGTGGTCAATTCTCTATGCCTCATTATTTTTCCTTGAAAATATTGGTAATGATTCTACCTGTTTAATTAGGTTAATTTTTCCCTGTGAAGATTGAATGAATAAACTAAGTATAGATCAAGCACATTTTAGAGCCCTGACCAATGGGAAGGTTTTACATTTCATGGTTATCACCTTAGCTAAGGGCATCGGGCTGACTTCCTGGATCACCATTATGTTGTTCCCCTGCTGTGCTCAGACAAGACAAAGTTTTAGATCACAATCCTGTCATTCTCCAATGCCAACCCTGACTTGTGACCTCATGCAGGACTCAGTCTCTCCCTCTCCATCACTTAGGATCTGCTGCTCCTTTACGGGGAGTGCTGTGCACTTGTTCTGCTGTCACTGTCCCTAACCTAAGTTCCAGGACGTTTTCCTCCTCTGCTCAACATCAGATGAAATATGACCACTTCTCTACACTAGCAGAGGAAAAATGGTTGCAACTCCTTAAACTTATTATTATTATTATTATTATTATTATTATTATTATTATTATTTTGAGTCCTTTATTCTGGACCTTGAATGGTTACAGAACCTCAGATCCTCTTTGGAAAAGTAAGAAAACAAAATGGCCTCTCCACCTCAAAATCTGACCTCCTGTCTCCAACCGTGATTTTTGTTTATATCACAAGGAATGATGCAGTTAGGGGAATGAATAAACAGTTGTTCTCTTAGAAGTTAGTATGTGGGAAACTGAATGTCTTTCGTTCTTAACTGGAGCTCGGTAGTAGTCAGTTTCAGGGAAATAAAACCGCGACTCAGCACTACCACCACCTGGTTACATTTTAATCAAATTGCTTGGTCAGATCCAAGTCATGATATTAGCTTGTGATAAGCGGAAGCTTAAAAACCAGGCTCTTGACAGGATATTCTTTCTAGAACTTTGAGCACTTCTATAATGTTTTTAAATAGAAACAAAAATATACATACACGTCTCAATGCATATATTTTATATACATGTACTTTACTTTTTTTTTTTGAAGAAACAAAATGTATCTCCACCTTTAGACCACTTTACTGGGGAAAGAAAGGACTCCTCCCCATAGAAGACGGCAGTAGGGAAGCAAGGGATTTTTGAATGTGTCCCGGGAAGAAGGAGCGAAGGTGAGGGAAAGTAAATGTCACTGTGGCTATGATGTTTTTCATTAGCTCTGGAGCACATTTTTAATCCGGTAAATTTTGGGATAAAGTCATTTCTATAATAGACTTTAATATGGAGTTCAGCATTATAATATTCACATACTTAACCTTTGTTTCTGAGGAGAGTTTCAGAGAACAGTCTTTTTAAGCCTCTCAGTGGTCTGTGCTTAATGTCAATTTGAGGTTAAAGCCGCCACCATGGGGGCGGAGGTGCCAGTCTTTTTCATTGGATATCATAGTGCTGTAGCTTTTACCGTTGCTCACAAATGCAGCACCTGCATATATAAAACTTAGATCCACAGAGGGCAACCAAAACTTCGCCTTTGGAAACATGCTTTTAATTCACATTTCTTCACAACACAGCTATATGCAAATTGAAGAGCTGGTGGTTTAGCAGGAGAATTGGGATTTATTCCACCGTTTTTGAGAATTTTGAATTGACAGTGTTTTCCTCTTTTAAAATTTGAATAACTCTCTCAAAAATAAAAATAAAGTAATAAACTGTTTCCTCAAATAGAAGTATCACTAAATAGCCACAAGGTTTTGTTTTTTAATTCTAATCCCAAACCCAGTCTCTGATAGACACTAGCAACTATTTTAAAGGAAATAAATAGGTTAGGCCAGGGGTCGGGAACCTATGGCTCGTGAGCCAGATGTGGCTCTTTTGATGGCTGCATCTGGCTTGCAGACAAATCTTTAATAAAAAAAAATAATAGCATTAAAAATATAAAACATTCTTATGTATTACAATCCATTCATTTCCTACCGCTCATGTTCATGGTTGCAGGTGGCTGGAGGCAATCACAGCTGTCCTCCCGGACAACACCAAATTTTTTTGGATAATGTGTAAGGTACACGGGTCGTTGTATGGCTCTCACAGAATTACATTTTAAAATATGTGGCATTTGTGGCTTTCTCAGCCAAAAAGATTCCCAAGCCTGGGTTAGGCTATATAACATTGTACTTCAATACCCTTTCCTCTCTGATTTATGAGTCATTTAAGTATTGTTTGTGGAACATTTGTTTATCTGGAGTTGAGAACCATTCGGCCTTCCAATCTTCTCTTTTCCTCAAACTATCTTAAAGAAATAAGCATACGTGGTAGGTTTTGATTTTACTGTTAGACTACTCCTATTTCACCTTTCCATTTTCCTTTAGTTTTGATAATTATGGTGTTTGCTCATATTAGTTGGGAAAAGATCACATGAGTGTTGAAAACATATTTTGTGGAGAATTTTAAGGAAATCACTCTAAATGAAACCCAGAAAGAATGAATGTGAGTTGCTAATGAGGATTTTTTCCCCTTTGGTTGTACACTTTGGTATTTAGAAAACTCCTTGTGTAGAAAAAAAAAAATAAGACAGCAGTAAGAAAGACACCTTTAATGTATCATCTTACAATAACCATCAGTAAGCCAATGATTATAAAGAAACGAAACAAATACAGTATTCTGAATTGAACACCGTTTACTACAGATTGTGCATTACTGTTTATGGGAGACATAAAATAATTCCTTTAAATTATATCTTCATAAATTTTATGTATGCATGAAGTCTCATGCATTTTAAACTAAGAGATCCTATAATTAAATGACTGGGAAATAGTTACCATAAACCAAACAATGTTCAATGAGTTATTATATAAAAAAAAAATGTTAGCATTGGCCATATAGCCCAGCTGGTTAGAGTGTCGTTCGGATATGCCAAGGTTGCAGGTTTGACCCCTAGTCAGGACACATACAAGCATCAACCAATGAATGCACAAATAAGTACAACAACAAATTGACATCTCTCTCTCTCTGTCTTTTTCTCCTCCTTTCTTCCTCTCACAAATCAATCAATAAAAATTTAAAAACAGAAAAAAAAATGTTAGGTGAAGCTCATATCTAGAGTTTGTTTCCACAAGTTTGGGTGCTTAAAGCTTTTTAGTGATTTCCTATTGCTCTTAGAATACAAATCCCAAATGTTGAGCATATATAGAAGGTCCCACACAGCTTCGATCCTGACTCCTATGTCTCCAGTCATTTAAGGTGTTGTTATGCTCATCAGTCTTTTCAGCTCCTGAAATGCACCAGTTACCACTTTATAAAAGTGCCACAGATATTCTCTCCTCGACCTGGTACTGCCTTCCCCTGCACCATTCCCTCCATCACCCTCGCCTACATTCGCTCCTAATGCACCCTTCCATTTCAGCGAAAAGAAAATGGGTTTCCTGAGATCCTCTGTGATACCCACCCCAAGTTCAAATTTGCTTCTCCTGGAAATGTTCTTTTTTAACTTTCTATATTTTATATCCTAGCACATAATTTTATATTTACGTGTAATACTGTGTGTTAAAAAAATTATTGATTATTAGGAGGTAAATTTCTTGAAGGCAAGAAGCCTATTTGGCTCATCAGTTGTTCACTTAGTGCTTGCCTTGCACAGAGGAAGGAGCCCATGCTTGTACTAACTAAGCCAGAATGGGACCGCACTTGAATTACTGAAGTGATCATTTAGAAACAACTTGAGACCCTGAAATGTGTGATGGCTGAGATAGCAAAGGAAGCAGTGAGATCTCTAGATGTGAGAGTACTGAAGTTGTTTGACCAAGAACAATGATCAGCTTGGAGGAGGCAGGCTCTTGATGCGTTCACGGGATACCAGCCTTCCGAAACTCCATCTGTTGGGTCACACTACTGACCAAGGCAAGTCTGTGCAAATGTTCTTAGTGGGCTGCAGACAGAAACGTGTGAGCACACCTCAATGAGCAAAATGCAGGTGGTTTCCAAGGTTAGCACAGAATAGACAGTCACAGATTAAATATTAAGACAAACTACCCAGTGGCTTTCTTTTTAAAGATTAAAAAAACTAACAAACAAAAAGAAAACAAACAAACAAAAACAACAGGGTCAGATTCTTTCTTAGCACAAACAGATTTAGCCAATTTCTCCTTTATTCTCCTTATCTGTGAAATGGGGGCAATACAACTTTTAGAGGTAGTGAGAAGATCAGCACAGATAGTGGATGACGGGCATCCTCCAGGGTAGAAAAAAGATACATATTTATATTGTTTCCCTTATAATTTAAATGTCTCTTATTGATCAGCTATAGGTAATGTGAAGACTATGTGTATGTTGTTTCAAACTACATGTATATCGACTCAGATTTCCCAAAACACATCTTACTTGTTTAAGGCGAGGCTACTTTTGCATTTCCAGATTTATTTATAAGCATCTGCCTCCCCCAGTCTCCTATCACTGTAACCACTTTTCAAAGTAATGGCTCATAATTTTCCAGAATGTGCTTGTACCTCCCTTCTGGATATTATCTCTGCTTGAATCCTCTCTGGCTTCTTGCAAATAATTCTCTCTCTATAGCCTGGAACACCTTTAAACTGGAACGTTCTCTGCTCTGCTCCCAAGCAGGTTAGCCCTGTCAGAGCACACATTAGCTTTGCTTAAGGGACATTGAATTTCTGTTTTTGTTATTTGGGATAGATGATCTTATTTTGGAGTGGCTATTTCTTAGCCATCCATGTGTGCCATCTACCATCCAACACAGTGCCTGGCACATGACAAGTATTTAAATGAATGACAAGGTCTTGTTTGAATCTGGTCTGTCCACTATGGGTATAGGTTAACAGGAATAATTTCATAAATAAACTGTAGTTTAAATTTGTTGTTTAACTAAAATGCTTATAATTATTATTTTCATTCTAAAAATGAAGAACGGTACCTAAGGAATGCAAATGATAACATGTAAACAAACAGTGGTTAACATGTATTATTTAAAAAAAAAAAAAAAAAAACATGTATTATTTTATAATTTTTTCATCTGTATTACTTTTAGAGCACTCTATCATTAAAATATATTAAATATTTATGAGCCCTGACCTGATCCAGTTGGAAGTAAGTGAGAATGAATGCTGGCAGGTTGGCTCAGTGGTAGAATATCGGCCTGGTATGTGAAAGTCCTGGGTTTGATTCCCTGTCAGGGCACACAGGAGAAGTGACCATCTACTTCCCCACCCCTCCTCCTTCCACTTTTTTCTCTTTCTTTGTCTCTCTTCCTCTTCTGCAGCCATGCTCAATTAATTCGAGTGCATTGGCCCACTTGCTGAGGATGGCTCTGTGGAGCCTCCACCTCAGGCACTAAAAATAGCTTGGTTGCAAGCATGGCCCAAGATGACATAGCATCAGCCCCAGATTGGAAAAATTCTGTTACCAGGTGGATTCCAGGGTGTATGTAGGAGTCTGTATCTCTCTCTCCCCTCCTTTTACTTGAAAAAAAAAAGAAGTAAATGAAAATAAAAAATGTTGACTTTGGTAATATTGATTCTCAGATATAAAACTCATCTCCACATTTGTTGTACTTAGAATCTTATAATTCCTCTAAGACTTTATATTTTTTCTTGAAATTATTAGATGTTTTATTAAAACCAAAAAACTTTAAAGGGGCTATTATCACAATCAACATTGAAAAGCCTTGGATATTTGTCTCCCAAAGTATTACTTGTTTGTTAAGATGGATCATTTTTTAAATATGAATATATTGTTATATTACTCAACAGTACATGATTTAGAGAGAAAAGTGAAAGTTAAAAAAGTAAAAGTTGATTGAGCCCAGTGACATCTAATTTGATTCTTATAAAATGATAAAAGTATAGTTACATTAAAAGTGACATTTAAAGACCATTTCTAAAGTTTATTTTTAAAGCTATCTTATTTGAGAATGAGAAAACCTGATACTGTTTACTGTAGTGCAGTAACCCTGTAGTCTGCTTGAACCTGGCCTGCAGCCTTTTGAAATGGGTCCAGTTGCTGCACTGTAATAATGATTTGTCTTTATTTATGCACCCACCCATTGTCTGTGAAGTCAGGTAATAGCTGCAAATCAAATGGCATATTCTCATTCCCTGTCACATATCCCGCTCCCTAAACATTAAGATAAACAGATGTGGCTTCACCAAAGCTATTGTCAGCAGTACATGACTTTCAGCGACAATAAATCTTTCCATTAATGATATTAGGGAGCAAAATTGGTCTTTTGCACTTTCTTCTCCCTCTGCTCTATTTTAAGGCAATGCCTCTGTAAACAAACGCTGAAATAGTGCGAGGTATTACACGGTGTGAAATAAACTCGATCCATTAGTATGTTGTGAGGCTGGGGCATAGAAATATAAAAGGAAATAATGTGATCAGTACAGAAAGCAAAAAGAACGCTCTGTACAACATAAGCAGACTGACAAAAGGCAGAATGGCTCAGTTTTATTTATAAAAGCCTTTACATGTTCCTACATTTATTAAAAAGTGACCCTCTTCAACTCAGTCTGAATGGTATTAAAACACTGACAGAGAAACGAGAAGGGAGAGTCTGCCAAAACATTTTTCTATCAATGGTGATGTTATTCATTTATTTTACACTAGATGAAAAAGAATAAGGGGATGGGAGAATTTGCTGCCTGTCATTTCAATAACAAATAAACACCTAACTAATGACACCTCTGAGAATGCTGTTAGAAATGTTTTTTTATAAGCTCTCACACCATCAGGTGAACAAAGTTAGTTTACTTTGAGAAATAGAATTTAAACCACTTAATATCTCTTTATGTAATAAAACAAGAGAAAAATGTTGTTCCTTGAGATTTGATCTCACATGAAAAGTAATGAACACAGGGGTGGGTTGGGGATTTTAACTTATCTTGAGCCACTTCTGTAGCTTTACAGAGCAAGTGTTCCAGATTGGTTTTGCAATTTTCCTTTCTTGTCCTCCTCCTTTCAAAGGCACTCATTTTTACAAAATATTTTATTTATTTATTATTGTTGTTATTATTATTATTATTATTATTATTAAAGTGAGAGGCAGGGAGGCAGAGAGACAGACTCCTGCATATCCCCCAACCAGGACCCACCCAGCAAGCCTCCTAGGGTTATCTGTGGCTATTGCTCCGTTGCTTGGCAAGCAAGCTATTTTAGCACCTGAGGTGAGGTGATGCCATCCTCAGTGCCTGGGGCCAACTTACTTGAAAGAGCCATGGCTACCAGAGGGAGAAAGAGAGAGAGAGAGAGAGAGAGAGAAGAGGGAAGGGAAGAGAAGCAGATAGTAGCTTCTCCTGTGTGCCCTGAATGGGAATCAAAACTAGGACTTCCACACACCGGGCTGACCCTACCACTGAGCCAACTGGCCAAGGCACAACATATATTTTTTAATGTATTTTAATTTTTTATTAAATTTATTGGAGTAACATTGCTTAATAAGATTATATAGGACAGGTTTCAAGCATACATTTCTATGATACATTGACTGTACAGTACATGTGATTTTATTTCTAGACGCTGAACTCTGTTTCATTGGTCTATATGCTGTGTTGCTGCCAATACTGTGCTGTTCTAATTCTCATTGCTCTGTAATATAATTTAAAGTCAAGTTATGTGATAGCACCAGCTTTGTTCTTTTTTTTTCTCAAGATTCCTTTGGCTATTAAGGGTCTTTTGTGGTTCTATACAAATCTGATGATGTTTTTTTGTTCTATTTCTTTAAAAAATGATATTGGGATTTTAATGGGGATTGCATAAAATCTGTATATTGCTTTGGGTAATATGGACATTTTAACTATGTGATTCTTTTAATCCATGAACACAGAATATCTTTCCATTTCATTGTGTTTTTCTAACCTCTTTTAATAATGTTTTGTAATTTTCAGTATATAGGTCCTTCACATTCTTTTGTTAAATATATTCTTATGTATTTCATTCTTTTGGTTGTAATTGTAAAAGGAGTTTATTTTTTTTCATTTCTATTTCTAAAGTTTCATTTCTAGTATATAACAAAGCAGTGGATATTTGTACATTGATTTTGTATCTTGCCACTTTATTTGTTTATTGTCTCTAACAGTTTGTGTGTGTGTGTGTGTGTGTGTGTGTGTGTGTGTGTGTGTGTGATCTTTCAGGTTTTCCATATACAGAATTTGAGAATTTTAAAAGATAAAAATTAACCAAATTTTTTAAAAAGCAATGACCCAATTCACCTATATGCTACTTTCATTTTTGCTTCCTCTGCCATTAAACCTTTTCTGCCTTGGATGTTTCTAGCTCCTGTTCATCATTCAAGTTCAGCTGGAGAACTCTCCCAAGGCTGGAGGACATGAATCTGCAGTGAGCACACGTGGTACTCAGTGTTCATTCTCTTCAGAGTGCCTGAGACACAGACATTGCTTTATTCCTACTTGTAAAGCCAGCAGTCACGGCCAGGGCCACCATCACAGCAGCCGCCTGGCCCATGCAGGTTCACATTGGATTCGGACAGTCGGTAAAGAAACAATGGAGACAAAAACTGATGGGCCATAGTCTTTAATTCTAGCTTGCACCCGGCGGGCAAGTAAAAATACACACTGGGCTCCAAAACCCACTCACATTCAGTGCTCACAAAGCTACTGACTTATCCAAGTTTCCTAGAATCAAAGGTTTCTAGCTCACCAGCCTTATTCTCCTCAGTTCCCCATCTCCTTCCTTATCTCAGATACAAACTCTACACAAACTGGCATCTCACTCAGCACTCCACCATCTTGGCTGCTTCTCCTGGCCTACTCCACGTGGCCTCCTTCTGCTCTCTGCTCTGCTCTCTCCTCTAATGATAATCTCAGGAACCAAGAGTGCAAGCTCCCGCTCCATCCCCATTTCATAGTGTAGAAATCCAAACCCTTAATCCAATATACAAAATAGGGAAGTCTCTAATACAAAGTCACTTTCTGAGGCATGATTGGATTGTACCACCCCACATCAAAAAGGGTAGGAAAGGTTTAATACCAAAACCAAGCCCCAGGCTACAAGGATTCTGCCTGCTTTTAGCCCACCCCAACACACATTAATATCACCTGGGCGATGGCCTCCTCATGTTATCTTTAACAAAGTGAGCATAATACATTTTATCTGCCCAACACTACTGGTTCCTTCTCCAATGACAGCCTGAGAGCTGAAGACAAAATTGGTAGGAACATTTACATTTGAGATGAGGGAGACTGTAGTAAAGAAGAAACAGAGAGTTGTGAGAGAGGAGAACCAGGATCAGGTCGTGTTTTATGGGATCCAAGGACTAAACAGTTTAAAGAAGAAAAAGGCTGCAGTGAAATCAAATACTACCAGGAAATTGAAGAACCACCATTGCATAACCACAATCAGGGGACATTATCTCCCTTAGGAGAGCAATTTCTCTTGTGGTAAGGTGCCAGAGAACTGTAAAACTTAGTATCGGCAACGCCATTTTAAAGAGGAAAGGTCAGGCTTTCTGTGCCATCCTTTCTTTGAAGAATGGAGGGAAAAGAATATAGAAATCTCCTGACTTACAAGGACAACTGGGTCATTTAATTTTAGTTCTCTAAAAAGATTAAGGTTATCTAAAAAGAACTTCCTTTCCCTTTCAATAAGAGACAAAATTTACATATCACCCTGCACTGATTTTAGCTCTCCTTCTCTTCCTGGAATCCTGGGATTAATGTATACCTCTAGGCAAAGGAGGAGAGATAGACATTAAAAGGTATATAAATGTATTTTGATATGTAAAATGACATCACCATTGTGTTACCTTAAAAGTTTTAACGTTTGTTAAATCCCCTAGACCAGGGGTCTCAAACTCAACTCAGCATGTGGGCCGCAGAGCAAGATCACAGCCATTTGGTGGGCTGCACTAGGTCTACAAAAGGCAACTGTTACACAACACTTTTCTCACTGCAGTTGAAAACAGTCTGCGGGCCGCATAAAATTGTTCGGCGGGACGCGAGTTTGAGACCCCTGCCCTAGACAAATGTCATAAGCTTGTTAATGACTGTGTCATGCTGTCATGCCCCCCCACCTGTATGTGGTCAAAGGGTATATAACCAGCCTCTGAGATACATTTGGTGCTGCACAATTTGGGTCAGATATGCCCCATGTTAGTCACATGTGGCCGGCATATTAATAAATCTCCTCCTTTAATAAAACTCCTTCAAAATTCATCTGAACTTCGTGTCTTTATGTAAACCCATGGAAGTGAGGTACAGTACTTTACAGCACTCTCTGATAAGAAATGGATAAGATACTGTAAAGTTTAAAAAGTAAGTGAAGGAGAGATAAGTGAGACATTGAGAGCAGACTATTCTATTACACAATATTGGGTGGTGAAAAGAAATGTAAGAATGAGACGGCGGCACTTGAACACCAGATGTGCAGACTTTATTAGAGGAAAAAGACCTGCCAGGGCACTTCTCTGGGAGCAGGGCACCGGTACA